>NW_019211457.1:43277756-43489565 GCF_002443255.2 Varroa destructor
AATATATATATATCTACATCGCTCTCCAAACTTTTTCCTCGCATCTGCGATCAGGCGTATTTTGAATCACTCATCGCAACAAAGACGACGGTTCCCGTAATCGGTGCAGCTACACAGATGGGCTGTTATTGTTAAATAGAATTGCAAACCCAGGACTTCCAGTGTACTTTCCTTCTGACATAGTACACCTTTCCCTGTGCCATGCATCTATATCCTACGAGAGCTGTGAAAGAGCCTCCTAATGTCTTAATTACTCAGCTCATTTCGGCCAGCTACCGGCCTGGCGACTTCTATTCAATCCAATCCGTAGAATCGTTAACAATAGCCCGACCTTCCGATGCGGGAATTTGACCTTGTTTTTCAGCTACAACTACACTACACAGGTAACCATATGCACGTAGTGGCAGGTACTACAATATCAGGACGGGGAAGGAGGAAAGGGGAGAGGGGGGGGCGGGTACAACTTATATTTTTGGTATTGCGGACAGGAGCTGAGGTATAATTAGCTAGGCGATCCAAGAGTACACCGATGGATCGAAGCACACTCGAGGGCCTACAGTTGATATCGTTGTTGCGTGGAAATATTGTTACTATGGTAAGGAACCCTTCTAAGCGCCTCGAGTATTCCATTCCAGAGCCCGTGAAGTGCGGCGGAAACGTGACACAACCAACGAATATCGAAAGTAAAGCCGTAGATGCACCATGCATATTCTGGGTTCAGGTAAGACACGGCATTACATATACACATACCTGTATAGGACGCCCAAGGTAACGTCGTCCAAATTATATTTGCAGTAACAGTTGTTAAGGCTATAGTGCCGAATAGGCTTCCTGTAAGATCCTATTGGCACACCAATTTTAAACAGAGCCCCTTTTAGTGTTTCCTAACCCATTGCTAAATCGTGACAACTAGCAGCAAAACAAAGTTAATAGTTCTTTGTGGTTATTATTATTGTTATTACTATTAAGTTTATTCCTCTTTAGCATAACTTACTCTGTGACGTGTAGGTTACTAGATTCTGATGTTCCCCAAACTAGACAGAACAGACTAGTGTAACTGTTTAGGACTGAACTCATTTACTTGATCATATCTATTTTTACTGCTATAAATACATGTCAGATATCAGTATCTGTCTTGTTTATGCCACTTCTTGCGTAATAATATACTGTATAGTACGGTCCACTCAGACTATATCTCTTGATCCCACGATATAGTTCGTCCGATGGGATTAGAGTGTAAAAGTGAAATTGTTTTTCAGTGCGCATTTATAAACCTATTTTATCGTGTGTCAAGCCATATTTAGAGCTGGTAAAATAGAAGGCAAAAATGCTCTTCGGTTGGTGGCAAGGTTTCCTAACTACTACTCGCTATGAAAGACTAAGCAGATGTAAACACATTTCTTTAAGATCTTTTCATTGTGTATCTGAGGTTGTGTGAATAAACAGGGTAACAATCGGTGTGATTACGTAAGTTTAAGAACATGCAGGGTTTAGATTGGCGTAGGCAGGCAAAAGTGTCTGGGCAGTAAACGCTTCTCTTAAACGTTGGCTGAGAATAGGACGATTGTAAAAACACTTTTTTTTTTTTGACGTTTTGTCGTGAACAACTCTATATTAGGGGTCGACGGAGCTTTCACTTTCTAACCTAACAATTCTTCAGCGGTGAGCTATGTCCACACTGATCGGATTAGCCTTCATTGATTCAAAACTTCCAAGCGGGCCGGCCACTGTTATACGATCAACCTGCTATCAACATTTCCATTCAGAATTCATTATTTTCATCACTTTTTTTCTGCGTTGAAACACAAAATCAAATTCAGCAGCATCGCTAACGTAAGCAGTTAAGTTTATTCGAGATAAACAGGATGTCCCAAAAAAAAAACGTATATGGAGATATACTTCGTTTGTAGTTAATAAAATCTACCAAGAATCTACCAAGGACGAGTGCTTCCTTCTGCAGCAGGTGTTCGAAGTTGGTCCACTCTTGTCAAAACGTTGCCGATTACAGGGGGTTATTGATTACGAAACTTCAAATTTCGTCGGTTTTCCAGTGTAAAATGAATGTCGGTTTTCCGGTGTAAAATGAATGTTGAAAGTAGTTCTAGATGAGCTCCGGAAAATGAGCAGAGTATTCTACATACGACATCTTCATCGTGTTCGTAGAAACGCTTCATCAAGATACGCTCTCACATCGCGATGGTAGTGTGCAAGTAATCCGTTCTGTTGGAGCCGAAATTCGCCATTTGTACCAAAGTCCTCTCGAATGCGCGGCAAAGGGATATCTTCTGTGAAGACGTAGGACCACTCTGTATCCTGTCAAAAAAAATTGTCAGGTTCATTAGGCATCCACATTTTTTGGGGTAACCTACGTCTAGCCAGTTCCGCTGCTTCTATCGGTGCCGGTTGTCATAGCCTATTTCGCGGAAACTCCTGATGGAAAATAACAATTTAGATGCGTCCTGCAGAGGCGTAGGGGCTGGGGCTGGAATCTACGTGGAATAAAATTAATAACGTGAAAATGGGCAAATGCTCGGAAAATTCGGTTAATGGGTGTGAAAGGTCCTGGAAGAACGGCGGCAAGTCCGCTAAAGATTTTCGTTTCGAAATTTGTGTTCAAGTCAAGATATGATTATGACCAGTCATGAGACAAGAATCACGAGTCTACGTGAATAGTGCCGTATCGAACGTATTATACGTAGATGAATTAAGTCGTGAGGGATGCTCCTGGATTTTACTTGGTGCATTTAGTATGCATAACAAATCGTATTGCTTAGATCCGAGTTCAACCATAAAACTATTTAATTTGAAGAAAATACCAAAATGTCGATTCTTTTGAGAGAGAACGAATAATATTTGCGTCGGTAAGCCTTTTCGTTATCGCTTCAATTCGAGAAGCCATGAGCTGTCGTACACCCCTGCGTACAGAAGAGGCGGGATAGCCGACTAGGTTTCGTTCGGCACACAAGAATTAGTCCTACCCGAAGCGTCTGCTTTTTCGAGTTTCTCTAAAATTCTACTTTTCTCGAATTCACCTCAGCGGTGCGCGAGTTCTGGGCTGGGGTCGCACTATTACCGCTATATCCTGCAAGTGGTGATGGCGACGATGATGATGATAATGATCCTACTGAGACCATTCTGGGGCTGGTGGCGCTGGTAATAACGCACACCCGTGGTAATCAACTCTCTAGCGCGTCATCACCACGCGTACACTTTCTAATTTTGCAAACTCTGCTCGCTGGTCCGACTTGCTTGTAGAGAACGCGCTGTCGCGAGTGTCGAATACCGTCCCATTCGATAATTTCGTTGTTGCGCATCGCTAACTCCGCAGATTTACGTTCTAGGCACCCTTTTCGCCAGGTAGGCCTCTTTGTATTGCTGAAGCTAGAAGCCAGCGAGTCAAATTAGCCTTTGTGGACTGCAGGTATATGATATACTCACGATGGCACGATGCATAATGTGTTCTGAGATCATGATAGCTGGCATTGCGTGGCTCAGTGGCGGGCATCGGCTCGTCTGGGTCGAGCTCGTTTGTAGTATGCACCAAAAGAGGAGAAACTGATAACAGTAAAGGTGTACGCTGGTTCGAGCAACGAGCAAGCGAGAGCAAGAACGTTTGTCAGACATAGGATAAGGGCTTCGTGGCCGTCGCACTGGAAATAGAATGAGGAAAGGGGGCAGTGGCTACCTATCTTCGAGCGATCTTAATTATTTCAGTCAATCGTTTGTGACAACATGTCAGAGAGAAGTGCGCATCAGCCAAATCCAATGCGTCTCGCCGCATGTGGAGCTGCTTTCGTTCGTTCGATTCGGGTTCTGATCTGCGTGGCTGAAATTAAGCTGGGGATCGCTGACTGGAAATGACAGAGATTGAAAAACGGGACAGGAAACGTAAAGTTGGCCCCTCGTATTCGCCAATTCGAGATATAGGTATGCATAATGCAGCGTAAGAGAATTTAGTCAAGCGAAAACGAAATAAATACGTTTTACAATTTTTTTTTTTTTTTTCAATAAGGGCACGTTTTTTCATTGACGCGTTCATTCAAAACCAATACCGTTATATAATCTGTTTACGCCGGAAGAAGCGCTATTATCGGTTACGGCAAGCCCGCAGTGAACACACGGTTGCAAAAGAAACAGACGCGCGTTCCAGCACCATACAACAGAAAGCTGACGACAAGCAAAAAATAGTGCGAGCCCTATGGTCAAACGTGAAATATTTTTCTATTGCTCATTTCTTATTCGATGAGTTCATTAGCGAAGGATTTCTCGTGGTTGGCGCTACGAAATTATGGCTTGGTCACAAAAAGCTGCCAGGCGTTTGGCATACACCATGAAAATTAAACAGATACCCTTGAAGCTACTGAAAGCTCGGGACTAGCTCGATGTCGTAGACATCGGCGGATTGTTTTCGATTTTCTAACTGGAACACTGTTATTATCAACGTACAAATCGCTGGTCTTTCATAATCCGAAGGATAAGCCTATCGTCGGGAAGACCAAATTTTCGATCCGCGTTCACATGCTGAGTGGGGTGTTTACCGGAGGACATTTTATGCTATCGAAATGCAACGCTATCTACAAAAAAGTTATCTCTGTGTCAGGTGCAAAACATTGTTCGATAGATGAGGTGTCTAAAATAAGACATGACTATACATCTTACGGGAAAATAGTGCACTGACTCACGCCAGCGGAATTAGTGCAGATTTGGCTGCTTGAGAATTTGGAACGATTTTGAAATAAACATGTATGAGCACGGGAAAACCCTAACTTGAAGCCGTTTGATCACTTCGAATGAAGGGTTATTGAGCGAAAATTCAACGGGTCTTTACATGAAAGCGTTCACTCGAACTGTCAACGAAGCGTTTGCACAGTCGCAGAGGGACTCTTTGAAACGAATCTGTGAAAGATTCTCGTTTCACAAAGTTCTGAGCTAAAGCTGTCGTTGAAGCAAATAAGGATTATAACAAATCAACATGACGGCTAGAGCTGACACTTTTACCAGCTGCATACAATTTACTTAAGATATGTTGCTGTCTATGTATAGTTATTAAGAATAAATCAGCGGACAACTTAAGCCTAACTAGCATAAATTGTATGGCAAAAGGACAAAATTATAAAAAATGACGGTGAAACGTTTTTTGATGGTTCGAATTTAAAACCGCAATTAAGCGTTGTCGATAATTTCGAGGTTAGGAATCGACTCGCATGTTGTCGATCGCTGGATGGACTTTGTCTGAATGGGTCGGGTACTACGTATTACCCCCAGACGTTAGAGGATAAGTATCTATTGTCTGTTGTGGGATTGATTTTAATAGAAGAAAAAAAAACGATCACATTTGCATAAAAAAAAACTGATTAAGTAAGCTATTCTGCACATTGTGTCTGGGAAACTGAACGAAAATAGCATCTTTTACACAAAATAACACATGTGTAAGAGTTCTAAAGGTGATACACACGTATGCCTATTCGTTATTTTTTGCAAATGTTCTTACCTATACAATATATTGCTATATATATCGCTTTATTGCTGAAATCGAACCTTAACACCTTAGTCACTCCGTACTTATATAAAAAACAACCTAGCCCATGTACAACAGCAGGATTTGAAATCCAGCCTGGTGTTGGTAGTAGTCTATATGTGGCTACTACCTACAGTAATTACGCTCAAATCATTCAAGGGCAATATACTTTATGTACACCTCATTAATTATCTCCATACCATTCCAGTACAAACGATTATCTAATCGTATAACGGTAAGACGGGTTTTCAGGCGTAGTTGGCGCGACGGCGTGAGGCCGGTTGGTATCAGGGTGTCTGCTAACAGACATACGACCTGGAATTGGCGTGGACCGATTCTGTTTGCCATTCGATCCCAGATAGAAATTTATACTTATTTGTTTAATGTCGTTGGTGTCGTCGTCAAGACAACACTGTTAGGCGCTGTCGAGACAATTCCTAGCACAGGTCCAAGCAAGCAAGAGTCACCCTGACATTGGACGGATGAAAAATACGCACGAGAAGCAGAAAGGGGCCTTGTCGATGTATGTACTGGGCAACAGCGTCGTGCAAAGGTAACAAAATATTAATGCACTATCAAGTATAGTCGTAGTAGCCAGTATTTTCAAAATATTGAACTTCACTGATATCGAAGGCATGAAGGGTTTTAAATATAGCAAGACGTTGCTTTGAGTATACTACTAGGAGTTTTCGGTGGCCATTATGCATGTACACATCGCGCTCAAGTAAGCGTTAGTGTAACACCTAACATCTGCAACTATGGCTAACTCCGTACCGCTGGCTAGGGCGCATGTGGGATCCGGAGATTGTACGAGCTGTCCATTCGCTACTCCTACGCTCTCTGCGTTTTTTCTACCTACCATGCAACTGTTGATACGTTTTCCCAATCGTATTTCTGCCCTAGCTTGCGGCCCTAGCGCGGACCGCCGGGTACATTGACGCAATCTGTCTATTAAGGCGAGATGCGACACAAGCGGCTGCCTTCTGTCACTTGTGCAATCGGTACACGGACGTCCTTGAACACTCGCTGGCCGTTAGCGGCTTGCCGTTGAGAGGACACGGTCGGCTAGCTCGTTTGTTTGCTTTTGGTGTCACGGTCGCCGTTATTCTACCTCTTCATGCTTCCTTCACATTTGATGGTCGACAGCAGCTAGGTTCTGCAGACGTCGCAGTTATGATTATTAACACTAGGGGTTTTCGTGCCTCAGAAAGCGAAGTAATAAGTGACGGTTAAAAGAACGCGGAACGCGTTGTGCCATCAATCCATCGAATTCATCCATTTCGTATTACGAGGCGGACGATTACGGGATGAAATGATAGGAGACGAATGAGCTACGGCTGAAATGATTTCTGACGCGTTAGTGATTACCAGTCACTTCTCATCGCGAAAGTCATTATTGCGGGTATTGTGCGATATTTAGTAGCAGCATTTTAGTCCACGTCATCGTTGCGTCGAACGTTAGCTTTCGCCGGATAAAAACAAAAATAACGGGAAAGAGAAGATGAAGGAGGCGGAGGGGGGCAAGAATATAGTAGGGTGTCTGAGCTGGATCTGTGTGAGGCTAAACGCGAGTAGAACTATGAAGTTGGGCAGTGATTATGTTGCGCTTTGCCGCTGTCATTGTAACGGCCAGGAAGTAACCTGTATGAACTGACAACAGGGTATACTGTGGAATGTCTCTGATCGCAGTGGAAGGGCATTCGTGTTCGTTAGCTCGAGGATAGTGCACTAAAAGTGGGCGCATTCTAGAACTGCGGAAGGTTTGCCAGACTATACAAGCGGCCCAGCTGGACTTGCAGTTTGTTTCACTAGCCATGCTCACTTCGAGACGACTGGAGAAAACTTCGGCATCTACCGTCGTTGCTTCCGACCTGCAATAATAGTTTTGCCATGCTGGCTCAAACTGAGCCAGCGTGGCAAAACTTTGGCCAGCTTGGCCTTGGCCGTAAGAGAACAAAACGGTCCTAGAGAGACAGATGAACACATGAACAGTGAACACACAAACCTATATTGAAGCTCTGCTTTATCCGGGCCATATATTATAACCCAGTTATCGAAATTCGCGGAAATTGACCTCGAGAAAGGATAGTACGTTTCCCACAATTGATTTGCTTCGTAAATGTTCAATAAATTTATTTGCTTCTAAATTATTCAACGGGAAAAAGAGTACCATAGCGCGCGCGAAAGGTAAACTAGCAGCAGGGTATTGGGCGGGAAAAAATATTCCATGGATAGACTTTATATGGGACTAATTAAATCATTTTGAATGTGCTTGTCTGTAGTGTAAGCGCTCTTTATCCTGAATTTTGAAGTGACAAACCGGAGGAATATAAGGAGCATCCTTAATTACACAACATGGAATGTGTTTCCTAACCGTGCTTGATAAAGCAATCTGGACTCTGCCATATTTGTGTCCTTAATGTGTAGCATGCTTCCTATTGATGACGAAACGGAACGTCTATACGTCGCTTAGTTGGGCCCTATCTATCTTCGTTGCATATAATTCTAAAAAAATAGCACATATGTTTTAAATAATTATTTAAAATCAAAGTCATTAATTGAAAAATGCGTCCACCTGTCATATACACTCGTAACCTGTGTAAATTGAAAGGAACATAAAAACTGTATAAAGGTATAATAACGGAAGTGTTGAATTGGAGCAATGTATTCATTAAGCTTGATTATCGGACGATGTATCGGGATCAGCTTTTCCTTAATGTGGCCTATTGCCAAGATTTACGATGGTCCCGAATTTGTGGCACGGCAATCACGCTCAGACACAATGAATAATATTATTAACTAGAAATTGATCCTCAATTAAAAAGCTACCCTAACCTTCTAACCATAATAACTTTCCGATCTAATTTTTACCGTAGTTTTTCGACTCTACCTGATACATTACAAAAAGCTGTGGTGGTGTTAGGCACCGCAGATGCTTTTATGTTTTACAATACTGCATAACCATAAAGTTATCATGACCGTTAGGTTCGTCAGTTTGTTTTTGTGCTGATCTTGGATTCGAAAGGACCCGAGGACTTATTCGACATCATAGCTGCTAATTTTTTACTCTTTTGGTTAATAGTCATCATTAATATTTATTTCAGTTAAATTTCGCTTTTTCTGTACCTGTCCTATCGTTTCATGTTATAACCACAACTTGAGCTAATACTTTCTGGACTAATACCTTTTCTACAGTAGGTAGAAAGTAATGATCTTCACCAATCTTGAATCAGCCAATGATAACTAGTGAAACAAGTGTATTTTCAAATTTAACCCTCGATTCTAAACAACGGCATGGGCAGGTTACTGGATTATGTACCTATTTTACATATATTATTAGTCGTTGTCGTTGAAGGGACGTCCTTTGTCCATGAACGCTTTCATTATACATCTATGTACGCTTAATTTATACAGAATCCCTTTTGTGACAGAGCTCTATCTCGTGTACTTCTGACACAGGTCCTGAAAGTATTCTGTGGTTATGCAGGGCACTTCTTCGAAGGACCAATTTCGTGTCATTTTCACGCGTCACCGCCCATTTGACTTGAGACGTTCGCACTGGTCCAGCAGCCTCCTCATTGGCCTAGCCACTTGCCTCACGCTCAATGCCTTTTTTCCTGTTAGTGAAATAGTGCAAACCACACTACTGCCCTCTATCTAATACGTTAGCCAGTTTGTTCGCCTGGCTGAGGCAAGGAGAGCATTTAGATAAATCTTTACGGCACAGCTCGGCAGCGTCGTCGCTCGTGATCCTGGCCGTCATGCAAGCAATTAACAGCAGTCATAATGGGCCTGTTTCGTGTTTCCCGTAGTCATACTTTCGATCCTTAAGCTGCTCTTTGTCTTCAGCTACGATACGGTACCAGGCCCTCATCGCAGCGTAAGAAACAAACCGAAGCGAAGCTCTCACATATTACAAACACAATATAATGCAATAACCTAATTCGAACAAGGATGTTATTGCAGGCACCCGAGGGTCAACGGGCCCGAGTCACTTTTACCGAATTCAACTTCCCGGCCCGAAGCGATAAGGGTAAGATGAAGAATAGGTGTCGAAACGGGCGTCTTGAACTGCGTACCCAGGACCACTTCAAGGGACAGATGTAAGTTCGATCGTAGTTAACTCGTGGCGGGGGAGATTATTTGCAATTGTCAACAACGTGCACATTTTATGTATGCTTCAGGTATAGCACCTTTGTATTGGTAATGTTTTCTTTAAAAATTACCGTGACAGAGAAATAACACTTGGTTAGATTGCTTCTTTAGAATAAACAGCAGTGAACAGTAGTATTTTTTAGAACACGCGAGAAGAAGATGAAAAAACATCGTTTTTTTTGAAGTAGATTTGAGCGTTTGTGGTCCGATTTTACCTATATCTGTTACTACAGTTCCGCACTTCTTCATTGCACAGCGCTCACTGAGGCCAATCTTTCAAATATGCTCTTCAGTGTGGCCGAATAGGGCCTCGTTTTACGGAACTCGGCTGTGCAGTGCTTACGTAATATGCTTGGTGGCAAATTAATTTCTAAAGGCATCTTCTTTCAGTTTCTCTGTCTAGCACTTTCCTCGATTTATTTCTATGCATGCCTACTCGAATAAGCCCGAACCACTTTAGAGTTACAAAAAGGCGATGGCACAGGACCCATAAACGGCAAATGGTGAAGTGCATAAAACAAACATTCTTTTTTGTAGCATCGATGCATCGATTCAAACATCGGTAGAAACAGTGGGAAAACTGTTTAAAACTGCTGCTTTTATTAAATTCATAAAACCGTTTATCCACTTAGAGATGATCTATTGGCAGGCACTTGTTGGAGTGTCATCTGCTACGTCCTCTTCATCTGGATCGCCATAGCTAATAACCTTCCTTTGAAAAAAAAATTAGAAAACTTAGAAAGTATATGTATGTAACTCTTTCCTCATTTACGCCACACAATTGTAGGTAGTCTTATATCTATCTATTTATCTATGAGCATCATTCGTTCAAATCTATGCTGACCAAAAAAGTCTATCGCTTAACTGTACAGATCTCTGTTGAGGCTGTCTCAGTGCATCCTATAATGTTACATGTCTACCTACCTAACCAGGCTGCTTTCAGACGGGCTAGGTTTTTTACGATAAAGGGAAAAGGAAACAAGACGAGTTCGTAACGAGCTAAGGAAAGTTAGCTGACTGCTTTTTAGTCGGAACAGAGCACCAGGGGGGCAAACTAGAGTTCGCTAACGCTAGATCTCTTGCTACACTCTACGCCCGCCGTGAATACTACAGGCAGTTGTGCATATAACAGCAGGCTGATGAGCGTGCCTGCTTTCGCTGCCGCTGCTTTCTAACTGGACGCCGAACGCCAGAAGCAATGAGCTACACACAGCTCCAACTGAGAAACTCATTCGAACTTGAACGCTGCCTTAGATCCGTTTAGAAAACGAAGAAAACCTTAAATTATGTTCCGGCCGGTAGTTTGATCTAGATCTAACGTCGTTTATCAGATTGGCTAAGTCGTATAAGCTGAGAATATTTTAGCTATGTTATATGAACTTTTCCACAAGCAAGCTAGGATAGAACGAGCCAAATGGAATATCCTGAGTAAAAGGCAATGAAATGCCTTTATGCTGGGATAAGAAACACTCAGGACTATAACTAGATTAATCGGGGTTGGTTTTATTATAGTACGGGACAGTATTATAGAAGAATGTGACGAATTTCTGTGGTAGTCGAATGAAATGCACTTAAATATCTTCCTGAAACGCTGAAGGATATATTATGTGGACACGCTACCGTTGTGCTCGATGCAGGTGCCTGTAATTAATAATAAAATGCAGCGCCGGTGCCTATAATTTTGCTACGCTATTGACAAAATCTATAGATTAAAGGGAACAAGAAATAGTAGCTTTGAGATAATAGGGAACTTTTAAAATCATTCGGTTTTCGGGCAGAGTCCCATAGAACTTTAGTAGTATGACTGAAGTTAAAAATTATATGGAATTTAGTGATTTACTTGATTGATTAAAAATTAAAGAAAAACTAGACATTTATTCAGTTTTGTCCAGTCAGAGTACTTATGGCTCTGCATGATCAGATTCCTCAGAAATTGAATTCTACTAATGATGTGGTACTCTCGTGTTATGAAACGTATTAGTTTTTTCTTCGGACTGCCAAGTCGAAAAGCTAAACCACGCAGATCCGCATTACACTCGAATAATCGGTTTACGTGAATATTTAGAAAGTTTGCCGAGTTGTCCGCTATAAAATGGGCAGCACTGCTCGTCAACAGATCGTGCCTATTTTGGCTGAAGTTGAGTTACATAATGCAGAGATAAGGCAGAATTGCCCCAAGCGAAAAATTGCAGCGACAAGGGTAGGCATTTGTTGCACTCACATTGATGGTCTATGTGCTTGTACGTGACATTACCGTAAAGGCTTTATCAATCTTAGGTTCTCAATTCATGGACGGTATAAAAGTGATGCTCCATTCTTGACGATAGTGCGATAATCCGCGATCCCTAGTTGTTTTCTCCACATTCTTGTGAGAAGCCCAAGCTTTCCAAGGCTTACGTGACGTGGCATTTCGTACCAATGAGCGACAGGTGCGGTGCCATCATCATTAACAGCAGCGGCAGGCCCTATAACATCAGCGCTGATATTAATTACCCGTCGACAAAGATTTACCTCCCTACCGTCATGCGTTGATATACAGATATATGGTATCTGCGAGTCATATATAATACCTCGCGAAGCATGAATGAGTCAGGTAGCAAGTGCCAGCCCAAGCGAACTCTTCGTCTACGCACGCGTTTGAGCTTTGCAAATAGATTGCAACGTGCGAATCGGCCCACTGTCATATCACGTCCGTTTAACGTTAAATCTGTGGATAATGGGAACGTCTATCTCTACTAGCCGTATTTGAATGAGCGGTGAAATTAAGTGGCGCGACGAGGCATAAAGCCGTCCAGAGGCCGATACGGCCAGCCATTTTCTTTCTATGCGATTAAAACATCGCAGTACCGTGGAGCGGGGGTAGCGGGGTAATATTGGAAGGAACAACGGTACTCGGTGGCGTGGTCACAGTTCGCAGGGCACTAGAGACAAAATATTCGTTCCCGGTTGACAACTAAAGGCCAAAAGTTAACGATGTTACCATCCTTTTTCTTAAGTCTTCGGTTCTCATCCACGACATGACCTTGCCAGGGTCTCATGAAAATACCCGAACGCATTAAGGATTACTGGGCATGGCCCCTCTCAGACTAAACTCGATGAAGTTTTCGTTTCTAAGAGCTTGTGAGGATGATAGGCAACCAACGTCATAGCTAGGAACAAGCAAACCCGCACTACCGCATGACCTTCTCGTATGAGATAGTAAGCATTACATATCTAAACGAACCACAGTGATTCGGATGTGGGGTGGAATGTGAGCCATCAAAGGATGCCGCTGTGTATAATAACCACATGGGTATTATGTAGGCTAATGGGCGTATTTGTAGTTTTTAACACTCGGTTTAACAGCATAGTACAGCTCTGTGATGGCTCGTACCTGTCCTACATATCTATGTTAAAAATCTACATGCAGTCTATAATTATTACGAGTAAAAGGAGACTGAAAATTAGTGTTTGGCATTTCTTTTATGTTCACACATGTAACTAAGATGGGTTTTCTCATATTTAACGGATGTCATTCAGCGTCATCTCAACACGCGCGCAACATTAAAAATGAATCTATATTATTGAATTCCGAATAAATGGAGTTCCTCGACGACCAGCCAACATCGTGTTGACTGATACCTCTGTGAAAACAGCTGGATCGAGCTCGGAGCGAGGGACGCTAAGCAGTCTCAGTTGGAGGATTTAGCTGTCGGATTTATACAGGCGCCGAAACAATGGTCACCCAACTGTATCCGTTGTTGAAAAAGTGGTAGCTGGCAGTCTCAAAGCACATCGATATTTCAAGTTTCTTCCTTCTGACAACAGTCGTATAAAGTAGACTTATTTAGCAGAAGTACCATCGGTAATGTCATCGGCAGTAATAAGGCGGCAAACCTCCCATTAATCTTAGTAATGAGCCTCACCAAGATTGATTTTTTGTACGTGACTGGACTCGCTAGTGAAATGCACGCTTGCACGCTGCAGTCTAGCCTCCTTTCCGCATTGATTGCTTGCTGGTTTATTATAAAAGGTTATACTCTTAGCTTGACTTGTTCCCACTGTTTTTAATGAACAGTGGCTCCAAAGCTCCTCCTGTATACCGACTAGGTTTCTGTGCCACTTAACTGAGACTCTGCAGTGCGAACAAAAGGGACGATTTCCAAAAGACTCTGATATCCAGCTATATGTCTAGCGAAGGGTATAAGAAGTACTAAATTTTGTTGTGTTTGTCCGAACCCCGTTTCGACCCATGATAATATGATCTAATGATAGCCATTCGTTCTCAACCGGGGCACTCAGCCCAATTACCAGGGGTGGTTTCACACGCCTATTAAAAGTGACTCATTAGCTGCTTACAAAACAATTATAGATTGTGCTTCCAAAGAGAAATGTCACTTCAACTGTTGCCGTTGCTAAAGTATCACGGGTAAGTACTTTTGCTGTCTCGCATTCAATTAGTCTTTTTGCTCCAAGATGGTAACCAATGCCGATTAATGAGTTAATAATAACAACGACCTTTTCACAAATCCTCTGACCTGCCTGAATAACTGTTGCAGACAGAAAAACTAATAAGGATTTTTGACAATTGGGCTGGGCTGTCTCATATGGATTTTTCGGCACTGCAATTTTCGGGACAGCATCGTGCAACCCGGGAGGCGCGTGCGTTCAGCCTCATATCTCCGCGATCCCCAGATGCGTCCCAACGGCATTGTTGGTACTTTAAGACATTCCTTATTCGAACGCTAGAACCTTAACAAGTCTTAGGTTACTTAGATGGCTACATTACTGTAAGAAAGTTTCTAAAAATCCCTAGCCCACATGTCCGAATTCGGACGCACTATTATTATGATCATTACTAGTTAATAATCTAGCCTTCACTATCGTCCTAGGAATGCCCCGTTATCCTTTCGTGTCCAATGCGTTCACTTGAATGCAAGTGTTTATATATGAGCGTGCAATTAGATGTATAGGTGTGTGTTCAAAGTACGACATCCGAAATCAGAAGAATTCAAATTTAATTTAGCAAAAAATAACTACCGTTACGCAATCGTATAATACCCCATGTGACCGAGCAGACAGCCTATGAAGTATCAAGCCGGCAAACCAGTAGCGGTATTTCTCCTGTACTGGTTAGATAAGTCTAACGAGCATCAAATCTGTTGGGACTCCGTACCGGGCTATCTGCTTTCGTACATTTGTGTGATGCGAGGAGATGTTGCTGCTGGTGTGTGTTATGTTGTGCAGTCTACCGCTTAGTTTGCGCCCATCGGTGACAATACAATGTATCTGCTGCTTGTGCAATGGTAAACACGTGCCAACCGTAACACCTCGCTAACAGTGTTATACTAGACACATATAGGCGAGTATGTGGGATGCTGGCACGGGACCACTAATGTATTTCTTCATTGTGATTATTAATCTTCACATGGCCCAATGGTTTAAGGGCGTCGGTTTAGGGATTTGTACGGGTCATGTCGTGTCGTGCTCCCTCAATCCCTGCACGTTCAGATTACTCGACCAAATATCCAGACATTCTATGTCAATAAATGAATGGTCTATTCTATATTGCAATGGTAGTGTTATAATTAATATAATAAGTTGATGTGGGGAGGGGTACTATCTTTTGTAGTTTTTTCTAATTGCATTAGAATCGTGAATTGTGCATGCGCGGGTTATGCAATCCTTTTCAACGATGCTTCGAGACAGAGCGCTTGAAGCGTGGCTAGCTAAAAGAATGTCGTTCCGTATACAATGCGTTTTAGATAATTGGTTAGTACGGGCTTGCTAGGGAAGTACGTGGTGCTTCATTTGTTCGAACGACATGATTACAAAACAAAAGGAAAATGAAAGCAATTACTGAAAAATAAAAGGGAAAAGAACAGGTAACTGGAACGATCAACAAATACTTCAACGGAGCAGTCAGACAGGGAGCTCGTTATAGTATAATAGTGCTGCCATCGCAATCGACCTTTGTCATTGTCACTATATCCCTACTACCACGGCGACAGCACGACGAGTATTCAGGGGGATCTTCGCTGTGCCACAATGAAGGAAACTTGATCAAAGACGTTGAATAACATAGCGCCATCCATTAATTTCCGGTCTGTTCATTTTGAACAAATGACCGTTTGTTAAATATGCGTAACATGAAGATCATACCAAGGAGCGATACGTCCCGTAGTGTTTTAGATATATTGGATCGCCTAGTTTCCACCTTCTCCTTTGCTCCTTTGCAAGGTCGAAGGACTATTTAAAAAAAAAACTCGTTTTCAACATAAATAAGACATAGTTGGTAACATTTTGTCAAATTCACTTTATTCATCTCCCAAGGCCCAGTTATGTAGACTTTAC
Source organism: Varroa destructor (assembly GCF_002443255.2). Taxonomy (NCBI): domain Eukaryota; kingdom Metazoa; phylum Arthropoda; class Arachnida; order Mesostigmata; family Varroidae; genus Varroa; species Varroa destructor. The sequence goes on from NW_019211457.1 coordinate 43,293,763, forward strand.
TATTTACATCTACTTGTGTACGTCGCATTAATGGGACGGTGGTGGCATTAGTGCCCCAGGATGAATTATTAAAATGTTAATGCAATAACTAGGCTATTTTAAATTTGTGACACCATTTGGTGCCACCTTTTTAGAACTACATCATGTCCTAGTCAACCAAGCTAGTTACGGCCTTAATGCTTTAACCAAAAAAAAAGTGCAATAAGAAATTGTCCGGTGGCATCATTCGTATACAGTTGTTTTAATCGAAAACAGCGGTGGCCTTCGCGTATGGTGGTTTTGCTTGTTTTGAAATTCGGCTACCTTCACCTGACAAGATGCTTTGCGATGCTAAATTTAGGATTGCGTTGTAGCTACCCTTCAGCCAATGGAGCGAGCTTCGCGTTGCTTTGTAGACTGGAGCTCCTGGGTTAATTGAATGCTATAGGATCAAACGCTATGGTCCTCGTGCATCATAGCCAGGTGTACTAGGACGGTACGATACACCCAAGCTTTGCGGTCGGCGAAACTCTGTGACATTCTAATTCAGTAATAGATCCTCAAATATTTTAGTGCGACTTTGAGCCCCCGTGACTCCCCGTAGCGCCTAAAAACTGTGACCTCTGACCCGACCTAACTGTTCTAAACCGCTGAAAAACTTTATGTGGTGATAGATAAAGTTTCGTTCCGGGCCTAAAAATAAACCTTCATTATACCATTGACATAAACAGCATCTCGCATGCATTGGCGGCTTAGCTGCAACGTGAACGTTTTAATTAAGGCTATACATCAATAATGGATGACCTTACAGCTTAGACTCTATACCCGAACCAATTTAGGTTGGCCACGTCCTGATAGATTGTCAAGATAAAGAGAAACTCAAAATTACAGGCGCATTTCGTACCAGTCTTAATTGTCTAAATGCGAACTACGTACTAACTGATACATCATAAACAGTTATCCAAAAACGCCTCGTTAAGTGTGCAAGCTTAAGGCATTTCTCGTCTTGAACATTATATCCTGGAGCTAGGAGGATAGAGCGAAAAAAGGACGTCTGGATGATAAGTGGAAAGCCCAATGACAATGGTACACTTATCCTTTTAGCATCGTGACTTGAACAGCAAGCGTCCCTGTGCGCTTTTGTGCAACGCACGATTTCTTTTACAAATCGACTATAGTTTATCCATAGTCAAAGCAGTGTGACTCTAACAATGCTTCTGTGTATATTGCTATCATTCATATATATTTACCCCGAATTTTATGCGAGAAGCCCTTGTTAATCATTACCGTAATTAGAGGTAGAGAAACCGTTACAGAACGTACGCTGTACGTATCTGAAAACGTTCGCGCATACTGTAGCATATAGTGTTTGCCCCGTAGCGATCAGTTACCAGGCAAAACATTTACGGTTGATTATATATAATGGCGAACACGTTCTACTTCTATTTCTGGTATCATCATTATTAGCTAATCTATAATTATCTCAGTTTTAGTCATAATAATTTTGTATAGCAATAGCATAATATTCTATGACCAGTGATTTTCGCTATAATTAGAATACTTTTTTTTGTTATTATTATTTGTTATTCAAGTTGAAATGTTTTGAAATACTGCTGAAAATTTTATGGAAAGTTTTCATGAGTCTTGTTTTAAGCTTTTTTTTTTTTTTTTTTCTACATTTTTAACAGCGATATTAAATTCGTGCTTTCCAAAAGTGATTCATTGAAACTACATGCTAACAACGTTATATATGGCATGTTGCAATAACAAGTTTTATAGACGGTGGGTCGACGGCACGGGGGGTCGACGGCACGGGGGGTCGACGACTTTTGCAGGTATCGATCGATCGGATACTGAGAAAAAGATGCTCGATACTAACATGCGCAAGATGTGCCGTTCTAAAATTTGATTTCTCCGATATTTCCTACATTTTACGCAGAGGGAAAATTCCTGTTCATGGTATATTTAAAAGTCTAGGAGTTGTTTTCGACATGTATCTTAATTAATAGATTTTTCGGGACTACAGTAGTTAGCTTCCTATTTATATTCATCGTTGCAATGCGTTACTGATATTGTTTTCAAGATGGCGACAGTGCCTAGAGGAATGCATTGATTCAACGGATCACTTAACGGAGAGTCTTCGCGAAGGTGGAGTGTTGTTGGATCGTATGAAATCATATCCTTAAATGATTGGGAATTGGACAACAGTGTAGAATTTTTTTAAATGGACGATTTTCGCTATGGGCTATTTTTAAAAAATTCAAAAATCAATAGAAACTTCAGTAGAAATCAATATAACTTGTAGGAGCAGACAGGATGACAAATACGTATTTCCTTGTGGAGCTTGCACATGGTTATTTTCTAATCATATCTGACATTTGTGTGCATCTGGCTATAAGTAGATTGGTGGCATTATAAAAGTATTGCCCAGTTAGGTAGCTTCTAGGATAGAGTAAACGGCTAGGAGCTTAAACTAATTCTAACAAATTTGTACAGTGGTTGAGAGTTAAAGGAACTGAAGTAAACAAGAGATATATAGGTGCATTATAAATAAAGTTCTTAGTACTTCGTTCTTAATTAAGTATGGTTTACTTATCATGTAAAGATACTAGATAGAATACAGCATTGGTAAACAGTACTATACCAAAATCATTTCTCCTCTTGTGTTCTCGCACAGCCTTGAGCAGCAGTCCTCTCAAGATCGTTCGTTCGATCCCATCGAGTTAGTTTTCTGTGTGCCGTTACCCATATTCATTCTGCCGGCAGTCGGACCCAGCTTGCTTAACTTCTAGTTCAAGTTCAAGTTTCATTTACTTTTCGTGCGTTCCTATTTCTTGCTCATGCGTGCTTTTAAGCCAATACGTTAAGTTAAAGCTACACTGTTTCTTGGCAAATCTAACGTGACGGGATTGTCGTCTATAGTTTGCAACGTCAGAACACGGTGTGTCCCTTTCATCTGACGGTTTGTCTCACGTTTGCTTCGTGCTCCTGTGGCCATCGCCTTGTTCGCTGTACTTTTCTACTCGACGAACTGCCATGCCCAATATAGCTGTCGCGACATAATTTACGTGTATACGTACACAAAACCGTTTAGCTTCTCTACTTCATATCTTTGGCGTGCTCCAAAGCCAAAAGGTATTAACCTTAGAAAACTTACTGTCACACAAATGAGCATATGCTGTATCTCGATGGTATTTTTCAAAAGTATTAAACATCCAATAGCTTTTACACATATATCGGCCTGTAGCGGTTAGTCCGGGTTCGAAGAGACGCTGTTTAGGACGCGATTGTATTGACCTCATCTGCATTTATGAAATAGTTTTACTAAGAATTATAGAAATGTCAGTTCTCTGTCCACTTTCTAATTTCTGATGCTGGCCGAATCGATGATTTGGCGGTTCCTTATTTGCTCTTGGCTTGTTAATGTATTCCACAAGCAACGAGCTTGTTCCGCACTGTATTTTGTTTCGCGTATTTAAGCGAACTCCCCTCTTCTTTGCCCACTTTGCTTATTCTTTTTTTTTCTTTTTTAAATCTATTTTTCTACATAGAAAAATGGAGTTGCATGCTGATCAAAGTGTTCAAGGATCGTGTGGTTGGCAGGACTTCTTGTAGACCTCTTCTATTTGAGGCATCTTTGCTACTCGGTTTGCTTTATTTGCCTTGGCTCTTTGCCATCAAGAAACTGAGGCCAAGACATCTTAAGTGAAGCCTAGTTTTCCTGCATCTGTACGTTCTATCCTTCAATCTCAACTTCGGCATTGCATTTGACCGTTTTTGCTGCTGTCACTGTCACAGCAGGCGTTAGCAGACGAACAGACTGAATTCGAGTAACGTTTTGTAAATTTGATTACCTTCTCGCCACGCTTTTTCTTTTCCGAAAACCTCTCAAAGGCCGCTCCCATGACAAGCCCTTGCCAATCGGCATATCGTTTTCTGTCGAGCTTTTCCTCTACTCAATGCGTCTATCTGTCCTGGAAGGGGTTCTTTTACTCAATATTGATCTCTTGTTTTTCTTTTGCTTGAACTCACACGATGTAGCTTTTCTGTGACAGCTGTATCTATGTAGCACGAAAACACTAGAGAGCTCGTCTTGCCTATGTCGCTGATGGTCGACAACTGAATACTTCGTTCTCGCGTTTTAACCGCGATAAAACTCAGCTTACTGACGGACGCACAATTTTCTATCGCTGCTCAGCAGCCCTGTCTCCCATTGATTAGCAGGATTAGATTAGTAGAGTTGCAACACTGTTGCCTTGGCTAAGGCGAACCGGGAAGCAACGCGAATTCGAGGCGGCGTACGTGATACGACGAAGCTCAATGCAAGCGCAAACTGGAGACTGGGACTCGTACTAATCCGTACTAGGATCAGCGCTTCTGTAGAGTGTATGACTTCACATATCCTCAATGCTAACCGGGCATCTAGTACGATAGCGACGGGTGGTGTGAGGAAAGCCTTGACGACGTCGTCCTCGCCTACCTCCGTAGAGCTATCAGTCCGGCGAGCGACGTTGTTTACATACGCAGCAAGTTACAGCCCACGAAGTCTCCCTTCTGTATTTATGCTGCTTTATTTGTTCCAGCAGACGCCGACGCGCGTATTCACAGATATGCGAGACAAGTAAAAATACCTAGCTCATCGGGCACATACGGTTCATGTACGTTACGCAAAATAAGGAAGCACATAAGCAAATACGTGACGGAAAGTGTATTGTTTTTCAATTATGATATTGTTGCCTATGCCCCCGCACGGGGCAAGTTAAGAGAGGAGGGGATGAATAACCGAATTACGCTCTGATTTATCTTTACTTAACACTGCTGTGTTTTGCGCCAGCCTAAAGGACTCAGACATAAAGCGCGGTCGACGATCGTATCGTTCCCGCATCGGGGTCTGTCTCTCCAAGTCTCTTATAAGGAGTACGGCTTCTGAATGTGTGATGAACTGTTTGTCACAATGGCACGGTGTCCATCCGCTATTCTTGGTGCCAGATCTTTTCAAACCAAACGTAAAAGTCGTCACATCGAAACACAACGCGTCACTTTCGCAATTCTAACAAAAATAAGTTAACATCCAAATACTTTTATGTGCCAGACGAACCCTTCGTCAAATTTATTTTACCCTTCTGCCGGAACTAGAAATCTGCGTTATACGCTTTCTAAAAAATTCGAGGAAGATTTCGATAACGTAAATCGGAAAGAAAAAGCTTGACGGGTTTGAGATCTAAAGGGCTCAACAATCCGTTAGAACAGCTGAAAAAGACTATTTAATACATTTATGAAACTTATGGCTATTTTGGAGAAGGAAAATATCGACTGTCAATTGCAAATTAATTAATCTTTCTAAAACCAATTTGGATTTTTGGGTTCTCGCGTTTTTAGAACTTCTAACCTGCTGTCAATCTAAAATTTAACTCTATCGTTGTTTGTATCTAAGTGAGTTTATACCTAGGAATATCGCTTGGCACACGATTACTGAAAGTGATTTGCGGATAAATGAGGGAATGTTTTGAAAAGGATTACCGAGTAATTTAGCTCCCGAAGCTGTACTTGTCGTAAATAGTAACTGTATGGAATAAACATAACTGTCTATGCTAAATAATAAGGTATATTATTCTAGCGCATATAAAACATCTCAGCTTCAATTTAGATACGGCTTAATAACCGAGCATTAGTAAAAACGTCAATTTAGGTCCTGTACTCGGTATACAACCGTGGGCATGTTTAGATTCTTCTCGGTGTCTATATTTTTCATGTTGTCACGATAGGCGAACAATCTTTCATCTGTTGTTATCAATGTTATTGCTGTTGGCCGGATATTATCTTGCAGGTTCTGTGGGGATGAGCTTGCGGGAAAAGGATTTACATCAGCGGGCAGGAACCTCATAATCATCACTAGCAAGCTGGCGTCAAAATCCTCGTCGGCTTTCAAGGCAAACGTATCGTTCGAATAGAGTTACACTGAACAGGCAGATCGACAGTAGGGTGACGCAACCGCTGATTTTGTGACGTAGTCGAAGGCCGTGTGGAAACTGGGGGCATCCGCCACCGACGCGCTACTGGTTACTACCTTGCGAACACTCATTACGATGTCTCTTCTCAATTCTATTGAGCACGACAACATCCTGTTGTCGATTCTCGTCTCCCACTATTCAGTTTTCCGTCCATTTTAATTCCTAGACTCCCAAGCTCTCCCTGCTCGCCAGCAGCGCAGTTTGTCTATCCCAACTTTGTAGGTATGAGACCAGTCAGAAAGTGCACAAAGGGAACTTCGTTGTTTCTAAAACGCTGCTTTCTCTAATTTTTCCTACTACGTGCACTATGTATGATTGCCTACTGTTTGAAAAACTCCAGAAGTGAACAGATTTGGAAGACATCTAAGCGGCCCTTCGACGACAGCAAGGATACGGTAAATCATTGGCAATCCTCAGCTAGTGGCAACTGTTCGCCGAAATCAGGGTAATGAATGAAATAAGAATCTACTCGTACTTAGCAGGATCGTTATACGTTTATGTATGCGCATGTACTATTACGAAATTTAAACGAAAATAGAATAAAATGTAGCGGCAAAAATAGCAACAAAAGACCACCGCAAATTTCAACATATGATGGGTAGCTGCTGGTACACAGCCTCTCGCAGTGCGGATAATTCTATCCACTCATCCACCAGTATATATACATATATATCTGTCTTTTGTTCTACGTTAGCTTATATCGGTGTTCTTCACCATAGTGACCTTATTATTTGACTATAGTTCCTTTTAGAGGAAGCTGGAGTTTTGGTGTTGGAAGCATGCAACGCCTATAACGTGATGCAAAGCAGTGAAATTATAAGGGCTTATTTGTCATGTTGCTTGAAACGAACGTGTGGGCGCTGCCAATGGAGGTTGTTGTTTTCAGGGGTAAGGCATATGTTTCAAGTTAAAGGTACGTCAATACTGTCGCACTCGCTTATACTAATGGTCGCATAGTAGATTCTCAAACATTCTAGCTATCTATAACTATATATAATATGAATGTTTCTTCGCCCTATAGACGTATACGATCAGAACTAATATGCGCAGAGCTGCAGAACGATATAGGAATGACTGTTTGTTACTGTTTAAAATTGTGGATTAGAGGTGATCGTCGGTTTACGCCTAACTGGCGTTTCAGCCCGTGTTGATATGTACGCATCTACGAGACACTTCGTTCGTAAAAAAAAAAATAAAAAAAAAATAAAAAAAATAAAAACAAAAAGTTCGTAAAAAAAAAAGGCAATGAAACGTTTAGTACAAATCATACTAAGTAAGAAGTAAATAAACTTCGGATTAACTACTGTTAGGCTCCTTTAAAAGGTTTCGGCACGTCTCACAGATATTTTCTCGCGAAGTTAGCCAAATTTATTCCTCTCAGCGATTCGCCAAAGCGTCGCCGGTGCTACGGCAGTAAGCCCGTAACTTATTTCGTTATGAATTTTGGTACGTCGTAATTTTTTACTTACACCATTGAAGTATACGTTCAAACTCTGTCTCAATGCGTTTTTATTAGACATTACTTGAAAAATATAGGGAAATAAATGCCGGAAAGTTTAACAACTATATAAGCAACAAGTGCACACGAAAACTGTTTTGCTTCGCTGTTAAATACTACCGCATCTGCAAAATAAAATGTCACTAAGCTTAAGGGAGGAATCTTGATTTCATCTACCTCCATTGTTCTGAGGGCATTTTCACATACCATGTAGGTATAAATTGCCATGACGATTTTTCAATACCTAGGGTTTTAATTCGATACTGAGGCCTGAGTTTAGCGATGATAATTTCGCGCGAATTTGATTTCCTTCGACTAAACTCTCCTACAAGGTTGATGTTGTAACAGAGTATTGCGTGTCGTTTGGTTACACACATCTATCGAATTACGATTGAATCGCGCGCGTCTCACGATGTCGGCCAGGCTGCAATGCTGCATCGTGATTGTGGGTTTAGAGGAAACTCTCCAGTCAATGTTTCCACCGCACTTTAGAGCCATCTAGTAATTAGTCTAGAGGTAAACATATACTGAATCTGTCGAGGCTGCTGAACACCTGGCGCCACCCTCGTTCTGGCCTTGATAAACTCAACTAGGATCTGGGTGTATGAGACGAATCTTCAGCGATGTTCTATTTACATTTGAAATAGGCTTGTCTTCTCGTAAGAAACAGGGACTTGTGTTTTCATAACGTCACTAATAAGCAATTCTGTGATCTGGAGCAAATTGTTCGTAGTAACATTCGTAGCTTGTTAATAACAACTTCAAGGGCAAGATCGTGCCGTCTATTATGCAATACCGACTCACCTTAAACACGATCATCTTATTGTGCTCTATCATTCGTAAAAGTTAGATCGAAAAATTAATGCGGAAACAAGTTTGTTTTGCGGTGGCTTATATAGTAACCCGTCTTTTTACGCAGTCTTCGATAGTTATACTCATAGGTTGATATCGAACTGTTATACTGCTATACGTAGACACTGGCTTACAGCTAAACGTGACGCTTCCGTGACAGCCTAACGTGTCGACGGTAGGCCGCGTGATGTAGGTAGGTGAGCGCTGCTGAGCTCGAGATTTTTTCGATGACTATCTAAATCCAGTTGTGCTTATTTAGCAGAGTGCAGGGAGACTTTACGCTTCCAAGTAGTAACATAGATTTACATGGGAAAATGACGGTTCCTGGTTTTCGATCATGCGTCAGCCATATCATTGTAACCGCGTGGACCGCGCAAGTAATGCCTAAAGATATGCGTTTACGGTTAAAATAGTTGGAAGACGTTGCAAAATCGGTCAGCTAATATTCGTTACGACGACATGCGATGAGGTTCCCTAGGCAATGTAATAAATGATATGTACTCTCCCCGCCTGATGGTATCGTTTTGTTGCGCACCGGAGAGTTTTCGGCTGAGCGCAATCCTGTCTATGAATGCAGAGAACTGAATGCCAAATACAGTTTACTGTCTTAGAGTGGTTATGGTTGACACTCGATAACGTCTCGAAACAGCTTTCAATATTAATGTGGTATTTTTACTCAGCGAGCTGTCTTTTTTTTATGATCGACTTAAAAATATAGGCGTTAATTTTTTACTTATATGCATTTTCCGCTCTAACACATCATGTTGCATAGCTTAAGCTGGATATGTTAATAATATACTGGGAAGCATATGTGGTAGCGAAAAAAATAGGTGGCATATGAAAAAATGATACAATAACGATGTGTCAGAACAACGAGAACACTGGACAGTAGCTTGTAAATATTAATACGCTGTTTTTCAACTGCGTTCCTGTTTCCATGATACGATATAGGGGATCAAATAGCGAAGAGGCACCTTCTCTTTATCTTGAAGTAAGGAGGTCGATGATGAGGCGACCGTAACCACGGATCCGTATTTAGGAAGCCAAGTAACACATATTAGCTGGGCCGGAACTGTTTGGCAAGTCGAAACGTTCTGAATAGTCATTAAGTCACCTACCATTGGCTGAGCAAAACATGCCAGATACTTAAGTTCTTAGCTCTTTACAGTTATAAGCAGACTATCTGCCATCAGAAAACGATATGCCTAAGGGCATAGATAGCGTTAAGTAGCAGCTAAAATCGCTTTTTCGCAGATAAAATTTGGCGGAAATATGGAGCAAAGAAACTGCGCTATGTTACTAACGCTATAATTAGTCTAAGAACAAAATTAAGAAAAATGGGGAATTACAGAGAAGATAATAAATTTCAACACCTCTAACGGAAGGATGAGTTTTTCGGAGATCACGGAAGACTTCTTCGCGAGGCTGCCTCGATTCAGAAAACTCCTTGTCGGCTTCGTATAGAATCTCTCGAAACAGATGTTATGGTACTATGATGAAAGTATCGACTTTGAAGAACGAACGCAATCATTTTTGTTTCTCTTGACCTAACGTCTGCTATACTCTAGAGACAATTTTTGTACTTATTGCCTGCAAACATTTCGCCTGAAGTCTAACAATTCGTCTATAAACAAGACGTGCATCACTCTGGATCTCTCGGAAGAGAAGAGTCAGAGGAGGAAATGGCATCGAAGAGGAAGGGGATGCCTTCAGAAACGCTGTCGGATAAACTCACGTGTAACCTGGTGATGCCGCAATCAACAGTGCACTGTGTGCTTACTCCAGGACAATCAGCGACCTAACCGCCACGTCTCACTAACGGTCTGGATCGAGAAATGCTTTCAGCCTTCCTGCTGTTAAGGTGAGTCCGTATAATTTCGGTTTTTTTCATGCCTCAATGAGGGCGATAGGTAGCGTAAGTTCCACCGTCGATTCTTTTAAACAAGCCGATCGACAACAAGCTTACGTGTGGCAATGCAAATCACAAAAATAGAGCTGTTTGGAAGGCGCTAATCACGTAAACATCCAATATATCATTGGTCCCTTTTAATAGCTCTAGATGCTTTTAAGTTCCTCGCTCCCGCTAACTAGCTCCAGGTAGCCTAATATACCTCTAGAATACCTTGCTCGAACGACAGATGTGTTGCGTATGTATAGGATTACGGCGCTCGAACTGTCAAATCATCGTATATATATATATACATATATATATATGATTTGGCAAATCATAGATTTCGAAAACGTATCGATGGTGCATCATAGACTTTCTATATCACCTAGCATCGTCCGGATTTATTATCGTCCAGTAACAAGCGGCAATACATGGCGTTATCACTAGTCTCGCCGCGATGCCTCCAAAGATTTAGCTCATCTTCTGCTTTGAATGTATCACACGCATTTTAAATGAAAACGAGTATAGACAGGAAGAAGACACATAGGAGATTCAAATAATCGCCTCCAAATGCCGTTGCTACCCGTCGTTGCGTCTCTTAACGCTAGTAGTCTGTTTAAGCTTGTTTTAGCGCATGAACAGTCCTTTTCTGGCCGTTCTCATATTGGCACTCTACGCTTGACTCGTTATGCATTCGCGGTTACTTGTGCTTTCGACTTTTTCTAAACAGCGGCAAAGGACACAGGTGAAGACCGTTACTGCCGTCTGATGTCGATCAGCCAAGTCAATAGTGTATGTATTACTATCGTCACTCCGTTCCATGTTTGCTAACCCGGACAGCACAGAAACCAGTGAGGAAGCCGACCAAACAGCTTAACCGTTCGATATACGTTAAAAACTCTCTATACGTTAATAGTTTGGGTACTACACCGCAAACGGAACACACGCCATCCTGGACCTACACTCCTTTTCGAGAGGGTTTTTACTTCCGCGATAGCAAATTGGGTGGTAAATAGCAATAGTAGTAGTAGAAACTGGTCGTAAACGGACACCCAATTAGGATTAGTGGCCGTGAGGGTACTGTTGATGCCGCCAGCCGTGTCACCGTTGCTGTTCCCATCAGACCGCGGACGAACATCGAGGATGACGATAAGGTGAAGTGTTGGGTGAGATTTAGACAGATCAGTTGCGGGAGCGCAAGCAATGGCCTGCAACCCAGAGTGATGGCAGTAATGCTGTTTCTGGTTTATGCATGTTCGAAGGGAGTAGGAGATAAAGGGCGTAAGGCGCTGAGCAGGTGAGAGTAGTTGGAACAATTGGCGAATGAAGCCAACAAGAGGGGAGCTTAACAGGAAGAGCAGAGCGTGTGATCGCTCAGTCTGCTGGTAAAATTCTATGCTTCCGCGGCTACTGCCGATGAGAATATCAGGGTAAGGTAAGGTAAGAGGCGAGACAAGCTGAGGCAAAGATTTGCCTGTAAGACTGGCGGTCGATAGACCGCTCGTGCGGGTTAGCCTGGGGTTTCACTCGCCCCTACTATCACGTAAAGTCAGCCTCACGTAAGAAGCTAGCTCCCTGTCCGGTAAGATCCAGGAGTAGCAAGTTTGGTTGACGATTTGCCTATCCGTGCCTGGGTCGGGCACCCCACACAGCACCCTGCAGCTGCCACTACCGCTGCGGCGAATCGTAACACCAACGAAACAAGACAGTTACAGAGTGTCGGGGAGTAGACTCGTCTCAGATTAACGCCGCTGCTACATAGGACGGTAGTGGTGGGACCGCCGGATATGATGTGATGCCACGCTTCGGTAGCACTCTTGTTCCATTTTAAAGAGGAACGAGGTCAGAACGCAACAAAGCCTGGAGCTAAAAGTGGCTGTCCTCTAAGCTGAGAAAAGCGCCGCATCATACGAAAAGGAGAGGGAGGCCAAAGCAGCAAACATTCAATATTATTACCAGTTTCCTTTCGGCAAATGGGGGGCCCAAAAAATATTATTACGCATTAAACATCATCTATAAAAAAAAGTCTGTTGAAATCTTGCGTCAAGCAGGTTTTGCATTTTCCTTTTTCTAGGAGCCCTAACTTCTCAAACGAGCGATTGTCGTAATTTTCCTATATCACACCAGAAATATGTCAAAAGAATGAGATGTAAGTGTTTATTATATTTAATAAGTTTTGCTATCATGTTCCGCTGGGAGCCGAGCTCAGTCTAATTAGGAAAAGGCAATCTGTCCTGATTAGGCGCATCAAAGGAAACTTATCATATTCGACCCTTTACAGTTTGCTATCAACATATGAAATATTAACTGAAATTTGAAGATGGCCTCTTAAGTCTAGGCATTATTATAATTTTAGAGAGCATCAGATTTAACTAGAGCGTGGTCTTTTTTTTTTTGTTTCTGTAGACCTATGCACAGTAGATGCAAATACGCATCTCCAACAGATACCAACGACCGGCAGAGAGCATCATTCAATGATTAGCGCGGGGATGTAGTATTTTTCGATCTGTGTATGTATAGATGTATGTAGAGTATAGAGAATCGTAGCTGGTGTTCTATTCAATTGAATTATACCTGTCTAAATGAGTCGACAGCGGCAAAGGAGCTTTAAATGAAAACAAAAATTTGCCTTTGATGTATCAAAGTTATAGAAAGGAATTTTGATTAAGACTCTATTGAGGTATATGAGGGTCACCGAATCCCATAAGACCAGTTCGAGCATTTAGAAAAAGGTGGAATTGTTACAACTTAGATCGCAAGACGATATATAAATACTGATGAAGGTTTGTAATTGCATCACAGAAAACGCGTGACAATGGAATGCACGTAGCCACTAGTCCGAGCACCTTACCATGACAACTATAGGTACTATCAAAATTTACTTTTTCAAAATGCATGACGTAAAGCTTCAAACAAAGGTGTGATTCCCAGCCATATGTCTTTTTTTGAGCATTGCGTTTTCTCTAGAAGTGTAATAGACAACGCGGCCGAACGAACAGAGCAAACGTCATAAAGCGAAGTCGTCTCGAAATCGTTTACGCACTTCATCGTATTAGCTGTGCCTTGAACTAGATGAAAACAAAGAAAGCTACTATCACCTTATTTTGCTTCGTTCTTCACGTTCTCGCTAGGAACGCATCACTGTCCACATTAGACCTTCAGGGTGGACTGGGTTAAGTACTATGCCGGGACGACACAGGATCGACTTCTACTTTAGAACTGACAATGACGCAAGAATTGGCAGCGATGTCATCCGTCTATCATGAATCGATCTCCAAGCCCCCGGTATAGTAAAATTGAACTGAAAAAGGGATAACGTCGTAGATACACTCAGGAGTCGAACGAGGAATAGAAAGATAGAGCAGCATGTGTGCACTTGAAGCATAAATAATTACGCCGCACGTTACGATAAGAAAAAGATTATATGAGCTTGAAAATTGTATATGTCTTACCTAGTAGAGCAAAATTACCAGTCGACATAAGAACATTAGGTGGAGGAAATGTGTTCTAGACAACACCGACGGCTCTTCCGTTCAGTCATGAACCGCGGACTATGCCGCCTCCCGCAATATTTAGATCCGAAAATTTCATTGTGGGCCATAGATTAGGCTGATTAGAAAATTATCGATATCGTTTTACGACATCAGCGTAATATTCAATAGCAATTTCATTGGAAAAAGAGGCCTCTATTAACGATCGTTTTGTTCGATTAGTTGCGAACTTAATCATTAACTGTCTGCACATTTAGGCAGTAGAGAGGCAATGAAATTTTTTAAAACAATTATATTAACACGAGCTTGCATACACCGTCTCGTCTGGCTCGCAACAATGTGGCAATGAATTTTGAACTTATCGAGAAAAAAAACATGAAAATGTATGTACTCTAGGAGAAACTGACCCAATTGGCGGATTTATATGTATTCTATATTGTTATATCTTGCTATCACTATTTGAATGTGAACTTACGGTAATGCACTGAGCTCTGCCTTGTTATGCCTATCGTGTCATCCGGGGTACGTAGGCAACGAGGATTCAGCGCCTAGTCGGACTATGTATTTTCATATTTTTTTTTTTTTTGTTCATCCGCATAATTAAATAGCTACATTTTAAGTATTCGGACACCGGAAACGCGAAAGTCCTCGGAACGGTGTTGTGGTAAAGGCTGGTAACCAGTAAATCTATACATTGCATGATATTTTCTCAATTTGTTAGGGCACCATAGAACGATCAGCCGGAAACAACTCGTCCAATAACCTAGAATTATGGACGAGTCTGCCCAGCTGCTTAAAGTTACTCGAAGTTGTCAATGAAAGTGTTTGTGTACTGCAAGAACATACAGCATGTCTTCAAGTTAAAAAAAACTAGACGCAATTCGATGTATCCTAATATAGCATTGATAGAAGACGCCTTGTAAATGCAAACCAATAATACATTACATTATGCGTTTATTAAATTATCTCTCAAGAAGCTAAATAATGTTTTTATGCTGCCTCTTGTTGCCCGAAGCTGAAAATGACTCATAACATTAAGTTTATATATAAAGCTTAATAATTAAGCTTAATTTTAACTTAATAATTAAGTTAAAATATAGGAGATTATAGTAAGCGCATTGGTGCGGGTTTTTAGGCCCGAGTTGTCGCATCGCCGTAGTGGCAACGACTGTCGACGCGTTGAAGACTGAATTATTTTCTTGTAAGTGCCTTTTTTTCGCTTTAGTTTTCTGAACGACCTCAGAACAATAGTGGGGTTGTAATTATGATTACTGATGAGCTTTATAGCATTTTACATTTATACGCAAGATGCAAGCGAATACAGTATGTACATACGAATGACGTGTTGCAACGCTAGCACGCAGCGAACGGACCGAGGTTCAAGCAGCCCGAATCTCGTAGGCGACGCGGCATAGAGGCGTGACTACATAGTTATACGGGTACACCAGACAGAAAAGGAGAGAGGCGAATACAAACGGAAAACGTGCGTTGATCTGCAACATGCTAATAAAGGCACACCCAGAGAGCAGCGGATCCTGTTGCCTTAATAGCGTTTATCTTGGTAGCGTTGGAAAGGGAAAGACAATTGAAATTGAAAAACAAAATTGAAAAAGATCGTAGCGACGCGGGCGACGACTGCCCGAGGTCGCCGAAAGACGCCGACGAAGCTAACGAAAGAGCTACAAAGTGTTGGCTTACACAGCACGATCTGCTTGGACGCTGCGAGTCAATCCTGACGCCGTTAACAACGGAGAAAGAGCCACAGGCAAAAAGATGAATCATTGCCAACGAAGCAATCCGCATTCTGTAATATACAATATCACGCTGATGCTGGTGGCATAAAGGTACTCGAATCAAAAGTCGTGTGACTGCCCAAACATCGATGCCAACATTTTGACTGTTAAGTTTTTCTTGTACAACACAGTTCCTTGCTAAAGATCCCATAGCACCAAAGGAAAAAAATGTCGCAGCTGTACTGTCTCCTCTAAATTACTAAGGATAAAATTTAACAAGATCATAATGTTTTCGGCGTACCAGCAAAACGAGATCCGAAACATGTAATCACTTCTTAAAAATAATGAAAGCTTTACATACTGCGGCAGCGGGAACCAGCTCCTCGCCGAAGCAGACTATACCTTACGTTTCGGAGCCTGCGACTTGAGCACGCTATGAATGTTACGAAACCGAAATCGAATTCTCGCAGCTTAGTTGTACTATGCAAATCCGAAACTTAGCATTGACCATTGAGGGGGCTGGCTGCTTCCAGTCACAAGAGAGAATAGGAAAATATCAATGGGGCATTTTATGCCCTTCAAGCATCAGTACGTTGTTTAGAGCATGAGCGTAAGAAAAATCGAACCTATTATTTGAAAATAAATCTACGGAACCATTGAAAAATAGTTTGTACGCTCCTCTCTATATCTGGCATCGTGTTAATAATAATAACAAACCGAAATACTTTACAGTTTCAAAAAAACATCATTTTTAAATTATTTAACATTACTTACTTCAATTATTATTGTTATTAATTTATTTTAGTTATTTATTAGTAAAACGTCATTCCTCTGCTGCAGCGGCTTCGGGCGGATGAACAGAGACGCGCCTCAGCTCAGAACCTGTGCTGATAAAGACCGGTAACATACGACGACATGCCTTTACTTTTTTTTTTCCGAGGTGGCGACCATTAAATATTTACTTATTTCGCCCGTCGTAAGCGTTCTACCAATGCGGTGGTTACTTTGATACGGCTATTTTCACATTATAATTTCAATTAGGAAAATACAATTGCCCATTTTATGTTTATGGTCAGAATTTTAACGTAACAATCTCTGCTATTTATAACAGGATCGATTATTAATGGTACTAGTTATCTTTACTGTAATATTTTCTAATGTGCGCAAGCTAATTACAGCGGGGGCCTAGATTTATTTTATGAATTTTCAACAAGTAATTGCGGTGTTTCCTAACAGAATAGCTATGATCGTCTATCGGGCTTAATGCAAACTCGACTATCGCTCAGGGCGGTTTAGTCGAAGGCGAACTTCGGCTGACCCCATAAAACCGTTTCGATAATATGAAGAATGTATATCGGTGCCTTTCTTGCACGAGTGGCATATAGGAAGTTAGTGCCCCGGCTATTTGTAGACATGTGTCAAGGCTACCCCCTGGACAGCCAATACTAAGTTACTGATTAACTTAGAAACAAGAAAAGCAACGAATTACGTTCTTTAGATAACTATCGTATCGATAGAATTAGAGTAGATCAGATACAGTATAGCCTAGTAATTATGTATGCTCTAAATATGCCTTTTGAACATTCTCCGTCAGCTCCGGCCGACGTACCGGATCATGTAAGCATCAGTCCTAATATATGTATAATGTTAAACGGATATTTACAGTTTTCCGGTGTTAATTTGCGTGTTTTGTTACTTTGTCGAAAAGTTTTTTGGGAAGTTGTAATACTAGCGACCATTTTCTTAGCTCTGAATTGTAGGTTTAATAATGCGACGGTGAAGTCCACGGACTCTTTCAGTATAGCTTTCACACTTCGTATAACTTAATCGTATTTACGATAAGGTGATAACGCCATAGCCTGTACGGTGTTATTAAAGACTTAAACCCATTCAGGTCCGCCTTCAAAAACATGGTATTTTATTTGAATATTTTGAACCCAAGCTCCAATTGGCAGCTCGTTAGATAGCTAAAACTCCACCAGGACCGGTTTTATAGCTTTGATAAATACAAGCGTACATTTCACTACTTCCGATTTTTTTTAAGTCGCTAAAGCACGAAAAAGCGTATACCCAAAACTACTTTTCATGCTCATGAAAACATCACCCGCAAACAGATTTGGCTTGTATACGTTTAAGAATCGGTGTGTTTCTATATTTACAGCCCTGTTTATTAGATCGAACGTGGACCGTCGTGTTCAGGAACTACTCGGTGTGTGTCAATGGTGCACCGTTCTGCAAAAGGGACAGGACGAAATCTACAATGTGCGATGTCATGCTCGGGCACGAACGGCACGTTACGAATATTCATTTCGCCCTCTCAGAGGTTCCGCTTGCCTTGCTGTTATCCCTACGTTATTGGGAAGAAGAAGAAGAAGACAACGATCACACCTCCAGGTAAAAAAAAATTATTACACGTTACCGCTAGGTGTACACGTAATTTTCACGTATTAATCGTACGGTTAAACAATATTTGGGCAACAAAAGCGTTTTCACTTTACTAGGCAGTCCCACTATACACTCTATTGCCCTGTATAGGCACACAAATGCAGCTTTAGTGAACAGGACTATAAAATAGGCAGCTAATAAAAAATAACGGACAGTATACGTGAATCGTTGCCAAGCATAGACGTGGAGTATCATGGTCGACGCGTTGAAAATTGTCAGAAACACTCTTACGGCCATTCGTACCCCTCTGAAAATATTACCGATCAGATAATTTTATTCGCACTTCGCCTACTGATGACCTGGGATTCAGTAAAAGAGGGGCATTATTAGTTCATACGATCAACTTTTCAAAGGAGACGTCGATCCAAACAAAATTTTCCGAGTATATTTAGGTCTTGCGAACTCGAAATTCTGGATTTCTAGGAACGTTTTTATCGCACCTTATGTGTTAAGGACGAAGCTACACTACTACAATAACAGGACGCCACTGACTTAAATAAGATGCGACCCAGAGCTAAGCTTGTGTAAATAAAGAAGATTATATAATAAATAATACTGCGCAATAATTATGGTTGAAGTAATTATTTACATGTCCATTATAAGTCAATGCTGCGCGAAATATATTGCGCTATAATCTCATTCAAATGAGAAAATACAGGAAATAATTTGATAAACAGAGATTGCTTTCACAGAGCATTCGTCTCAGATAATTTTCTGTTTGTACAATATAGGTATTAGGTGGGAGTGTCACACAGGTGGCCTAAACGGTTAGATCTCTTGTTGAAAGAGCTGGGGCCGCTGGTTCAATGGGCGTCGTTTTCGTATTTTACAGTCTAAGAGATCCACGAGGCTTATGAATGAGTGCACAACCCTAATAGTAAGTTTGCCCTGGGACATTGTTTAGTAACAAGGGATGCATAAAAATGACTTTAATGCTAATGTCTCCTAGATCCTTATTTTTTTTTTCGTAAGAATGATAATATTACCGTTTGACAGTGCTTGTTTAACCTGAACTTTGTTAAAGAGAATATGCTAAAAGACGACATATCAGCATATCTTCAAATGACTGCATTCAGTAAATATGATTGGACTTCGCGAAGGGCTACTGTAGGGCTGATGTGCTTCTACTGCTCTTCGCCGAGTGTCGACACGCAAGTTCAGGAACCTATATATAAAGACAAAAGCCGTTCGACAGCGCGCGGCGGGAACCAAATGTCCGTTTCAATGGAAGTAGCGAATTCTGTGTGATTCTTTATCACTGGTTCCCTAAAGGGCAAACGATTCTATAACAAAGCTGCTTGGACAGGCGATTTCCTGCAACTGCAGCTATCGCATTGATCGCATAAAGCGCTTTCTTGCATTATCGCCCTAGCAAGCTAGCCGTTCCGCACCATCCATGTACAGAGCTTGCGTTTAGTGTCCCTTATGGGCAGCTACACGGAAAGGAGGGCAAGAAAATGGAGTGCGAAGCTTGGTGACGACGAACTCCGCTTTGAACTCCACCGCTGATCTCCGACGTCCTTTCGGCAGCGTTGCTGATACAGTCAGCATTCACACGTTAAGCGGATTTAGCGAGACGTCCGATAGACAACTGACCAAGACACAGAAGCGACAATAAGAAACGAACAAGCGATAGAAAAAACACGACAAGGCAGCATGAATCCCTAATAAATAGAAGGGGGAAGCTGCTGCGGACGTTGTTGTGGCCGCCCGTGAAAATCTAAAAAGAATTAAAGAAAAAGGATCCGCTTTGAGAAATAGTAAACGCCATGAGCAGCAGCGAAGGGGTAAAACAGAAAAATAGTGCTGAAGTTAGATGATATGTGTCCTTCGGTGTCCTTCAGGTGATATGGACCGTCGAAAGAAACGAAACCTGGTTTAACATTTGAAAGACGCGAACGTGACGAGAGCAAAAGTGGTCGGTCTATTTGTGTCTTCATGCGCGTATCGACGCGAGTGCAGCAGGGTAAATAGTGCAAATCGCTAACTGTGGCCCTCAAAGCAGGCTTTTCTTATCAGTCAATTGCGGCCTCTCCCAGCGTGCATCCTCGGCTAGCAATGCTTCGACATTCCGACTGCAGCAGCAACGACGCTACCAGCGCCTACTGCTTCGTTCGCCGCTTACGCCTTCCATTGAATGAGCTGGTGGCCAGCTGGTTAGGTTAGGTTCGAGTTGGATGGGTCATAGTATCTCTTATTCGTCATCCCTGGTCCATCCGCTACTAGACGGCTCCGACCTATTCATCCGATTTCACATCCACATCTTCTCCGATAGGTTTCTGCTTAGTTTTTTCAGTGGTTCCCTTTGAGTAAAAGCACGTATGCGATGAAACACAGAAGTAAAAGGAGCGAAGTGCGGGGAAGCGAGTGGAGAATTGGACGGTACTGTAAGGAAGAGGTACAGACTGCACGCACAAACAGAATGGAATTAGCGAAGGTAAAGTTCGGAAGTTTAGACCTTGAGGAGTTGGACAGGTTGGGTAGAAAGGGAGGTAGACTAGCAGTAAGGGAAACGTATCCAATACTCATCTTCTTCTCGAAGAACATTAGCTCTCGTAAGACTGCGGTGACCTCAGGGGTGATCAGTGAAAAAAGAAGGGTAGGTGGGAACGGCGAAAGGCTCTCGCCTGCTGTTGTTGTGACCTTACTGGCCTTTGTGGAAATTGAGGTGTGATACAGCCGCGGGCCATTGACGGCCGAGTTGAGCGTCAGTCCCAGGTAAGTGAGCAACTCGACTGGGATTTTATTATCTTTTTGTTTTCCTTCGTGTGTTTCGATGTGTCACATATTGCATCTCCGCTTGGCATTGGGCTTAGCGCCTTTCCAACCGAAGGAAGTTGAGTCAAGACAAGTCCACCTTTGCTATCGCTACCAAGAAGAAGAAGAAAAAAGATAAGCAGTAAACGCAAGAAAAAAAAGAAACGAGGCTTTCTAAATTGAAGGTTTTAGCCCGGCAGGATAGTAGCAACAATGGATAAAGCGTCTTGTTCAAAGGACTACGAGAGAAACAACTTAAATGGTTGACCAAATTAACCAGGACTTCCTCAATCTAGCCGTAAAGTGATTAGGCCCAACTAACACCGAAGGAAAACTCTTAGGCAAAAACGTCCGACCATTGCCAAGAACAACAAAGTGACAGATTGAATTCATGGTGGTTGATAGATCCGAATGGCCTCTACAGAGGTGAATTGTTGATTTTACTAAACTTTAAGTATTTGTTGTTGTAGCTCGTGTCGCATCGTTGTTGTTTACATAACTAGTACTACTATTGTTGTCGTGTCAATGTCGTTACCGCGCTGCCGTTTTAAGGAAATGAATAACGTATTCGGTTTAAAGACCTCACCCAGACTCTTTGCCATCGCGTCTGCGTCGCCATCCATTGACCTGCGATGCTTTACGTCGTCTTAACTCGGGATAATCATTTCTGTAACAATGTCTTTACCGCAGTTTCTGATCTACCGATCTCCTTCGGTAGTCTCCTCTCGTACTATTCTTTTCTTCTTCGAGTATGATAAAGCAAGTTATGTTACTATCGGATAAAACGTACTTGAGCTTCGTACATGAAGGAATTAACAATAAATGACGGCTTTACATTATTTCGTTTGATGACTGTTTTCTGTTAACCGAATATGGAACTATGTGGCAAGCTGATTTCGTTTCTTGTCTGCTGACGCACCGTTGAAGAACATGGCTGTAGTGTACCTTTATACAACTCAAGTAGACAGGGATTTGAAGCATCGCTGAATACTATACCTAATTGAACATCAGTTTCTTCTAACTTGCTGTTCAATAAAAAAAAAAAAAAAAAAACTACATCGGGAGGCAGATATCTACCAGCTTCATTTAGCTGTGTTCGGTTTAAAAAACACAACTAAAAAGGCATAGTTACTGTTATCCTTGATAGGGCTTTGTCTGTTCTGAGCTTTCATTACTAACGCGGACGATTCTGAAAGCATTCTTCTTGGTTTTCAGTTGTCAAAAACCACTCTACCAAAGCGACAGGCGGACCTAGCGGACAGATAGCCCGTGGGCCCCACGGATACGAGTGATAGACGAAGGGGACGAGGGCTTGCTCCACTTTGCGGTGCATCGCTTGGGTCGGGAACGACCATTAGGAACTTCGAATCGATTCCCAAGCATTTACAGCCTTTCCTTTTTCGAACTACCTGAAACTTTTCGCTCCCACTAGGAAGTGAACCAATAAAAGGATGAATAAAGAGTTAGACTCCCAGTCCTAAATCTGAGCTGCGTCAGGATCATATGTTTGATTGCAACTATTCTTGACTGGCATCGCTCAAGGCAGCAAAATATCAATACGATATGTAATAGAGATGGTAACAACCAAACTCGCTAAGGTGAACGACACCTATATTAGGACAGCCCTAGTAGGTTTAAGGGTCTGTAAAGTCGGCAGTTCGGCTTTCTTATTCAAATGTACATTGCGCTATTTCAAAGTAAACCAAACACTATCCGACCGTACTTGCATGCAAATACTTGGAAATCATAATCATTAATTTTACCGAACATTATGTGACAGAACATAGACTCATTAATCTGTTAACTAAAGACAGAACCTATGTTGGCTATTATTTCTTGTAGGCTACTTTGAAGCCCAAGAGATTTGCACGGATTTGAACCTGAAACAACCAATAGCTTGAGGTGGGCAAGGCTAATGACTGTCTTCATTTTTGCAGGTTAAAACCCCTTCAGTTGGCATGTTTCATTAGTTCATCAAATCTTTACGAAATTTCTTTCAAAACATTGAAAGGATTAAATCTATTATAAAAAAGATCACGTTTTCCATTTGCAATTATCACTCCTTAAATAGGGAACCGAGCTCACAGTAGCAAGCGCTATTTAGGAACACTATTCGTTCTGTCATTATATAACCTATCTCACTCGGAATTCGTAGAATTTTCTTAAAGAACATTTAAATTGTTTCGTATGAACAGCACATGTCGGTTTCGACCCGCCTATTTTTTTTTTATTTTAGTCTATTATTGTTATAATACTATTACATCTTTCGACGATTTAGAGATAAAGCCGATCATCCCTTATTCTCACTTTTCTCGCTGTAAACTTCTATACATTCTATTGGAAATATTTACAACTATGACACATAACCCGTGAGTAAATACATGTGTAAATGTGTGAAAACGAATGGACCCGTCAAAACAGTAATACTCCATTACTTGCTTTTGTTTGGAATCAATTTAAATATGTAGGAGCAAATTCAATTTTCCACTGTTTACGGTGCCGCTTTGGGTTGAAAACGGACTGAGCCCGTTCTGCCGCCAGCGGCGAGCAGAACAGACGAATGGCGTCGTTTTCAAAGGAGTAGTTTATTTCGTTGTGAAAATGGCGTTTAGCCCATAAGTTTAATTGAGTAAAATGAAGGTTGGGTAGACGCTGCTACGGAAATAGAGCGCTTCCAAGAGGAGTAGCTCAATGCGCAAGGACTTGTATCAGTTCCGGCCACTTAGTATCAGCACGTTGGCGTTCGAGTTCATCGAGATTCAATCTAGAGACTGTTACGCAGGTTTTCAAAGTACTGTTAGCGGACTTGTAGGGTCACATTGTCGCCCCAGCGCTATGTAAATTCTATCGGTGTGTTAGACTCCTGCAATGTCCATGCTTAACCAGTGAAGTGCACCTAGCTAGTGCAAAACTACAGGAGATTCAATCATATCTATATTAAAGCTGTGTATGCAGTGCTCTAAAACAATGAAAGCAAGATGCGATAAACAGAAAGTTTTTCAATTTCTCTTTATAGTAGCAGTCTTTCCTTTTACTCTCTGCGGACAGACAATTCGCACGCTCCCTTTTTTTCCTTCTCTGTTTCATTGATAGGACTCATGGTTTCCCTAACCGATTACTTGTCTCCCTTTCAGAAGGAACTCTGTTCACCGCCATCTGCTGGCTTCGGCTTAGATCGAAAGTAAACCTCTGCTAACCACCCAACCTCTCTGTCGCCCGTTAAGTTCATGCCTGTTACCACTGAACGTAACGTTGCTAATGTGCGGAAACGAGGTAAAGGCTCCGCTCCTAGTTTGAATCGAGATCAGAAGCACTGTTTGTGGCCAGCCAGCATCCCGCCTGGATGTTGTTTGTAACATCAACTGGACCAAATATCGCTACGCTGTCGCTCATTCTTGTCGGCTTTCTCATCAGAACGAACACATAACTACTAACGCGCACAAGTCGAGACTTCCGTTGGACACAGGGATCAGCCTGTCAATTGGCTTTCATCACTCCTATAATCGTTAATGATGAGTAGCATAGTAAAGAAGAACCCGCTAGTACAAGGGTATAAAAACTAAATATCCCCATGGTTTTCTCATGGCGTAACGACGCCGAAAGATGCCAGCACCAATCAAGATTCTCCAAAGTGTACCCTTCATATTTAAGCTAAACCCACTACGAGAAGCTTTTTAGATCTAGGGTAGTTTTAGGTTCGGCTCTATTCATATAAATACAATTTAAGATGTCCGGTACAAAACATCTTGCCACAGGTTTAGGAAGAATTATTACTATAGTAGCCCTCGGAAAAGTTTATATACGTTTTAGTTTTCCTCAATGCATTCGCCCCTTATCCTTGTACGCAGCGTCACGATGTAGGAACGGAATAATCTGGAAGGTACTCTGGCATTTACAGCTTAGCGCGTTTGTTTCTACTTTTGAAGTTCCGAAGTCGCTGAGTTCAAGTGAAGCTCTAGTCCCCCCTGCAAGAGTTCGTTACTCTTTACCGGCCTTTATCTTCTTAAGTAGCACGAGTCAAACGGCGCACATAAATGAGTGAGTAGATCGAAGGCCTTCGAAGTTTCATGGGCAAGCGTTTGTTAGGCGGGGTCAAAACAGCAAACTATGTTACGGGCAGTAAAAACGAACGTTCGAAACTGCGTGATTTCTTCATAAACTTCACGCCCATTTTGCGGAATATGCGTGATTGGTGAGTATACGTTCATACATTCAGTGGCCCTGAGTTTTCAAGCTGAACTATACATCCAATTGGGGCAGTTGGTCGCGATTGGGCGACCTTTTTAAAATATATACGTTTGATAATCTAATCACTGTGTATCAACGATTAAGTTAAAGCGTCATACAAAAGTAAAATTCTACTAAAAAAAAGGATCAGTTCAGGAATCGTTTTAGACAATAATAATAATAGAGACAATACGTTTTGTACGAAGGTACCCACACGCATTTGGATTAAGGCTCTCAATTCCAGCTCCTCGGTGAGACAAAGCATTGTTATATAGGGAAAAAGTTTTTCTAATTTAAGTTTCTTCCATTACATTCGAATTAATTCCAACTGGTTATTAGTTTGTTAGATTCCAGGAACAATTACAAGCTTTTAAGTATGATGTATTAAATGACTTCGTTGCATCGCGAGAGTAAATGAATTCTGATTTAGTTTTTTCTTGGGGAAGCAAAGCAGGACGACAAAGGAAAAAAATCAGATAGAAATTAAAACGTATCATGCTTGCATGAGGAAACTTCCAATGCTGAAACTCCAAATGTATTACATCGCGCATGACGGCCATGTTTGTATTTTCGTCGCGGCGTTAATGCAGATCGTATAGGCGATATAAGGTTTTGTCACTGCAGTCTGTAAGAATCCGCAGTAACCTTCCATATTTGTATAATGCCGTTTTATGTAATGGACATGGTCAATTTTTCGACCGGTTGAAGGTTCAAAACTGATGGGAATTGTATTTCGTAATAATCTGTTGTTTAGCTATCCTTTTGCCAGGATGCGACGTAAAATATCTAAGCGTTCAAACCTTGTGTGTACGTTTGCACGAGGGACGTCTATCAGTGTATGCTTCTACGTGCAGAAGCTGTATGAATTTAGTTATACGTGGGTCATACCATTACCGCACTGTGCTTTCGGTATGTTATATTATACAATGGGCTTTGCCGATTTTCGTCTATGTTCTAGTTAATATGAACAGCACCGTTGGGTGGCCACCTCGACGTTCGGGAACTTCGTGTACCTTGGGATCGTCAAGCGATCCGCAGTGATTTGTCCAGTCGAGGCTGCGTCAAAAAACATGCCTCTGTGTCTGCCAGTTTGTCATGGCAGTCGTATTATAAAGTTACAGCGTATACCTCTAAACTTCTAAAAATTAGTCTTCGGCCCCTCAACCGAAGTTACCATCTTCTCTACGAACGTCGTGGCGCGTCTATTATTGGAAGACTTCACAGTGGCACTGGTCAGTGCCAGCTATGTAAAGGCGAATCACTTT
The DNA here is from genome assembly GCF_002443255.2 of Varroa destructor. Taxonomy (NCBI): domain Eukaryota; kingdom Metazoa; phylum Arthropoda; class Arachnida; order Mesostigmata; family Varroidae; genus Varroa; species Varroa destructor. The sequence goes on from NW_019211457.1 coordinate 43,319,912, forward strand.
AGCAGGCATGTAAGGCTATAGCTACGCTATTGAAAAAGGATTCGTTCTTGTGCAGATTGTCGCAGCATATAATTGATATTAGTTAACTACAATTGAATTATTGACTCAGACATTAGAATTTCGACGAGAGTATACTGTATTAGCCGAACGTCATTGTGCGCTACCGAAACGATAGGCTGGCCCATTAAAGATTAAATGTATGATATAAAAGCAGTGTTCCCACTCGTTGACACAACTGCTTTATTGGACGATTGACCAAAGATTCATACAGACTGGTACGTTCTAACTGGGTGTTCCAAAGACAACTGATTCAAGTATCAACGAGAAACAACCGACCCAAGGAATCGAAAACGATCCTAAAGTATCGCACATCAAGACTGAACTGCAAGGGAGCTGCAAAAGCATCAAGAAAAGGTTAGAAACCAAAAAAAAAAATACGTATCCATACCAATACGTACACAGCACTACCCGTGTGGCTAATTAGTAAAGGCATCTGTGTTATACTTTCTCTTTTGTAGCTTTTACAAAACTAAGCTATAGCTAAATTTTTTCAATATTCCTCAGGCTATCAAGCTAGACAAAAGGCAAACAATTCTCGTTTAACAACAGCTATATAGCTATGTACCACTAGATGAACTTTTCGAGAGGATATCGTACAGCCAGCCTGAAGGCAGCAACGCTTTCTCACAGCACTTAGAATTTTTTTTTTTTGCTATGCCAAGTCTAACTGAAATTATTATTTTTGATAATGGCACAATAGATAGAGCGGATCTATATTCTCCAGCTAAACCATCATAAGGCAGCCAGCAATGGCGCATTATCCGCTGATTGAGGGCGGCCTGTGCTAGGCATTTTGCTGCTGTAACAGCGGCTGTTGCTGCTTAAAGTACGGAATATCATGAAATCCTGAAATCAGGTCAGAGAAGCAAACCTGGAGCAAACGTCAGCCATTGGACCGGAATGAAGCTCTGCCGGCGACTCGTTGATCTTATATTCGGCAGCGCGCCATTGTTTGAATAAATATTTACAATGTTTTTGTTTCACTACGCTACACTGGGCTAAAGGGTGCTGTGTGTAAACGGCTTACCTCATAGCGGTCTAGGACGTGTACGACGAGGACAAAATTTCCACTGGGTAAAAAAAAGTTTCCCTGCACATAAATTGCTATTTCCAACGAAACGACAATAAAGATTAACATAACAAGATTAGTTTCCTAATACTGATAGCATTACTACTGGATCATGCTGCTGTAATAAAGAAGGGAGGATTAGGGTATAGCGAACAGTTAAATAAAAATGAAACTCATAATTAAGAGCGAATAGATTCTCTATTAAAAAAAATAATACTTACGGTCGAGACAGGTGCATTGTTTTCACAGTAAACCTACTCTTAATTGATTGCAAAGGATCTTTTTCCTAACTATAAATATATGTTTTACCTCATTGTAAGCCTAGTCCCTGCCTCTTTCGATCTTTTGCAGGGCTAAAATTCCCAATTTAGGGGAGTCATCAGTAGAAGATAAACTAGTAATGCTTGCACAATGGGAATATGCTGACCTATGCTAGTGAAGTGGCCTGAGCAGCAGATATCAAATGATATTTATGTGTATTTTGGGGATTCGCCGGGTGAGCGCTCAGAGCTTCAAAGCAGATCCAACTTTGTGTGCCCATGCCGAAATGAGTGATTATTGCTAGAACCTATCATACTAATCAAAATATTTTCCATTGAAGCTAACAATGAATCGTTATTCCAATTCTTCATGCGTATATATATATATATATATATATATATATATATATATACGCATGGGTGGCGCGGATGTCCAGGTGGAACGCATAGGGTAATATGGATCCACCGATTTCTGGCATCTATAAGGCGCTAGCTTATAACTAATTAATATTCGGAAACAGGCATGCTTATTTCCATACTCAACGAAGATATTGCTTGTTTAGGGTTACAAATTTGACTAACAACGGTTACAGGACTGCCTTCTGAAAAAAAAATAACTGTAGGAAAATACGCCCTTACGTGCGCCTAAACTTGCCGAAAATGTTAGCGACATTTAGGCCCCTAGTTTAACAGAAGTCGACATTTCACAACAATCTCTTATACATTAAATGTTCTCCACCTTAGGAACCGTTAGGCTTTAATGCATAGCAATTACTGCTGGAGTAAACCTAAAGGTTGTACGAACTCCACGCAACTAAAAAGTAAGAACAGATGTTAACGAAGTTACTACTGACATGAGTACTTCTACTATTTAAACGTCTCTGCGCTAACACAGCATACGCAGCAGCATCCTGCAGTCTATGTATTATAGTTTCGTTATAGGACATTAAACAATTCTTGGTCGGAGCGAGGTGAATCACCAGGCATCATTTGGCATAAAAGTGTCATTTAGTACAGGGCTAACAAGCTTGGCCTACAGGGCCTCAAGTTGTTCAGGACGTTCCAGCATGATCCATATAAAATACGACTGTCGCCACAGTATCTCTCTAACGCAATAGCCTTTTTCCTATTTATACCATCTGGACCTAGCGCATAAAAAGTGCTATAATTTGGCGGAGCGGACCTAAATATCGCTCTAGTCAAATCTTTTTAATATAGGAATAAGCTCATTCACATAAAGATAATGTGTACATGTAAATAAGTGACAATTCTTACTAATTTCTAGGTCAAAATAGAACATTGGCGGGGCATTAGTACATACGAGGAAGCCAGTTATTTCGCAAGTTCGTAGATATTTAAGAGCGAAAGGATTTTCACTATCGTCGCTTAATTTGATCACCACCAGCTGAAAGAGGCCTGTAGCCGGGCGCCAAATACACTTCTTCAATTTAGCTTACCAGCCTAATGCTCTTGTCCGACGCCATAGATCGCCACTAGCTCACACCCCCTATGCTGTTCACGTTGTTGCGACAGTCGTAGATAGATAGCATCAGTAACAGTTGTAGAATACAACGCTAGGGCTCGCACCAGCGCCCATTTGCCTTCGGTTCGACCGACCACGGCTCTACTTAACCCCATCGCGATGGTATGCAGGAAGAAGCTGCTTGCGTTCAGAGTAGTGATGGGTGTTAGGGGGCGTCAGCGACGTTTGCGAAATAGTCCCCCCCGAGCCTGTAGTAACAGTAACGGAAGTGTGTAATCGATTGAACGGGAGAAGCAAGAAAGAACGCCACACAGTACGGATCTTGAATCCAGCCTCTTTGCTCTCTTAAGATATCGCTAGAAGCACGTAAAACACGCTGTCCAGTCGGATCAGAGCGCGTTTGATGTATAGGCACATTGAGTGTTGTATATCTTCAAATGCCGAGCTTGAAAAACTACATAGGTATCAAAAAATGTTAAAGACCTGACTGGCCGCACATTTCACAAGTCTGGCTATTATTATTAATCCTAATTATTACCAGACATAATTACTATTTTACATTTGCAAGTTATCAGTGATATCAGATAAGTAGGACTTTTGTTTATAAGCAAAATGGCTTGTTCATTGTATCCGCAACCATTTTTGAGGTACAGTGTCGTTTAGAGTATACTCTTTGTCATCTAGTAAGTTGTTCTGCTACCCCCCTGCAAGCTGCTCCCATGAGCGCACAAAGTAAGAAATAGAATCTTCATAGCCACCTGACATAAGTTGGCATTATGCTATAAATGCCAATTGATCATTTATTAGTATTTCTGTCAAAGGCCTCGCTAAAGGGGCCCAGAAAGGTGGCGAATATCACAGAGTGAGCGACACCCCGAATGCGATATGCCCAAAAAGTCAACTGGTTAGTGATTGTTTACTTAACGAACCTTTATCATATTCCATATGATAAAGGTTCGTTTTCAAACATCTACACATAATCACGGTACGACTCAAGGCAGTCTATTGCGTTCAACTCTTGTATAGCATACCCGTACCCCACCTTTTTCAGGAGAAGCTCAGAATCGAACGTATTGCTTTTCTGTTATGTTGACAGATATACTATTAGGCAAGTAAAGGTTTTTAAAGGACTAGCGGCTGTCCTAGTTCTAAGTGCAAAAACTAAAAATATTAACAACATTGTACGTAGCGCATATCACCTATGAATGAAATAATACAATGTATTGCCAACGATAATACAGTATAATGATATAATCTAGTGATGATTAATAAATATAGACGATTAGGCCTACAATGATACCCGAAATCATTCAACAGTATTCGTCAAATGCTGCTGTCCATTGACGTCGCTATGATAGCGCAGTGGTAATGTGTTTGCCTGCTAAACCTAGGGTTACGCGGCCTACGTCCGAATCCAGGTGTGAACAAACATGCTGTTCCACGCTGGGGCCAGCTTCCTGAATTTTACGTTAATTTGCATAAATATCGCCTGTCTTTACAGACAATATAACGAACCTTTTATAAACATTTGCTTACTACCGAGCTGCCCTGTTTCGGTCATCGTTCAGTTTCAATCATTTAACTTCTAGCACAAATACAACAATTTGAATACCCGAATATATTGAACTGTCATTATGCCGAGGAGATACTTAAAAACAGCTGAATAGGAAACATAGTAACGAAGGGAACGGATCATTCTTTTTGCATAGCTTCCGCTTCCTAAGCAGACACTCCTCCTTACACAAAAATGTGAAGCACTAATTGTAACAAAGTGACAACTATTGTATTTATATTTTGCCTTTCATTGCAAACAAGGATTCGGAAGAGGTCGATGAAGGCAGAGCGAAACTCAGAACTTACTAGATGGGGTAGCGTTTAAGCTTTAGTCCCAATCTTCTCGCTTATGCGTCAACGGAACGCTATCTCTGGTATCCCTGCATTGTATGCACGTTCCTTTAACGTTTTAAAATATCTATTCTACACGACTTGCACGCAAGTTGATATTCAGCGGTTCGGTAATTGCTGAAGTTCAGTGGCATCTTTTGAACTTTTTCTTATTCTAGGTTTAGTTTCAAGATGAACTACAGCTGTCATTATGTTATGTCTTGTTTTATGAAAGTAGTAACATTCTGTATGATGATAGAATTGTATCTTTGGAGTATGGGCTTGACGGCAAGATCTTAAAAGGTATAAAGCTTCAGAACAGCTTAGCCAATGAGTATGAATTTATAGGTAGAAAAAGAAAGGTAAAGACTAAGATCTTATTTCACTAAAATGTTTCCAAAACTCGAAGACCTTCGCATGCTTCATAGAAACGCTTGCTGTAGACATACGTACGTTTCTACATGCTGCGTAAATACATTTTACTATAAAACGTCATACATATTTCAGGATTTTATTGTGTTACCTAGCTACAAGCTGCTCCAGAGCCAATTGACACTGTAGTGTCTTTAGATTTAACGCTGATCTATGTGGCTGATTTATCAGACACCTAACCCTGCCTGCCACTCAGAACTACGAGAATCAACCCAATTCAAACTCCGATGTCCCTATGGCAGCCTAAGAACCGTTCACAGCAATTCCTACGACTTCGTTGCTCATATTGTGTGATGTTCGCTACCTATTGCTAACATCTGTTCCTTTTTCGCCTTTCAACTTTTCCTCAGTTTGTAGGCGGTGGCCGCTCTTCTGCAACAGACCCGACGCAGGCATCAGTGGCAAAATCAGAACAGCACGTACTGAGCAGTGCAAAAGGAGAAGATGGAAATGTAAACCTATATTTGGTGAAAGGCGACCGATAATGCTATAGTGGTGCAGAATGAAGGTTATACAGCGCAGAGCGCTCGTACCGCAGTGATACAACGCGTTGATATTATTCCACGGATAGCATCGGTGCTATTTTTTCCAGGTGCGGAACTCGGTAAAGCACGACCACGCAAGGAATACTGCAGAGCCTGCGAACTAACCACATAGCGTAGCCAGTCATCGGTCGAACGGATCCTGCCTTGATAGGCACTAGTGGGATTAACTGAAATTGATGGCACTGCCGATGCCATGTCTGCAATGCCTTCCAACGACAGTGGGTCGCTCGCCCTCTTGGTGAGTCCGACCGGTGAACTAATGGGGCAGAGTCCAAAGGTGGACAACCAAATTAGCCATCTATCCAGCGAAGGTAAGACAGGCACGATACTGTACGGAGGCACATAGCGCCCCACAGCAAAGAAGTCGGCTGGCAGGCTGCAAACAGATGGCCAAGCATGCCATTTAATGTATTTCTCAGGCTAAGAGGTAACTTGTGCCTTCTGGTGCCCTCAGGCCCTTCTGCTACGGCACTCTGTCGCACCTCGATCCTTCGTTCACCGTTTCTCGAGCGCCGCATTTCTAAGTTGTGAGCCTGCTATTGCATTCAAATCGATAGGGCCAGCAGAAACTGGCTTCTGTTCCGGCTACCTGGTTGCACTTCTATTCTCCGCCTGCATGGCCAAAGTTTCCCTTCCTCGAAAACGCAGATAGTGATAGCCAATGTATCGTGGTGGGTAAGAACTCATTTTAATGTGGTGTTTCTTCACACGCCATTGCCGTCAGATTACCTTTGCACTGCTGCTACCTTTGGCCTGGTCGGATGTTCTGAAAAATAAGGCCGCCACATATTGTATGATCTCTGGCGCTGTGAACCGTAAATAAGACAGGCGCAAACCGACGCCTGTGAAATGTGGTCAGGGCGTTCTTTCACTCACGAAATCTTACAAACAGTAAAATCGGACTTGAGCCTAGCTCACTTACTCTTGTGTGACCTTAGAAGGTCACAGGAGAGTAAGACTAGTCAAATCAGTGCGCAAGTTCTCTTCGTCATGGGCTGTGTTCCGTCGGCCCTAATCGCCAGGCCAATATAGCAAACACGACATCAAGGTTTTGCGCCTCGCCGTGGAAGAGCAAGTTGGAACGGATTAGATTTGACGATGCTCACATGTCGCTTGCTTTTAGCAAGAGTCTGTACTTTCAACAGCCGCTGAATATCTCGATATCTAAAAATGTTGAGCTACTTCTGAGGATTACTATTTTCCGAAGCCCTTCCAGATAAATGGTAACACTTACACTTGAAGATAGATCATCTGGGTTGACATTTCTAGCATTAGCAACAAAGAACGATGTGCAAATGTATGCCTGAATATTGCAAGCTCGAGCGGGTTTAGAAGTGTTAGGCTGCTATCGTCAAATAAACACATTTGATAACAATCATTTTTTGCATATCGTTACTAAATACTGTATAACGAGTGTCTATATGATACATATTTGGTTGACATACGACTTGTTAAAAAAAAGCACTAGAAGGTGATTGGTCTTTATCAAAGGCGTCTGCAGTGTCGCTTTGACATATTCCTATTATATTAATTACTCAGACATATATTAATTTTGCGACTGTATGGTAGCCCAACTAACGGCAGAGCTGTAGTCCCATATAACTTCAATGTATGTTGACCTGATTTTATTGTGTTTTATAACAACTCGCTCACTTTTGGTTAGTATATTTTAACAAAAATTTTAACTACGTCCCACTAGCAGGCCAAATTTTGCTGGTAAGGACTCCAGTATTTATTTTATACAGAACAAGTGAAAACTGGTTGAGTTTACTTCAGAAAAAATTAGTTCATAAAGAATAACATTTTATTTTCGACGGTAAACTTTTTTGGTAAAAATTCCGTTCCTCGAAGGCCACAGCTTTCTGGAAATTCATCCAGGATTGATGAAGGCTCTAGACAGGGAGACCTTTAAAGAAAGCGTAACATATGATTGGCGCGAACGTTTGAAGAGCGTAAAAAATCATCGAGACAATGATCAGATGCCAGGATCCGAAGTACAACGCATTGCTATAATCGCAGAAGAGTAAAAAAAAATGGGTCCCGTGTGATTCCAGGCTAATTAGAAATGCGTGTACTCTACGCAGAGTACGTAGAATTTTCTGAAGAACTTCAATAAACAAACAATCTCGCCTGGGTACAGTCGTCACAGACGAGGCGTGATTGAATTTCTATCACCAGCCGAAGAAGGACCAGGCTAAAGAATGACAATTTTAGAAGAAGATTCGTACTGGGGAGTTTAGGGCGGGTTCGTGTGGTACTTGCAGTGGCAATTGGTTACTAGAAGATGCTTCCAAAAACCGTTATTTCAACTCCTTAAAATACTTTTGGATCGTCGGCACGGTGGCAATCGAAAGCATGCAGTCGATGACAACACCAGACATTCTCGCAATGTTTCTCCACTTACTTCATTGATTGAGCAACGAAATGACCAACGTTGGCTTTAATCCGCCCATTCTCTCAGTGTAAATGCGTGTGATCACGAGGCTTTCCTTGCCCTAGAGGGACAACCGGAGAACAAAGATTTTAAGGATTTTAAGGACAAAGGATTTAAAAGTCCTTCGGATTTACTTTATTATTACTATACTATTTAAATATGTTTAAACACGCGTCTGCGCTTATTAGGCGCAGAGCGCCTAGTTTCACAGCGCTCCTTCCTTCTAACGATAGTACCAAGCCGGCCCGCCCGTTTTAGCAGCAGTGGGATAACTGGCGATATGGTCGAATTTGAAAGAATGAGGGATGGTTGCTTGACCGGTTGGTTAACTACTGGTCGCTTCAGTGATGGCCGATGAGAGGAAGTCCAAAAGGTGAGCCGAAAAGTACGAGCAGCTTACAAAGAATAGAAATGGCCGCCATCCAGGTCGACAGGCAAGCATCTAGAGGGCTTGTTTTAATTTCGTTTGTAATAATTTAATTCGGGCCTTTAATTTCGGGTTTAATTTCGAAGTCCGTGTAGGGGATACGTGGGGAAACCGAGGTAAAGTTGTGGGAAGGCGTTTCTTCGGAGAAATCAGACTTCCTGGTCGCAAGGGGGAACTGGTGAGACGTCCATCGAGTACCAAATGGTCCTCGCTAAAATGGCTAAGTTTAGAATTATAGTTTAATTTTTTAAGCAGTGGCTTAGCAAACTGCGTGAGTACCGCATTACGCATGCATCATCTGGCTTGGCGATGGGAATGCGGCTCAGACCTCGGGCGAGCCTATCAGTTAGGTTGCAAATTCTACAACCATGCCGACTTCGCGGCATATCTGTTAGTGAGCCATCGGTGAACATCAGTAATCGCTAAAATGTGGAGAAACAGACCGCTTCTTACTTGGCATCTTTTCTTGCTTTGGCCTAAATCATGACCTGTGCTGTTGTAGGTAGCCAGTTACCAGATTGCAAATCACTGTTAGTCATCTAATGGCACAATGCCTACGGTGCTTACGTATATGTCTGGGACGTAAGCCAACCCCGAGAGAAGCTCGCAGATATACATCTTTTTTAATCTTTTTTGCTAATCCGCCGGTGGAAAACGTAGGACATAGACCCTGTGGGGCAGAGGGAGTAGTTCAGGTCATCGCAAGTATTACTACAGCATTTCAAGGCGACGGGAGGTGACGTGTCGGTCCGTTGATGCGAACACACGATAGTTTCGAAAGGCTTAAGTTGTGCCCACTGTCAATCGGCTCGGAAAGTCACTCGGTGAGCGCACGAAAAGAGTTGAAAGCCTACACAGCGCACTGGAAGTTTGTGCCAAAACCATCTGTTGAATTCTAGGAAATAAAGTATACTTTGAATGTATGAATAAATACAGCTATGTAAGCGTAGAGAGAGTGGCTGTAAAATGCTGGATCCTGTCAACGAAAAAGCAAAGCGAGTCCACTCTAATAGACATCGTGTTTACATGTACTCCTTTTTGCTGATCGGGACGAAGCGTATATTACACACAAAATCCTTGACAAACCCAAGCAAGACACCAAGATCGTTAATAATGTATGACGTCCTTCTTTATAAAGGTTAGGAAGAATTGGTACCAGACAAGCTTTTCGTAGCGGTTTAGGTGATATGAATACTGCTGGCTTGCGAGTTAACCGCCTATATATGACACTTGGTTGGTTAATATAGTTGGGTGAAATATTCGACTGGATATATATCGAAGTTTCGCATGCATCCGACCGATATTATGCCATAGGCCATCTACGTTGGCTGATGCCAATTCCTCCGATATTCAACTGAACTCGGCAAAGCAGTCCCTATACATATCTTTTTAAGCCCTTATGTATTGTTATGAGTTCGTTGCTGCCCTAAAACAGGGAGAGCAAGCGTGCTATTTTATATGAGTAAGCCACTTGCGGAATTTTGCCAGCCTTGGTGATTTCGGCCACTCTGAGCTTGATAAAAAAAAAGGTAGAAGCCAGTAAAAGCAAAAGTTGCAACTTCACCTCCAAGGTTAATACGTTTTCTATTAAAGACGCATTAAGTGAAGCTTTCTTATGATGTATCGCTCAGTTTTGAGCAACAAAAACTTGCAGATGCATATGAAAACTGAAACGCTAGGATTTTTTTGATTCCAAACAAATTAACACGTAAATTAATTGTCCTTATACACAAGGTTGACATAAGCCAACTTAGGCAGGCCATGAACTATGTCCTCTCTACCAAGGATGCGTATTAGCAAAGCGAAAGAATCCAACGCTTATATTAATAAAGACAAACATTTCTCGTTTCGCTGAAGCTTATGCTGTTTTGAATATCGAAAATAGTCGTCTCTCACATAAATAGCTGTAGAAGAGCTCGAAGGTCCTCGATGTCAATTACCGGCCTGTATTTGCGATTGGCAATGGGAAAACAAAGACGTAAGCAGTAGACTGTGGCATAGCAACCATAGCGCTCTATCGGTTAAGTCGAAATAACATTCTTTATACGCTCCAGGCGTGAAATCCCGTCGTTTCCACCACGGGTCAATTTACATCTAGAAACGCATATGACCAAAATGACCTCATTTACATAAGAATCCCTAATCATAACGGAGCCATCAACTTTGAAACGCCCTATATTACATAGCGTATGGTCTTAGGCATTATGCTAGAAAAAGACCCCATTTTCCTTGAAAGCTCATTGTTATCCTGCTTATAAATTCACTGCATAGGCTAGCTAAGCTAGACTTACTGTATGAAGACGCAATTCTGAAAAACCACGCAACTATGACGTAATGATGTAACTCGCGCGTAATGTAGCACACAGGCAAACGTGCACGCAGGATACTACACGCGTTCGGCGTGCACTTTTGGTTGCGTGCTTGTACGGCAGAAGTCTTTTCTTCGCGTCCGATCGCTTAGCAACACTCGTAGTGCGCAATTGAGGAGGAGTCAGCTTCTACGTTGTGACTGCGACCGCTTGACAAACTCACTCCGTTGCTGGTCGCCGTGCTCTATCATGTAGCGATACCCTGAAGGTGTACAATGGAGGAGCACTGCCACGTCCCTAAAAGCATAAGACAGCTAAAACTTTTGGTCCTTATCGTGCTGTTCTTTTTCCCGCCGCGCCTTATTCGGTTCGTCTTTCCTTGTCGCTTTCGACTTTCTTCCGAATTTGTCGATATAATAACCAACAGCTCAATGGACACATCGGAAACCAGCGGCGCAACCCTGCCATCGTGCTACTGTACTATTTTGAAGTCTCCATTTGCACACACCACACCCACTGTTGCGTTCCTCTCGCCGTCTTTTTAACAACTTCGTATAGAATAGAATCTTCCAGTTTCTTTTGACAGGACCGAGTTGTGAACTATCGACGTGGAGTAGGCCGGCAATCACAAGGCACAAACGGGCCATACGATGCCGAACGTGCAGAAAAGCGGCGGAAACAGCAAAGTCGATCCTCGCTTTAGATCCCATGAGACCAAGCAGCCAACTAGCAGTACTCCCTGTCTCGGCAGTCCTTGCTGAATCAATGTTCTCAGTACCCGTAAGTGTGACGGCGTTCTGCTCGAATTCACTACTATCTGTTTGTGGTCCGATCCACTTATTCTCGTACCACAAACAGGACCACGGCCTCTGTGCAACTTCTCTTCGGTCTTACTTTATCCTGTTACATAGTAAACCAACGGAAGTACCAGCGGAAGCAACCGGTCGGTCTTGATCGTCTATCTGAACGACTGCCCCGGCTGAAAAACAGTAACAGCAGCAGCAGCAGCAGCAGCAAAATTGGCGACCGGCTCCAGTTTCTTGTACCGCCACCACCTTTATCCAGCCTTTTCCCTTATAAATCCTAGCTCTTCTTCAACCCCACTACATTGATCTGGTCGGCGTAGTGACTACACACAAAGCACCGTTAGTTGATGACTATGGTATTCGCTATTGTAGGACCACCGCATCTATTTATAATATACATAATGGAGTCACCTACATTGCCAAGCCCGTTCAGGGTGCACAAGTGAAGCCGCTTCCGCTATTACAGCCCCTATTTTTCCGTTGTTTTACCAAAGTGCAAGGGGCATAGGCAAGATCCCGTTGTCTTTTTGGATTTCAAGCCTACTACCACTACGGCAGTATCAACACGTAGTTCGGTTATATTTTCGCACTCCTTCCTTACACAGAGTCTTGAGAAAACTTGTTGTTACTTTATTCTTGTTTGCCGTTGTTCAAAAGCTCGATTGTCGCTCCTTTCTATGCCGTCTAACTTAAAATTGTTCGCAGTTAGCCATTTCGGGAAAATGTTTCGGAAGTTATCGCAATAGGTAGGCCAATTTCTGTGACACATGGTAATTTACTGAAATTAAATTAAGTAAGAGTTACGAGATTTCGCCAGAGTCGAATTAGACTAAGTTCAGCTCAAGCTCTGTTAACGGGACAGATAGTCCCAACTACAACTACAAATACGGTGCGCACAAGATGCAGTACGGCAGTGTCATCGCGTAGCAAAGTGTGGGCTAGTAAAACTACCACCGGCAGAATTCGCGTATATCTCGTTGAATACTTTTTTCAGACCTTGTATTGGCTTACCATACATTCCGTACCATACAAGTATATCCCGATAAAAGAAGATACTACACGATCCATATTCGATCGGGCTGCAGCCGTGAACTGGTTTCATTGTCGATGCCCGTATCGGGCCGGATTTCCGTGACAGCGTTCAGACCTTCGCAGAGCAGCAGCCGGCTACATGCGTTCGCGGCTTATGTTCGCTAAATTTTAGTCGCTCGCCTATCGTCGACTAAAGCAACCAATAACAAAGCAACCGACGCAGCTCAAGTCCCAGCTTTATATTGTGTTTATCAACCGACAAGTTCCTGAGACAGGCTGCATCTAACATTTAAAGTGCCTACGTGCCTATCTTCGACGCCCCTTCTATACCGCTGCATTATTGTCCTGAGGCTAGCGTACAAAAACCTCAGAAGCGACGCTGTCAAAAATTGATGCGAGCTAGCAAGCCTAACTCTCCTGTCATGGGATTAGATAAGAATTTATCATCACTCTATCGACTCGCAAATGTGGCCGAAGCAGATCAACGCCTTCTAGCATCACGCGTTCGTGCTACGCACTCATGAGCACTGGTACGTTGAGCCAGTGGCGCGAACCGTTAGCTGACAGCTAGCGCTACCGACCAATCGCTTACTTGAGCGGGCAGTGAAGGTAGGAGCTGAACCAGCTAGGGGAGCATACGCTTCATGTGAGCGGACAAACGAGGCGAAGAATTGCTAGCTCCTAAACGGATAACGGCCAGCATCGTGCTGGAGCGGTCGAAAAGGGAAACAAGAAGAAGCTCTGCGAAAGATGATGAAGGTCAAACATTCCCGGCCTGAAAACGGCACCTGGCGTACTACGAGAATCACTGACTTTGGTTTTTGTCACTGGGTATTCCTGCGGTACGGCAAATAGTTGGGAAATGGACGGTCGTGAGCGCTATGTAGACTTCGTCCGGCGTCAGCCCGCACAGTTATCAGTCCGCTGAACGGGTGATATAACAATGGAGCAATTCTGCCTGCTGCGAGATTAGTGATGGTAGCACGACGAATAGTAATGTCAGCAGATTGGGGGCTAAACGGGACGCGGGTATACCATGGATTAGAATGACCTTTTGCTAACGCATCGCACTAATTTTCCCTAAAATCTTCTAGATCCGAGAGAAAACATTTTGCGCCCGTGCAATGCAAGCGTTCCCGTTCCTTGTGTCTATGAGCGAAGTGACGGCTCCATGCGATTAACCGCCGTGTCTACCTCGCCCACGGCCATTAACTGTAAACCGCCAACTTGTTATCCATACTGTCTCACTGCTACGAAATGTCAAGTGTGGTCTTTGTGAGCCCCCATTGTACGCTAGCCACATGCACTTCAGTTACACATACTTACGTAGAATATACTTTTTGATTATCTCTTACAGCCGTCTTCCCCACGCGTTTCATCTTCGTAGATCGACTCGTCTTGCATGATATCAATTTTTGATACCATGACCAGACGTCTGGCGTTTGCGACATTCGGCATTTTTATTCGGTGTATCCTTGACGGCCTACTTAGTCGGTTTAGACCAGCTTTCTTCCGGTTAATGTTGGCCCACTCGAAGTAAAATAGGCTATATATTACGTACGAGAACTGGTAGCTTCGTGCTTTCAGCAAAGAAAAGACACCGCTCCGGACATTCGTACGGTACGGTCGATTCTCGCGTTTCGCGGAACACGCGTGTACAAACTTTGCATTTGCGGCGAAGATGGCACTCGTTTTCAAGGTGCGGCCCTTCTACTGAGGTTTCGTAAGAGAAGTAAAAATTGTCGAGTGGTTCCATAATGACGAGACCACCCCTTTGGCTTGGCAAACCTTTAGAAGCGGCGTAAGAAAGGGAACTTGTAGGTGCGCCTTGGACTTTTAACTGATAACTGCAGAACAAAACACGTCAGCGTTAAGAAATTGGTTGAATTATTTTCTGCACAAATTCACTTGGAATGTTAATTTTGCTCCGAAGACCACCGAGTGTATCTGGGTCTAGGGGTCGTCATGCCACATTCTACTTGCGCGTTATACTGCAGTCAGATAAAATTTGATAACCACAAAGGTAATGTCGCTTCTGGAGAATTGTCTGCTTGTTGAGAATCACGCTTTAATAGCGAAAAGTCTCGTCAATTCCAGTATATATTAGCTCGCACTACAAGAACCTGCCGTCCAGAGTGAGCATTGACGGTTAGTACCTAGTAATTAACATACCTTGCAATTGTTCGTAATATACCAGGAGATATAGCAGAGCTATACGAAGAGTCTTGTCCAAAAGCATCTGCATATTGACGACGTCTACCTGTAAAATAGGTTGAAGTAGAAAAAAAAAAAAAGAAAAAAGGAACGATATGAAAACCGCTAATAATATACTAATGTTATCCAGCTGTTAACCATCACGAGTATGATGAACCTAGCTATTGGGTTGCTTTTGAACCGTTCATCACGAACGTTAGTTCTTTCTTACAGCCTAACTTTATGCAACTTGGACGACGGCAACTATATACTGAACAACGCATTTTCATAACGGACAAACTGTAAAATACGAATTTAAAAAATGTCGTATAATCATTTCACAGTTTCGAACTTATACACCACACTCACGGCAAGAACACGAACAAACTTCGCCGAGCTTACGAAAAAAACCTGACCAGCATCGAAACAACCAGCTACATGAACAGCGACGCGCCCTCTCTCTACCGTAAAGCGGGCCGCGTACGACGCCAGAAATATTTTTAGCCGAATGATCCAAGCTATCCATCTGTGAGCCTCGTCGAACAGTATTAGCTTTGATTATTCTCGATGTATTCTGCTCGTTAGCAGCACCGTTCGCGGCACTGCTGGAGCTAAAATAACGTCGCTGTCGGCGAAAAAACAAAAACTTGCACAGAATTTGGCCCCGACGGTTCACAGGGCCATCAGCTGCCTGTAAGGGCCTGTTCTTTGCTTGCAGGCCATCCGCAACCTTTGTTAGCTCCTCTACATTGCCTCTATTGCGTTCCGTTGCATTGTTACGAGTGAGTCCGGTTCTGTTATCTGCGACGCGCAGACCTCGCAGCCGCATACCGGTCACTCACTTGAAGCCACTTCACTGTCCGCCCACGCTTCCAACGCGTCGTGTCAACATTTGTAGGTCAGAAGCAAGACCCTTTTAGCCATTGGCCTCTACAGATGGTAGCCGACAGTGAACGAGATGAAATAGCCAGAGTACACCTTGTGGATTGCAGACGAGCTATCGGCTAGTAGCCAAACACCGCCGTTGCCAAGAGAGATAAAGAATAGAATCAGCTGCATGGGTCGCGCGCCGGGGGATAAAAGGGGTACCCGTGGTTGCGTAATGCAGTTCCTGATTGTTGACTGGGTACGTCTAGCTACTCTCCCTTATGATAGCAGCAGTAGCTGTGCCGGCAATAGAAGCAATGGCCAAGAAAGTCAAACAGGCCTCATAGCTAGTAGTCTACTCGATCGCCTCGTCTGGCGACTCGATAGTACTGCACCGCTGAGCAACTCAATTTCCACCCTTCAGTACCCTTCGGTTGCTGCTGCTGCTGCTGCAAAATTCGCCTTTCGCCTGTGGAGCCGACTTGGACCTGAAGACTCTAGTTAAATACTAGTTTTCACTACCCAGCCATTACCCAGAGATGGCTAACAGTAAACAGTTCGTCAACCTGGACGACTCTGGGGTTTGCTTTCTTCCACCGCTTTTAGTCGACTGGACTCTGCTCCCCCGCTCCGTTATCGTCGGAAAAAAAGTCGAATTTAGAGTAGCGCTAAATTCGCGAAGCCTTTTGTGTGGCCTGCCTATACAGAGGCAGATGAGTTGGAGCAAAGCGGCTAACCCCGCCAATTAGGACTCTGCAAAATGGCGGCAAACCTATAGCGCAAACAGGTCGAACCTATTTGTGTACTAAAAATGCACAACGGGATGTACGCAAAGAGGCCGAATAGCGAATAGTAGTTGTGTAGGAAAGAGATAGAAATAAAGTTATGCTTAAGGAAAGTCTTCAGGATACGGCGCTTCTGATCTTCGTCTAGGTAGCTTTCGTGACAATATCTGCTATGGAAAAGAAATGAATATTTCTTAAGTTTCACCAAATCTTATTGCTATTAGTGTTATTTCTATTATATAAATTAATTCCTTTACTACTGACACTAATGTGTAATAGTCGATAACTGCACATTGTCGTAAAGATCCTTTACGACGTGCGGTCGCACAGAACTTTGTACTCGAGAAAGAAACCGACACAGATATACACCTTACTCGCTCGTGTTACCGTCGTTTTACCGAACGGCCCAGGGTACATCCTGTCTTCAAATGTCTACCTGCGGAGCAAGTTTGGCGCGGACTTATCTATAGCCGATCGGATTCTATTGTGCAGCTTCTAAAGGTATTGAGACGTAATTTTTTATATAGGTAAGCTGTACAGCAAAATTTGCAAAGTAGAATCTGCTGATGCTTGAGTTGTGGCTGGAGTTGAAACACAAGCGTCAAGAGCTGGCTATCCGCGTAAACCCGCTGCGAAGGAGAAGGGTGTAACGCCGCAGACTTTTGTAGCAACAACTCACACCACATAGATTAGACCAAGCAGGTCGACAGAACTTCAGTCGAGTAGGCCAGCCGGCTAAGGCGAGGAGAGCCTCAAGAGACCTCGCCTTAGCCCATTCCTGGGCCTTAAAGGTAGAACTGTTCGAGTGTAAACGCTGGCCTTTTTATACCAACATCTAGTGCTTCCACTGAGTCTCCCATAATACTACTGTAACAGCGGTACAATCCCCGGTAAGGACGGTTGCGCGATCAGTAATCGAATGGTCAAGTAAAAAAATAAGAAAGTAGTAAGTAAATAAGAACGAATGATCTCATTATGCTGGAAGCTCCGGTCTTGCGGAGGACTAAAACGGATAACTGCGTGACTAACACAGGACTAGAGTCTCTGCTGTGATGAACCCTGACGGGTCGTACCTTACAGCGATGGTGCTCGGTTAGTGTCACAGGCCAGTGTTTCCTCCGAGAGGTGAGCTGATACATCCTCGAAGCGGGCATTACGTCAGTGAGATGAAATAGAACGTCAGACACAAGTTGGAAACGAAGAAAGACGGCCGCTAGCTCATAACCACTCATTCGATGAGGACGAAAGCCGACCTGCGCAACTTAAGTGTTAACAACTTAAGTATGCGCAACAAGGCTAAACTTACAGAAAGAAACAAATAACAATAGAGCCAGTACATTCTTTTTCGTTACCTTCCCTGAAAAAAGTGTAAGAAATTATTGACGAACTCTGCTTATTAATTCGTAGATCTTCAGCTTTTTCGAGATATGGTTTGGTCAGTCTAGCGGATTTACGTATACCCACATTTTACTTTTTTTCATTATATCTATTGAGACAAGTGCTCACTGTCTGATCCCCACCAAATCTACAATTCATACCGCACCAGCTGTATCCATAATTGAAGTAGTCAGGGTCTTTGCGTACAAAGGTCAGTACCGGGTAGCTACGCTCAGCCACTCACCCAAGGAGAGATTACGGAGAATGCCTAAAGTAAAACAGGCCATGTGACTGCAGGGTCCTACATTACCCACTGTGTTACATTACCGCGTCATGTCAACCGTACTGCGGCTGACACAGCGTACCCACTACTAAGTTGCTTTGCGCTCCATTTAGGTGAAGACTGTATTTTGCTGGTGTTGTCGGCTGTTGGCACAAAAAAGTTGCAAAAAAAACGAACCAGGTCAGCCAATCGGCAATCCTCGAGATGTTCACAACGATGCTGGTCGATGAGGCGACAGCGCAGGGCCGATGCTTGGCATTAGGAGATTGCTGCGAGCCTTACTTGAGCAGGTGGGGAGGCAGGGTAAGGCAGATTACGGACATAGGAAAGTTATGCAGTGTAGGACAGCACCTGCAGAAGCTGCTGTCGTGGAACAGGCAGCGGTAGCAAACATTAGAGTTGAACAAAAAAAAGATGGCGGGGTACACAGGAGACAAACGGGAATGCCTGCAATCTATCTTTTTTAACAAGCGGTGTTACTCTCTAGCGGAGTCTTAAAAAACAACCTCTGAATGAACTCGCCTTTCTCCCGAATCACTGTGCAACACTAGAAAGAAAAGAAGCACAAAGAGCAACTGCCCAGACGATACTCCTCCTTTTTCTCTAGATGGCGCGTTTTAGCTCGCGTCTACGTTATGAGTGTCTATGTGCGTCAACGTACAGATCAGAAGAATAAGTAAACAAACCAGAGAAAGGGCAATGATTGCTAGTACTATCTGCAAAATTTCTTTCAAAATTGGGGGCAGAGGGGGCACGATGCTTGAATAAAATGGCCATATATATTACGTAATAAAAACCAATGTTACATCCCTTGACGCAGCCAATTTATCTCCCCATAGACGCCAAACGCCGCGTAATTATTACTGCAAAGTAGTTCAGCCATAATTAGATGCTAGATGAAGAAAATGTTTTCGTACATTTTAGCGGCTGCATATGTTAATGAAGCTCCCATGGTGACTTCATATTCATGAACTCCATATGGTGATGAATCGTAAATTATTAGATTGACGGCTACATAGTGACTCTAAGCGTATCATTTTGCTTTCGATATTATTGAATTACATTACCTATTATGCGAATAATTCGTCAGCACTCTTCGACAGGATTTTACTAAGGTCAACTTTAACGTAAACGATAGTATTTTCCTGTTTCGGGAAAATTCTGTAAACACACATTGTTCGAAATTCCTAACGGTTACTATAGTTTCAACAAATAAGTATGTCCTGGAAACTAGGCCCAGAATGAAAGTCTCTAAATCCGTACATTATTACTTCGAACTCATAGTCCCGATAACTGATATTTCGGAAAATTTAAAGGGCAATCACACTGATGTCCTTCACTCGCCTCTCATTGCCCTTGAGAAATACCTATAATACTATTACTAATCCCTTATTAGAACCAACTGGTCATATATCAACCCTGATGAAAGACTAAATATGAAGAACAAGAAAGGCTCAGAGGAGTGATCATTGTCTTACGATATATAATTTATTAGTTTTCGATCACTCTTGATGGCACATTACCATTTATCAATATGTCTTTATTCTATTTCATTATTTTATTTAATGTTGTTGCGCTGTTGTCATAATTTTCTCTACTCTCATGGAGCGTCTCAATGCCATCGTAGTGGTTCATTACATTGTTGACTTTTCCCTCATTCTTCTCAAATTCGAGTCATCCTTTTTCCAGTTTTTAATTAAAATAATAATAATAGTTATAAGCATCTTTTGTCCGTGTGCACACAGATTGTAGCGTTGCCATGATTCTTATTTATTTCATAATTCCATATCCTTAACTGTTATTATCATTATCATTTTTTCTCACCACGGTTATTTCCTGTTCTTCATCAGTAGCTTCACTTATCATCAGTATCAATAATTAATTTCACCATTATCATTTTACCTAAGCCGTATTGATTAGCCGTCATTTATTATTATTATCATCATCGTTGTCATCATTCTTGTCATCATTATATTTCTTTAACATCATAAATAGCATCAGTACAACATGGGTAGGTACATAGAGTGTTTGCCGCATCTCCAACTCGACCGCTACTTATCACATCATGAATTTTCGCCTCTGTCAGCATTATCTCAGCTCATTATTATTTTTCCGCTATTTCACTTCTATTTTTTCTGCCGTTTCATGTCCAACACGTCTTTCATCATTGAAGTACCACATATTGTCCCTAGCTCGATTTGACCCCTCTTATCACGACTCAGATCAGTTCACGTCTTTATCTCGTTGTCACGTCAGCTCATTGTCATACGCCGGCACCCACTGCAAGGGCGTCACCGCTCGTATTTCGATACGGCCATACCATCGACTTGGTGTTGTCGTTGTTTTTTTCGCTCACTCGCCTTACTATTGATCTCTCAACCCCCACTCGACGTGACGTACATGATTACTCCTCTGTTTCTTTTCTTTTCCCTCTTTTCGTTTCCACATACAGTTTCGGCACTGCGGCACACTTATTCGCTCGTGCCCCCACCAGCACTCCCACTAAAATCACTGCCATCGATCAGCAAATCAGTTAGCTTCATGGGGGTACTACGGTCTGTGAGTGCATGTCGCTGAGAGATAACACCCTTTATTTGGACTTAGCACTCATTCAATCGCACTGTTTTAATTTCTCTCATACAAAGCCAGTCCTAGCGATACATCAACATACGCACGCTGCGTTCTACATTCATAAATCGCTGCAGCATCCATGCATTCCAGATGTATCCTTTGCTTGCATACTCAGTTCTTATCCGCTGGCACGCGCTGCCTCGTAAACACTGTCGGGAGTTGTAGAGACTGACGCACAAACAGACGGACGTTCTCACAGGAATTCTTGCAGACATGCTCGTCCACACGCACGCTTTTTGGCGTTCGGCTGAAAGGAAGGTACGAGGACAGGAATGGGCTGGACGGGGAACAAGGGAAAAAACAGAAAGCTTCGTCTACATTCCGAGAACTATCTATATCCTGTTATTTTCCCTAGCCTTCATCGCACTGATTCGGCATGACACCTACCGCCCTTTCGCCCGCTAACTCGACGCAGGCACGCACCCATTTTAAAAACAAGCAGGTAGCGAAAGGGTGCCGCGAAGACGTAGCTACAAAAGAACTGTGAGAAACTGGCTTAACTGCCCGTTATCGATGTGATTTCGGCGGAGGAAGAACAACCTACGATGACGCAAAGACAAAGACAACGTTACCTACGAATCATTTCTTCCAATGGAATTGATAAGACCGTTGCATGAGCAACCGCGCGAGAGTGAAGGGGCGATGGCATTCGCGCAGGCCGGAGGTCTGTTTCCTACTGAGATATGTAAAGCGTTGTTCGTAAATTAACAAACCTACGCGATTTGAGACATCGGTGGGACCAAAACGTGTTTGCCTGATTGAATAAGGTAAATGCGATTATCTACTGAGGAAAAATGCAGGCATGAATAGTTTTTATTGAGAAAAACTATTTACTTGTTTTACTACGTCTACATATTGATATATACGTATCATGCCTTCTGGGATGTAATAATAATAACAGTTCGCTTATTCCTATCGGGACAATATGCAAGATGTATTGTTTTTTGCAAGCGGCTATAGTAAGACCAATAGAATGACAGCGTCAGCCTTACTACGAAAATTTATTGTGTCGACGCTTATAGGATATTCTAAGTATAAGTAACTATGGTATGCCTTTTCATCATGAATTGTTGTTGTTTTGTGTTGAAACTTGGGCCGTAAACAGAGTTACCAGTATGTTGTATAGTATTTTGATAGGATTTCCTAGTTTAAGAATAGCTGACCCACACGCCTCCGGCAGAGATTTCTTTCTTTGCTAATATTTTCTCACTGCTCTCATTCATGTAGCTTTTTTAGCGTTCATTTTTCATATTAACACGTCCGATACAGCATTATCATCGGCGTACTAAAAAGCTGAGCTCTGTTTCTCCCTATCACAACTGTGGGAAGGTCAACGATATGGCCGTAAACAACCGTAGGCAACAAGCTTACCAGGCCAATAGAAAAGAGCAACCACTAAAGTGACTAACAAGCGCCAGATTTATATACATGCACTACATCTACGTTTATGCGGTGGGCAGGTGGAGGACAGTAACCAGGCCGAACGCGGCCATGCGTATTAGAATCTGCCGAACGACTTGAAGCTGTTAATGTCAATACGCTCAGACAAAAACATGCCGACATTCATTCGGATGCACGCAGCAGACTAAATATATACTATACTTTCGACACTCTTAAGTATAAGCTAGCATGACATGCACAGCATCGAAGCTTTTTTACGATAGAATGTTATAGGAAATTAACTAACTGAAACGTATTATACAACCTCTGAAGAATGGCATATGTGAGTTGCAGCTTGTTATTGTAAAGCTGACTTAGTAGTCAGATTGATTTATCGAAAAATATAACAGATTCTTCGCCTCAAAGAAATATGGACAATGGAAGATGCAACCTTCGAAAAAGAAGTTACCATATGCTCACTATAACAAAGAGCAGTATTGCACACACAGGTAAGCTGAGAGCTCGCACCATATATATGATCCCATATTCTTCTATAGTGCACAGGTCGCCTGGTTCGTTTGGTATATTCGTTCGGCATGACCGCTTTGAACTTGCCCGCATCGCCTACCTGTATCGTCGTAATGTCCGTCTGTCGCTCTGCCACCGTACGATGACGCAACTCACGCACCAGGTGTTACTAGAGAGATTTTTGCCTCAAAACCCTTCTTTAGCGGCTTGCTAATGCGGCCTTACATTACCGACGAAGACACATCTATTATATATATATATATATATATATATATATATATATATATATATATATCATGAGAGCTACATATATCAGTCGCAGTGGTGAAAAATGGCAGCGGTGGTAAAGGTGAGACTGAATTGTTGACGGACCCCGATCAAAGCGGCCTCTTCAATTTGCCGTTCGATTATTTCCCGGGCAGTCTGCTCACGCCGCTCTTAGGCCGGGACAAGCTATTCTAGGGACCACCTACCATCGCCGTTCTTTCACATATTAGTAACAGCATTACTAGCGGTGCAGTGGGCTCCACCATTACTAATATGTAAACATATCGAATACATGCCTGTGCGGATAAAATAACCAGAAAATATAATACCATAACAGAAATGGACGACTAGTGTAGCCTTGTTCCTCCTTCATGCTGGCAGCGGAAGCAGCCCCAGCAGGAGACTGAAGACTCCTTACGAATAGGCAGGTTGCAAGGCTTTTGGCTCAGACGGCACCCAGACCGTCCTGTCGTGGATTTTCGCCAGTGACATTATTATTCGTGGACGGACCAGCAGATAGACGAAAGGGGGCGAGGTAGCGACCACAGGGGCCGCGATTGGTCAAGGTGAGCATTCAAGCTGGCCAAAACTAGCTGATTGAGGCGGTCCAGTGGCAGAACAAGCCAAGTTAAAGCAAGTCAGGCGAGCAATTCAGCAGCACTCCCAAATATTTCGCCTTCTCGCAACCGAGCAAATCTTCCACAGACTTTCTTCCACCCATTTCTACACCTATCTTCTGCAATTTTCTCTATTGGCTCCTTCCGCGCTTCCCTCGACGACCCAACGGCCCCGCTCTTCCAAGGGCTGGCCCATAAATTTCGTCTGGGATACCCATATATCGTTGTTACTCGTCTGTTCCTTTAGCTTGCTTTGATCTTCTCCCTTCGTCTGGATTCCCCACGAACACGGATTCGGTCGTTTGGGCATATGGTCCTAACGAGCGTTTCGCGGTCAGCAGGATAGGGCCATCCTGGTTAGGTCCAATGGACACACCCGGTAGCGCCTGGCTTAAGGCCTTGTTCACTGTAGTATCGTTTTTCGCATTGTCGATTTATAGGTTGATGAAGGAATCATCTATGGTATGCCAGTCGCTGCAGAAGTAGAAAGATGGGGCATCAGGGCTGATAAGTTGGTGGTATTCGTGACCTTGCGAGATAGATAGGGTTTGGCGCGGCAACCAGAAGACAGCAGCGAATACTCCCTGGCACGCGCTACGTTGATGTTTTTCAAAGACATCAGACGCCCATCCAGTAAAGAATCAAGGAGGGCGACCAAACTGCAGATGGTCCAAAAAAAGGAAAAATACGATATCGCGTTTTTGAAGAGGGTCTAAACCGGATGTCCTGAAATTCTGATCTCCGTTATCATTGTGATCTTTAAGTAGAAAAAAAGACAAGGGCCGCGGGGGTGTCGTCGCACGGATCGACAGCGTCAACGGGGATGCGGGTTGAGACGATGACGTTAATGATGACGAAGGCGACGAGATCGAAGCACTACCCGACAACCAGATCATTTGCCCAGCTCAGCTCACTAGTCATTGAAGTCATTATGAACAAAGAAGACCCACTGTGACACAAAGATCCGGAAAGGGATCTCTCGCTATGCCAAGGCAATACCAGTGAATCAAAGAAAGATGGCAAACTCTGTGCATTTTTGGTCGGCATTTTGGTAGCAATCAGTAGAATACTACAATATATATATATATATATATATATATATATATTGGTAGTAATCAGGAAAGTCTCACCTCTTTCAATAGTCTCAGATACCATCAATTTTGCGCTAGGCAATCGAATTATAGTAGGAATGTGTATTAACAATCAAACGAAGAAAATGCACACTTTAATCAAAAACTTCGTCATTCCCTAAATTAAGTGCGGTAGTTTCTACTCCGTGGATATCGTTCTCTTCAAAAGGTAACAACAATGAACGATCGTAGATTAACTTAGAAACCATATGCGGTATTTTGATAACATGTACTAAAGAAATATATATATATACATTGAGTGCATATTCACTTCTGCTTAGGCTTATATTAATACATCATGCATATATTTGTCTATACATATATTTTCATGACTGTCTACGTATTATATGTGTATCGTCCTAGCTCGGTCATCAGCGCCGCTATCATAATTATCAGTTGGCGTCATTTTTCTTCCCTTCCTTTGTAAACGCACTATTTATAAATGCGCGTAAATGAGCTGTTCCTCTATCAGCGTCATTTATCATCATACTTATCTTGTGTCTTCAATATAAAAACCTAGATCTTGCTGCTTGCACACTGCGTTTAGACGATAGAGACATGTGGGATATTTCAATCACGTCTCTGACTGTTCGTTCAACGAGCCCCGACCTTTCCGCGGACTCCTCTAACATCAGTATTCCAAGAGGAGCAGTTCTTCAGACCTAGTGAAACTACAAACAAGTGACGTCCCTACCCTAATACAGTTTCCCACTGCTTGCCTGTCTCCTATGGCGCCCTCTTTTTCTGCTCGTCACGACGCAGGCTCACCATATGTCGTATACGCAAAGTATACTACGAGTTTTCGTTAAGTCTTTTTGCTGCATTTAGTGTATACGCATGTATTATTAACATCATATATTGTTCGTAGCGTTCAACTAGGTAGCATATGTCCGTCATGTCTTAAATTATTACTATTAGTATTATTATAACATCTCATTGACATTTATTTTCTGGGTGTACAAAAACAGTAGCAGAGTTACTATGTACAATTCTGTATCTCTGAGTTCATGAGGTGCTCTCCACGATGGGTTGCATGCTTCCCACAGTCATCGGGACTATCCTTACGACCGTCCACAGCCAGGGCTAACATCAAAACCTTTGCTTGGCCCAGAGAACGAGACATGATCAGCCGCTAAATTAATCGCTGAGTTAATGGATGGTTCGGTATGTTATTAGTCAATATTAGGGAAATATATTTCATGCATATCTGGGCTTTTTTATTAAACACCGACCGTGATATCTCCTACGGCTAAGATATCTTGTTTTCGATCCTATAGAATACATGTTCATAGAGTAGCAAACGTGTTTTTGAACTATTTTCAGCAAAAACGATACGAAGGAAATCAGCACAATTCATCAAGAAATTACCCTAATTCAATATAATTACATACAAACAAATAACACACAGTCGCTTAGAAGATGATCCAGTTCTTCGTACGCAATGGATATCGTAACTGGAAAAACCAAAATCACGTTGGCTGTGCTGTTACTAGACTTCGAACCAGAGCCAAGTGAAGCTAATATCAGTATCTTGAGTGTGATTAATCCGATGGACACGAGATAAGGCCATCTAATGAAACGATTAGGCCAAGCATATGCTCGCACACCGTACAGCTGGCTATCTTCGTTCGTATCAAGAAGAATGATGACGGGGCAAAAATGCGACGCGAGCTCTTGGTCGAATCATCGTAGTTATTTAGCTCGGCGACACTCAGGAACACCCCTGTTTTCGCGGATAAAGCGATGAAGGCAAACGGTGCAAGCAACTATGAGAAATGGAGAGAGGTTGGTCAATATTTCTTATATAAAATCTGGATAAACCTATACTGTATGATATAATGGACAAATTAATGCGGTAGGACGCACTACTGCATTCTACTAGAATCATGGCTATCTTGATAAAAAAAAAAAAGCGCGTAATGTGTATTTAATGCATTGTAGAAGACCGCAATGACCGAATGGTATATGTGATAGGTTGCGGTGATAACGCAAACGTCTAGGCCTAAAGCAAGATGTCGGGAGCAAAGGCGAAGCCGATGAAGAAGATCGCTGTGGATTACTTAATTAAGTTTCTTACAGAATACTGATCGAAGGGACGACGTGGCTCCTAGTTGCTAACGTAGACTAATACCAGTGACTATAACAATCGGCCAGACTGCCGGCGCTCTTGTATCCACAAATATTAGGGATGTCTTGGACCGCCTTTATGTGCTAGTTCGCGATGTAAAAAATCTGTTCATCATAATATTTATCAGTTTGTTGGTTATAGATCTTCAGTCGCATTCATCTGTTGCCTGTTGGCCAGTCCTGGCGATGGACGGGTCGTTTGTATGCCGACGTATTAATTGTCATATTAGTTTGCATAGACTCTGTACATTCCGCCGGTCAGTGTGGGTGGTTATATCTTTCATTTCATCTTTTAGATGGTACCTATATTGTACACATTATTTTCACATAGGTATGTATATATTGCCCTGTTTTTGTCGCCCCTCTTTTCACTGCGTCTGCTCTTTTTCGCCACCAGCGGCTGCTCAATTTAGTCAATGATCGTTTTCGCGTCGTCCGTTGACACTCGTCATCCTATAGACTGTCCCGTGTCAGCCTAGATGGCGCGCAATTTCGGTTCTGGCCACTGTCCTCGAACAGCGCGGGACGGGTCGCGTCGGCAAAGAGATTATAATAATAATAATGGTACAATGTTGTCCTGTCGTTTTTTTTTTTTTTTTTTTTTCACTCGACAGTGTCATCATACGGACGCTGATCTTCGATTTTTTCAATAAATGTAAGACTATGTCACAGTAATCATAGTAGCAATAATATTATAATCGTAGTAAATTACTGTTATTAGCAATAGAACATGTCGATGCTATGGACACTAATAGATCACTGTAATAAGAACATGATCAGTTTGATTTTTATCAATGAAAGTTCAGGTAGCATTTAATCAATCGACTCCTGTGTGCTTCACCTATGTGTCTGTGATCTCTGTATAACTGCATGGGTGTGCCTCTGTGAGCATGTGCATGTATACGTTATGCTATAGTTGTTCCTACGGCGTCGTAGCTTGTAACAACTATGTGTAGGCCGATTTGTCTCTGTCACACGTTCCCATTTACCGCTCGGTACATGTTGTTTTCGATTAGATGTTTTTTAAACAATGTTTGTCCCTGCCTATGTACTCGTGGAGACTAGAAGCGCTTTTGTTGATGTGAGTGTGTGTTTTCGTTTTCTGTGTAGCTGCATTTTGATGCCTGGGTTTTTTTCGTAAGGAATATGTGTAATTTTATTGCAGCCTACGCTCTGTTGTAAGTGCTTCCTATGGTTGTTGCTATTAGTCTGCTTGCCTTAGGCCCGGCTAGACTATATAACGATATAAATGATACACATGGTCCTATTTACTACTCCTGCTGCCACACGTATTAGTATCTGCTTGTTGAAATACATTTAAATCTTAATACATTTGTGTGTAGGTTCAGGACGCGTCTAGCGGATAGGAACAACACTACTTTCCTTTTTTGGCAGAATGAACGAACAGCTTCGCAATCGTCATAGGGTAACAACCTACTGAGCTTCGTATACAGTTCAGTGTTATCTGGCTAAGTTATCTTGGATCCCATAGAGTTTTCTAGGGAGTTTCTTTATATAGGCTTTTCTACTACTATATTCCGCGAAGTATACCCACTTGTCGTTGCCATATCGCACTCGCTATCTTCCCCATGTCCCAGCATAGGTTACATCCCTGTTTGTCTCCCTATTGTGAATTAGCAATATGATTTCGAAATAGTGGCAGGTGCGTATTTTTCTAGTAGAAGAATGTTACAAACTCTAGCTCTGATCAATGGTGGATTATTGCCGTACATCCCTCCATATTAGCTTCAGATTTTTTTGGCTCCCCAGAGTGTCTGTGTCGCTTTCTTGTACACGTCCTCGCCTTGCCAGACCTTTACGATCTGTACGCTCCTTACGTTAAAAGCTACGTTGCGCCTTTTTCTCCAATTTCACTTCAATGCTATTTTCAGTCCGTCTAACAGTTCTCAATGTTCTCACCTGCACACTCTTCCTCTCTCGTTGTCTCTACCTTCGAACCCTCTCCTTTTCAATGTGCTCAGAGTGAGTATGGTATAACTTATGCTATGACACTTGGGATGGGCATTACGGTTATGTGCAGAGGATACGATTGCATTCAGACACGACTCCCCAGACGGTTCTCGAGGAACGACCAAGTCATCTGGGCAAGTAACAATATAGTTTGTAGCTGAGCGGTGGCCGTTCGTGCGTCGCTCCCATCGGCAACTACGAAGCGAAAACCAAAAAAAATGAGGGTAAAGAAAAACGAGTCGAAATGCATTCCAATTGATTGGTATTGGGATACGTTAGGGCAAACTTTCATCGTTCCTATGTCTATGTTTGTCGGCCGAAATAGGGCCAGAGAACGAGAGCCCGTTCTAAGTGGATCTGGTCCACTGGCGTATACGTCCGGCATAAGTGGCGTTCGGTCAATAGCACTCGGTAGAACGTTGCTTTCTCCCCTACGAACCCAGAGACGAATGATTAGGTATCGACACACCAACCGCCCAAAACATGCATGAGGTATCTTTAAGTTGAAACGAATTCGTTTAAGAGCTAAACACAAAGCTGAGTTAGGCTAAATTATATTTTGGGTTATTTTTCATGTTGTTGTTGTCGTTTATTGTCAACCTTGCCAACTTTCTCCGAATTGTTAGCACGATCAATATTTTTATCTTGCGACCTCTTGTACACTCTCTATTTTCATTTTACCGGTTATCTTCGCCTCCATTACTGGACGGGAAGAGATCGGAAAGTGCTAAGAATGATATAGCAGACAACTGAAAGTAAGGCCAGGATAAATCGAATTTGGTTGGCTGGTAAAGCTATCGTCCCTGCCGTCCCGACTAGCAAGAACCGGACGTTTGTACGTCTTTGTGTACCAGCCGTCCACGCTTATGAGCCTCTGCTGCTTCTACACGATGTTGATCGGTATCTTCGCTAGGGACTAGGTCTGCTTGCTTAACTACCGACCACTGCTGCTTCTGGATCCTCAGCCTCGATTCGGCCTGCCAGCAAGCGTTTCGCACGCTCTCTTGCCATCCAACCTTGAGCAAACAGTACTGCGGCAAACGCAGACGCTCCCATGAAAGACACGAGAGCTCTATACTCCTTCTTTCCTTGAGCGCTTGCTGCTGTTGCTGTCACCATCGGAACTCCTGTTGGCATCTGCTGCCTTTTCTGCCATCTATCTTCAGCTTCAGCCTGCCAATGGTCCTCCCTGGCAGAGTTGTTAGCTAGGGCTTCTCACTCTTTAGGTAGGCGGAAGATGAAGGAACGTTGGAACGCTAACGCTGTATGGTTGGTAGGACTCACGCCCTATCGACACTCGGTTCGACTATGGAGGAACGACCCGTGGAAAAAAACTTGGCAAGGGACCTAAGCAACGAGTGCTAGAGTAGAGGGAATTGCAGAAAGTACCAGAAGCAGTAGTACCTAGAGATTATAGCAACCAGTCGGTTGCCTGACTGGAAGACAACAGATGACACTGGAGCGGAATGGACCTGCAACTGCTGTTGGGGGCCGATGGAATGCCAGCAAGCTGACCTACTCTACCTAACTTAAGCCAGCTGCCTCTCTTAGATTTGTCCCCTGAACAAAAGCTGAAAGCTGTCCGCAGAGAACTGCGGAACATCGTCGGATAAGTAGCAATGTGAAGGCCCATAGTTTACTTGTTACTCGTCGCAAGCGGGTCAGTTGCTGCTTGCCGTCTACTCTACCTTATGTTTTTTGCTGTCTAGATGTTCATATACCGACCCGTACAATACCAATCGCCTGTATGTAAGACCATCGTTGTTATCAGTCCTTTTTTAGATCCCATCTATATGCCTACGAACTTTTCTTAAAACAAAAACTCATTATCTTTTCCGACTCCATGTCCAGTTACTTTCTATTTGCTCACAGTTTTTTAGCTCATACCCCTCAATGCTGGTTGTCTACAATGCTCACTGCCGTCTTATACAATTTTTACTATGCTATTTGCGTATCTGGGAGGTGCTCGTGTGGTCGCAGCGAATGTTGTAGCTATATGACGACATTTGCTGCTGCTGCTGCTGCTGTCACTTTTGGAAAAAGGTATGACCTTTACATGCAGTTGCTTGCTCTGCTTGATTACCAGTACGGTGCTGTCATCTTTCGAAAAATGACGCAGGGTGCCTTATTACAATCAGCTGTGCTTATTCGCGTTTGTTTAGCAGCGCTTGAGGCTTCGTCCGGTCGCTTGCTGCTTCGGGGCAAGAGTGGTCATGGATCGGCTTCAGCCATTAGGTTACTCGGTCGTGTTCTACACCGACAATCTGATGACGATGATGCTGTGCTGCTCCTTTCTGTTAACGATCGCCGTGATGGTACTGATTGACGATGCTGCTGAAGCAACGGAGTCTGCACAAGTAACGACAGCCACAATGACGGTAATGCTGTTGGTAGTTCAAGATTATGAGCTGTGTGCTTTTCTGCTCCTGTATCGGGGTTCTGTAACCTTCGCTAGATGCAGGATGAGAGAATTCATTAAGGCAGAGGCGGTCGTCTCGGTCCTTTGTCTACTCTTTCTCTCTTTTCATCCTATATATATATATATATATATATATATATGGAAAGAGAGGAGAGAACTATGTGTGCGTTTGTATATATATATATATGTACAAACGTACACACACTCAGTCTGGCCAAAGGTGTTCCCCTATTGTCTGCTGTCGGCGAAAGCTTTACAAACTATCAAGCCGTGAGATTCTGTGCCGTTTTCTGTGTACGAGCTTTAGGCTGATCTGATGTTACAGCCCTTGCAGTATCATAAATAGGAGTATGGCGCCACGAGATTAGCAGAGCTGCAGTCAACAATGGAACGACTAGTCTGTTGTCGTTACGGCGTCGCTAGCAATAACGTTAGTGACACCTGCAGGGGCTGCAATGAAAATGAACGAGCTATTCAAAAAAACAACGCGGCTTGGGTCGGTCGCTGCAGCGGCCTCGGTTTCATTGCTCGTGTCGCGTTCAAATGTATTCCATCCAAATCATCATCTGACTATACGTGCTGGGTATTTGTAATGGCGCATGCGTCTTGGCTATAAAACTAGAGTGTGGTTGAAAAACTGCTTGGCCGACTTGTGTGTATTTTTGCGAGGAAAGACGTCGAAAGCGGTGTTTCTCATTACTGCGGCTGACGGGCGTCTCTGAGAAAAAAGAAATGACTTGGAGAAAGGTGTCAACATCTGCGATCTTTGCACACATCGCCCAACAGCGTCGCCAATGCAGTATCATTATTTCGCAGTTATCTCGAATTGAGCGGGCACCGTAACTCCTAAGCGATCGAGCATCCCTCCGACACATCGAGTGGCGTTTCCACTAGCACATACGCTTATGGAAGGTAGAATCGCGAGGAAAAGTAAACGTGTAAGTGTGAAACTCGCGATAGAGAAGTAAGACCCCGCGGACGAAACGGGAGCAGGAAGGCCGCTGTGTGGGATATGTGCAGCCGGAAATACTACGGTGAGGAGAGTAGGATTCAATGCGTAAGGTGGGTGTCGAGATAGCAGCGGCTTTTGAAAGACGATACCAAAAAAGGGTGAGAGTAAAGGAACCAGGTTTTGGCGCCCAACTTGACCCAGACATAGCTCATCTGCCATGGGAAGGAAAGAACGAAGAAAGTTGATTTCCGTGGACTCGTACGCACAAATATACTATCGTAATGGATACATGCTATTCACACGAGAGCCTAGCCGGCCCGCGCAAATCAACATCATGTTGGTTGAATAGGCTGTGGGGAAGTGGGCGCGGCAGCATGCTAGGAAAATATCTCTGCGTAACGAGATATGAGATTTAGAGACGACGTCTCCATCTTCGCCTAGTACAAAAATGACTACAACGGCAGAACAGGGTGCGCTAATCCACATAAGCGACCCTTGACTACGTTAAATTCTGAAACTTTCGTAAGGGGTTTATCAGATAAATCGGGAATCAACGATTGCATAAGCATTTATAGTCTGTGTCACACGGAGAATTCGCGGGTTTCATATTTTTCTATACATGTGGAGAAGGATGGCAGTTAATAAAATATAGCTATCGTAGCACTTAGATGAAAAACTAACCAACGATACTATAAGCATGCCAGAAAATTAGTCAAAGTCTGTGATCTGTTGTTCAGATAGGGCTATCTGAAGATTTGGAATGTCAATGTAACCCATTAGCATGTATTACACGGTACACATCTCATCTCTGTTTATAGGTTGTCTGTGCTTGTAGCGTATTTGTGTTACGTGGTGCACATATCTGCTATACTTTAATATGCATTGTTTGTGTATAGTGTCCGTGTTTCTGGGTGTGCGTGTATCTGAGGGTCTATCAAGAGCCCCTAATCAATAACTCCTGTCGTCCACTTGATTGAGCAATGAGTTGATGTCTAGTGTAATGGCGAACACCGTCCGGGTTGCGCGGGTACCCGGTGGTGATCGATTTGGCTGGTTGGTTTCCTTTGCTTCCTTCTTTCAAACTTCTTACTTATTTTCCTCCATTCCTTCTACTACAATTATTTAAGCCTTGTTGTCCTTTTTACGTGGAATTTTCATATAAAGGCCCTATTCATCTCATATGAAGTAATTTCTTATTCATTATTGTCGGCCTATTTGATTTAGTTCACCGTTTAGACTTCAGAAGAAACAAACACGTTCCGGGACATCCTCCTAAACGCTCACTCAGCTGAAGTAACCCCGGTGACGCTGTCTCTTCGAAGTCCACTTACAGGTAAGTATACGAACGTAGGTCTTGCGGAAGTTAGCATTGCAGAGTGCGTAACATAATGGATTCACCGTGCTATTGATATAGCATAGGCAATAGGCGAAATTCCACAGGCCCTGCGGGATGCAGTCGTTATCGTCCTCGCATGGGCTTAACGTCTTGATTAAGACGAGCACATTGTATGGCGTCCACGTGACGATGAACGCGAATAGAATCGCCGATAGCGTCTTGGCTGCTTTTCGTTCTTGCTTGCGTTCTTGATGTTTTCGTTTCTTCTTGGGCACTCGCTTATTACCTTGCTGAGCGACTAATTTTGTATTGAGTAAAAGAGGCTCTCGGGATGGGGCGGAACCTGGTCCCGTACCGATCCCTGCATTGCGATCGCTGGCGGACGCCGATTTACTGCGGGGAATGGGCTTAGCGGGCTGGCACGGCGGAGGTCCGTCCTCTTCAAGGATCATTCGGATCGAGGCCTGCGACATCTCACCGTCCAGTTCGACACTCGTCTGTGTGGGTAGTCGTATTAGGATAGTGTACACGGAATCACTAGAAAATGACCGCGTTGATGTTTGATGTGGCCGATCGGCTAGCGGAATGTTCTGCAGAGGCCTATACTGCATGCTATCGGCTCTAATCGGCGTCTCGGCCGAGGTCGGCGTCTGGGCGTTGGGTGAGCCGTGACTCGAGCACGAGTCGTCATCATGAAGCCGTTCACTGCGGCACCACGAGAATAGCACGTCTCCGAGACCCCTACGCTGGGCACTGCGCGACGTCTGGGTACTCGATTTGAAATTCGCGGGCGCGACGGAGTCTGCAGATTGTGGCGGTGGAAGGTAGCGACCAGTCTCAAGGCAGAGCGTACTAACCCCCCGATTTTCTAATGGCTGCGAGTCACTACCGGCGTTGCCGGCATTGCCCTCACCTGGATTCTCGTTACTGGCATGATTTGCAAGGGATTTCCGACTACCACTCGACGAGGGAAGCTTTTTCCCCGCTTGTAAGTGCGTCAGGTCCCGCTGACGTTTCTCCGTCTCCTGCCAGATCCTCCAGTATAGTATGCACATGATACAGACGGGCACATAAAATGCTGCAATCGCTGTGCCGAATGTGACATAGATGTTCGTCTCAAGAAACTGGATATAACATTGGCCTTCGGGCACTGACCGTTTGCCCTCTATGTACGGCCAGGCGTAGATCCATGGAGGCCATAGTAAAAGTGATATGACCCACGCTGAAGCGATCATGATCGCTGCTCGTCGCGTCGTCCTTCGGGCACGATACGTTAACGGTCGCGTGACCGAGAAGTAACGATCAAATGAGATGATTAATAGATTGAGAACTGAGGCGTTGCTGGTCAAGTAATCCCATGCCAGCCATGTGTCGCAGATAAATGGGCCCAAGTACCAATAGTTGTAGAGCATGTAGTATGTCGATAGCGGCATAGAAATTATCCCTATCGAAAAGTCTGCTATGGCCAAGCTTAACAGAAAGTAGTTGGAAATTGTCTGCAACTGTTTATCCATCTTGAAACTAATCATCACCATAAGGTTTCCCACGATCGTAATTATTGAGAAGAATGCGCCTATGAACACGATAAGAATGAATTCAAGATGCGTGTGAACCGTTTCACTGCCAGCTGTCGTCGAGTTACTTTGCCCGGAAACGTTACCCAACAATGTATCGTTGAGCACGCCTAAGAGAGCGGTAACATTCTCGACGACAGGGCCAGGGTCTAGTATGTGTGGACCTATGTTCGTATTGTGCACCGTCTCCTCGTAGGCCGTCTTCCAAATTTTCGGTCCAGTGAAGTACAAGGGTGTTGTCACTTCTGGCTGATGGTGCGGCGGCAGCGGCGGCGCTAATGAGCTTGTCAGTTTCGTTGAAGGCGAACTCATTGTGATGGCTGGCTTACCGAGAGTAGCGCTAAGTCGGCCTGTGTCTGCTGAGAAGGGCGCTTCTGTTTGTTGGTTGATTGACGGTGTTGCTAATGGTATTGGTAGTCTGTTGGTTTAAGGAACCTTAGCGGTTGTAGCAGTAGTCGTGGTAGCCGGGCTGTTGGCCTAAATGCGCACAACCTCACCTGTCCGGACGAGCCTTGCTGTACAGTTCTTTGGCGGCAGATATCATCCGTGGGACTGCGGCCCGGCGCGCAGTCTGACCGGACCCATCCTCCTTTAAGGCTTTTAAGCCTTTAGTAGCCTAATGGCATCAACGTCATCTGAAAGTCGGAAGGAAAAAAATTATGGAAGAACATTTAGAGTAGGCTAAATATACGATTTACATGTTCACATACCGCAAACTCATCAAGCATTAATAATGCCCTCGTGTCTACCGTTTTCATATGTCTTTTGTTTACGCCTATGTCTACTGCAAATAATGATAAATTTACGTGAGCATTCTCAGAATGATACTTTTGGCTTGAATAAGTGACCAAGTTACTCTCATATGAGTTTCGTATTAAACAATGCCGAACTTTTCTTATTTCTTACATTTTAACTAAACGTTATCGGTGACGTGAGTCAAAAAAGCGGTTCATACAGTCAATGTTCATTGAAAATTGGGTCGTCATTAACAGAGGTTGCAAAGCTTCTTAGTGTGCAGTTTTGAAGTCGTTAAACAGCAGAAAGTACCGCCAGCGCAAAGAACGTTTTCATAAATGCATGCCGTATGTTGTACGGTCTTAGATGTCGTTTGACTGGATTGATATGAAAGCACGTTTTTTAAGGCGTGATGCGCTTGCCAAGAAACTGTCGTGAGCAGTAGAGGGGAAAGAAGGGATCGTAGGGATGAACACAGAACGAGAGGTAGTGCTTAGCGGATAGAGGAACCAGGATAACCTATTGCGAGCACAAACAGTAATTGAGCGTTCTTGTATTAGGCATCCAATTGTTTTCTTCCAGCGGTTGTTTTGCCACCACAGCGATCGCCATGTCGCGGTCGATGTACCGCTGCTCGCCGTACCATCTCAATCATTTGCCTAATTCTTGTCTGGACAATACCGATTTTTTTTCTACCATTTACTACTAGCAGCTGAAGCAACAAACGAAACAGCGGCTATAGCGTGAAGTCAAGAGCGATCTGAAGTGCTGACGCAAGTTCAAAAAAAGGTTAGGAATGATTAACAGGCGCTGCTGAGGTCTCTTAACTCTTGTTCTTCGATAAAAGGAGAGCACTGCAAGAAATTTAGGGTGCAACTGAATTGCTGGCCGCCGGTCGGTCGTGGCTGGCCGATATCCAGACGACCATTGGATGTGGGGCTGCTTGCAAGGGGATGAATTATAGCTGGCTACACGGGTAGAAAAACAGGAGCGGCAGGAACACCGGCAGAACGGCGCGGGAACAATAACATCATCACATTGAACAGTGAGCGATAAAGGGAACCAGCAAGTGTGGTCCATTTAGAGCGTTCTCACTGATGTACAGGGCATAAGCTGTGAACGAAATATATAAATTTAGGTGTGCGTTAGATTCTTTAGGGTCGTCTATGGTAAAAGAAGTCATGTGCATTTTACGCGTTTAGCGGGACCCTTTTTCTTTTCGTCTATTAAGTCAGACATCTGCCGATAAATATTGGTTTAAATAGTTATCAGTAAATAAAATCGTTCGTTTGAAATCTTCTGAAAGAATAAAACGTCTTGCAAATAACTTGCGAGTCGGCCGTTCTAAACAACCCGCACGTATTCAGCAGGGTGATGTAGTTCTTGTGTCTAAAATCCCGAGAACTTCAGCTCTGTAAACGCCTAAAAACGTAAACGAAAACTTTCATCAAAATGACGATAGTGTCAGCTTTTTCACAGGTCTACAGAATGACATGAGGCATGCAAGCCAGAACTGACCGTGACGAGTGCAATATGCAAGAGGCGTAGCGAGTTAGCAATAGTCTATACCCACAGTACACGCAGACCTAATGGAAAAAAGCAGAGGAAATGTTTTTTTCTTGCGACGTTTCGTCGTTCCCTCGATGTTAATCCCGCCACCCACTAATCGTAGCTATAGTAATCTAAATCGCCGGCCACTGTTGAGATTTTTGAACGCCTGCTTCGTCCTATACATGTACACACATGGGTTATCTGCACTAAGTGATGAATAATGAGTACTATAACATATCGAAATACACTATAGCTACAAATGAGGCACGATTTAAGTTACATCGTTGTATGCTACAATATGAATGTGCGTATGCTGTTACACAAATAGTAGTTGTCAGAATTTTGAGAGTCACTCGGGTTTATACTCGGGTTTACATCACACATTGAAGAAATTCCCCTTTCAATCTAAGTACTATATATGCATGATACACGGGTTTACGTAGTCGTTTGATACTTTAATTCGTGTTTTGACAAACATGAATTTCACTTACTAAGCCAAGATGAATATTTTGAATGATAGACATAAAGCTATCCGTTCTGCAGTATCGAACCCAACTCTGGAGCTGTGATGAATGGGCAACCCAGAAGCAGCGATACCTATTAGCGGTTTAAAAGTACTTTCTTACCAAGAATATAGTACTGAGGGACGTTTTTTGGCGATTTCCGTGTAGCAAACGCGTACTCTATGATATTAATTAGAAAAATATACAATTTTCGTAACTATTCTCAGCTCTTTCAATAACGACTAAAGATTTAGCGAAAGCTGTAAAGTGTAACCGTGGACGAGCTTTCAGATGGATTTAGTCATGTTAACACAATTCTATAGGTAATAATTAATAATCTCACATGAATGCATAGGCAAAAAAATTGACATAATATCCTGTTAATCGTAGATCTTACCCTCCATGTTTCTGTTTTAAATACAGATCATTTTTGGTTAAAATAACACATATAATAGTTTGCCAGTACTCGACGAATTTCGAATACTTAGTGCCATAAAACGCTCGAGGAAAAATACTATAAATTATTTTTTTGGGCAAATTTGCTTTTTGTTCTCAAAAAAGCTGCGTCAATCGTATAGCGAACGTTTGTTATATAATGAGGTTCATTTTACTGAAAACGATTAGAAGCCAAACTTGTAGCAATCTAACGAGTGCGTCTAATTTTTGGGCATATCTTAAGCAATTGAAACCGACAAACATGAAAGACCCAATCGATCCTGTCCTAACGACAAACACCGCCTTAATAGGTCATGTAAAAGTGTGAAATGCCGCTGGCATTAAAAGGCAAAGCAAAATTATGTACTTTCATATCTATAAGGTAGGCAATATGCAAGTTCCAGCGAAACACCGATCTATTTAAGGATATAGGTTATATGTTCTGTACCATGCGCCTTTATTAAGCTGTATTGCTTGCTACCTGCCCCAGAGGCGTGTTACGGTGTCCTAGATAGAAAATAGTACGCTTGGGAAAGACTGAGGTTAGAATAAAGGGTAAAACCTTTGAGGGGTATGCTACAAGCGGTTTTAGCCCATTGTCGGATTAGCTCTTTTTTCCACTTTTTCTTCTTCTTATGCTTGCCAAGCTAGCTGTGGCAAAGGCCTGCAACGGCTGAAGTACCAGCAGGCCCGCTTTTCGCATTCAGAGGTTTTACGCCCACTGGCGCGTTCGCCAGTGCTCGCGATTCTAAAAGTAATAAGGACAATGCGATGGGAGAGTAGGGTGAGCAAGCTGAAAACTTCTCCTGCCAAAACTACCTTCCGGTCGAGCAGATCCACCCGCATCAGAACGACCACGAACAGGAGGTTTTCTCGCAAATTCCCTTGAGTTTTAAGCCTATGACCTCACGCCCTTTCCTTCTGTCCGTCGTCTTCAGCAGCTGCGCTAGCCAAGAGCGCTAGACAGGATCTTACCGGCGCTCAACCAAACCTTCTGCGTAGAAAGACAAAAAAAGCTTTTCCGTGTTTCGTTGCTAGTCACCGACCGTACTTTTTACTCATGCCACGTCGCACGGGCAATGCAACGACAACTATTTACTATAACTTATTCCATTGTTGCCTTGGGCATAGTTTGAGACAGCCCTAAACCGAATGGTAGGAAAGCACGGACGGAACTGTACTAGCATTTTGCGGGTAAATTATAGAAACGTGCTTAACTGCTTGTAACAGTTTCACACCACCAATTGGTCGCCATCGCCTGGCTAACTAACAGTCTCGGAACATTTCGCCGACATAATCAGCATCGCCAAACTTCTGCTGTAGTATTACGACTGTGGTTCTTACTACAAAAACTGTATAGCCTTCTTTTCCCAGCTGCGACTATTTGCTATAGTGAACTAATCGCTTGTCTATAGAGAAAGCATCTAACTAACGGAGGTCTTGCATCGATCTATCGTTATGACTGTGTCAAAACTGCGTTAAGGCGTATACGCTCATCGACTGTGTTGTTGCTTCATCTAGTCAGTCGAAGTTCGTTGCAAAGGAAACGAACAATATGATGGAACACCAAATATAGGAAGACATCGAGAAAATGCAGAAGTTATCGTTGTAGAGCCTCTACTCGGTCGATGTCGACTGCCCAAACGGATATTTGGTTCACTCAGTAATACAGACACCGAAAGGCTCGAAGGAACTTGGCTAGCACATGCTGTCCCAGGACTGAGTGGCCTTTCGCCCAGTAGCCTTCGTTACGGTAGCAGCAGCGACAGTGGAGTCAACTAACTGAGACGGTGCTATTACGCGTTGAAGTAATTGCAGGTTGCTAGTTAGCAGATTACAAGGTAAAAAGGCTTTAAGAGCTCTCGTCTGACACTTAACGTCTTCAAGCGCTATTCGCTACGCTTTTCGTTCGTTGGCTGCATGTTGCAGGGAGAGACGATCGACAGCATCGCCGCTGCTCTGCCGATGGCAAAGGAATGGAAATGCTGAATTAAATGAAATAAATATGAAGCTCTCTATTTCTGAAAGACCAAACAGCATAACTTAGCGGGAATACGACCTATGATAAGAAAACATTGAGTTGACTTCAGAAATGCCATTGAAAATGCGGACGGGCTGACTATTGTCACGCTCTCTGAGAGCTTCCTCGTGAAGTAAACATAAGTGCAATAAACGATGAACAGATCAGCAGCGGTACAACGCCTTGATCCCATTTTGGGTATCAACTACTATTAAGGAGGTCCTAATTTTCCGGAAACGTCTAAAAGTTTCGTCGACAAACGCTACCGTAACGTATATAATGTCAATGCCTGAGACGGAGAGATGGAGAGAACCAAACAAGTGTCTCCGGGTGCGGAGCAGCCCCTGGCAA
The DNA here is from genome assembly GCF_002443255.2 of Varroa destructor. Classification (NCBI taxonomy): domain Eukaryota; kingdom Metazoa; phylum Arthropoda; class Arachnida; order Mesostigmata; family Varroidae; genus Varroa; species Varroa destructor. The sequence continues at coordinate 43,360,685 of NW_019211457.1, forward strand.
CTTTGCCTGAAAAACGGATTTGCGGAAACAAATAAGGTGAAGACAAAGAATAGAAATTCAACCATTCACTATGTCTTTATTAGCATATCGATATTATACCGGAAATTTATTTGAGAAACAATAACGACCAGGGACGAGAAATAGGACGTGCAGCCTGCAGGCCTCGTGCGAAAAGCGGTGCAGAACAGAATTAATGCCACCTTTCAGAGCTCTCCTAGCGCTATGGGCTGCTGAACGTCACAGGCTACAATGCCCAGTTATGAGCAGGGTGGACATCAAGAACATCCGCTATGGTCTGTAACAAAGCAGATTATTTTAATAGTTTCTCAGAGCAGTAAATAACATATTCTATTTTTATTTTTTTTTTTGCAAGAAAAAACAAGTAACCGCATGAAAGTTTCGAGGACAAACATGCACAATTATACCACACACTTTTCTTCTTTTGGTAATAGGCCACCTGTGGTATTTTACGTAAACATATGCTACGTGAAAGATGGACATGTATACATAATAGAACGCGACGGAACAGGCAGCGAACGAGGACCAGCGCCGTTAGACCAAACCAAACCTAAACACATCAGCGAGGCTTCAGCAACGGCTAGGAAAAAAACCTCAGGTACCCGGGCCTTCAACTCGTTGCCTATTTTCACAACAACAGCAGCAGTATCATCATCAGCAGCATTATCATCGGCATCAACAATAGCCGCATTTTACTGTTGAGCGGTAAGCAAAAAAACAGCGTGTTTCCCCCCAGAGTTGCGTCCGCCTCAACATTATTGCAACTCTGGTCAAGGCATTCCAAAGCTCAATAGAGATCGTAGCAAATTCTTCTATTCGCCTGGTCGGCCAGCTGCCCAGTTTAAGCTGTAAACCATTACGTAGCAATCAGCAACTTTGCTCTCGCCAGCAGACCAGCTACCCACCAAGTCACTTATCGTAGCAATCGTCTGCTGCCATGCTCCGGGTGGCCACAGTTTGGTCCCGCCTTTCTGCGTTTTAGGCAAGGCAACCCAATCGACGGCAAAGCGAGGCAAACAGCCTTGCCATTGTCGTTCTTGGATCGAGAGAGGCATCGAATTCCGATTTGCTGGTCCATTCCCGACCGTTGCTGATTCCTCGCCTCTCCAACTTCGGCTTTCGGCCGTGTTGGATTCGGGGTAATAGCGGCGGTGAAATCGGCAGCAGTGACGATTGCCGTGTTACCGTCGTCAAGTTCCCAGTCCCATAAGCAGTCGCCTAGCGGTCTGCGAGCAATCACGTTCCTGCCAACCCGGGCCATCCGACAGTCATTCCTTTGCTCATTGCCGTTATTCGAACACGGCCATTGACGAAACGAACTACTATCACATAAGAGAGCATTTTGAATGACGTCGCCAATGACGATGACCATGAATACTGCAAACCAACAAAAAAAAGTAGACGATGCATGCTGTTGATATTACACTGTTACTACGACGACCGGTACTAATCATGCTTTTGACTAAAAATAAATGTGTGCAGTCCAGCCGCATAAATACTGCAAACCAGCGAAGTGGTCATGTTAGCTTTCGACTAGTGGTATCCTGGACCGCCTACTGGCTCTTGATCTATCCATCTAAACCGCGCAAGCATCAAGCAGCGAAGTCACAAGCTTTGATCGTCCGATTTGCTGGAAGCTTACAAAAGGCTTTTTCGATTTCAAGGCTTTATTGCCTCTGCTACTCCTCATCTCTAGCGCATTCAAACGCAAGATACGGTAAGACAAAGGGATAAAGAAAATTAAAGACGACTTAATAAGGGGTTTCTGAATCAACAGTGCCAAAGGATTCCGTGCGGGAAGTTTTCTTCATTTTCGTGCACGTATAATGTTTTTCAGCCTTTTTATGCTTAGCCCTCGTAGCCGTGTGGCCGTGTTAACGAGCTGTATTTCACAGTGAGCACCCTGAGGGGCTCTTTGTAAATCAGTGTGTGTACGTGTGTAAATACCCTCCCATACGACTCGTGCCTTTTAGGGACTCAAACTGATTATCGGGGCAGTCGTATCCGGCTTTAACTTGCGCCGCATCCCCTATCGTTGCATCCCTTTCCGCCCTCGTTGCCATTCCATGTACGAATGTCACAAGGGCAAATAACGAAGCAGCGGTCAAATGGGTTATAAGTTGCATCAAGCGGCTATTCCTTTCCATTCACAATCAACAAGGTGCAGTGAAGTAAATGGACTTTTCTCAAGTTGTTGGACTAAGGGAACCGCCCAGTTAACCTAATGAACTTGTGCCTCAGAGTCTCTCTTAAAGATCAAACGGTAACGGCTCATGACCAAACATATAGTGGGCGTTATTTTTAAAATTCCGGGACCACTATAGCCAGTTGGGTCGAACTGCATTAATAATAGCCAAGGAACCCCCATCAAAACGACACCTGCTACTGACATCAAATTTCATGCCGCTAACGATATTTGGGTCATCTGCAACGAAACCACAAACAGTATTAAAGAGATGATTGAACACTGCAAGAGAGATTCGTTAATAAGAATAATTAGTCTGCAGTAGAAAATAAGCAAATACATACTGCAGCTGATGCCAGGAAAAAATCACTAGGCAATCTTATATAATTTACTTTTCCAACAAATCATCATATCGCTTCATCTTGGCCGACGACTTCGCATAGAGCGGCCACTATATAGATAGGCTGTATCCCAGTTAGGTTGTATTTCAATTGATACCGTTACGTGAGGCTTCTTTATCGTGAAATAGATATGTAGTAAACAGATGTGGTAGTAGACCAAGTACGAGACAAAAAATCTGGAGGCCAAACGAGAAGCCGAATGAAAACGAACGAACCTTGAGTAATAGCAACAATTGTAGTATTAACGGTAGGTCTAGCGACAGCGAGTAGCGGAAGCTCTTGGGACAAAAAATAACAGAGGTTCAATACGTGAACTTTATTGGCGGTTCCACGAAGAATGCGAAGTTCATATTAAGTAATTAAGCTTAGCTGCCCTATATACCGTATGTTTTCCCTCAACGGCCTCGTTGACTCTACGACACTTCCTGCTGCAGGCCAATATAAAAAGAGCAGGCAGAGAATATCAAGGGATAGACGAACCCTCATGAGAAGAGACAAGGGCGTGTATCCATCAAGTGTGTCGTGATCCTCGCGCATGTTGCTCCATAGTTTAAGTCACTTGTGTACGTTTTACCACGCCTCGCAGAGGATTTTTAATGTGAGTCCAGGTCTCTTAGCGGGCTACGTCGAGGCGAGTCGACTGCCTTAGAATTTAGTGGGTTTTAGGAGAGTGAGGCTTCAGGGGACGAAGAGTAAACGGATAGAGGCTCCCGCCCGGCATAGCAAAGCAAGCCTAGAATGGGAGCAGGACTATCCGGGGAAAATAACGAGCGCCTCAATGTCTTCGATACCCTGCCGACTGGCTCCATCAGGCCTGGAGGTTTGTGAGCGAGACGTCGCTGGTATCAACAACAATGACATGGGGGCTACCGTACAAATGACCGTCACGTAGGACTGGCGATGCCCTGCTCTTTGGATTGGTAATCGGCAAACAAAAATCCCTTGTCGCGTGTTGCAAGGTGAAGGACGCGGTGCCCTAGAGGTTACGGCTGGTTCCGGGCTGGCCCCTGTAAGTTGCCGAGAGCGACTAGGCCACAACCATCGTCGCGAATAAATAACGACTCTGTAGCAAATAGCTCAGATGGGCGATGGCGACCGAAAATGCGCAACAGTTATTCAGTGACTGATCGTTGACAGCCTTCGTGAAAACGAACACACTATTTGCCGTAATTAGTCATTAGTCGCTACACCCTACAACTGATTTTATTAAGCTGTAGTGAGTTAATGTGTTACGTGTCGTGTAGCAAGTATAATCTAAAAACAAGGGGGTATGTTCGTTAATATATGCGAAATTCGGGAGACACAGATACAGCCTTGAGCTGTTCGGTGGATAAAAGCAAGAACTAAAATACCGTACGATAGAAAGACTTAATGGTCTACGTGAATACGGTCGCTCCTTGAACAAACACACAATTTAACTTGAAGTGATGTCCAGGCCTACATAAGTGAAGGACAAATGGTCACGCTGATGTTCTAATTGGGACTCGCAAAAAGCACTTTTAGTATCGTCTGAATTTTATACATGCGAATGACGTAAAGGTACTATAGAGGTTAGGTTAACACCACTTTAACGAATGGCATATGACACGGGTTGAGTAAAATGAAATAAATCTTTCGTTTGTCAGGTTTAGAAAACCAAAATAACGCTGAACAAATCTAATAGAAAATACTTCTCTGCGCCGTTTGAATACATTAATCTAGACATACAAGACGTAGAAGCGTGACGGTTGGATAGAATGTAATAGAATCGATATCATCTGTCATTTGACTTGAAGGTCTAGATGAATAATGTGAGGCCAATCTAAGGTTTCAGTATAAGAGAAATATATATATATATATAAGAGAGTATAAGAGAGTAAGACAGTATAAGAGAGTTTTTTGGAAACGAACGTGGTCAGTTTACTGCTAGCCGAACGTTGCATATGCAGAGTTTAAACAAGGAATAAATAAGACGAATTTTCTAGTAGATGTTGGCATCGGGTTTGTTTAAAGAGTAAAGGGTCAGGCTTCTATTCGCGGAAGTAAAGCAATACAAAAGGGTGTTTTCTAATTAGACAAGGGTTTCTCTTAAAAGGAAAAAGACTCAGAGAGAAGTGACGCTAAAGAGCGCTAGCTTATCCCGATGGTTAGCAAAGAAAAGCGTTCTCTTCAGATATCTCCCTTCCCGTAAGATAGTAAAAGAAGGGTCCTCGACGTATCGCCTTGAGGGCCTCTGGAGATAGGCCAAGGACTCTTCTTTCCGAGTTGAGCGAGGTCTAGACACGACGAAGAGAAATACGAGCTGGCCTCGGCTGCCTCTGTTTTTTTTAAGGTGCGATTAAAACAAAGTCGACGCCGACTTCAGAAAGGATTGGCTGGGCAAATCCACTAGTGGATATCGGACTTCCGAGCGACGTAAAGATTAAAGGTTTTACATTTACTACAAAACAACGTATATAAAACAGCTCGATGATAACAGACGTCGACACAAAGCCACAGGTCTCAAATAGGTAGTCCCACAAAAATTTTGCAGGAATCTTCTAAAAATGCGTCCATCACGTGTCACAGCTAATCGACAGACAGTAACCATATTGTTCTCGAATCTGTTACAAGATCCTTGTTACCAAAAGCTTTGTTAATTGTTTTGATTTTTGGAAGGACCAATTTGAGTCAGTGTTATATCTGACCTAGCCAACACGTTTAGGTATAATAAAACGTATACATTACCGAATTTATAATAGATTTCATTATCTATTATTATGTTAATCTTGTTAGGTCGCCATCCTTCAACGGAGTTAATCAGAGAAATTAGCCTCTTTGGCTGTTTAGTTATTTTTAGAAAAATATCTGAACGAAATTGCCCTCGTCAACAACTAAACAAAGAATCGTGGCCTTTTATTAAAAAAACGTAAAATCTGAAAATGAAAATTTGCTGGAACGAGCATTGATCCTCCTGAATTGTCAAATCGGAGATAGTGCTATCAAAAAAATCTATACCTGTCCCGGCTTATGCTTTTCCTGGATATAATAGACAACAATAGTGAACTAACACAGTGAACATTTTAGACAAATCGAAGCGGCCACGCGTAATCCCCGTCGGCCCGTAACCGCGGCTAAAGTATGGGAAACAGGTACTATTTGTTCAGCTGCGATTTATGGATATGATGGGGACGTACGCAACGAAACGCCGTTTTAATGAATACGGAAATTAACAAAAAGTACAATGGAAATGATCCGTGACTGTTGAAACATTTGGGTTAGTAGCCTGAGTATTTGTTCCAATCTGAAATATTGTAACACACTTGCCTAAACAGTAGTTACGTACTGCTGACGTCAATAAATGAGAGCTTATGCAGGAAAAACATATTAACGAGCATAAAACGAACATTGAAGCCTCTAGGTTTCCGGGACGATATTTCAACATCAAAATCAAAACTACTTGCGACAGGTGACCAGTATTACTAAGCAGGCAAAAATACTTATGCACTAAGCTTTTTGCCCCACTGCCCTCCAACCTTTTCAACAACCTCATTTTCATAACAAGTGGTTCAATAGTTTCCCCTGTTTACATAGGGACCTTAGTGGCGACTTGTTACAAATAACAGGTAGCGGTATCACGAACCGCGTTTTTGCTAGTACAGTGATAAGCAGGTAAAGCTTCAGTAAATTCGTGTTCAGCAATACCGGATTGTCGAAAAGGTATTCGATATTTTTCAGCCTAGAACACTTCAGAGTATACTTTTCGGTAAGTGTGAGTCGTGTCGGATGAGCTGGTGTCACTTAAAAGTTGGCATTGCCATATTTACTAAGCTTGTCTAAATACCTGTACCCAGATCAAAGTCAGAACATCTTGAATATGAGTTAAAGGTTCAGAAAAGATCGCTATGCTTGTACAGTTTTGTTACGATCAAGGCACAAATACTGACCAGGCCTATAGGAAATTGAACGGTCTGCAATCAAGGTGCGTTTACAGAGATGGTTATGTAGTTGTTATACTGGATATACGTTCGACGTGAGAGATCGATGCATTACGAAAAAAGTTGATCTGTGAGTAGCCTCTGTGTCACATAGGCAACTATCTGTCATAACACGGCTTAAAAAAAGCTGGCCATAAAAAAGATTCGATATTTTGTTGCCATATGGAATTTACGCAACAAAATGGACACGACCGTATTTACAGCTGCAAAACTCGACCGACGAACAAGACAGCTGAGGCATACCCAAGTGGATAATAGTAAAATAAAACAATCAATTATGCGTTCCGCGAACGTTTCTCCACGCACTCCTTATAGCTTGAGGGTCAGCCAGCTAGATAGTGGGACGCCTTCATGATATCCTGAATGGTATGGTGAAAGTTTGTTCTCTTCGTGTATGATGGATGTTGTTGGTTGAAAACATACCGTCAGCCTCATCGAAACATGGCGTCCTTAAAGTCCCTTGACGGGATCCTTTGAAAGACTAATCCCTCCACGTTGATATGTCCTTGCCGCTGCCTCGTACCCGGCGCCAGCTCGCTTGCTGGTTTAAGCCGCTTGAGAGGCGTCGGAACGATTTGCCGTCGTGCGCAGGTTACTGCAGTCGCGTACAAACTGCGACCTACGATGTTGGATCTATTTATCTTTCTTTCCAACGGTTAATTCAACTTGTAGCCAAACTGTTTGGGCTAGCTTTATAACCGGCGTCGTCGAGGCACATCATCGCCGTCGCAAAGCTTGAACCTAGATGCGAGTAAACTACACTGTCTTAAACGTATCGGTCTTCTTCGATTATTTGTTTCTTTGGTCTTGGCTTCTTCACTGGGGTATTTGTTGCCGTTTGCACCAGAGTTAATCAGTTGTGTGATTGGTGTATCAGCGGTAGAATGATAATTTCCCATTCACTGCTATCGTATATCCTCATTTATTGTGTTCTTCGCACTCAGCTATCCTGGATGGGTCACTCAGTGCATAACAGCATACCAAACAACACCAACAGTGACGATTTGCTTCATGCACTTAGTCACATAGGCAGAACGACAGACGGTAGAAGATCGACGGACCGACCCACACCCCTTCCTCAACACACACACACTCACTCATCCACAGACCCCCTGGGCGGCTGGTATCACACATACATTGACAGCACAACTTCGTGAAGCATTTGTTCTTAACTACTCCACTTCGAAAACAGAACTGAAGCAAGAGACGGAATTAGAGACAGAGATAAGGTGGGCAGTAGAAGGCCAAAGGAAAAGAGGCGGCCAAAACGTTAGCGCAGGCAAACGATGCTCTCTGAACTTAAGGTGGACGTCGAGCCAAACTATCTTGTGGGCTGGTCACAGGGTATTATGTACACACGACCAGTTGTGCTAGTCATATTAGTCGAATAGTAGTAAGTAGCAGAGAATAGCAGTCAAGCTGTAACGGTGCTACCGTAATTGTCGTCACAACAGCAGAGGCAATAGAATGTGTAATTGAAGTGTTTAGAGAAAAATGTATTGCTAATAATAGAGCTGGTTGTTCTTGCAGTAGTGTCGGACTATCTCGTTCTTAGCTCCGTGGAAGTGTATCTATGATGCTGTTTCGACTGAGGTGACGACCAGCTCCATAGCGGTGTTTTCAAATCCGCGCGCTGCTTCTTCGCTCGTTTTTAGCTACCGTTCGGCGGTATAGGTGGTACTGATGACGGTCGCGGCCGTGGAGTTCGGTAGTAATAATTGAGCCAATCACTAAGCGGTTGAACTGCGCCTCCTGCTCCAACTATTGTTGCTGCTGTTGTCTACGTGGTCATCATGGCTTTCCTCTTGTCGGAGCTGGCTAGGTCCACGATTCCAAGGAGCCAGAGCTGCTGGGAGGAGATGAAGCAGCTAGTAGAAAAATGGGGCTCGGATGGGGGGGCGAAAGTACGCCGCCCCAGATCCACCCCTCGTTTAAGAGAGGGTCGTTAGAGAGGAGGGTTGTCGTATGGTTGACGACCGCGGCGGCGCCGGCGGCTGGAGCGGTGGCAAACGAGCCTCAGCAGCAGCCTAGCGTACACTGCAGGGCCCCAGGGCTGCAGGAGGGTCAGGACCACCACAGGCGAAAGGCACAACAAGCAGGCCGGAGCAGAACGGGTCACAGCCCACAGCAAAGCAAACTACAATCACGCTTTGCTATGGTAGGTTGGCGCTCCTGCCACCGGTCCAAGTATCAGCGCAAGTCTGGCAGGCTGGCACCCTTCTGACGCGACGGATGTATACTCCTATTCCTCTTCCCCGTGCTGTGTTCTGCTGTGTGAACCTCACCGCACCGACAGGCAGAAAAAGACGTTGGACAACTAACGTGTGTAAGCACGAGCATTAGTAGCCGTAACGTGAGAGAGGGTCCGTCCCTGCAACGCATGGCGGCGGGCTACTTCGAAAACCTGGCGGCATTCGAAGAAGTAGCCAGCCGCTGCAGCTGTAACGTTTGCAGCAGAGACGGATGAGCGGACAAGTGTGGCCGCTGTTCGGATTGATCACAACGCAAAAGAACACTTCTCGCTCACGCTGTCTTCCCTGCTGCTTAATGGATAGGCAGATGGACTGGTTGGTGGCTACAAACACCGCAGCATCAAGGGCTTTCTGTAGGTCATCTGTTCGACGAGCAAAACTAGCCAGTGCTTTTAGGGTGCGCGACGCTGTGGGAGATGAAGGCGGAAACGGTACAGCGGGATCGACAGCTAAACCTGGTACTGCTCAAACGACGAATGCTGATTAGTGGGGGCGGCTGGCTCTCCGTATCAGGGCGAGGAATAGCAACAAACATTAGAGAACAGAAGCTATAGCCCCCGGGAATATCACTTTACCCCTTTCCGCTAGGGCTTCTCTCTGCTCTCCTTGCATCGCACCACAATCGTAGCATCAGCCGCGCAGAGTCGGTTTCGTGTTCGTCACTGCCAGCCGTTAGCGGTCGCCAGTAATCGTCGTACCGTTTCTGCCATTATTAGTGGTGGTACTAGTGATCTTCCAGGCGAAGCAGAAGCAACGGACACGGCAAAAAGGAGAAGCCGGCGGTGTCATGCGGCGACGCAGATAGAGGTTTGATAGGTGCGTCAAAAGGAGCAAAGGGGAGAGACTAGCAGGCAGAAGAAGAGCGCTGCTGGGCATAACATCATCACCTCCGTCCCCCTCAAATGATGGACGAACATACGGACAGTGACGAAAGGGACGAGTTGCGGGGTGCAAGCAAGACAAAGGGAAAAGAGCAGGACAACAGAGAGTCAAGGGTTTTGTGTGTGGGAAGTATTTAAATAGGTAATTCTATAAGACATATACAAGTGGGAGCGCAAAGGAAGCACGATGATGCGATTTCCTAGCGTTTCAACCGGCAATCGACGGTACTGCCATCTGAAAGCTAACCAATGAAGGAATGTGGTAGATGGTGACACTGGCATCAGTTCCAATGAAGCGCTAGTCGGCGAAGGACCGATAGCCAGTGAACAAAGGGTAATGCGCCATGCAAACTTAGAGGCTTACTAAGCACTAAGCAACATTCTGAAGTTCAAGTCTCTCTAACTAAGCATTATTACTTACTATTAGTTACCGTTGCCATCAGATCAAAGAAGAGGATGGTCAATGGTAAACAACTGACTATCCAATGTAATAATGTCGAGCACATTTCTAATCTCGACAATTGTTGCTTGTTATGATCTACTATTTTCATTCCACAGTCAGTTGCTGTAGCTTTAAACACCATTCCTACAGTGTCGTACCAGTTCAACGTAAACGCCTTGGACGAGACTCGATCGCTTCTTTCTATAGATGTGCACGTACAGAATAGCTGTACACGTACGTTTGACGCTCTTCCATTAACATACGCATCGATACACCTGTCGCACGGATCCTGTACGCCGTGCCACACTAGGTGCGTAAGCCCTGTTCCGTCCTTTCGTTTAAAGGGTTTGCCCAACGAAATATTTGCGATTCAGACGAGGGGGTCGACAGGAAATGAGAAAAGACCCGGCGGTCAAAGGGAACGACCAACAGCCTCGAGTAATAGAAAGTCGTTTTATTTGCACTAGGTCCGTTGCTTAGTCATACGGCATGTCAAATGTATCTAGGTCTGTGTCAACTCATAACACCCGAGGTAACTCGAGGTTTGAACCTATATACCGATTGTTCGCTAGCGTAAGACTCGAAAGCCAGGACGAAAACACACAGAGAGGACACGCCAGAAGCGTGCCTATACGAGTAGGTAGATAAGTGCATTTGTGTGTGCATAACTTTGAGAGGACGTATTTCTTCGTGTATCTACTAGACATGATTTGTTGGTTATGGGCACCAACAGCGGGAATAAGGTAGACAAGCAACGACTGCGACGAGAGATAGAGGGGGGGGGGGGGGAAACACGGCCTTTTAGCTGGCCACTGGTTCATATGCAACTGGCACTAACGTAATAAGGGAACCGCCTCGGTCCGCCAGTCACTCACCAGAAACAGCGCGAGAGAAAGCATCGGGGAGAAATGGGTACCAGGGACTCTACCGTGATAAATTGTACTCTGCGAAGCTATTCGTAGTGCCGCCCTCTAACGTAACAATCAAAGTCACTCCTTACGTAAACATCGCCGCCTTTGCTACCGCCTTTTCTATCTCAGTCCCCACAGACGGCTAACTGTTAGTGTTACGCAGTGCAAATGCGACAGAATCGCAGATGCTCCCCGTTGCCTTTGCGTTAGCATCCACAAACACCGAACATAGACACGCTGCTTCCGTACGACAGACGGTCAGTAAAAAAGCAACAAAACGGCCTAGCGATTGGAGCAGCGAAGAAGACTGCAGCTCGAAGCGTTCAAGTGATGGAGTTCGTTCGCGCATCGAGCGCAAACTGGTTGACAGAAGAAGACATTGAGCCATTGGGAGAGGAGTGAGGCAAATGTCAATAGAGTTAAAAGAACAAATAACGGAGAGACGCGAACAAAGAAAAGACAGAGCAAGGCAAGAAGCGTCGAAGAAAGTGAAGAACGTTTATGACGTGAAGAGGTAGTACTGGTTGCTGAATATAAAAATCGCAGTATAGTTTCGCTTCTTGGCCGTGTTCGGCAACGACAACCAACTCACAGCAATGTTTCCTGCGTCCACCCAACTCTTTCACATGTCTTCCGTCTTCTTCCTTTTCCCTTGGGGGAAAAGAGGAAGCAAGCTAAAGCTTGAATTCAACCCCGCAGCAGGCGGCTGGCTACAAAAACGACAGGGTGGCCTGCTGACGATATAGTAGTGAAAAGCCCTTTCAAGTCGACCGCCAGCTGAGTTGAGACTGCGCTGATATACCAGCGAATATCGTGATACAGAAATATTAACTGTTTTCTTAAGCATCTTACACACTTGTAGCGATACGGTCGGGGACGATCTTTAGGATCTGTTAGTGGGCTGTGCGGAATACATTTAACGTCGTTATAATACCTTTATAAAAACACAAATATAACACCATCTACTTAATGTTTTTGACACAAGCCATGTCTAACAATTATACACCTGTAACAGATACAGGTTATAGAGCAGTGATACAATGTTCTAATTGTGAACACCACCATCAACGACCTCTGTAATTCGTTTGGCAATTATATCAGACAATTCTGCAAGATAAATTGCATTACAAAGTTCATAGAGGTATACGCAAACAACGATAACTTGTTTTCGTTGACGTTCTCGCAAAGTCTCTTATTTCATAATATACTGGTAGAGGCGGAACACGAGTACACTAAACACAAAAATATGCACAACTATGTTCATCTAACCCTTTTTTTTGGGATTAACATTTCCTATAAAACGTACCTGAGTAAATTCTGCCATTAAAGTCCTATACGAGTGCCTGTGTTGAACATGTACTTCGTGAATCTCAGGGCTGAACGCTTCGGGACACAAGGGCCATTCGAAGGACAATAAGGATAACCTGAGAGTATTCTGATTGACTTAACAGTCCCGACTACAAACGTAGGACAATCTGCGAAAGCGCATAACAGGCCTACATTGAGTACTTGCCATGCAATACGATGAGCTTTCTAATGCCATTATTATAATGATAGTACGATGCATTTTTACAAAATCCTTGTTAGCAACAGCTAGCGACGCCATTGGCAATCGACAAATGGGTTTTTGTCGCCAACGACCACGTCAGATGGGTTCGATGGCACCCTAATAATGAGAGATAATTGTAATGATTAGAAATACTGTTACATCTAAAATAACTGGAACTTGTAGCATGTACGTTATTAAATGGTCTTGTTTCAACACCTGGTTATATTATTATAGATTTGTGGCTCGGCTTAACAACTTGTTTTTCTTGATGTCAACTTTAACTTTAATTATTTTTCACATGTATAGACTGTAATTCAGTATCGCAATCGTATTGTTACAAAACATCGACAGTGTACAATAATTATTTCGAGCGGGTTATATTATTTACTAACGACTATGACACATACGTTTCAACACGTCGGTACATTTGCCACACAGTATGCGCTCGTATATGCAGATGCGATAAGGTGTGCCTTACGTACCATACTATCTCTTCTTAATAGCTTCTTTAGACTGGACATATCAGTTTTAAAATATGATTGTTTCTCGCATAAACCGAAAAACAAAGTCATTAGGTGAATTTGGCTCGGAACGTATAACTTTTACGAGACGATGCTCGTACTTATGCTAGGATGTTATTACACGTATTCGTAAGTTCTAGTGAAAACTATTGGGGTTGAATTGTTTCTTTGCTTCGTAAACAAAATAATTCCTATAGAAAACTTCCTAATTCTACCTTAAACTAGACTTTTTGTATGACGAATTAATAGTAGAACTATTAGCGGACCCAAACTGTATTTTTGATACATTCATTTTAATTACATAACTTTAACAGCATCTATTTAAATGAACCTTTTTTTTGTACTGCAAAATCTAGACATGCCTGCGTTTGCTGTCCCTTTGAATTATTTTTAAAAATCTGTATTACGAATTTTTCGAAAAAGGTCGTCAGATTGTCGTTAAAAAAATGTAAGAAAACATAAACAACTAAAGATGGAAAAGCGCCGACTGGGCCTTTTCTCAGTAAAGGTCATAAACTTGTCTAGGTCTTTCTTTCTTCCTTTAAACAGCGCTTGAAGTTGCAAGTTCATCCGAGATATCTTATCGGATCTTCGGGAATATCAAGAGAATTCAAAGAAAAATATATGTATACACGACAAAAATGAACAAGAACCCCTTTGGATCTGAGCATTTTATACACAGTGCGGCAAAAATTGAAGAACACTGCTTCGCAAAAAATATTGATGGGCGTAAGCTTTACCCAAGCGCGTTAAGTTAACGCTTTCTATAAAGCTGCTGCAGTACAATAGAACACTATATCTTAAAAGATGGTGTTTTTCACCAAGGGAATGGCGCGAAAAATCCTTAGATATACATGTTTGCCAAGCCACTAGCCGCCAGGAATTCTAGCGTCTTTACTCCTAACAAATTGAAGTGTTACACGGCCATCAATGTGAAATTATTAAGATCATGAAGCGCAAAGTTTTGCGCCAGCAGACTCAACTTCAGTATACCAGAGCCGTGTGCAAAACAAAGGAATCTAAGAAGATCAAAGACGCCTCCCTATCGCCGTACCTCTCCTCTTCTGACCCTCAGTATGTTATAACCTATCGACGAAGTGACATTTAGCGAAGCTCCTTTGCGACCTCTTAAGCTGGCCAAGTTACCGAAAACCATGTATTATTTAGCATCATTATAATGTGACATGCTCCACATTGTTTTACCTAAACTTTTTAGAAACAATTCTAGACAAGAAAGACATTCATAGAGTTGTATGTAATAATACTTACTAGAAATTAGTCTCTAAGGAAGAAGTAACTTTTTCTCCGCTAGTCATCTCTGGCGACAACTGTTATGATCCTAGGTACTCAGTTTATGAGATTGGCAAGCGGAGATATCCATCTCTGCTTGCCAATCCCATAGGTAGCAGGTAAAATTTAGCAGTAAAATCTTCTTTTTTCAGCAGTACAAAGCTACTTAAGCGTATCGTCTTTGCTTTATTGTGCTTCCTGTTCTTTGCTACCAAGCTAGTTTAATCTACGCTGCAAAAAGTATAGGTCAAGGGTAATTTCATATATAATGTTGGATATCTTACGCTGTGATTCATAGCTCGGGGCAATCTACGTCGGAGAATACCAAGTAACTAAACGCTAAGATGCTTGCTTTAGGTACACTACTTGAGGCTTACATATAAACGCCTTTGCGCTTACATACATAGAGATATAGTGCGAAATGAGCTGCTCGTTATTTTAGAACTTCTCATCTGATTTTAAAGAGATTATAAGATTTTGTTGGATGAAACATTGCGGTATTTGCCAACCTACACGAAATTCGTATATACTACGAAGGACTGACAGCCTAGGAAACCCTATTATGATACTAGGAAACGATGTCACACCGTTGTACCACTCGATGAGAAAGACAAGCGAAATATAATACCAAACCTTACGTTACATAAATGGTACGTGGCTATTTCATCTGATTACGGAGCAGATATAATAATAAATCCAGCAACTATAAATATATACCTAATGTGTTCTATCACTTTCTAGTGCTATGAAACGCCGATGCAGAATGGCAAAACAACGAGCGCTGTTACCGAAGTTGTATGAAGAACTGAATGCGTTAACTCTAGTTTTACGTGAAAACCCGCGCTCTCGCTCACACCATGGAACGCGTACTCTTAATAGATCTATGACAATGAAAATAATAAGACACATATGTCGGCTGACAGCTCTCGTGTATACGCCCACATTGGCTTCTCTTGATTATATGTAGAAGAACCTTTGTTTTGCCCATATATTTCATGTGTATGTGCACAAGGCGCGGCACCCAGATCGGAAGCACTTTGGCGGGCTGTTTATCGTAGCCGACAAACGTTCGTCCGGTACTCTTGGCACTGAAACAAGTCAGTCCTTCGAGAACCAAACAGGAAACCCATCACGCCGTTTTTGCAATGTGAGCTAAGATTACCCACTATCCAATCTCTTTGTGCTGGATAAACCCTAGCAAACTTAACCACACGTTTTTCCCGAAATTGACGCTCTACATTTTCGTGCAGCTTTCCGAAAAATCCGAGGAATATGCTTATAAGGGAGACCAAAAGATCCCCAATAACGTTCGAATTCAAGGAGCTAAAAAAATCATCACAATGGCCTGAATGCTCCTTTGATACACTTGGATTTTTTATACAGGAATTAACGGCTTTCCTAGAGAGGGAAATATCAGTTGCCACTTGGGTCGTTTTTCAAGCTTTAGCGGTTTTGCCATATCTTGCACCGTCTAGACCTTTTGGCCATTCGGAATTCTTATATTTTTGGAACTTTGAAAAAGCTGCTATTATTCAAAAATGTAACTCCACTAGGTTGTCTGCCGCGTATTCAGGCAACACGAACGGCTCTACACCTACCAGTTTCGTTTGGTACATAAAGATTATTGAAAAATTACTTGCGGATTAAGGGAGGATTATTCTGCAAGCAACTAACAGCCTCAAGTACGGTGGATGGTGGTTATATTGAGTACACGTGATCATCTGGTCTATTAACACAAAAAAATTAAAATTTTTGCGTTTGTTTAGATACAGCCTTAGAAACAAGGTATAGGAGAACGTTTCAATATAAGCGCCGTACACTGTATGTATATGTATATACATGCATATATATGCTACATATATATATGTGTAGAGGAACATACATCAGGTCGTTCCGAATAAAATGCGATGTCTTTTTTCAAAATAGCGCACCTTCTATAGGGAAACGCTATTTTTGCAATGGACACTGTATTCGAAGTGTGTTTTTACATAGGTAGCAGAAAACCGGTGACAAAGCTCTTTAACAGTGACCGCACATCGGTAAACGGATACAACTGAGCTGGTCTGGCAGCATTCTAACACCGCTGCAAAACTTTATGGTTTCTGTTTGGAGGTGTGGTGCGGGTTTTATACACACAGCTCTATACAAATCGACTATGGCCGAAATGCGCGAAACAAACTCTACATTGAACAGTCAATGTTAATGAATTGACAGTGGTAAACACCCTTCTTGCATGACACCGTTATACCTCACATCCATTATTGACGATGACAGAGACGCAGAAACTAGGGTTAAGGCCTCCCCGTGGTTTGCGAAACGTTATTTAAAAAAAAAAAAAATACCGTTTTTTCAATATGTCGTATTTTTCTACTTGTAAAATAGCTAAATTTTAGCATAATATAGAAACTGTTCTTCGAAATAATATAGATGCTTATTGGCCCGATTCCTATAGAAGCGGAATAAGTAAGTTACTATTCAAATGGTAGGAGATTATATATTAGTTCATATTTCGACTGAAAATGGATCAACTACGTTTGTCATGAAAGTTTGAAAAGTGAGGGCCTATTCCTAGTTGGACGACCGGATACGTATTCATTAGAAATGTACGTCCCACGCATGTATTTGTACAGGTTCTATTATCCAGGAAAATTTCTTAAAATAGCAAATCTTTGAATGTTTACTGTAAAAAAATATTGTAAAATATGAAAATGTCGGGTAAGAGTGCGACATCTTTTTATATATGTGCTTGCGTGAAGAACAGACTGTCGAATATACATTTGAATAAAAGTCATGTCTGGTCTATATGTAATAAGGGGAACGGATTTTGAGGCAAAGTCGGAAATGGCATGAAGAAATATTCGTACGAAGACCTCATGCACTTAGTTTGATCGTGTATACAATTTTGAAGATCTTGTCCTTATGAACTTAGTACCTTTTTATCTGAAAAATCTTATTATAAAAACATTCGTTGTTATATATTGTTGAAATGATAAAGCTCTAGTCAGAGAAAAAGTGTCGTTTGCATGGTACTCTGATTTGGCCATTTGTATAACTACGAGTTAATAATAACTATAACCTAATTAAGCATAAACGTAAGTACATTGCAATGGAGCGCTCGATTTGGGTTCCTAGCAAATTAAATCGACCCCTTAATCAGGTTTACAATACAAATGATCCTAACGTTATGAATGTTAATGCATTCATTAAATACACAAGTTAGTAACTAGTTTTTTTTTTTTCTTCAGATGACGACAAAGAGAAATTTTTCGGATTGATACGACATCCTGTCTGAACCATATAAACCGATATTCTAGAGCTGTTTTAGGCTAGTTTTTAACATGGTTTTTATTCGTTTCATGCGCAACTAGACGCTATCATAGGTTCTGCACACAAATGTTACCTTAAAATATTTATATCGACAACCTTTTTATGCGCTGCCCAGCAGAAACAGATACAGAATGATTAAGTTCAGCATTTATTTAGCAGACGTACAAATATCTTTGTAAGTAATTGGCGACATTGTGAACATGTTACTGATTGGGTAAAAGTACACCCATTCGTATCAAGTTGATGGGTGGAATAATCGGGCGTAAAACAGTCCCCGCTTTGTGAAGAATCAGAAAAGATCTGAAAGAAAAATTTGAAGGAAAGATTAAGCGTCGTTATACGACATATACAACATCCTGTTGACAATTGTTTTGCATACACGTCAAATTTCAGCATAATTTCATTAATTATTAGTGCTTCAGATGCTTATATACTGGTATTAGTAACGCAAAGTCGCGGAATTGCTAACACCAATGGTAAAGCTGCTCTAATTACTGGCTTACAATTCCTTATTAAATTTTCTCAGCTGTCAGTATTTTGCAAGTTCTAGAGTCGTTTAGTCAGTGGGTATCACATGCTAGCAGATCAATTATGTCCCTTCATAGACGGTACCGCCCCTTGTGCGTTAACTCTGCCCGGTGCCGTCTCCTATGCTTCCGAGGGTTATGAGGGTTGGATTAAGTCACAGCGGAAATTTGAAAGCTGAGATGAAGACCGCTCTTTGCTTCCTCCGTGCTTTTTGCTATCGAGGAAAAAAGGCTCGGGGAGAATAGATCGCGTTCGGTGGTTGTGGCAGCCGTGTGCCATCAACCGAGTGGGAAATATTAAAAAATTCTCCGCGTCGTTTAATGACACTAATAATAAGGTCTTCTGCTGACTTGGCTTTTGGTGATTCTTACCGACACTGCCAAGCCTGTCGAGCCTCGCAATTTAGTGGCTCCATAACATACGAATCTCTCAGTAGTATTGGCGTATGGCTATTAGTGACTCAAGGACACAAAGCGCGTTAGTCGCCGCCCGACTAAGGTTGAGTAAGGGCATGGCCTCGGGCGGCCGGACGCCGATGGCGGCGATGACCGCGGTCGCGCTAGCAGTAACGGTGTACTGCGAGCGGTGGCTCGCACAGCTTGACATCTCCAAGGATGGTAGGCGTCGAATGAAGTCTGTATCAGCCACCACAAGCATCCTGACTAAACAGATAAACCGGACCGCGAGTATGGGGGAACGTTAGTAGAATGTGTGATAGCAACCACCAGGAGAATAAGCAACGAAAAGACGAAGCCTGAAAAAGACGAGAAGCCGAAGGGCCCCAGAAGCGAACACTAAACGGTTGAAAGGCGCTAAAAAAAAGGTACAGTCCGCGCCATGTCTTATGGGTTGAAGGGGTCGTGTGGTTGGGCACTTAACTAAGAACAACAAAAGCGAGTCGGTGATGTGCGAGTGTGTCGTCTCAGCTTATACTCATACTATGTCGAGTTTAATATTGCCGATAAAGCAAGTAACAAGGAAAGCCGGGTTGGTTATGCATACTCACATGAGTCTGGCAAGGAGGGCAAAAGTCAGCAGAAAGATTCGCGGAAACATTGCCGCGTCAATTTAGAATGTAAACAATAAAACAGAAATACGTGATCACGTAACATCACGGCCAAAAACGGAAAACGGATATCGTATGCGTAACATAGGAACATGATCACAGGGAAGTAACGAAGATAGCGCCTCGACGAGTAGACTCACAAGAATCAAAACGAATAGAACATTCAAAAGAGGAAGGGATTTGCCCTGTCCCTGCGACGTGTAGCATCGTTCGACCTGTCGAACTCGAAAACAACAAAAACAGGTTTAGGTAGATGAGCGTATAGTTCGATAATAGAATAGTCTCAAATTTTATCCGTGTGCATATATAGGAACATCCTAATATCGAATAAGGTATCGCACTTAGACGACTATTTACCGTATAAGAAAGGACGGATGACAGAGTGCTGGAGTATATCAAATCAGCTAAGCTTTTCACCTATTCATTTTTCGGATGATCATGATAAATCTTAAAGACGCTTGGCAATCGTCTTTGACGCTAAGAGTAGAGCAATTTTTTATACTTACGCACAATATCGTGGAACGATGCGAACGTACCGATCGCCAACAGCGACACCGGGTCGCAATTTCTCCAAAACCTAGTATACGACCTAATGTTCTAATACAGTTAATGAAAATATAATATATCATCTCTGTGACCTTTCGTTGAGTTCTATTTACCCTTTTAAAGTGAAAACAAAAATGCCTAAGAAAATCTGTAATTACGTTCACATGAATAAACAACCTAACTTAGTATACTAGTTTTTTCGAAGTGGCGGTCCTAGTTTGCTGTTCTTATGCCTTTTTCTTTTTTGTTTATTAAGTGCAAGGCAAAACAGACCGCTACGAAAACCGCTCTTTCTGTGTTGTTCAAGATTTGTTGTCGTTTTTTGTTGTATTTGTCGAAAAGTATTTTTCTCGCTTTGTATACATCGAGTATAGAGAGAAAAAAACAAATTTCTGATAAATGCTTTATTTGCTATTTACAATCCGAGATATTTGTTCTGTACATGGGAAGGGGTTTGTCTAGGTTCTGTTTCAAAAGGTGCTCAAGATAACCTTCGCCGGATTCGAAAAGTCGAATGGAGTATATGTTTCAGATATTCAGAGGTGATATTTATAGATCAGATCTATCAGAGGGATAGATATAAGGCTTGGTCATACATGTAACACGTATGTGTTTTAGTAGCTGCTCTCGTTGGCTTAAGATGAATAGTGAATGTTTAAAAGGCTGTTTCTATCACCTAACGTATCCATATTCGAACGAAAAGGCAAAGTCAATCTTTTGTGATTTGAATAGGTTTAAACAGCAAAAAACGGTTCTTCTTTCAGAACATTGAAAAAAAAACAAAGTAAAACAGGAAGTGAACAGTAAGTAAAAACAAAGTAAACAGGAACTTTTCAGACAACCTGATAATTATAGTGTGCTTCATTATTGGTATACTTAAAATGCCATCACCTGTACAATCTGTTTAGATTACAGGTACGCTGTTCTTTCTCCAATGAAAGTTTTGCAAACGAATAGGACCAAATCATAGCATTTACTGTTCGGTCGACTGCGTAACATCGTCCTGCATCTCGACTATGACAAGGAAGCTAAAACGCGTTTGTCCTTCTCTAAGCGAGCGCAGCTATGGAAATGAGCCGATTATGCCTACCAATATTACTTGGAAAAGGCCTTCTTCTCCGACTCCTTCAAATGTGATTCCAGTCGCTCTTTCGAAATGTATGCGTTTATATCGAAGGCGTTCGTTGTAGAAGACTCTTGTCAGTGTCCTTGTTTGGCCACTTCATGGCAGCAGCACCAGCAGATTCTAAAAAGCAAATCTCGCTTTAACTGCGTTCGGAGTTAAGTGGTGGGATCAATATAGCGGTTCAGGGTAGTCAGAGCTTGAGAACGAAGCTGTCTCTCTGTTTACGTATATAGAGAAGTAAAACGCTCAAAGGGTCATTGCAGTGAAGATGGTCGGCTTAGAAGGCTGGAGCGGGCTTACTTTTAATAGGACGTGCTCTCTGCCTCGTTTTGAGGGCAACACAGCGTCGCGAACTGTCCGCTCCTACCTCCGCGCAGAGCCTTCGCAGTATGATCATATTGTGGTTTGATCGTCCTTTGTTCTCCTTTTCTCTTTCATGACCCGCAGACCTCAACCTAAGGCTCATTTAATGTTTTTACTGAGATAGGGCAGTCTCCATAGGTGCCAAGGAAACTGGTGTCCGTCTTATATGTGACAATCTTTCCGCCACTCTTGCGAAAACGTGTCTAGCTGGCTGGAGTGAAAATTTCGGTGCTACCAGTCGTCGCTGACACTTTTCTAAAGGAACTAGGAGCTAAATTAAGAAAGAAGTGGAAGTATTACTGAGAGGAAGTGGCAACGTTATACGACTTGGTCCATATTGCACAATGTTAAGGCATTGCCAGTACTTCCGTACTGGCAATGCCTTAACTCTGTGTGCATGCAAACGTACATCAGTTGTTTAAACCTGTCTGATATGTTCATGGCATTATCAAGTGAGTCTGAGACGAAAAGCTACGACAAGAGGCTATTATATAGAGTAGGCAAGCGAGATCCACCGGTTATGTAGGATCATTTACATAGTACAAATATTTTCTTACTAAACCTGCAGCACTTGTCGTACGAAGTCTCATTGCCAGTATCAGTCAGCCAAAAATGATAGAGAAGTAGATCAATTACTGGAAAATCGAATACGTAAATTGCTACATGTATACAATAATTATCAGTATAGTTCCTCTGACTACATTAGCGGGGCACCTATCCGGAATGTCCAGTTAGCGCGGTCAAGAATTGTTCCTATAAGGCTCAATCTAAGCAGGCGACTCAATAGCCTTTTGTTTTGTCCGGAAGTGGGCACACCCTATACCCGTAATCAAATCATTAAACACAAATTATTCTGATGAAAACTATATCCGTATTATTAAAACGATTGTCAAAAATGAATTAGACAAAGCAGTAATTCTCGTAATAGCTCAGAAAATATTAGGATCGCATTATATTTTACATTATCAGTTGCGTATTGAACAAAAGTGCTTAATTTTAATAAACGGACCGCATTACGTTTTGAATGGGCACACAATGGATGTATGGCCAGATCTGAAAGTAAACTAACGAAATATATCAATTGCTTTCTCTGAGTAGCTTTTCAGCATCCTTGTAGCAGCTTTGCTACCAGTCTAAACCACTTTTCTCCTCGACATTAGCCCTGTAAGGGGCAGGCAATTACGACAGAAGGCGGTGGCAATGATCCACACAAAGCGAGATATCTAGATTCAGGATGATTTGAAGGTTTTGCTTGAGCTGTATCTAGGTGCCACTCCGTCGTTCTCTGTCATCTTCATCTGTGCCTTTTCCTATTTCGTATCAAAATGGTCCGTGGCCGAGCGCAATGTTCACGCTGTTCAGTAAGTATCTTTTTCGTTTTCATTCCTTGCCTGTTTTCTCTTCCAACTGCTATTATTACTCTTTGATATTCGAACTGCGGAAGCAAATTGTAGACGAAAATGGGAGAGAACGAGGACATCACAGGCAGACGACCAGCAAACTATCCAACATAACCTGGCTTGACCAGCAACTAAATTAGTTATACTCGCGTCCTCGGGCTTTTCGCCAAACACTCAATGCGTCGTAATAGCTACTTGTAGATGCTTCGTACTGAATTGTTACTCACCGACTTCTTCTCTGTTTAAAAAAAAAAAACAGCGCCACTCAGGGTTCTTTGGCTTGATGGTTCTTAGCTTTGAACTGAACGGATAGGCCAAGGGCCTGACAAGCAGGAAGAGGAACGACCGGGGCAAACGAACGGAGAAATCCGAAACCTGGCTGCCGCTGCCGAGGCCACTCTTACCGTTAGCAAAAACACGATAGGTAACGTCGTCTAAAAAGAGCTCCCTATCTAGCACATTGCCATCCTCATGCTTCTGACTGCTGATGCAGTAAAACAACAGACTGTAGTTACCGGTAGTTGTTATCCCGTTGCCGCTGTCAAAGCATTGCCCAGCGGCTCGGCGATAATTTGCCAGTCGAACGTACGCGTCCACACACTGATAGTAATCGACTTTATGGGCCGACAACACTACTTTCTACAGAGTTAGTTAGTTCAGCGGAATAGGGAACCCCTCCAAATGATGATGGTATTCTACGAATAATTCAGTCTAGTTGGTTAGGCGTATGCATTTGGAGAACATTTGTGTGTGCAGCTATAGTAACGATGTTACCTTTGAACGGCATTGTAATGGAGATTTGCGTGATACCGCCTGTGGGAGTGCTTGGCTGTAAACCAGTTTTGAAAGGCAGACCGTATATGGCCAGAGCGCCCTGGTCGAAGGTTTGTTTACTGCCTTGTTAATGCGATGTCTTTAACAAAAAGTTATAGCAAAGTCAACCGGTAGACCGTGCTATTCCACAAATCCGTTACCTAGCCGAAAATATAATACTTTTGCTACCAGTTGATCTAGGCCGTTAAGAGATATCGATAAACAAAAAGAGTTGCAATATCAATGTACAGTGAATATAACGGAATAGAACGGCACTTATTTGTTATCCATAAAGGTAGACCTAACTTGAAGCCAAGTTATATTATCAGCAATAAAAAGCCATGCATGTTCTCGAAAGCTTTTATGCTGATTCGTCCTGTAAACCGTATTTGCAAAGTTCACAATTAAAGGAGTTTTAAAATAGCGATTACAAAAACGCCCATGGAGACATTGGGTTATAACTTCCTTGAGCGGTGTCTTGTGGATTAAATACTCAAGTCAGCCTTGAAAGGGACACGGATCATACGCATTTGATGGTGGGAGAGGGGGGAGGGGGGCGTATAAACGCTAGAAAGCTTTAACTTTTCCCAACAAAAATATCATGTCATAAATTGATCATTACTTTAAAATTGGACTTGTGTGCCTCTACGTTATTGTAGGGTTGAACAAACTTGAGGCCAAATCTTTCTGTCATACTGCCTTAGTCATGCTATAAGACGTCCAATTACGGAAACGTCTCATAAAGATATGACTTGGAGACAGCCATAAATTTAGCTTCGTCCTTACTATAGGCTTTTTTACTGAGTTATAAATGTGCGTTTTGTCTAACGACAGATTAAACGTCTTGTTTATGTAATATTTAAAACCTATAAACAACGTTTACTGAATATCATCAGCCTTTCAGCATCTGCTTCACGAGATACACGAACATGTAAAAAGCCTGCTGTCCTAGGTCCTCTATACGCACGTCATATATCGTTAGCGTAAAGTGTTTCTATATCATAGAGCCACTTTTCGGGTCGGCACGATGTCCTTGCAGACTTGTAAGTAGGATTGCACTTCATTCATCGGCCTAATATAATATATATAGCGAGTTGCTTGTTTAGGTCGGTTCGTGTTTCAGCTAAAGTGATCATATCTTTGGCCTAACTGTGTGTACGTTTTTTGGATGAAGTTCCCAGGGGCTACAGTGAATGGAGCGTCGGCATGTGCTATTCCATGCAACGTCGAACAATATAAATAAACCGATTCTATCGTTGAAGAACCTGTCGACCTCGGGAGAGATCCGATCGATTCATGTCGATGTGTATACATCGTCGCCAACGTACGTATTCGTTACTTTCAGTGCCGAAATAACTAACCAATATTTTGAGCCACTGTTTACAGCATTCAATTTGAAAATCACAGGCTGAGCTGAGACTTAGAGATTTTACTGGTCCGAAGTTCTTACTATATAATCAGTGTTACATTGACCTCAGATATACGCTCAAACCATTCGTGGTCTGTATGAGTTCGTGACTAATAAGCCCACTGGGCATATTTTAATCGACGTTTAGAAATAAATCTATTTGACCACTTGAAACCAAGCATCTAGCGATAAACGATCACCCGCTCCCTTTCAACTCAACTAAAGTCTGAGCAAACTTTATCAATACAGACAAAAACGATGCTGTTGTGAAACAGATTCACAAATGCCAAATTTGAGAAAGCTCAAACGCCTTGAAATATACTCCCTCGTCGAGGCCGTCTTGTGTCAGGTGCGGTGAATACCAGGCTTTGGTTATCACTTCTCCTAATGATAATAATAAAAATAATAATCCATAAATAGAAATGCCGTGGCCGATGAGAATCCCCTACCGTAAAAATAGACATTTTTCCATTGGCAGGCACCGATAATCGTATTGTTTGCTGCCTGTTGCATATCTACTTAGACGGCATTGATTTGCAGTATCACAAGCCTGAAGTTAACTGGTATTAATAAATATTTTAAGTTCTACGTCCAATACTGTTTTTAATTGTTGCTTGAGATAGCTGGCTCCTGGCAGGAAATAGAGTGTGTCTGTGCGCGCCTTCAAACCTCGATTGTATGACGTACCCTGAAGTTTGGTGGGCGAATACGATCTTACTGCATCATATGGGGTATTTAATTTTCATTAAATTAACTCTCATAGACTCTATGTAATTCATATCCGCTAGACCGCTATATCTTTAGGCGCTAAAAAAATTCTTTCAGTTCTAGAGACGAAAGCGAAGGCGTTTAGGCGAAACTCATTTCACTTCAGTGCATCAATCTTCCAACCAGAGCAAGAACCTGTAATCATATCTTTGTCCTAGTGACACTAAGTTATTACGTTATGCGTCTCCCGCAATTGTTCACGACTTTCTCCCACCTTTCTACCAAATACTATATAGCATCTCGTTAGCATATAGCGGCTGTGGTCCTCTCTTGAAGCCGCGTTTCAGGTCCTTGATTCGTGTCGAAATTGATTGTTTAGTGAATAGAAAAGGTGTAAATCGGTCGTGGTAGGTCCGGCAAATAGAAAGGGTACAACAGAACCTTTCATTCAAAGTTAAGGAGGGTAGCCTTAATTGCGTCTATCATATATGGCCTCGCATTATCAGACAGCAGGATGGTCTGACCTCGTTTGTCGAATCTCTTTTTTTTAATTGTCCAGTTGATTCGACTCAAACGCAGGCACGACCTGTGTACGCGTCTTTCTTTTTGTTATCGCAGTGTTCCGAAGTTTTGTAAACAACAGCATTCGGTTATCTTGTCGATATCTTTTTGTAAATACTAGTGAACATCTATGCAATTTGTAATATTATTGTTTGTAGTATGTTATCATTTCATCGCAAGGTCGCAAGGGACTAGTGTCTCCTGGAAAAACTTTGCGGAGGAGGATGCAGAGAAATCGTACCAAGTCATCAGGTCTTTCCGTATAAACCTCAGGCCGGAAAAGCGTCGGGGTAATACTACTTCAATAAGCGAAAGAATGAGGGCGCCAGGACCATTGAAAGACTACCGGGGCAGCGCAAAGTTATGAGAACGAAGGTTTGTCAGAAGGCGCAGCGGCTGCATGTACTCTGTACTTTCGGAACACTCCGTTGCGACAGGCACGGGCATACAAGGAATAGGCGGATGCTGCTGCTATTCACGATGGCCGATTGCAACGGTTTAGAGACGTAAACCATAAATAGTTACCAATGTGGGCATTGATTGCGTGTAAAAGCTTTAGCCGAGGGCCGTCTACTAACAGGTTTTTGAGAAAAATCTGAAAAATATTAAGCGAAAAATACAGTACAGGGACGCAGTTGGGATAATAAGTTGGGACACATGGCTACCGTTGCACTGTTATTAACCCCGGTGATTAAAGCGGCTCCCAACCAATACCATATGGTTAGTTCTTCACATGCTTCCATATGCTTCCTCTATATTTTGTCTGGCCTCTTAGGTGCATATTTATACTAACCTTTTTCGACGCAAGAGCCGGAAGCGCTGGTTGCCATTAAGGATTAATGGACAAGCGTTGGACTAGGGAAAAGCTACTGAAATACAATGGAAGCTTTCTTGACTACATGACTATTTTAGTGATGTGTAAATCACTACTGCTATGCGAAACCCAGGTTTGATTTTAGTTTCGCAATATTTATATCTGTTCGCAGTTATCATAACTATTGCAAGTCACAACGGATCTTTCTATTTCAAAAAAAAAAAACAAAAAAAAAAAAGTTTCATATAAATGACGCACCGGTATAGAGCCTTGCAAACGTTCCACGTGGTAATGCGGTAAACAAATTGCCTTCAAATACAATAAGCCATGTTTTAGTTTATGTCATAAAAGTAGAATGAGCATTCAGCTGCAATCCTCACTCCGGTAGGGTTCTCAGAGTTACCCTATGTGCGAAACTGCCAGTTAAAATTCGTTACATAAATGTTAATCCGCTGTTTTCAGGGTGTAGTTGAGATGGGTGATGATCGTCACGCACACATCTCTCAAACTGAAGGCCGTGTGTTAGGCCGAATAACAAATAACAATCTCCTATAGTCGTCAGAAAGCGTCGATGGTTTAGGTCGAAAAGTGCGGCCTCTGATGATTGTGTTACGCCCGATAGCTTCTATGAGCCTCTCTGGATACTGGATGCCGGCCCTCGGTGATCTAATTTACGCGCGTCGCAAGTACAGAACCAACATGGCAGCTAATGGCCAACTATATATTTAGGTAGCTTTATTCGGTGTCGACCTTGCTTCTTTTTACATTGTTTCCCTAGACGGGGAATGTCGACGACCGATGATCGAGTTATCCTAACAGCGACCGGAGACCAGTGCTATTTCTCGTTTCGAATTGAACGCGGACAAAGACACCAATATAACGCATAGATAGTTGTATTACAAGCCACTCCAGTTTCTCCCACCTCTATAGCTAACTACTTTTAATAAAAGTCAATTCTATTTATATAATTTAACTTTTTACCAGATCACTGTGACTGAAGATGCCATTGGATTTAGCAACGGAATACTGGTTATGGTAAGAAGTGCTTCGGCGGGTAGCCAGGCGAGACCGACTGCGACAATTGTTACGGTGGTGCTCGCTGCATTTCAACACTCTAGTGAAAAAGGACAATAAACAACGTTAATAGCACGTATATTTCTAGCGGCAAGTGCATCAGTATTCCAGATTAACTTTAAGTTTGCGGAACTATGCTTTGAACCGTTTGCGTCTCTAGAAAAGAATCCTTAGATTTGAAGTAATAAATGACGACGGACATTGAAAGGTGCTGCGTCCTAATTGAGTTCTACTTTCGATCCTTCATATCTTCAACATTCTTCTTTCTCGACGTGTTGCAAACTTATGTAAAGTGATTGGCGTATAGAAGAATAAAAATATACTTTTGTAACTAACATGGTTATTTGCTAGTGTTTTGTCTACGTCCAGGTTTTACATGATAGTGTATGAAAGTGCATTTGTGACAGGCAATCGATATCATTTACTTATATCATATAGGATAGAACCGCGATAAAATATATATTTTAGGATACGGGAAGTGATCACACAGTGACTTCGTTGTCTGTGTCTTCGTTTTGCTTCATCTTAATTGTAGTTTCTTCTACAGGATGTCTTCCCTAACACAAAGTTAAAAACCACGTGCAAAAAATACATAACGGTGTTCAGGCGAACGAATTGTTTCCAATAACACCTGTCGTACTCGTAATTTCGAATACGGAGCTCCAAAGAAGAATCGTGTGCTTGGCCTCATGGGTCTAGCTCGTTAAGGTTATTGATAACGTTTCGAACACCTCTCCGTCTTGAATCACATGGTAGTTTCCGCTACTGGCAGGTGGCCTCAACTCTCCGTAATAGCTCTCTACTGGCGAAATGTTAGCTTAAGGAAAGATACCATCATTTTATTAGATGCATTATCTCGAACACAGTTTCAGTGGTCACTACCACAACTGGCAAACCACCTTTGTGTCATGCTCAAATATCTAACGGCTGTGCTATCAACCGCGGCACAAGCAGCCGATTCTGTAAATTTATGCCTACTTTTATTACTATTTTCTTTATTTTTTTTTAATATTTTTAATTATCGCAGACACATTAGTTTTATCGACTTGGAGTTACGACGTATGAGTCTCTGCACTCCGTCTTTCTATTTAATATTCTCGCTACCGCCAATAATTTGAAAAATCCTAAAATCAAAATCATCAAATTTCCACCCTCGTACCTGCCTTTGAAGAAGTTGTAAGGGTAATTACTGTGTTTTGCCAGTCTTTTTCATTTTTCATTGCCAGTCGATTTTTCTAATGTATTGGTATGTCTGTTGGCTGAGTTAACGCCGTTTCACTTCAAATCTTTCGGGTTTTTAGCAGAAATGGGCATATCTCTTAAAAGAAAAAACTATTTACCTGCAGTACGGGGTCCTCTTATTTCCCAATTATGTAAATTAATTTTTCTATTATTGATTATATTTAGCCTAGTTGGGAACTCCTTGGGAAATAGCTGAAGGCTAATAGCAAAGATGTACATTTTAAAATGAGAACTCTGAGTTCAGAAGAGTTCTTACTAAATGCGGCTATTTGATTCTACCGGTACGAATGAAACGGTTGCGTCAATGCATACGAGTACATGTTCTTGCAGGTTAGGACCACAGGGCCTAAGGTTTCAGGACTAGGTTGCTGTCGAGGCTACCAGATAAAATACATTGTGACAAAAAAAAATGTACGCAAAAACCCTACCTCGCTCAGCAGTTCGGTTTTAACTCTTGTTTTTTAGTTTCGGACGTTGGGCTGTTTTGTATTAGATACAGTTGAGAGCTAAATTAGCCGCACAGATAGGCGTGTTGTATGTGTTACATGCTTCCATGTTTTCTCGCATCCGTTTGATGTTTCCCACCTTACGATCTTACATTCGCCCTAAGAGCCGTCGTAAATCGACATCGTATGTATGCGATTTTCAGTACACAATTGCATGAAGGGTTTATGCAGATTAGCTTGTACTAAACGAACCGAATGATATGGAAACTACGACAGAGGCATATGCTGAAAACAGCAAAAATTTTGTAGATGCCGCCGCGGCACATGGACACCTGGCTGACGCTGGCCAAATAAGTTTCAAGATAATCATGTTGTATGCATGAGTATCCGGGCACGACCGGGCATAATGCCACAGATCCGGTTCAAATCAGCCTGTAATGCAGCCTTTGACGGTCGGTAAGTCAAAGCTTGTTAAAGTAGTCAACCTTATGGTACGGCAATGAAATTGCTCCTAATTTCTGTTTCCTTTCAGTTGATTAGTTTTATAATATAGGCGATGCGTAAAAGGCATATGCATATGTTGAAATTTTTGAGGTTTTGGGGGCCGCCTCTTGCGGCTTAGACTGTACTTTGTACCAACTTCTAGGAAGAAAGCGCACTCAGTTGGCACCTGATACCCTGCGTTACCGGGGGAACTCACTAACAGAAACACGTCGAGCTGGCTAATTATTACGACATGCTTATTAATATTCTCGTATAGTATCAGACTATAAAGATTCGTGCTACAATTGGCAGTATCTTTTTTTATCAGGTAGTTTTTGAAGATTATATATCGTCAAACAATCAGATCTTTCTATTAAAATACATTTTTATAGGATCTTATTTATGAACGTACAGGAGCAAAAAATAACGGGACGCTCATCGAGTCTAAGGAAGCGCTGTCTCCATGTTTTTTGAACTGACGACTAATCTGAAACAGTCTGCGATATCAATTTACGAAAATAAGGTGTCACGCCACATTTAAGGTGCTAACCGAAAAAGGGGGTCCTTTACTCTTTTAAAGGGGGAGCTACTCTGTTTCGCCTTTGTTGGACATTACATTAGCTAAATATTATCGGGGACAACATTAGTTAAATAAAGTGTTTCATGATAATTCTTTAGTTTGTTCCAACTGGCTTTAGTAGATGGCAAAGTCTTGGAAGCTTCTATGATAATGTGCAAAAAGAGTTTTCAAGCAAAGGGGCCTAAGTAGTTTTTCCTCGAGTTGCAATTGTATTTATTATATTTCAGTTCAGCCCTTTTCGTCCCAACAATTAGGCAAGATAACTTCAGGAATTCGCAACATAAATATGTAGGTCATTGGCTAAAGTGGAAACAAAAGTAAACAAGTTCAAAACTTTTTTGCGAGAGAGCCTTTACACAAAGGTAACAGTTGATCTGAATAAACGCTGCCACCATAGAAAATACAAAGGATTTTTTTTAAACTAGTTTACGATCACTAATTAACTATGTTATTTATTTTTCGTATACTAAATGTCGCTGAGCTTTTATTTAGGCCTAGGTCCTCTTGTCTCACAGGGCACATGTGAACCAAGATCGTCTTGAGTTCTCAGATCCGTCAGTAGTATTGGCACTAGTGTTCCTGCTTACTCTCTAGATAGTTCATTTGTGTTTGCTGTTGAAATGGCAGCTTTGAGGGCCGATGTATGTAGGTTTACTTTCATGTACCTTCATATTCAAAAGTCTGATCAAGTCGCCAGTGAGCGGCCGTGCCTTCAGTAACGGCAGAGAAATAAGTGGGGATGTCCCCATCTGTGTGAAACTGACTTTGAAGCATATACCAGCTGGCCCATTGATCAATCATGTTAGTGTCTTCATTACATCGGTACCCAATCGTATCCGCCTTTGTCATGGATCGTTTATCGTTTGTACCGGTGATATAGTTCGGCCAATTCAGCGAGAAGGTCTGTCATTTGAAACGAGTAAGGCGTGCTATAAACCGTAAAGGCAGGAATATCTTTTTGTATCCAAGCAGCGGTACACTACGCATGCGCTACTACAATAGTATCATATATATATATATATATATACATATATATATATACATATATATATATATATATACATATATATATATACATATATATATATATATATATAGCTTAGTAGCGTATTAAACTCGTATGTACAATTACAGACCAATCTAATGTACACATGTATCCATTTAACGTACATGACCTTTTATAACTAATCCAGACGCGTCAACTGTAAGGCGGTGCACAAATAAGCTCGACAATTTAGTATATCATGCCCACTTTTCATCCACGATTGTTCTACATTAAAACTAAGCTACAAACCCATATCCATGGAACACTTTTTAACTACTTTAGTCGCTTACTTAATGATCGTATCTATCTCTGTATAGTACTCCGAAATGTTTAATCATCGTCATCATTCGTATCACAATACAAACTTGATTAGCCATAGTCTACATAAATGAAAAAAAGAAAAAAAAAAAGTAGGGTAAAAAAATTAGACCACGTTTTTACATTTTTGTGGTGCATGAATGAACGGTACTTTTGAATTGGCTAAAAATCTATTATAATAAAGATTAGATTAACACAAATAGAGAGTCAGTGGCAATTTTTTTGTTATTCAATAAGTAGGCGAAATAGTTTTGTTGTCTATTACGATTATTATAGGTTTACCTCTAATATTAGTTTGGATGAATAGCTCGAATGTGTGTGTCTCCAGTACCGGGGAAAAGTGAAGCAACATTATTAACGAAATGAGCGATTTGTTCCATTTGTTATTGGGAAAATATAACCTGTTAAAAAAAAAAATACGGCTGTTTTTTGCATTACTGTTCGATATAATAGCGCAATGTTTGTACGGTATTAAGATCGACGGGCTAACGCCTCGGTACATCGTTGGCTGATGCTACGTTTAGGTGTTCGTCGTTTAGAGTCTAGCTAACATGACAGTTATGATAGGTTTGATTTATTTTTTCCTTTTACGTAGATAATTTTAAAGAATAGACTGAATAGGTACTTTATCACAAATGTAATATCGTCGTACGTATAGCAACTATATGAAAGGCAATTTCATTGTACGTTTAAACGCATTTTTTTCTTTTTCTATCAATGAAGCTGCTTTCCTAGCTATTCGTCCTGCTATTTCGAACTGAGATACGGTTAGAGTTCATACGTATAAGACAAGGAGTTCGACTGTTTCAGAACCAGTTGCTACGGCACTAAGCGAAGGTTTGCGATTACAGACTTGTTCAGGTATGGGTGAAATATAAAAATGTATTTTGGCAAGACCCTAGCATCCAGTTACGACTATTTGCGGCGTTATTTGTTAGTTTGAGCGATTAAAATCAATTCTAACGAATCAGTTTCGGTCGAAATATGGCAATACTGCCGTTTCTGTCAGGAACGTAAGAAGGATGTATGTTCCACGGATGTATGACATGCTACAGGCCAACATGAATAGATAGCTGGCTATTTATCTTTGCTATCGCATAAGGAGATCGTGAGAAAAAACAGAACCTGACACATTACCTTAACGCTGTAATATTCTATAGATTGTAGTAGGATTATTATCACTTAGCTAAAGAGGATACGTTTTCTTGAGCGATCATTTAAAACAGGCTTGTGTGTACTGGACGATGAAATGTTGAATGAACAGCTAAAATGTATAACGGCCCTGACATGTCCTAATTTCAATCGGCCTAATCAGTGCTTCATATTTTCATACTAACAGCCAATGGCGCAACGCTAGAGTAGGCCACGCCACGTTAGACCTGAGCTGATAAATACGACGGAAAATCGCCAGTATTGAGGTGAATAGTTACTCCTCTGGACGGAAAACTGATTCAGACCCTAGTTGCCATAGGGCAGCAGCATCCTATGGCCTAGCTATATTTATTGTGTTATATATGGATGTATAATATGCCATTTCAGCTTTGTAAGAAAATAATGTACAGACAAAAACCTGTCTCTAGCTAGAGCATAGTATACGATAAGGAGTTGTATCGATCCGTCAAAATGACTCACTAATGATCTAAATCACTGCCAGCCGAGTATAAAATAGAAAAAAAAAAACTTGCACTCTGATAGCTGTAGATCTGTCTTTGATTTTGTATATAGATATTGTAGAGATATGCAGTTACATCAGATCAGATCAGATCAGATCAGATCAGATGCATTTTCTCTACAGAAATACTTCGATTATTTTTTTTCGAAAAAATAAGTTGTCTATTTTTGTAATAGATGAATTTCTATGAATGGTCGTTGGCGCCAGTGTCAAAGCTGCCCGTATTGAATAAGTGGGTACTATCGTAACTATTAACAACTTCCACTTAAAGCTCAACAAACCCGGAAACAAATTAACAAATATATCTGTTGTCTTCTGAATTGGTTCTTGCCGAATGATCAAAGGGTTTAGGTTCTGAGACAACAGAGACTATTCAATCTAGACTAAAAAATATGCAGAAGTCAGAAATAATAAGTAAAAGCGCAATGAATATTCGGTTTGTCGTCGCCAATCATAAGTAGCTATTTGGCAAAGCCTGTTTTATCTAATCTAACTTGAATAATCTACGACATAAATTACTGCTATTGATAACTCATTATTCGTTTTTTATCTTCCTGGTATTTAAGTTATTAAGCACTACTTAAGAACTCTGGGCAGGATTGCTTAGCTGTATCTCCAGTAGACCCATGAGATGGCACAGTAGCAATGTGATACATTGTGATAATTTGAATTTAGCTTTGGCCACATATCAATGATTACTATGGTAACGCTTATAGAAATCGGCGTTAGCGGCCTGCACCACGCTGCTCTTTGTTGTACTTAATTGTGTTACCTTATCTAATTACTTACTTGATTGTTTCAACATGAAAAAAACGTTCCACGCTGTGCAAAGTCATGTAGCGATTACATAAAAAAAAAAAAAAAAAAAAAAAAAGAGATAGATCCAGAATTGTTCGCTTCGACCAAACAAGACCCTGGGTGGAGACTTCCGACCATAAATTCTATTTTCATGATTGTCTACTCATATAAATTACGATCAAGCATCACCATTTTTAGTTGCTCGCCTGCGCATAACTCCATCTAGGCTCACTAGGTAGCTTGCACTGCTACGCATTTACGACAGGACGGCACGGTGAAAAGCTATTTCCGTGAAAGCTTGGTTATTGTTGCCATTCGATGTCTTCCGTTCCGTCCGAGAGCATTTCCTAAAACACTGTGCCGGATTGGCCTGCAAACGCGCACTCCTGATTGGATCGTGCATCCATTCTCTATTACATGTCGCGACTTCGTGATCATTTCGTTCTATCTCGATGACTCACAATTTTAACTAGGAAAAATTACGGAACATAACGTGACCGACATCTGGTCCCAATCGCAATACTTACTCCGGTGCCGATTTAGCTGTTTGGTCAATAGTAATAATAAACGCATCCCGGTTACTTTATTCGAAAGTTTCGTGGCGTAAGAACCTAACAGGCAGGTCCTGCTTCACCAGATCATAAATCAGAAGTAACGGATGGCAGGAGCAAGTCGATCACAAACGCTGAGACGATCGATTCTCTCATAGAGTCGCTAGGAAATTACTTGTTTGAGGGTTACTCGCAAACAATCGCATAAAGTTGCTGTTGAAAGAACAAGAGGTTTTACAATCCGTATTGTGTTTGTGTTGACAAAGCTTTCAACTATGTACACCCTTAATTTTATGCTTCATTGTTGCTATACAACATCTAACAGCTTCATTTAGAACAACCTCGCATATGAATCAGATCTAACTAGCGCTGAAAATTTGTTGACCGCAATAGATACAGTATCAGCTTTTGAGCGATTACCCATGTCCATAAAAAGTTTGAAGCGACCGACCATCGTATAAAACAGCCATACGTGTTAACAAGTATACAGGTTAACATAGACAATGCCCTCCTATTTTGCAACGAGTTTATTTATCACAAAAACCCCGTTTTGTGAGTTTGTATTTTCCGCTCAGAAGGCTGTGTGGCCCAGGCCAGACATAACACTTTCGTTCTTGAGAGTAACCAAAAAATCCTGCCAGGGTGAGATTTTCTTTCCTGAAAAACTACCACAGCATCAGTGCGTCACTCTCTGTATGACCATTTATCAATGGCTTAGGCTTGCGTCGCATTGAAACGTGTGGTAAGAATAGGTTTCCTTCCTGAACATGTTTTCATTACACTTGATTGACCTTCGGTGTTCTGAAGCTCCGCTAGGGTTGAGCAGATGCTTCCTTGTGTTCATGATAAGGCTCCAGACTTTACGCAGTTTAACCTGCGCGGAAAACAAAAGCAGGCTTTTTTTAATCGGCTGCTAGCTAAAGAGTTTTCTAACCGAGGCCTTTCATGATCGATATCATATGCCAATAACACAAGAAAAAAGTGAGTGGTCACGGTGAATTAATATATAGTTAAAAAGTTTCTCTTTATCGGTGTTCTTCCACGTGTCGATTCGTATGTAATTTACGATCGGCAACGGGCGTTTGAAGAGCAACTCTGACCGACAAAAATTGGGACTAGAAAATGAGATAGGGAAGGATGCCTGACACTTGACCTGAATGATGTTTACACAGAGTATTTGCGTATGTATGCATTTCTGTGTGAGCCGTATGTGATTTCTTATAGCGTGCTGTTATTTAACCATACTTGTTTGTTTAAATTTAACCAGAAATGTTTGTTTAAAACATTCCTTTAATTGTTTATATTTTCCGTCCTCTATTTTTTCTAATAATTTACGAATAATCCATCTACTGCCTGAATGGCTCTTATATCGATGCGACTAGAAACAGTATGTGTACGGGCTACCGTGATCTCTCGTACCGTTTAACTGTTCGTCTGCTACATTTAAGTTTGTGTGCCGTATAAATGAAGATCAAGTGAGTCTTTTCTCAGAGATTTGATTACCTAAACGCAGGATGTGCTTCAGCCAACGATTACACTGCTTCGCTAGCAACGATATTTCTATGAACTTTTAACAAATTAAATGTTCTACGGTTGCCGGTACTCGTGCGTTATATGCACTTTATTTACATTAGACGATCAATTGTAAATAAAGTAACTTTATAAAATATATTCTACCAATATAGCCAAACAGAATCAATTTCACTTTATATGATTGACATAACCACCTTACAAATAATGGTTCGACAATGGTGGCCTTGCCAAATTTGTGTCTCTATACCAAGTTCTAGCGTTTGCACCTGTTGATAATGTTTAGCGCGCGTAATTGTTGCTCCGAGAAAGTATCAAACTGGGGCTCCATTCCTTAATTTCAATAAGCTACTAATGACAAGTTAACAATGATAATTACTTCTCGAAAGGAAAGATTTTACTGCTGCCAACGCTCATCATAGGATTTGCCATATGATGTACGCAAGTTGGATATTCTGCCATTTTGTAAACTCGAGTTATACTACCGCACGCCATACAACATGTGGCACTTTAGTTATGTATAAAGAGCACCCCTTTTTTTAAGAAACTGCTTTGTCTCTATTCGCATGGTCGGTTGATTAAAAAAGTCGAAATTGTTTCATAGTGCCGGCTCAGCTACTTCCTGGCGTGAACCTGAGGGTCTGGGGGCAATACTCTTTCCAGCTCCATTTAAGTCGCCCCTTTATAGTTCTTCTTGATATCGCCGCCGTCAAAGGAACCACCATATTCACACGCACATAGGCTCGTATAAAATACCTAACGGCCACTGACGCTTACGGACGGAATGGTTACTATTTCTTGTAAGAAAAAAGGCTTATAGTTATGTAAACGATGAACGCGCTTACCTGAGAAGGCGGTAGCGTTGATAACAGTGGTTGGCATTGGCAGTTCCTGTAAGCTTTAATCGTGCCGCTATACGATATACGCTAAGTTCTCAAAATTTTGATGTCTCATCAACCGCTGGACTGCCCCAGTAACATCAAGACTAAGCCCACCACGTTAAAACTTAGGACCGACCTGAGGGAGTTCCGATACGCGGCCGTGTGGTAAATTGTGATACAGGTGGTTATAGCCGGAAGTCACTAACGAGGGTGTGTGATTCTCTCCATCGAGCTAGGGAATCTGCTTTGTTCTAACAAAATGGAGCAGTAGACAGAGTAACCAACCGTTCCTCTCGATCGAGTTTACGTGTTGGAGTTACTACATTAAAAATAGGTTTTGACCTGTAGTATAGCTGAGTAGACCGCAGTCGGCGTGAATGGCCACTCGACTTCTGAATTCCAAAGGCTGTATCTTGCTCGTATCCTATTCATATGCCTCTCCTCTGTTATTCGTTATTGGCCTGCCAGTAATCCGTTAACGGACTTCGAGGTCCATAGGACTCACTGGAAGTCAATGCCGCGATCTCCCCTTCAGCGTAACTGGCTCATTGACAGGCCATCGACCAGGCAATATTATATCAGACGGCAAAACAGAAAGAGAGATATAAAGGGAGAAAGAGGCTATGACCTAGCCGAAAACTTTGCATATCGTTGCCGTGAGTCAAATGGACGCGGCCAGGGTAAGCGCGACAGGGTTCGTTCTTAAGCGCGGCTAAATGATTTCTATCCGAAGGTTTCTGACTCAACCAGCCTCCTGCAGCATTCGTTGTCGCAGCGGGAGTTGTGCGGCCAACTGCGGGAACGACATCACTGAACTATGATAAAGAACAGAGTTTGGCAGCCGCTGTAGTTCTCAACTTACGCTGCTAAACTCCAAGTTACATAGACCACCAGCATCTACGTAGTCTATACCTAAAGGCCTCCGACATTTACCTGGGACTAGGTGGCAAATCTCAGTCATGTTAATCCGGTCCACCCATGTTTACCTTATTCTTATCGGGAAACACGGCGCAAGCAGAGGGCGTAAGCCTATGCCGAAGTCCGCTATGATTTTCATTCATCCGTTGCTCGTTGCTTGGGCCGTGCGCTTACTGAGACTTTGGAGATCGACGACTTGGTCGAATTTGCGCGCCCTAGGGGGTTCGCTGGCGGGAGGACTTTGAAGAAACTGCTTTAGCTGGCTGACGTCGGCGGAGATTGCATAGTGGCCCTCGGCCGATAGAGGTAATAGTTCCAACGAGGAATCTCTTAAGGGGAGCGGGCTGTATGGAAAGGTAAAGATGAGAAAGGATCGTACGAAAGAAACACACGAGCGGTCGCCCGGCATCTACAAGTGCGTAGTGTTACCCGGACCTTTGACGCAAGCGAATGTCTAAGAGTAGCAGGAACTTGGAAAGAATCGATGGGATAAAGGGGTCGGAGTAAGTCAGCCTTGAGCAGAACGAAAACAAAGTGCCCCCACGAGAAATATACACCAAATCGTCACTTCGATCTGCGCCACTATTAAAGTATATTACACTGGCGGCCACAGTTGCATTGGTTTAGATGTTGCCCTTACACATACGTACATATATGGTAACGACAAGCGCGTGAATGTTTTACACCGATAAGCCATGTGTTATATCGACTGTATGGAAAATCAATGCAAAGAAAATACTTCAAAATTGCTACTCGTAGTATGAAACACAAGAACGTAACGAACGGAAACGGACTGCCTGCTTCGTGAGTATGCAGCATGGAGTTAGATGCAATTTAAACAATATTAGTACTAAAAGGATAGGCAAAATTAAGGTACCGCACCTTCTCGTTCAGCAACAGATAAAATGAGAGAAAAAGAAACGAGGAAATTCAACTATAATGACTAATATGATTTGTGTCTAGAACGATAAAACGTGAATGAGTAGACACATTCTAATTGGCAGATGTTTTAGTTTTCAACACGAATGAGTTTCCAAGGATTTTTGCATCCTCGTTTCACCTTTGACTACATCCAATAGGTTACCTCTTCATGTAATAACTCAGAGGGTAGCGTGTTTGAACGGGCACAAATACAAATTGTTTCATGCCAAGAGTCAGCCTTCCAATAGAATGCCTAACGATGCCGGATATAAAATTCGAAACATAGAAAAGTTACCGGTTAGTATAAATGCTCTTCGCAATTAGCTGCAGCGGTACATATGTATGGCATTTTTTTCGATACATGTATATACTAAAAGTCATTACTCATTATTATAATATGCCGCGGAATGTATACGGCGAGAGCACTATGTGTTGGCTATCGAAAATATGTTGACCGTTGTTTCAGCTAAATGGCTTTCGAGCTACGTAGGTCGCATCGGAACTTTGACCGTAGTAGATATGCTAAAATGATTGGAGTGCCTGTATTCAGACTCAGGATAAAGCGTCTTGACGATAGATAAAATGCTTGCGAAGATTCGCTATATTTTACAATTTTATTACGATAAAAGGCAGAATCGCTGCCCGGGCCTAAACAAAAATTGTGCTGCTTATGGCTAACGGAACGCTAGCAAGGCCAAGGATGCTTCTGTCGCTTTCCTTCTGGAAATCTCGCTATTGAAGGTCTTCGTTGAACTGGTCGATCAATTGTGAAAACAGCCGATGAAATCATCACAGAAATTGAGCAATATTTATGCATGAGTAGTCATATGGTCAAGGAATTAAACGCCCACTGCCACACAGGTTTTAGGAAAGACGGCTAAGAAAATAACCTCGATGTTTGGCTGCAATACGAATTTACGGAAAAGAATCCATTTACAAAACCTTACCGGAAAGCGACGGAAATCCAGCCATTTCTAAAGCGCTTGATCACGGGCGACAATAAAAAATACTTCACATATAATAGTAATGTGTAAAGAGAATCGTGTTGCACGGTCCGTAGCAAAGCCCACAGTGGCAAAGCGGACCAGGTTATGTGTTTGAAGAAATAGGGAAGAACCGCCGGGCAAAATATCTGAGGTGGGCCTCTGCCACCACCAACTAAAAAGATTACAACAAACTATTGAAAAAAAAACCGATCAGTAAAAGGTCGTGACATCATCATCGTCTTCAATCACAATGTCAGATCACATGTTTGGCTTCTCGGCAAGAACTGAGAGAAATTGGATTGGAAATCTTAATGCCGTACACCCCGGATCTTGCTTGTTCTGTGGAATTCGCTTAATGGCGTTAATTTCCTCTGAATGGAAGGATGTAACAATCACTCGGCGCAATTTTCCACTCAGAAATCTCTCAGTGATGAGATTATGATGTTTGGAGAAGACCATCGATAAAGACGGCGCACGTTCAGTTTAGTAATGGTCAACACTTCATGGACAGGCCTCTATATATATATGTAACTAATCATGTAAGTGCCAATTCGAACACGATACGTATTTAAAGCTGATGATCCTTTTTCCTAGCGGCAGTAGCGGTCCTCGTTAATAGCAATGTCTACAAATGTGTTGCATGAGCCTAAAACAGCAATGACAGTCGACCCCTCCTGCGTGTTCCCCGAAAAAATTGGAGGTATCAAAGAGACGTCTGTTATCTACCTCTATATATATAATCTAACCTGTGTGGCATATGAGAGTTTAGTTGGCGTGTGCCATTTCTTGTAATTTCGACAAGTGCGCAAATGCCGTCCATAAAATTACCTCATTCCATGCCACCAACCAGTCAGAATGGCTGTCTCGTTGGCGCTGTCATCAGATACGATTCTCCTTCTGACCACAAACTCCATAAACGCAGGTTAAGCGAACTAATACAGCCGGCTTGGTGGAACAATATTGAATTGTTCTCTTCAGTTTGACAAAAAGTAACATGTTGTCTAGCGCTGCACTCATTCACTAATAGAATTTTTTGTCTGTTCTGGCTCCTATCCCGCGTGCAGGCCCATACGGATGAACAATTTTCTAAAAGAATTCTATTTGTGAGACACAACAGAACTGGACACAATATGAGGAGGGGTCTGGAAGTCCAGGATACCGAAGACAGCTTGCGAGTACGGATCGATGGATGCTACTGATGTGTAGTTGGCCTATTGCTATACGAAACAAAGAAGCGAACTAGCGGATTTTCTCTACAAAAAGAAAGTAAATGCCGCACTACACCCGTCGTGCACTGTATACTAGTATAACACATGTAGAAATACGTTGTTGAAAACATTTCACATACTTATAAAAAGTAATGACGTGCAAAAGCTTAAAATACTTTACCCTTGGTCAATTCACCATATGGCTATGTACGGCGTATTTACGTTCGAATTGAATCGTATCATCCGTCTTAAGAGGACGTCAGCGTACAAAAACGTTACCTAAGTCTCATTTATTTATATTGCTAAAGATCTATAATGAAAATCTAATGAAAAAAACTTAAAGTGATTGGATTATGGGCTCTGTATGTACAAAGCGATAAATTTTTGTTACTATTACTTATATCTCATAATTGTCATGTACAGATGTGACCAATCAGAAGTTATGAACTAAGAAAAGCTCCCTTAGCATAAATATATACATAAGTATATAATAAATATAAAAGATTAAAAAAAAAAAAGTGTTTTTAGCTAATAATACCTGCTGTTGTTTATTGTACAGTAAATAATATATAAACTGGGAAAACATGTTTATATATATACGACATTTTGGCTTTCATACATTTGCCAGGACATTCCGCTAGAGCGATCGAAAGTAACGAACGGGACGCCGTTTGATAAATGCTGTTATGAAAAAACGTGTCCGTTTTCAATGTCTCAAACGTTGACGCATGCTTATTTTCCGGTCTAATGTCCGTCTTATCTGGCCCAATTGTTACCCAGAATAGTCGTAGTCTTTATCAGTTTTTCCTAATCGTTCAAAGGTGCGTTCAATAACATGCGACTATCAATCATCTTCTTTCGTAATTTTTTCCGTATCACCAAGCGATTTTTGAGTACTAATAATAGTGTGCCAGCTATGCCTAGGACAGCCAATCTGGCATTAGAAGCGAAGCGTAACCTGTGTCCACTGTGTGGAAAAACTGGGACGGAATACGCGGTGTTTGGCGTCTACCTATCCTGTCCTGTTTGTTCGCATAAAGACTGCCCATTACGACCACCGCCTCCATCAGCCACCACGCCAGTAATTTCAGCCTAAACGTCGCCTAATACGAATAAAGATTCTGAGCGAAGAGGTCCTATTAAGGACTAGGTTAGAATCGTCATGTTATCATATCTGAAAAAGTTCTCTCACACTAAACAGTAATATTAGTTAATAGAATAGTGTGCTAGTGGTAGCCTCCAAACAATATTTGCTTAATGGGACAATCGTTTTCTCAGCAGCGGCCGCCAAATAAAAACGAAAGTAAAGTGTATCTTCGATTAATTTGATAATTTTTTTGAAGTTTTTTTTCAAAAAAAACTATACGACCGTATCATATCTGTCGGGAAAAAAGTGAATAACTGGCAGAATTGTAGCGGTTATCGATTTTACTGTAGTCGGTATCTTATTTCCCAAACCCAACTGCATTCGATATAATCAAGGCGGTAAGCTCAGATAATGGCGCCCTTGTTGTCCTCTTGCGCGTGCGAACCTTTCACTGATATCTCACCTCTTACATTGCCCAGAAAGACCTTGTTATTCAATACACGTGCACACAGATAGCAAATGCGAACGCCGCTTCTCGTACAAACTAATAACATTGTTTTATCCTTGTTTGGCCAAATACTTTGAGGTTGCAAGG
The DNA here is from genome assembly GCF_002443255.2 of Varroa destructor. Lineage (NCBI taxonomy): Eukaryota > Metazoa > Arthropoda > Arachnida > Mesostigmata > Varroidae > Varroa > Varroa destructor. The sequence goes on from NW_019211457.1 coordinate 43,404,086, forward strand.
CAAAGTTCCAGCCGCAGGCCTGAACTTTTGCGATCCACTTATGGTGGATGATTATGATAACGTATACTACTCATTATTGTACGGCGGACGTATCTGAGTCACGGTAGGCAGACAACGTAACTTCACTGCTATGAAGAAGCACGCTTCAAATCTATAGAGTAGCTACAGATTCTTTCTTCTTCAGATGTTTGGCGTTGAAGGTATGATTTCGTGTTGTTCTAGTGATACCTCCGACCGACGTCGTGGGGTGTTCTTTTCGCGGTCGTCACTTCGATGAACTCGTTTTGATAATCATTGCCTTTGCTATAACTCATTTCGTTTTTCCCAGCTGCTCAAGTAACCTCACATATATAATCGCCGTTTGATAACATACTTCGCATGTTTGGCTATTAGTGGATTGGCTGCTCTATTTCAACGAAATCATAAGACAATGGTACGATTATGATTATCTTCTGCAAAAAATACCTACAAACAAAGCATACCTGTTTTCTATTCTTCTTCTAACATTTGGCAATACATTGTAATTCTAAAAATTATGTACTAGTTGCTATTTTTTTGCCGCCACTGCTTTTTAAATGTACCCCATGCTGCCCATGGTGTTCTTCTCATTGTGAGTACTTTTCAAATAAATAATCATGGAAAAAGTGTTTTGGGATACAGTTTTTTTTTAATAGCTCTGTGAATTTGCTATATGGGTACGCGCTTCTCTCTTTCTATGGTGGTTTGTCAATGTACAGGGATTTGGCAAGTTTGACAAATAGAACGAACGCAATTCGTAAAAACGCTGTCGGATTTTGGCTACAGGTAGAGTTGATAGGGATAAGTACCTCGCGGATGCAAAGACTTTAATGAAAAAAAGCTCAAAATACATCGAACTGAGAAGAGAAGTCGACCGATAAGACCAATTCAATCTACCGGCTTCCAATCACCCCATTCTGAGATACTTCATATAGACTGGTTACTTAGAATATTGAAATGTAGATGCCAAGGGGGCTAACTTATTTTACTAGTCCGTTGCCAACGTGTGAACGATTGATATCAGCAACAACTACCAATAAATTGAAATTATTGAGCTGGAAACGTAAAAATAAGAATCTAAAGTTTTTAACCTCTCAGCTCAGGTTACATAGAGTAAAACTTCACCTTTTCCTTCACCTGTTTCCGAATACAGACACAAATAGAAACTATTCTTACGTCAGTATGGACAGTGTCCAGTAAAGAAACAACTGTTTATTTTCGAGACATTGAACCCGGCTTACCGGTTGTAAGCGGTCTCAGTACCGTTACGCCATCTAGCTTGGTTAAACTTATGCAACTCTTTTTTAAGAGAGGCCTAAAATGGTTCAGCCTTGCAAGCCGAGGGGGTCTCGCCAAATTCTACCCGTAAAGAAACTACCATTATATGGGGCCAGTTACTTCATATAGTACTGAATTTGGTCTCTCGTACTCAGGTTTGGTACCCGGACATGCCTCTCGGTCTTCTATATTAACTATAAGTCAGACTTGCCGGTTATTTTATGTCGACCTTAACTTTTTTTGCTCTGTTATAAATGCGTCCACTCTTACCAAGGCTAAAATGTCCTTACAAGCTTCGTTTGAACGCTCGCATTGAAAAATTCTCTTCTTTTTCTGGAATTCATTTGGATTTTTGCGAACGTTTGGTCAATATACTCGGCAAAAAGCAGACGTGTCACTATCTTTCTAAAGTCACCTATAACAGTCCGTTATGAGGAAAAGTGCTCAATTCAAAGAAGTATGTATATATATAAGGTATGTATAGTGGTGAGAACTTTACGTTTTGAGTTTTACGTGTGGCACCGTCGTTAAGGGTTCCACCAGACACATTTTTGAGAGCTATGAATTGGCACTCACATAGGTGTGATACGACTTCTTAAGAAAACTAAATGTGAGACCGAACCTTTACCGAAGAACAGTGCTCCTTATTTCTCACCTGTCGAGTGAACTAGGTGGCTCCCATTGATGACGCTGAAGTATTCGTATAATGTATAGTGATGAATGCTTTATTTTTCCTCGGTTTTTAAACAAAAAATACTTACAAACTTACAACAGTAGGTTTGATGATCGTGTGCGCCGTACTCGCATTAGTTAACGATCCGGCAGAAACAACCTCTATCTCCTTTCTAACGGGTTGAAAAATTGACGCCAGTCATAGTTATGTGATTGCGAACCCTGCGAGTGCACCATATGTCTATTTTCGTACACATTACTTACTAGCCGGCCATTTTCAGCTGTCCCTTCACTCGCTACTGGCGTCGCTAAGCCCGTGGAATCGTTATGTAGGCGTGACTTTTTTTTCTTGTAGCGCCGAACAGTGATTAACGATAGGAAAAAACCCGCTCTTCTGCTGAAAGTAAATAATAATCAAAATAATTAATAATAATCTAATTATAAGCGAGTAACATGCATGTCTAATTTACGGCGAAAATAACCCGCTCTTGAAAATGGATAGGCCTCGAAAGTGTTCACGAAAGTAACGTCCGAACGAGGTCATTATAGTTCGCCGGAACAGCCTTGGCCATCATCGAAGAAGTCCTCAGAAGTGCCTGGAGTGCTTCTGTCCAATGATGACATGTCTTCACATCGATTTCTGCCACTGATAACAAATGTTACACCATACGATTTCTAGATTACAGATTTTTTACTAAATGATAATTTATCAGCAATGACGGACTTCCTTATTGTCGTTGAAAGGTACTCATCGAGATCCGTTATCGAAATAATTCTATTGTGAGATATGTGATTTAGTGGGTTTCGAGCCAAGTTACCGCTTGAGCTGCCGCTTCCTTCGGAATTTCTGCGTCACAGATAAAACTGAATTTCCTATTTGTAATAAGTAACTGAGTAGAATGAACTGATCGTTGTGACGTTATCCTACCAAACTCAAAGGATAATACAACGATCATATCAGGGTAGAATACGTTAAAACAAATAAAGGCCAGTCTGGCATTGGCTTCGACAAATCGAATCCCATTACCTACCTTTGTTCACATCAAGTAAAATGCATAAACCCATATATACTTAGATACATTTTGGTCTATTACATGATGTAATAACGATTGGCAGATGTAGTTCAGGATCTAGGTCCTACTTCCGAAGTCAACAAAAAATACAATTATGTTAAGTGAGCACATCTGAATAGTGGTATTATTAAGTGGAATCATATTTTATGCTATAATTACATAATATTGATTCATCAACAATTTGGGAAGCCCATATAACTGCGTTATCGTGCATAATGTGCCACTTATTCAGTTTACTATGCTAGAATCAATGGCATACTACTACTACTATGGGCATCTACGAGAATATCAGACCCCATCGAGCAGTATCTGCTGTGTAAAAAGCGCACGATATGATAAACACCAATGTTGCTCACCGTAGAGAACCGAAGTGCCTCTTAAAGCTACCTGTTTAATGAAATATCCTCTGCTTAGAAGATTGACACACTTCTAGCCTAGATTATTCATAACAATTAAGTGAAAAGGATCAACACGACGATTTGAAGTTTGAACACTTCACTGCTCCGTTATAGCGCAGTCGGTAGCGTGTTAGCCTACTAAATTTAGTAACAAGTCGTAACGGACGTTCATGGCCAGGCGAAGGTTATTCGTTCGATATTGAATGCCACCCGTCTGAGCTCATGATCGACCACTAAAGAACTAGACGAACGTACACGATTCTTATTTCCCGAAGGCGTCGATCAATATTTAAATTTCCTTAACAGAAGAGCTTTTTCCCTGAATGGTATTACATCCATGAAATAAGATGTAAAGTTTGCGACTGAGAGAACATGGTTACATATACAGTTTATAATGAAACCATTACCATAATCATTTAGACGAATCGAAATGAAGCTTGGCAGAAAGCGGATGAATAGCAGGTGCGAGTGTGGTTTTGTATGAATTTACCTTTTAACTTCTACCGTTGACTTAAGGCCACGTTGCACCCTAGTCCTATCACATTCGCAGAAGGCTGCCGCCCTACAGCCGGCCTGAATAATCAGCATGTCGTCTTTTTGCAGGGACATCCCCAAAAGATCAAATGAAAAGCAAACAAGCCGATGGCTATAAACCGACACCGAAGCACAGATGATGACAGAAGTTTTACGGTGGAGGAAAATACGCGCTACGTACATAGGTAATGAACTCTCATAACATCGGCTTTCATGGGGTGCGAACTGGCATTAAAGCTGAGGCGGAGATTAGAAGAAAACTAGATGAATTTTCCAAGGCAATAGATTTTATAGCGGAGGTGGTGTTAGTCCACGGTGGACACTCGAAGTCCCTTGCAAAGCAATAAATAAAAATCCTGCGAGTATCTTTTGGCATGGACAGACGTCATTTCGAAGTGGGGTGAGCAGTTCCTCCCAAATCCTATATACTTTCACTAACCCGGGCGAGCACGAGGGGGGTACAGAAAAGTATGTCAAAACGCACTGCGGCTACTTATCCGTTTCTTTTTAGCGACGAACATTGACTAGTCGTGAAGAAGCTGAAAATTGCTAAGGAATCGAGTGTTGAGCGGATCGGCTCATTTTGTTCTTCTACTTCGTTGCAAGATAATAAAAAAACTGCAAGTAGTTGAGACAACGCTTTTTCTTTAGAACGGCAACGATGCTAGCAAATCCTTAGGTGGTTGAAAATATACATTGGTTTACTTGAACCATAGATAACTTTCAGCTCTGCTATGATCAGTCGCTGCTGCTGTCGCTCCTGTCATAGTAGCGCACCCGTCAACGATGAATCCACTGCATCTGCCGTCAGGCAGAAATGATTTGCTCATATTACTTCCCCTCTTACCTGCACCTTTCAATCCGATATCTTGAGGTTGGTAAGTTCAAGCGTTTTCACTGACCAAGCAACAAAGTCAGGACACCGTTGTCTGTCACTGATGCCAAAATGCAATAGTGCAACATTGCAGGAAATGAAGAATCTTGTTATCTGCCTAGCGAGCATATAGATGCACAAAGATAGCGTCATGCACGTAACCTTGTTCAAAGAGCTGCTGTAAAAGCCCCGAGGCAAAAAACTAGCTAGAGAAAAGCTTTTGCGATCTGAGCGAGGATTGAAAGTAACGCGGCTTCGTGCGTGCACATGAATGCTGATGGACGCTAAGCAAAACGACAGGGCAATAGTCTTTGCACAATGGAACACTGTCCTATCCGGCGAACAAGGTCCCACCGCTGTCGGCGCCACCGGCACTAAAGTCGCCTCCACAATCATATCTCCTCAGGCAGGTCCTCGTATAAAATGGTTTGTGTTGCTTTCAACCCAGGAACGATTTAGTGTTCACAAGAAGCATTACTGTAGCAACGGCAGGCATACGATGAAGCACAGACAAGAATCAAACATCTGTCTGCACCGAAACCACGGGAACGACATATAACAGCGGAATAAACAACGGCTTTTGCGTTAGAAAATGCCGTTTGAATAACAAGAACAGCGCGAAGCCAGGTGAGAAAAAATTATGTCGAAGAGTGCTATTCTCGGTTGCAGGGATCAAAGGTATGGCTGGATGGGATTTGGGAGCAATTGGGTAGTTCAGCAAACGCAGATACCAATCTAATGTACTCGATACCAGTGTAACGATTAATTTCCCCATAACTTTGGGTTCGTGCTGTAGAAGTTCGATGGAAGTGCTTTTCGGCGCCTGCTTCTACTAAGCTTTTTGTGCTAAAGTTGCCCAGTCGCCGAGGAATACGGCTGCTTCTTCATGCTAAGGTCTTTGCGTCCAGTAAGCAAGAGGAAATACGTATTACTAGAACTATAAGTTCTGCAATAACTTCTACTCGCTGTTCTTGGACCCAACATCTCCACAAGTCAAAGTCATTGCTCAACCAGCCAATGCGAGATCGAACTGTTGCAACGGTGAAGACATCTGCTGAAACGCGTTTGTTCATGGCATAATTCCGTCAGCAGTTTTTAATCCGACTTTTGTTTTCTTAACATGTTATGCTTCTGCAGAGTTCCAGAAATGTAATTTGTAGAATGTGTGGATGACCTTATAAGACGTACATATTCAGCAAATGGATTGCCGTTTCGCGCATTTCCGCCAGCATATCCAGTACTTACGTAACCCTATATATAAACTTAAATATGTCCTTGTCTGGCTGCTGTAGTGTTTCTGTTCTAGCTCCGTTTTTCTCGGGTGTCTGTCGTTAAGACGAAATGGTCGAGTCGCAACAATAACGACTATCACTAAAACGACGGCCATAACGACACGACCTTATAGTTCTTCTCGAAGCAGGCCGTACTGCTATGCATCGTATGTTCGTACTATGCCAGTGCATATGTCAAGACACGTCATGAGACTTGGACAGCTGCGTGTAACTGAAATAAAGGCCGCCAGTGATGCTCCTTACTCCCAACCTTTGCGCCTCTTTAATCCTTTAGGCGCCTCGTAGCCACTGCAGGACGGCTGTCTCTAGATTTCCACGACGTTGAGTTCCTTAGAAGCCGTCGAAGGCCAACTCAATCCAGCCCTAACCCAAGTTAAGCTAAAATCGTAATCAACTCACGTACGATAATCTCTTCCAATGTTCGCAGTCGCTCATTTCCCTTTCTCTAAACCTGTGAGTCATTCGGCCACTATTCCTGTCTTGCATTAAGACTGTCACCGTACAGTCGACACTACACAGCAAACTGAGCAAGGTTTCAGAGTTGTAGGTACGTCTTTCTCTATTGCTCACAACGTGGCCCTTGTAACTGTGACCGTCAGGAAACCTTTTCGCGGCCGCAGTTGCGTAAGCAATAGAGATCACACCGGCGACAGGCGTGGATAGAAAAATGAAGTATGACTTGCAGCACTGTGGCAGCGACTTCTCGTCATCGGCAACAGCAGCATTGTCACTTCAATGAAGCTGAGCTGAAAGGTTAACCTCGAATAGAGAAAGACGGCTTGGGAGCTGAACGTAGCAAGGTCAAGTGGCGCAACAAACGACAAATACAGACAGTAAACCAACGATTGTTTCCAAATAAAGAAGAACGAGTAATTAAGTTACTAAATACAAAAGATACAGTAAACGTAACAGAAGAGTTTCCATCGCTGTTGTCGCCGTAAAGAAGAAGGTACTAAACCAGTGCTTATACTCGTTCATGCTTCAGTTGCTTAACTTCTAATCTAGCGAGCGTATAATGTGCATGTGTGCATATTTGTTTAACTGCAAATGTATAAAACTTATTTATATTCCCATTTTTATCCATATTTGTGCGTATGTTAAAGGACAGCGTATAGTATCGGTAAGTAGCCATGAAAAAAAACCATCGACATTTATATAGAAGTCATCATTGACGTGGTTGTATGATTGTTTCGTTCCAAACAATATTATTATATTATACACAAATCGTAGAATTCGGCAAACGAATCTCTGTAAGTGTAAAGTGGCCACGGGAACGTCGGCAAGTCATACAAAAATTTCTCGTTGAGCACCATTTTGTCCTGACCATAGCCGTTACAGGTGATCCACTTTCTTTTTTGCCATGTACCTTCACCCCATATATTCACATTTCTAGTATTCACTACTAACTTTACCAACTCATTTTTATGTCAGGCTGGAGTACAAACGCAACAGTTAATCAAGCCGGGACGCTGCCATCCGTACCTTCAACTACATTTGGTAATCAGAAGTTAACGAGAACCTCAACAGGACACCACATTGCTACAGTAGTTTCGGTGTGAAACTACGACTCTCTGGAAACTATCTTGATGAAGCAAAAAATAACAGTATAACCTGCACCTGTTATACAAAATTTAGTTTGCAGTCATATTACTAAAGAAAATGAACATTCGCTATATAATAGCGAAACAAGCCCCATCTGGTCAAAATTCTACCACTTTATCCCGGATCGCGAGGCAGAAACTATATGCCCACTATAGGTCTCGATGCCGCTTTGTAAAACAGCCGTGTCCTATCCTTCTCTATCCCGTCTTCCCATGTACCTATCTTTTTTTTTTTGACTTGTATAGAACCGAAATCTGTTGGCTTTTCTCTTCCGTGTCTCCTATGCGAGTCCTACCTAACAAAGTTGCGCCCCGTTTTAAGGTAGCTACATGGATAAAGTATACCGCCCAGACGCTACGTCTGTACGACGGTTTGCGTCAATGCAGGGAAAGGGTACTTCACATCTTTCGACTGCTACAGCCCGTTTGCCTCTTTGCTTCTTGTTGTCTGGTTGGAGCTGGGCAGAATTAGCCAGGACTGTTAGTGCTTCTCTGGTACACATCTGTTGATTATGGGCCCTTAATCGTTCTCTGGGGAGCTTCCAGCATACGGGCTGGTTGCGTCTGAAATGGTTGGAACAGGAGAAGGAGAGCAAAGGGGAACAGTCCTCTGTCGAAAGGCGTCGCTAACTCGGCGAGCCAGAGCTGCCCAATTGAGACCAGTGAAGACGAGAGCTACTCACTTAAATAGCCTGCCTAGCCAGCCTGTCTGCTACGAGTATGGCCCTTACCAACGTCTCCTTTCACTCGTCGCTGCCGCTTTCTAGCACTTAAAACATATCTCGCTATTTCCGTTCTCCTGTAACCTCACGGACTTCTGCTGCCATCGAGGTCTTGACCAGCAGCGCACAGCTTCCTGCATCTCAGCTATCCCGGTTATACCACAGGCAGCCAGCGATTAGCTTAGGTGGTGCCAAGGAATAAGCCGTGTATGGTAAAAAGTTTTTGCCATACCCTCTTCATCGTCCTGACTGGGTTATTTAATGCCATCGAGTCTATGTCCTTGTTAGTCCAGAGCGCCTATATTTCTATACACCCATCTTGTAGACTGCTGCCGCTTTCGCTAACGTCTCCGTCGCTGCTGTTGCTGCTGACGCCCAGCTACCGTTCTGGCAGTAACTAGGTAAGGGACAGTTAAATACGGCTGAACAAGGCGTTTCTCCACCAGAAAGACTGATTCGGTGAACGGCTTGACGCCATCACTAGATAGAGAAGTAGCAGCTGGGTGCGGCTCTATTACCTCCATCACAGGTCTACAGGGGGCTGGTGAGTGAAAAGCCAGCAGGCCATTGGTGCTGTCCGGACCTTCCTGCTTGTACATGCAACAGCTTCTGGGACCTCTCGCTGAGACAAAATACGGCTCGAGCCATAACCGACTTGGGTTAGTCAGCGAACATAGAGATAGACCGGTACGTTGGAATAGTTGCAGTACCACCCTAGCTAGTCACACTGATAGATATTCAGCTACTGTAGCAGGCGCAGGCAACTGGCGATATTCGGGCAGACTCCAATATGCTGGGTGAGCCAGTGTGCGGCCGGAAATACTGAAATGGTTTTCGCAGCAGGCCAGTCATGTTGGCAAGCCGCAGATGTCAAACGGTTTGGTATGCCAGCGACGTCGGCTGATGTTCTAGCCAGCAGATCGTTCAGCTTTCATTGTCGACTATGAAAGCGCCACGGGTTAGTTTGTTGGCCATTTATACATCGCATTACATGTACCCCTGACTTCCATATGGATCTCTCTCACACAAGGCATTCCTCGTATACTGACCTAATTCCCATTTTGTTCCATGTCAATTCTGACTCATTCGCTCTAAAGCTGATATTGTGTTGGTCGTCGCTGAAAGCCATTGTTTTATAGAACAGAAAAGCCAACACCAAGCCATTGGTTAGCCGTCGGTCAATGTTAACAGATGCGTTCGCCTTAAAACTGTGCTGCCGTAACTATATAGCTGGCGGCAGATGTATATATGGTCACCGTCGCAATAGCAGACCTAGCACATAGGAGGCAAGAGTATACAAGGAGTGGACGTAATTGGCAGCCATGGATGCGACACTGGTATTTGATGCGATAATATGGATGGCCAGACTGCTCGTCCGAGGAGAGCAAGATTTGCTTCCTCGAACCCTACTAACGACTCATAAATATAGAATAGAAAATCATAATTACAAAATAGTAAGATTGTAAAGACATTACAAGCTCACGAAGTAAAAGTATTCGAATTAAGCTACCTATATGAATAGGTAGCTTGCAAAGTAAACCTTACACATATAATTGTTTATAGATAAATAAATAAAATCCGTGTGTCAACAGCATGCGAACCGCTTTATGATCAAAGCACTACGCTTTCTATTTTAGGCCTCTTGAATAAATTCATTCATCCATCCAATTCCACCATATCTGTGTCTTTTTGTTACCCACTACAATTTCACGACGTGGTCTTATACTCCTATGCCAATTGGTGGCCGATTCTTGCTAGGACATATTCCGTCCAAAGGCGGCCCTCATGCCAATAACGTTAGAACCGTGGAGCGTCAAATGCGGGTGTTTTATTCCACAGAGCAGCTTAGAAATCCTGATTTTTTTCACTCTTCAATCTTCTTTGCCTTTTTGGATCCTGCCCGTCTTTTCCTGCCAACTGCCGTGTGTTTAAATGACTGGTCTCTGGTGGCCCCACTGACATGTAACAACTTCTAGTAACGCCAGCTACAGTGGCTTCGAGGACTTCGTAACTGCGAATAAAAACTTCCAGTGATTAGGGCACCGACCGGATGAATTTTAGGCCCTCCAAAACGTGTTCGCACATACCCTGTCCATTTTGCGGCTAAGTAGCCTTGCCGCTGCGCTGGCAGTTCACAGTAGTCGACCATAGCAGTTTACCATTGGTTAGTAATTAGTCGAGCCGATAACTGCCGGCTTCACAAGTTATGGCCACGACCATCAACATCACCATAGTCTCAGTTGCTCCATCTTAGCGCAGTTACCATACAGTCGCAAAGCCCTTCATCCGTTTCTCGAGCGATATTCGACGAAGGCCACAGTATACTCCGGTAGTCGCAGTGACATCGTACTGACGGCAGCTTCTTTCCTTTATCACTAGCGGCAGCTAGCGTATCAAAGAGACGCTACTTTGTGCTAGACTGAGCACGAAATGATTAAAGTTTACTATTTGCTTTCGAAAGAAAAAAAAATAAGTAGAATACAGGAGCGTAAAACTACATTCAACGATTGGGAGAAGAGAAAAAGATGAAAACTTGTGAGAGGAGGGGGGTTAGAAAAAAGAGAGATTTAACAGGCAATGCGTAAGCAACGGGTTCTTGCCGACTTACATACACCTTGTGTTACTTACTAGTACGCTACAAACGAGCGGTAATTGCGTATCGAGTGGATAGGTAGCCCTGACATTCCGACCCCGCACAATCGTACAAAAAACTCCAAACCTAAATACAACTTAGTTCAGGTTCAGGTTCTATTTTTATAACCAGCGTCGTATGCGGGTAAGCTAGATTAAAGATATAAGCTACTACGTATTGTCTATGCAGAAACCATCGGTGTCCAGAATCAATGCCATTAACGTTTTAGCTTTTTTTTAATGTATATGAATTAGACACTTTGGGCAATTAGGACTAATGGATTTTTTGTCGGAGTTTCGAAATAACGAGCGTAAAGGATGATCAAACCAGGCCTGACCGATCAACGAGGGCACAACCAATGGGTTGTAATGTAGATGCAAGGGAAAATGTGTGTATATTAAAAGATTATGCTAAACGAAGGTATCGTGTTTTTACGTTTGTGCCACATGTTTTTAAAGTAAATTATCACGACCATATTGTGAAAGCGTGCCTAAACATTTGGCATAGACCGAATAATGTCTCTGACTAGTGCGTCACGTTTCAGATAATTAAGATCACATATCACGGTTTAATTGCTAGAATTGGTAGAATTGCTTAGACTTCGATAACGAGTCACGAAAATTAGACAGGTTTCTACGTGCTCAAATTAGTAGCGGAAAAAGCTTACTTTCTTCCAATCATTTGACTAGAACCACCGGATGCGCCCGCTTTTGAGTTATTGAAAAGTTAGCTTCACATTATTCAGCATAACTATCATATCCTGTATGATACATATTGGAGTCTTGCACCTAGTTGATATTGAATTAGTGACTATGGGGCATTCTTTCCTCTACCCAGAGTCACAGATTTTTCAAAAAAATAAGTATTTTCCATTTATCTTGGACCAAGAATACCGGTAACAAATCCGGCTGGATATTCACCTAATCTGGAGTCTTACTTACACTGCCAAAGACTACTGCACAAAATTACGTACTTGCCGAAAGAATGAATAGAAGGAATAGAATAGCTGGACTACTTCAGCAGATCTAATAAATACAGGAATCTCATAAGGTATAAGTACGCTGTTCAACTTCTGGCTACAAAGCTTGCAGTACAGAAAAGTTCCAAGGGAAGAAGCACCATTAGACATGAAATAAATGTTGTTTATTGCGGTGTTGCTCGTGGTACCAGCTCCGAAGTGAGGATACTACGCTTCTTTTCTCAAACATAATAAGCTTAAACAGTAAACGCAACGATCCGAATTGTCACACAGCAAGTTAAGTTTGGACAGTGGAGTTAAGTTTAACTCATACGCGTCGCTTTCGTGCAATAGCTTATCAACAACCGCCGTACAATTTAGATTTCAGATAACGACGCACAAATCCATATAAATCAGCTGCAACGTGAATTCTGCTAGAAGCCGTATAACATGGATTCTTTGACACCGAGATTTTTGTTGGGCTGCAATAATATCTCCAGCTTGAGTACCCGGGTTCTTAATGCGCTCTTTACCTAGGCAACAACGATTTAATTCGTTACTGGTCTAAGTTGAAAGGTCTGATTTACGACAAGGAGTTTTTTAAACTGCTACCAAGAAAAGCTTTCAGAGTGCGTTTATTGATCCAGCTTGCACCCCATATTACCTTAGGTGGAATTAGGTCACTGCTGTGTTACTTGAGGCTGAAATACTTCCTGTTTTACGCTATCAAAACCTTAAAAAAAATGAGAACAGATTGCAAGGCATGATGCTAGCAAAGACAGAATTTTTACCGCTTCTTCCGATTTCTCACATTGAAACCGTATCACCATTTTACCATGCGGGCGTTGATTTCAGAGGACCAGTGAACAAAAGAGAGAAACAAAGCTGGACATTGTATCATGATTTACCTTTTCTGTAGTGACATGCGAAGTCCACCTTTATTTCACTGGATTTCTTTTCTCGGTATGAGGCGTCCTATCAAGAGCCATTTAGCACATACGTTGCCTATCATATAAATGTAGAATCTTAATAGGAATCAAGGGCTTATTAGACGACGAGGCACCCTCTTGCGTCTATTGACCAATATGTGAACTCGACTCGTTCCACGGAACTAAAACAGATCTACACCCGCTTCTCTGAAAAACCCTGAACGTTTGCTCTACGTAATATACCGATCGAAAATAATACTTATCTAACACAATCAGATAAGGCATTGTAAAGCAACTTTTCCCATTGTTCGTACCAGCAACAGCTTGACAGGGCTTGATAAGCTCTTCTATATACACTAATGATTGTTCATAGATATCGTGTTTATCGTTTCCCTAGGTATATAGATCTATTTTGTGAATATTATGATAAATTGTGGAGTTCAGTTGAGCTGGTTTTCTCGTTCTTGATAATAGCTAAATAATATAGTCGTAACGTTGCCAACGTTTATCCTATCATTATAATTTTGCTACCGTCCAGTTATTATTTCTCCACCAAAAGGCAAATGTCTCATAAGTTAAGCTATTGGCTATATCCTTTATAATGTGAAAAGCAGAATATATTTGAAAGCCTAGCCGATATTCGTAGTGCTTTTTGCCTCTAAATAGGTCACTATTGGTCCTAAGTTAAAAAAGAATATATGACACATCTTAAGTTAAAATCCGAGTTTTTCTTTTTGATTTGAAGACATAGAGTGGGTGACGCTAACTTGTCGACTCAGGTCACAATCCTAGTCATTTAGCAAAACTAGTATTTGAAAAATTAGTAGGGCTTGTCAATGAGCTGCAGTCTGATTTAGGCGATTTTTTCGTCTTCGTCCGGTGAGAACTGACGCCATGTATTTACAACGGACGAAACTGTTCTAATCTGATCAGCTGGCGGAGTTGACGCCAGGCTATTGGACAGTCCCCGTAAGCCTGCGAAACGTGCACAGGCGTTTATCCCTCTCAGAACCAGGTGCATCGCTGTTCGCAGGCAGATTGTAGTTATACATTATATGTTATTTCTTTTACTATTTAGTTCTCTTCTCAACAATAGAACCACCCGGTCAAGATTTTCTCGAGGTTGTCTAGACTATCCAGGGCAATCCCATACCGCTGGTGAAGACAAAAACAGCCAATCATGACACATTGTAGATTGAAGTCAAAGTTGTTCCTGCAGATATTCTCACTCGATTCTCGATCTATATTTTGCTCTCACCAAGTCACCGTGATACACATCTAGATACCAAAGATGAATTGCTTGCCCATATACTTGTAAGTACATGAATCCCTTATGTTTCCACCGCAACCCATTATCGAACGTCGAGGCTTCTAGACAGCTGTTTGCCAACGGCGCTCACCGAACAACGTAAGATCGTATTCGATGCTCAACTTGAACGCTTTTCGCCTTGCGTTTATAGTAAGCCGCGTCGCCGTTGATATTGACGGCTCTTATTTCTCCTACGGGATGACATGCAGACCAGCTTTCGGTCCCCACTTTACCTGTACCCATTCTACTTTCGCAGTTTCGAGCGTCAGTCAAATCATGACCCTTGATCAGTTAGCCTGGATAGTTTTCATTCGTATGAAGTTTATTTACGAAAAGGCTATTTGTCTAAAGTTTAAGAGACATTTACGCATTCGTTTGTATTTACCGTGAAACGGCTACGAGCTATAAAACGTTTGGAATTTAACTGTGCCAGTGACACTGCACAGTGTTACGTGTTACGCGGGTTCGGTTCTGTAGGCGAAAATGCAGATCTTTGAACTTTGACTGCCATCAGTTACGGCGGCTACAGTGTACGGCTGTTTGAAAATCTTTGCGTAGGTTTCCAGCTAATCGAGCTATCAATGGAACATTTACTAAGGGAAACCTAACTATAACAATACGTTCCGAGTTGTCTATATTACCAGCTAGACTTTCGCTTACTTTCTTCTCCGACTGGTTTTCCGACTGCCATCTGCAAGCACCAGTCGAGGCGGATCGGAGCACGGGGGGATCAGCTGTACCGTTGACACGGAATGGTAAATACAGAACGTGGAGGCGGACAAGCGAAGGGTAATGGAGGGACAGAGTCGATCGCTCTGTTAACAGCGTTTGAGGATAAGGGCCATTGCGAAAGGAAGGAACGGGGATCGTAGCTTGCATGTTATTCAACTGACAGACAAGCACACTGGAATAAGCCGGATACGCGGCAAATCAACTATAGTCCATGCTACTGGCCGCTATTTCCGTTTACGTCCCCGAAGACGCATTGCGATTAGGTGGAACGATAGCTTTTATCGACCGCACTAGCTTCTTCGCGTTTGCTTCTCTATCCTGGGTCCAAATAGCTACCAGCAGCAGGAGTTGTAGTATAAAGACAACTAACAGAGAGAGAGAATAGCAAACAGTGCGGTGACTGCATGCGTACACAGGGAAGCCACACACGATGTTCCACTGATTCGAATAACGAGTTGCTATAGAGGAGAACAGACAGCTTACTGTAGAGTCAATCGCTTCTGTTCGAATTAGCATAGTACTTTTCCGATCCCCGACCTAGCAATTCAAGAACGCTGTCGCCTGTTGTCGTACACTTTTGACTTCGGCGCCTTGATTGTAGAAGAGACAAGGCGCTAAAGGCCATGCCTTCTGTCTCGGTGACACAAAGCGCCATTCCCGAGGACAACCTGGGCATAACCCGATCACCTGCAGCGGCCATAAGTAACAAAGGGGCTAATTGTGCCCTAGCGGGTATATCTGGAGACCCCAATGAGATTTCCGTCAGCTGGAAGATGAGAAAAAGGAAGGGGTTAAAACACACACAGCAGAAAGGTTTGGACAGTTGTTGCGGTGCCAAAAGTAATAGAGCCGATTTGCTTATGCTATGCAAAGTGATGGTAACGCTTAATGAAGAGCTAGACACTTTTAAAAGGGCAGTATCCTTCTATACAACTGAATGGGGAAGACTATAAGAAGCATTATCTAATAGCGTTATGTAGGTAAAATGAAGAAACGAGTAGCAGCGCCGAAAGCGGTTTGAATAGATTGTTAAAATCTGTTTACCTTTAGAACAACATAATGCAGGAGGGAACAAATCATATACATTTGTACACATCATATCCATTGATACGGGCATTATTAGGCTTAACGGTATCGAGACCTTCATAGAGCAATCATTTGAACGAGACATTATGTAATTGGCAGATGCTTAAATCTCTATTAGTCGAAGGGAACTATAATATTATTATTTTTATTATAACCAGATGATTATTAATCAGTGAATGAAGCGCCTGTTTGGGACCACTATTTTGCTTTGAAGGCTTTGGACGACATACGTTGGTTCGCATGACGCATAAGCACTGAACGGTCGAAAACGAGGACTCGAGCAGAAAAACATTTCTCAAAAGATCGTATTTAAACCGGAGTGGTATTAATATCTAGCTTATCTCCGGCTTCACAATAGATAACCAGGTTATTTTTGATTGTCGCCGGACTAGGCTCTGCAAGAGGTCTTAGAGGTTCTTCATGCTCCTCGGGCAAAGCCATAGCGTGGAGTTTAGCCGCAATTACGTCGATAAATTATATTTGTAACTTCCTAGGAAACTAAAACATGGCGACCGTGGCCATTAGCAGTGGCACGGTTTAAATACTTTATATATTTACGTATCGACTGTTAAATCGAGATCCATGCTAAATATTTAAACTGAAGCAAAAAAGTATGTTCAGATTAATGCAAAGCGACATGAAAATACATAAAAAAAAAAAAACTTTTTTAGTCTCTAAAAAAGTACATTCGGCCATTGTATGTGTGAGACTTAATATTGAGAACGTTTCAGCTACATGACCCATCTCGTCGATATTGCTTTCTGAGGACTTAAGCCAGTGAAAGTAACTAGCGGAATAAAGCTTAAATGTAATTGGGTAGATAAATATAAATTTATCAAAATTGGTTAACTACGCATAAAGTGGGGACACGACGTTTTTCATGATGTGTTCTTACAACGACTTATTAATTAATGTCAGTTCTAAAGATGAATACTTATAGTTGCGAGAAATAGGGGGCACAAGGGAAGCACGCTGACATGTATAATTTGGGCAGTCTCGATCACGTTCAGTCCACAGATCTGTACATGTACTTAGGTAACTATGCCATACCATGGGCTGCCGCTAGCATTCGCTCCGTGAGCGACGTCAGCCAACGCTATCGTTGCATCCTCACCCTAAATTGGGTAAGAGGAAAGTCCCATTTGCAGTGACCATTCTAAGGTTTGCGCGAACTGCCCGAAGGGCGGCAGTGCCAGCACACGGCGTTCTTCGAAACTAGGGCATATTGGCGCATCGAGCTCTGATTGGCTTAAGTTCGTGCTGGGAATTAGAAGGGACTGGGGTCGAGAAATGAAGAAGCCCCTCTCGTCCTATGCGGACATTTTGCATCAAAATCTAATATTAACAAGTGTATAATAACGGGTAATAAGTAGGCCAGCGTGATCTTACAATCCTGAGCTCCAATCCAAAGCTCTTGAGGTACGTATCGAATAAGCCAAACATTCAGTCGGGTACGAAGGTCCGACCCTCTCGGGGTCAAATATACACGCGAAGATCTGTGCTATCGCTTGTATGATGTCTGTCTTATGCTGGCTAGCCACTATATTGACTAATTAAACCTTTTTCAACAATACGGTCTATTGAAAAGCGGTCTTATCACCATGCAAAGCTCTGTAACTGGAGAGGAATCGGTGATGTACATGGTTGTGGTAAAACCTCAACGGTGCTCGTAAGCAGTAAGAGAGAGAATCAATGATGAGATTTCAAACTTCAGCAGCTCCTATGATAAATAGCTAACTGCTATAGATACGGAAACGAAAATACTTTGAAAATGAAGCGACTTATCCTGTAATAAGCAATATGACTCTAGAAGGCTCGCTCTTAGATGCCAAATTTCCATTAGGTAAATAGGACATTATTTCATAACTTACACTACTTTGTATGTTTCAGTTATATAAATTCAATGAATATGCATATAAATTAAACGATTATTACGAAAAAGCGACGACTTAAAATGTTATGTATGTGGATAGCTGAAATGCATCATAAACATAACATACTTAATACAGAGAGCCATTTCCCAAAATAAGCGTAATACATGGCACTGCTGATGCCGGTGTTGCGACGTTTCTTACATAGAGCATAACTCATATTATCTATTGAATGCAGTAACTTCATGCACAAATTGAGTTCTGTACGTAATTTTGTTTAATAAAACAGTTAATTACTTAGCTTATCTAAGCAACTTGATTAAATACAACGCTCTTAAACTGATAGTTCTGTAAGTAAATTGTATGTAGACGTAATGCCATCACTCTTCTTGAAGAGTAGGCACCATTTTTCAAGGTCGAAATGAACGTACATTTATCCTGGGATATCTTAGGTGATTAACGTTCATTAGTTGGCCAAAGTTCCTTCTTTAATTATTATAGCTCTTATTAATTCATCAAAGTCGCTTTCTAAAATTAGTTATCGAACCTAAGTTGTTTTCAAGACATCCCTGCTGCCCCATTGAAGTGCACTTGATTTTCTACATGAAAATTGATGAACAAGAGAGCTAGTCTGCTGGGGCACGTACGTGCACTTGGGAATACCTTGAGCTAAACGAGCCACACAGCATACAACCTCTCATAGTTGGCGCTTACTAACGGAACAGCTATCTTCAGGGTATGCCGCGCCGAAAAATCTGTGCGGGGCCGTTGGCCTTTGAGATCTCTAATCTGTACGTGTGTGTGTCAAAAGATATTTCAACATGGTAAATAAACGGTTAATATGAATAAAATTAGAGTGATTAATAATGCATATCTATACTATGAGTTTAAGTTTATATACATATAGATATCACCGGATCTGAGTTATATAAAAAATGATAGCCTTGCTGTAGTATCATATCTATCACATAGTGGACTAACCGCCTTTTTCGATTCTGAGAATATTTAAAGATAACTGTGTAAGCAGCGATAGAGTTAGTACAAGCTGGAGATACATAGGAGAGATTCAGAGTTCTATTGACGTCGGTCCGATATTGACGCGGTAGGCGTTATGTATTCCAACTCACAGCCATTTAGCCAGCCTTCGCCAGTGGTTTTCGCGCATTACACTGCATATGTACGCAAACGTGTACCTGTAACTTCTTTCTGCCACTACTAAATAATTGAACTTTAAACGTAGCCAGCAGCCTGAACGTGCTATTGGAATCATTTTTGTCTAGCTTTAAATTTACAGGGGTTCGTTCACCTGTAACCAGCATATGACTGTTTCGTATTGACACTTCTGCGTATTGGCACATTCGAGTTTTTGATTTATTTTAAGACTTTGCTTAGTAACAACGAAGAACGTTTTCAGTCTATTGCGTCTTGTAGAGCATGCTTTGCTCCGCGTCGTCTTCCCATAGCTAAACCTACTAGCGTAGCGTAGGCCAAATGCGCACTCCTGCAGAAGAAAATAATGGTTTAGTCCGATTTTTCGGTCCTAAACGTCTCATACAGTCAGACAAACTTACTTTCAAGGTCTACTTTCAAGCGTCACCGATAACTGTAGAGCTCACTGTCAGGGAACACTTGTTAGCAGTCTATACTGAACGCTTTGTCGTGCTGCAGGTGTCTTTCAACATTAGCCCCACCCAAACCTCTTCTACACACCACGAAAAGCTCGGTCTGGTTTCGCGGCACGAACGTTTGCACCCTGACATGTCCCTGTTCCATTCTTTTGACAACTAACAGACCAGCCCAAAGTGCTTTCACCAAACCCTTTCGCTAACTAACTACCCGTGAGGTCATGCCAAACAATCCTAAAACTCCAGAGGCAACAGTCTTCGCATTGCCTTCAGTTATTATGACGATAAGCTATGTGTCCACTATTGGAAGCGACCTACAGCGAACACTGAATGGAACAAAAGCTTCGTCAAAGGCCTGGACACACAAACCTGCCAGTTCAAAACCACACGCTTGCAGCGAACCCGGTGGTGATTTAATTGTCTTTGCCTCACGTACGCACATCGTACCTACTTGTAAGCTGTGTGCTTCCAGGAGCAACAGCAGCAACACTAGGCCATTCGCGAACGGCCAGCCCCATCAGCCAGAAGGCAAGGACAATTTGCGGTGTAGGCTTGTGGCCGACTCGTAGACCCAACCAGGGTCTGGTAACGTCCAAGTGGCAACACTGGCAGAAACAAGAGCGGCAAAGGGAAGCCCTTATTGGGAAGCTTACTAGTTTTTCTCGTGGTTCGGGCAGAATAGCCGCGTACAGAGCACATGTTTAGGTGACAAGGGAATAGGAACAGAACAGAGAGCGAAGACTCGTCAACGATGCCGTAGAGCGACCGCTGGGAGTTATATATGTGGCCATGCATACAAGGTAGTTGGTTGCTGCGCACATCAACTATAGCATCAGCCAGATGCTGTATAATGTACACTACACTTATCTTGCTTACACTACTGCCGGTACGAACGCAAATGGCTTCGCCTCTTCGCATTCATAGGGCCCCATATTATACACCACATTATAGAAATGGAAGCATATGAACGTAGCAGATCTATTCCTCTCTCGGGCCCCGATCTTCTGCTGGGCCTTAAAGTTGATCTCCCAAGGAAACAGGTGATAGCAGTCTAAGGAAGCAAACGCACTTTAGATGTACAGGTAAAATATGGGCGTTACGTTAAGTGAAATGTTAACTACAAGCGGTTCTCTCCAGTGGACCTCCACCGACCCCAGGCGGAGCGTACAAAAACGATAGCTAATATGGTCAATAGAAGGGCCGTTTTGACGGTTGATTCTGTCATTTATTATTTTGTAATGTGGTGGGCAAGCATAGTAGCATGAGACGTAAAGAGAATAGGGGAATAAGGACAAGTGGTTTAGATGAAGCGATTGTTATAAACCTTTTTAGAAACTTGAGTACCTCCCAGTACACGGCGGCTGACCGATATTCATGTGCTAGCAATTCGTTGACATTACACACAGGTATAGAGCGAGAAGTTTTCGTAAGAGGAGTCAGTGAGGAAGAAATAGCCTTGCAGCTAGTCAGTGGCATAATAGCAATCATCATCGACCTGTACTATAATTTGTTGACTTCTATGCGATATTCGATCTGTAACCTAAACAGAATTCAGCAAAAGGTCTGTCTTTTCACTCTGTTCTCATCTTTCAAGCAATACTAAATCTGAATGTTCAGAAACGGTAGTAATATATCAGTCTGAGGTACGATGGACAATAACGACGTGTGGACAAAAGGGGGTCCCACGCAAGTTTTCGTGGTGGCTTCAACATCGTTTGTCGTGCCTCAGGGCATTGGCGTAAGGATGAATGATTTTTCCTTATATATTGGATCTTTTCTGTTCGTTTACTATACAACTCGGTCGACGAACGGACCCGTGTCGACCATCTTATTTTTGCCATTGTATAAGGCTTTCGCACTCCCAGCAAGCGTAAATCATAATCTTTTTTGGATCGCTAACTTTCCTGAGCGATTCATCTATTCCTCTGCTCTATAGTGACGTGAAAGCACAACTTTGTTACCTGTAGCATCTCCGTGTAGAAATCTGTCATTGTGGGTTGACTGCATGTTTGTTATTGGCAAAAATGTTAGAAGGCGCTGGGGAGCCGTTGTTCGTTGCACTTCTCATTTTTGAATAAATCACATCAATTAGAGAAAGCTTATCGTTGTGGCTTGAACGCAGTTTATCTTGTTAACCAATTAATTTGTTTTTGGGCGTTCGTTTGCATTTAAAAGAGCTTGCAGTTAATATTTTAGGACAACTAACTAAAGAGAGTTACATAACCCAGGTCCTATGCTACCTCTAAAATTATTTTTAAAAAAGTCTCTACATGGCACAAATATTCCAGTTTTCGGTAGCCTTTTTGACCTTACAAGTTAAATTAAGTTAACACCCATTACTAAAATTTTTTTTGATTGAAACTATGATTTCTTTAGCCCGAAATAAAGTTTTTGGCAATGGTGATCGAAAGAGCGTTTTGAAGCGGCAAAAAGTAATAAAGACACAAATATATAAATATATATATATATATATATATATAAGAAACCACTACATTTTTTATTCTTGTGACAATAGGTGGTTATGTTATGCGTTCATCGTCATAACTCACGACTCTTTCTGATCTTTCCATCGATAACGTATGCTGTCTCGCCAGAAGGTAGCGAGGTTTGTCTCCGAAAAGTTTTTCATTCACATTTTGATAACTGGGCCAGCTAAACGCGCCTATTTACTGTCTGGCGCATAAGTAGCAATTCCCAGTGAAGCAGACTTTCACAGCGCTACCAAACACGAAATCTAAGTTTTTTTCTTGGATGAAGATCTGGTTAGACTTAGGGCCTTGTTTTCGCTCTTGGAGCCACTTACTTCGATCTCTGGTTCATCTTGATCTACAAATGCCACCCCTCATTGCATTCTGTGGAAACGTTAGTTATCTTGGCCGCGTATTGGCCGTTTTCCTTCAAAAATGTCTTCAGATGGTCGTCATCAAACTCCGATTGTCGGCTAGAGCGGAAAGCGTTCGATAGATCCCGAATAGCGTCTCCAAAAATGACAAATTATCCTGGAGTAGCCCTTTTAGCGGTAGCATCATTGCCGTACGTAAGGCAAATGTCTCGAGCTGTTTTGACCTCGGCGAAATCCATAGTGCAGGAGGTGTCGAAAGAACACCTTTGGTTTACCCAAAACATCCGTTCTTGAGAAGCAATAGCGTTATAGCACGCTGATAAAGCAGGAGAAACGCTTTCGAACAGTATGTCTTAACAAAAACAAGTGAGTCGAAGTGAAAATTAGAGCTGTTGGAAACAATATATGAAATATATGCTTTTATTGAGAAATAATGTATTATTATTATTATTAAAGGGAAATCAAACATTTGGAAAAATCCTTTGCTGGCCAACTTAGTAGTTTCTATCATATCTCTATACATAACGGGTCGAACAATAATCTCTATAGAAAATGTGAATGTTTACACCTGTCGCAGAAAAGAAGAGCGGTCGGGATAACTTGTTATCTTAAGCTATGTCATATAACTTCATATATAAAAGATGCCATCCCGTAGTTGATGCACAGAAAACTTTACGCCGGGGAGTGGCGCACGTACGCGTTGCCTTCGTTCGTAGCAGGGTGGTCGAAACTAGAAACAAAGGCGAAATATAGCCACCGTAAACCCAGAAGCCTGAGTTTGGCAATTGTCAACGAGGAGTTAATTAACAGATTAATGCTGAATATAAAATTAATTATTTTACAGATGACATAATGATGATATTTGCAACGAGATGCTGGATTTCGAAGACAGCAATTTAGAAGCCGATCAGGCGACTGAGTTGAAAATGGTTGCCCGTTGAAGAGCTAGCAGATCAGTTATCTGTACTTATGAAACGTATGCCCATATTTTATGTAGTATACGTTTAAATTTATATAGACGGTTTTAATCAAATTCAATACATTTCATTGATAACACGACAAAGAAAAGCGTACTATCTTTCTTTATAATTTCTATATTACAGTTGACGATCCTTAACTAATCACCTATCTTGTAAAATGAAAATTGCGTAGTAGAAGTGCGTGATCTTCTTTTGTTGGGTTTCTCTATATTTAGAAACAAAGGATGTGTTCGTTGCTGGGCTTCAAATTATTAACGTTATTATTTTTAAACTCTATTCCTTCATTACTCATTAAAAATGTACCGCTCGTTTTCGTATTGAGACAAACTCCCTCTTAATTTCAAATCAAACATTTCATTTGTACTTATTATACGAACAAGTTGCCTGAGATTTTCAATCAACCTTTGGTGCTCGTCACGTCTAAATTATTAAGAGCTTTTTATTATTACAGAGCCATTATAATCAAGTATTAAAGAAAAATACTGTGCCTGACATTTTTATCTGTTCTGATTGAGTGCGCCAACTTACTATTTAATCTAGACAACTCATAAGCAACATACGTGCAAGTAACTTCTTTTCAATTGATCACATAGATATATATTTCTTATTGTATCAATTATATTATACTGAATCAAAGGGTTATCTATTAGGTACTAGAGAAAACGGCATAGGTGTCCTTCTGAAACACGAAATTCGTTACCTACCCCAATGCAAACGATTCAAAAAATTCAAATAATGGTAAAAATGTATTTAATTTTTTAGTAAAATCTAGTAAGAAGTTGGTTTCTGTTAATTGCTTAATAGGCGATAACAGCATTTTGTTAACTTACCAGGAAGTCTCAAGTTACAAAGATCGAATAATTATGGTAGGGCTCAGTAAACAGTAAGCCGAAAGAAAAGAAACAATTTATAGTAATGTCAAAACATGTTTCTGGAGAAGCATTGTTATATAATAAAGTATAATAGCATATTCTTAAATACACAGACTGACAGCTATGACTCACGGGTCGTCTAACATGCTACGAGGCCCAATCCCCTTGAACAGCGAGCGATTCCAAAGATTTTTCAACACGAAGTTATTCGACAATAACTTTAAACGTAAAGTTGATTGCATGGTAGCAGAGCGTTCGAAAGCTTCAAATCGACAAAAGCATTACGTTTTGTTTTTTGGTACTAAACATCTACCTAGAACTGTATTCATTCCAGTGATCTAATGCGAAAGTTAATTACAATCGAGAAATTACCACAGAGCTTTGCGAGAATGAGGCCAGCAAATCAAGGAAGGCCAAATAAATGCCGGAGGTGGTTGAAAAGCTGCATTTGATAGTTAAAGCAACCTATTTAGAAGATATTCGAATAAGGAAAGTCTGTAGGACAAAACTGACCCGGGTCTCTCATCGATCGCGAGGCTCAGCTGCCGAGGAGGTAAGCTAACCTTGGAAAATGGGGCATTTCTGTCCGCTAAAGACTTCAATCAAACAGTTGAAGCTGGTGGTGTACTTGTATTATCTCCATCACTGTACCTTGAGAGACCGCTCGATTTAAACATAGTAATTATTTAACAAAATTTTTAACAATAGATGACTTTGAAACTCAACTACTAGTTTCAACATTAACGAGTGCACTTACAAATTGTAATACAGACCGCATGTAAGTATATTTTATGCCACTTGAATGGGTCCCTCTGTCTTATGGGTCCAGTAGCCTTTTAGGCCTGTTCTGCTCGTCACGTCTGTGCGCAATTTATCCGATTGGGGATTACAAACAGCTGAAGCTGTATATTCTAGGCTTGTCTACTTTTAGCACATCAATTAACATATATCCATTGTGTTCCGGGCATACATCAGCATCCCTAATGAGAACATCGTTCACGTTTAATCAAATTTTACCTGACCTTTTCGCTGCTCTGTCGCTATAGCCGAATTCTGCCAGTTCCAGTATAAACTCGCATATATTGCTAATAGATTCCACTAAATGTATTACCTGCGCGCTTTATCAATGTCCGCTTTCGTGTACGAGTCAATAATTTTAAAAGATTCTATTCACGGTGAGATTGTTTTCCTTGCCTAACTTCGACGTTCGCAAATATGTCACTCAAACAAACAATTGACAAGTGGAATTTTACATAGGACTTCTTACCGAACCACTTAAATTATAGTAGCGTGTCAAACGGTTACGATGTAAAGCGTTTCGATTTGTGACGCCAAAGATTGCTTCATGCTCTAGCGATCAGTTTCATCAATGTGTCGGATGAACAATATGGCTAAGTACAGATTTTTTGTCGTAGCAGATACGTCGAAGCGATGTTACTGTCCTTTGAGCAGATAGACATTAGCAGACATCCTTAGAATGATGTATGTTGATGGGGCCACATGCCGTGAGATATATGTACGAGGTATATAGGATATGTGCTAATTATAACGAATGTCGGCGCACACGATGGCAAGGTCATTGATGACAGGAGTACCGACGGGCTGCGCGAAACAACAGGGGGAAATCGTCATTTCTTGTCTAGAATTGTGATGTTTACAGTTTGTAGGTAACGTTAAACAACATGGACAATTGAGCGTCCTGTTTGTGCAGTGGATGTTACGCTATATCCAACAGGCACACAATATAATTCGTATGGGGTCGCTGAAAGTACTGCTTCGCAGATATTTCAAAAAGGCTATAAATTTGCCGTAGGTAAGTGATAGAAAGGTCAATTTCTTTCAGGTAGAAACCAAAACAAACGGGCATTTTTCGGGTGCATCAAAGTGAATCGCTTACTATAAAACCTCTATTGTCAAGAATACGGGGCTAGCGGCAGTGTGCTGGTAAATTATATCTCTTTACATGACATATCTCTTACAGAAGCTCGAAATTTATTTGCTTACGCTACAATCATAGAGGGTACTAGCCATGTTCTCTAACAGGCTATATCATTTAAACCAAGACTTGCAGAAGATATAACGAGGGCCTAAACGGGTTCGCAGTAGCCACACAGCCTACACATGTGTTCCTTCAACCTCGTTTCATTCTACCCCTCAGTAGAAATACTTCCCTGTAGGATTAATTCCCCTAAAAATCCTCTTGTGCAATTGTCTAGATTCAAATATGCAACTTACGCAAAGGCCACCACTAGGACATCACATTACTAATAGGATCCATATAAATGAGGGCTTGTAGCAAGTATCGTCACGCTTGTCAGTTACGCGCGTCTACCACTGATCAAATACGTAGGCGTCATTTGTTATGTGAAGGAACATTCGCTGTGCGAAGAAGAAAACGACTGATGAAACGCATCACTTGTTCGAGATAGCTAATTCTATTTGAGATGCTTATCATGATGAATACGAGATAAAAAAACAAAGTAATTTAACTTAATAACAGAGTGAGCATACATAGAATGCTAGGCTTCTCTCTGTACGCATGTAAATAATGCGTTGCTACGCAACGTAGCAGCCGACAGTTAAATTTCTCCGTACGTTTCTCAGCAATTCGCTGAAAAATGTGTGATTTTTGCAAAACATCTATTGCTCTAGTGAGTTTTGAACATCAAAGGAGAATGAAGTCGTTTAGGGTTATTATTTTCGCGGATCCCACAGCTTCTCGGGCCGCAACTATTCTAAATGAGCGAACGTTTATAATATGTCATATCGGCGGTGGCTTATTGAGGCATTGCGAGAAGGTGACGTGAAACATTTGACGTTCGAGTTCGCGATTCCCATTTATTCTACCTCATTTATCAATATGAGGCCCGTTTATATCAATATTAACACATAAAAACGTTCCGGTGATCAGTCTTACCTATACTGTAGTAGTATACTGACAGAAACCTAGCGGATTGAGAACTAGCGCATGATCCATATTAGTTTTAGCAGAAAATTATGGCTGTATTTGTATCGCTCAGTTGTCATAAGCAATTATTATACGTTAGGTTAGATCTGTACAAGGGGATACGTTCCCTTTCTATATAAAGGCAGGTCGAAGTAAAACGAGAGGAAATAATTTGAATGTTTACGTTTATACATCTAAACGGAAAGAAGTTAGCTCATACAAATGAAGACGAAACGGTAACGTATGATCGAAATATGACAACACAAATCGACTTTTGAACAAAAAAGCCATAATACAGCCAATGGCATCTTATCGTCTGCTTGTTCGCACTGTGTTCTACATAAGGCGATGTTATTTTTCAAAACTACTATGTGGCCATAAGTTACGCGTGCTTGCTAACTTCTATAAACTTGCTTTTAGAAACATTATCTTTGAATTCAGGCGTGAATTAAGCACGTAATCGAAGCATCCATTTGATGGTTTTTATGAATTGCAGACCTCAGCCCTATTTGAGCCATATATCCCTGCTGTTTTCATTAAACAATTGTCGGATCCTTCTTAGTAATTAATAAAAACCCTCTTTGGTAAGATGGAATAAAAGGCTATCGTACACCTTACCATTTATGCGTAGTCAATGTCGACATATTTAAACGCTACCACCCACAAACAAGTTGCAACAAAGTACAGTAACCCTTACAGTTTATGAAACAGCCCTAAAGTAATCTGGGTTCTCTTGATTTCTCGTTTATGATTACCAGTAAGAACGCTCTCTCTAAAGCTTTGAAATGTGTGTATGAAATGCTGGTGACAGTGAAGATTCTTTTAGATTCTTCCGGTTTCAAGTCTTTCGTTGCAATAGTTCGCGCCACGTGGTCACCCTGCTGAGGGACGGGGAGAGGGCACTGAACTGGCAGCGGAAGATTGAAGGGGCTTTAAAGCGAAGCTAAGTCAAGGTCAAGAGTATTTGCACTCAACTAAAGGAGCTACTAAGCAGTAGGACTAGAATCGTTTTGATGACCGCCGTTACTGATGCAGGGCAAGAGACGCCCTAGCATACAGTATCGTAGGATTGAAAGCAGCCTCGCCTATTCACCGCAGTCGGTGTCTCGAGTCTTGGCCATCGCTTCTGCAATTGGTGCGCGAAAGCTAATCAACCTGTTTTCCTTCGATCATGCACGCAGCAGAAAGAAAGATTTGATAAAACAAGTAGTCAATTGATTCAAGGTAGGGCGAAACCGGGCGGAACTCAAGACCTCGACGTCTCAGGTTAGTCGCACCGTAATGCCTAGTTGGTGCTGGAAGTTGCGTCGTGGGACCGTGGCACTATGTTGGCAAAAGACTGTAGAATCAATTGCCATGGGACTGTGAATTTGCGTCGACTGCGTGTAATATTTATGTGTATGAATCCTAGGCATCTTACTCGAGGACTCGGCCGACTGCTGGCTGATGAAACGCTATTAGTTCACCGAGCACGGCTTCTTTTTCTACTCCTATTTTTTTTTGCTCTAGCCAGACTTCTATTATCGCCTCTGCGGTGGGTCTTTCGTCGAAAAGCTATTACCAGCCCAATATCAAAGCGGCTAGTAGCAGCTTCTGGTCGTGCTCTTTGCCTTTTGACTGGCTGGAGCGTTGTGTGAGCCAGCGTGGAGAAATAAATATAAGAGGGGCGTCATTCGTAATTCCCTCACAGGATCGCCCTCTCAGTTTCCGTGTATAGTCCTTTTCTTCACTCTTTCCCAGATCGTTCAATTTGTCC
The DNA here is from genome assembly GCF_002443255.2 of Varroa destructor. Lineage (NCBI taxonomy): Eukaryota > Metazoa > Arthropoda > Arachnida > Mesostigmata > Varroidae > Varroa > Varroa destructor. The sequence continues at coordinate 43,433,087 of NW_019211457.1, forward strand.
TCTTGGGACGTTGGTGCTCGAAGCGAGCTTCTTGCCAGGCCAACGCCTAGGACCCGTACCCCATCTTTCCTTTGCTTGCTGTTGCTGCCACTGCTGCCGCCTGACGTTTTTCAGAAAAAAATTACCTGAACACCGTCTGCCCATCGAGCGTCCGCTGGCCAGTGCCACGCGCAGCTCGAAATCTGGGTCTTTCAATTGTTACTTCTACTTGCTAGCGGTAGATAGCAACTTGCCACGCTTTCGTTTTCCGTAGCAAACCGTCGATATAATATGCCCGCCTCATTGGCCCTATTCAATTGAAAATAAGAGTCAGCAGCATACATGCAGTGGCGATACATTTGCTAGCGGCGGAACGTAGTACTTAGTGAGAGTCGTTAGGTTCAGGTACTTTCTTGACCTCTCTTCTTTCCCTGATTTCCATTGAATTGGAAATTGAAAAGGAAATGATGGAGAAGCACGGGACACCAGGTGTCACAGGCAGCGCCCAAGCTTATACCTGCGCGAACGTTTATAATCGGCCAGCCGAAACAAGTCGGCTGAACGCCTATAGGCTTACAAGCAGCGACAAGTATTGAGACTCACTTGTATCTTAAAAAGCGTGCCCTTAGAGTTAAGTTTCAATCGAAGCGGAACAAGTGTCGTCTCTCAGTATTCTTTTGGTCCTCTAATAAGAAATTGGAAAACGTTTCTGAAGTCATATGGAGGAAATCGACTTTGCTTTATTTACTTCGCGCCTCGAAGTTGATCTCCGAAAGTTTTTGTACCATAAGAAACCATCACTGTATACCTATAGAAATCCGTTTTTGCATGGCAGGACTTGATTTCTGACTAGATTTTAATAGACGAAGAGACACCTGTTTGACGTGTATTTTTGCAACACAGTATTTCATACACTTTTCTACAGGTTTTACTCACGAAACATATTGTGTACTGTGATATTTTACTATAGCAGAGTGAAAGATGTCTACATATGTTGAGGACGGTGGTTGTAATCTATAGCTGAATGGCCCCAATTGTCACTGTCTTTCTTTTTCGTTCAAAACATTCCTGTAGCTCAGTGGCCTGCTATCGTACACCATCAGTTAAGAATCGAAGCATACAACGAGGTTAACAACGATACCGATCGAGCCACAAAAGGCCACTTCTACTGATCCTGCCAGCACCGATGGGGGACGTGAGCTCTCACGATCATTTCAACGGCCCTATGCGCTGGTGGCTTCACCTCTAGCTGAATCTCTTAAGATATTTATAGCATGCACTATGCTGTGACGGGTCGCATTATGGTTATTACTACTATTACAGTTTATATTGTCGTCGAGTCTCATCTATAGATCCGTGGCTGCCAACCGGACGTCTGCTTCTTAAAACTCAATCCGCACCCCAATCACTCGCCAGGATCGTCTGGCCATCCCCACCTGTGGCGAAACCAAGATGTAATAGTAGGGAAGATATTAACTGTTTTAGCCAAAACATCCCTAGAGCGCACCCATTATATTCGCCTACAATAGAAAGTTCAATCATTCGCATGTAATGAACTATACATAATCGATGACAGGTCTATCACTGGTGACAATCTATCCATACGGCTTCTAAATTGTAACATTCATAGACCTAGATATTTTAAAAGGATTTGAAGTTCGCGGCATAATTGCTTAGCCTGCGACGGCGTAGTAGGCTGTGATAGACTTTCCTTACAATCGGAGTGCGCGAAGATCTTGGCGTAGTAAACTTGCAGACTTTCCAATACTGGAGAATGTTGAAGTAATGGCGTATTTTCTCACGGGAGCAATGGCGGTTAGGCTTCAATGGGGGATAGCCGTAGCGGTGAAAGTCGTAAAACGGAATTCCGATATTCTGAACGTATATACAGTATCATGATTTCGAAAGATGACACTATATGCACTGCACACCGCGGGTATCACGAATTCAGATGTCGAAATCCAAAAAATGGGATGCTTCATGGCTTAGCATACGATAAGCTCGACGGGTCTTTCGGGTTAGCTTTAGAGCAGGATTGCTTAAGATAGATAGATGCCTGGCTCCATGAAATCCTAAATAGAAGAGAAAAACGCAAAAGCTGAATCTGATAGTGCTGCTCTCTGATCGCAGAGACCGATGGCAGTAGGTACATATGGACATCTTCCAGATACTTTGGCAGGTTCTAAACGTAGAAGGACAAATATATAAGTCCAGCATAAAAGTTCGTAAAGCCTTGAATAGATAGAAAACGCAGAAATATGGAGCTATCTGCATATTAAGAATAGACATTAATAATTTCACATAGAATAAACAACAATTACCTAGAACGGAATTTAGAATGTAGAATAGCAGCATTTTACCTAACTGCCATGCTGTTATGGTTCAATTCATGCCCAAATGGGCGCCATATGATTAAAGTGCGAGAATTAAAAAGAAGACGTAGAGATAGGCCTGCTTCTCTTTTGGCCCCATATTACAATCGTGACCCATACTTAACCTGAATACAGCCTTCTGCTAAAAAACAGGACTATAGTTGTAGACAATTACGTCAGTGGGTGGATGCAAACGAACTAACGATACATTACCCTAAAGCGAATGTACAGCTGAAAAAACCCTATAGTGTTTGTCAGGCGATCTGGGGCGGCGATTATCCAGTGCGGTTTCATGAGTGCTGCTGCATCGATAACAACTGAAGTGCAATTAGAGGTAATGATACACAAACTCTGCCAATCAATAATAAGCCGTACGGAACAGAAAAAAGAATAGACGGTTATGGAGGATACATTTGAGCCCGAGTTTAGGTTAGATTTGTGCTCAAAATGGCTATCATTAGTTGTTAGTAAGACTAGAATCGCTCTATGTGATTTACTAAAATGGGACAGTTCCAGCTGCATTGTGCGGACAGGACGGTCCAGCGGAAGAAACTTGATAAATAAAGCAAAGGTTGTTTTCTTTCTTTAAGATCATTAAAGGTGACTTGCAAATGCTTCAGTCCGAGGTTCTCTTACACCCACCATTATCCATCAGGCTTATTATATTAAAAAATGTCGAGCTAAAAGAGACGTACAGATGACCTTTTTATAATGAAATTCCTATTTGTTCTACTCCGACTAACTCCTGTTCCCACGACTTCATTTACATCTATAGATTGGTTAGCCAGTGGTCGACATCTTTGTAGAAAATGAGACTAGCTTATGCACTGTCATTATTAGTATGCTCGTACAATAGAACAAGCAGGCGAAAATTTTAGAGAAAAAACCAAAAAAATACTGTTTTGCTTAGATATTTAATTTCATCAGACTAATACCCTCAACGTTTAATATTATTAGGAAAACTTTGTTCAGTTACAGTTAACAACAAGTTATTCGTATAGCAACCATACACGCTTGCTGTCGAAGCCGTAGACATCCACGGACTTGGCAGGGTTGCTCGTAAAGGTAACATTTAGTTGTATCATTTCCTTTCAAATTCTCCATATAGTATTTTCTTTTAGAATATATGTCCAATAATTGCTTTTATTGGACTTTGCACGAGATGCACGACATGACTGGAGATAACACAGCTTGCAATTATCGTCTTATAAAGTGCTTGATAAAGCTGCCATGGTAAGTATCGACACACTTGATCAAGAGAAGCCCTTCAAGTAAATAACGTACGATCCAAGAAAAAAAAACTTCGATCTGAGCAAGTACTTAAACTAGAGAAGTATCTAGATGCCTTTTCCTTAGCTTGCCTGATCTCATTATTGAAGCATTGATTTATGCAGCATTTGATTTTATGCAGTTAATAATATTCTATTCAGCACACGGGTCGGGATCTTTTCTGTGTGTGATATAATTATTCATTACTTCCGTTAAGTAATTCAGCGTTATAAAGTGCCTAAACGCAGTGTCGCATTGTTATGCCACGTACAAATCGACTATTTCGGATAAAGCTTAACAATAAGCCACCACTCCTGTGCCGTCCTCCAGTAAATGCCGGAAGCAATAAATGGACGGTAGGCATATTGAAAAGACGATAGTTTATATGGCCGATGCTTCCGAGGATGCCTTGTCTCACAAGGGCCGTTCGCCCAGTAACGTCTAACAATTTGGCAGCTGTCGACGACGCCTTGCAGATTGGCCTAAGCGACATCGGCCAGCAGGAAGAGAAAGAGGTTACAATTCAAACCCACCGCCGAAAATCTGTAAGCGGCGTTGTCAAGTAGCACCGTTCTGCTCAGCGGTGAAACGAGGACACGGTAAGTGGGACGTTTTCCCTTTTTAAGATAGCAATGAAAGGATAGGTTCGTATTGCTGGCGCATCGTATTGGGCAAGCAAGCTAGAAAGGTAGGAAATTAGTGAAAGGAAGATCAATGCAATTATTCGTGAGGATTAGTACGTCTGCATATGGTTAAAATAAAAGAAACGGTAGGTAATGATAACAGAATTATTGTCAGCAGCAGGGCTGCGTTCATAAGAAGAGGCAAGGAACATAGACTCGATATGAAATATCTAACCACAGAAAGGACTGCATAACCCACGATTCTGCCTAAGCATAGAAGATACACGGCATCGTCTGAAGTCCTGAAGCAATCATGCTTTGCTATGGAACTTAAAGTATCGATATTTTTCTCGAAATTAGCTACATTCTTTTTTGGCGACGGGCAGCATTGATCACAATCATGGCTGACTAAATCTATTGAACGAGAGGCTACAATAAAGCTACAAAAAAATATTTTTACGAGATTTCGCACACATACACATGGAGGGTTTCTTAGTTTGGATTTATAATTTTTTACGATATATAGTTCACAAAAAAAAAACTAGAAAAGGTTTTGTAATTATCACCGGCGCTGTCTTTAATAGTTTGAATAGCCTCATTTGTCTGCCATTTTGAAGGCAGAAAAGTGCAGTTAAACATTATGTCTGCACTGTCTTGTATAATAAAAATAGTAAAAAGTTCAGCTTACCACAGGTCCGTGAAGTTATTAACTGAACAGGTTTTTTTTACAGGTAAACGTGACATGGTGTACCGAAGGGAGTTTATCTTATTCAAAACGTGTTTATCAAGATGCGCCCCCCAATGTGAATCGAACTGATCAAACAGCACCTGGTATCTCAATATGTATTATCGAAATGGTTTACCAGTGTATTCGTCCAAAAACAAAATAGGCTATACGTTATACCCATATCCGTTAGTTACTAACTCATATTCTCGATACGTCGTCTATGTCCCTACATGCTACATGTGCCCATACAATTAAGGTCATTAGACCGCTTTGTAGACACAGAAACCCTCGCAAGTCAACGCGTTCACGCCTCAGAGAACAAAGCTCAAGGATGGTGAAAATGACGCTCTGGCTAGACGGAGGGCGAGAACAGTGTCAAGTGAGCGTTCTTTCCTAAGTGAATAAGGCCGCCCTTACACTAGACTGAGTCTACCGACTGACTTCGAAGTGACTACCTGTCGAGCTTCGAGGCGACAGAAGAATCGCATCTCTTACACATGGCATTTGGATTTACAGACTGACCCATCCCTGACCAGGCACTTCACTGCTGTTCCTGTTTCCCACGGACATCACTGAGTAAACGAAGTTGGGCTTTTAGAGGCGACTGCCAAAATGTCATGAAATGGGATGACAACAATTTGATAGCTACGGCGGCCCAACGACTCGGAGTTTGAGCCAGCAAAGGACCTTTAAATATGCACCTGTTCCCGGCCTAACAGGTATTGGCCTACAGATAACAAAGGGAGCTGCAAGATATCTTCAAGAATCGAAGCTTATACTTAAGCACCATGAAAATACCTGATTTATTTCCGCGACAGCTTTTGCCGTATTTCCTAGCCATGACGCACTCGGTTCTATTAGATGGCACAAAGGCAAGGCAGGGATGATTAAACCGATTGCTCTTTGCTAGTTTGAGCGTGCAAAAAGCAAACCTCGAAAGATCGAGCAGAAAAAATCGAAAATTGTCGCGTTGTGCTATATAACTGCAATATGATGCGATGGCTTTTGAAATATATGGCGCGCTCTTCTGGTTCTTGATAGACATGTAAATGAATAGACATTTAGATAGCTTTCAGGAGACATCGCATGGTGTGGGTTACTAAGAAAGGTAATTGGATGGTAACAGGATGCCAACTTGACACATAAAATAAACTGTGAGCGACTTTTACTTGGCTGAAGATTGAGACTCTGTCATGAAACATGAAAATATTGGACAATGTATTTTGATAAGAAAACACTGAAAAAATCATATAGGCGTAGAAAGATGGCAAGAGTTTCGCGTATAATTCCTTTAAACATGATGTAACGACACCAACCGAAAAACCGTCAAAGGGCGTTAACCCGTCCATGAACGGAGCAACTAACATAGTCTGGCCATCCAAGTAAATATTAGTAAATTTTAAGTGTCCTTCTTATTGAATTAGCCTTACGAGATTTTAGGAAAACGTCGAATGCAAATTGTACAAAAGAAGGCGATTACATATTTGGCCACATTCGGGGCCTTCTCTACAAAGTTGAAAGTTGAGCAGTAAAATTCGTAGTCCCAAAAGAACGATCTTCTAGAATCTAAATACGCAGTGAATCACTTATCTTTTCCTAAAATCGTAGCACTAATACTCCTTTATACTCTTAAGTAGCTGAAAAGTCAATCAGCAACCTGACAGAAACCCTGTTCTTTCTATTTACTACAGGTACTACGCATTGAAATATATAAACATTGGATACATCATCGACTGCACTTTGCTTCCATATAGGCATTTTGATGGCTTTTCTGTGCTGTGCATCGCCCAGTGACGGTACATATCTTCCATAGAAATGTGTTAAAAAAAAACCCGTCCAAACGAAAGAAGTTTGGCGAGAAAAGCTGCTTGTATGATGCAAGCCGAGTACAGAGCATAGATACGTTTGTTACATACATCTGTGCAGTCGTGTGTAGTTCTCAACTGGGCGACGTTCTCTACCTATCTGACTCACGCGCCCACACACAAAGAGACATATCCAGTGCGTATCCTTAGCATGCATGCTTATTTCTTGACATCATTCGGCCGTCTGTCCTTATTCTCCAATCCAACCATTTGCGATACGCACTGGCCAACTACCGCTTTCGATAACTAGGTACTCTTACTCAAAGCGAAGACTTCTCCTCTTAGGCTTTTCCTGTTTTCATTGAATATCCTATTAGCCTTAGTTTTGCTGCACCTCAGCCGGGTTGGATGGATGAGGGGGTTCATGGATGCATTAAAGTACTTGTCTACACACCAGTTTAAATTCAACTGCGAAGTCTAAAACGCCGGTTAGGCTACGTTTTTTCAAAGAAGCCAGACAAAAAAATCAAAGCCAAAAAGGTGCAAGCAGTGTCGTGTCTCTGCGTGTTCGGCTGTTCTCGATGATTCTTTTCAGTATCTCGGATTTTATTTGGTTTTCCACTACTTCCGCGTTATTGTGTCTACCCCAGTGTGAAACTCAAACGATAAGACAGTAAAGGTATCAAAAATAACAATAATGCTAAAATACAGAGAATAGGTTAACTTGCATTTTTCAACAAATAGAGCACAAGGCGCAAACTGGCTAGTATTAAACGGGCGCCATGTTTTGGCATCCGATCTTTACTTACAAATCCCAGTCCTATGGTTCGGAAGCATTAGCCAGCAAAGGCTAACCCTAGACAGCATGCGTGATAGGTTACGCCTACGTTAGAGAGCGCGTGACGTAGCGTAAGTAAACTTAGCGGCGATACCGGCAACTAGCTCATTATTACCACTACTTCTAGATCTTTTCTGGTCCTAGCCTTTCTTCCTTCTCTCATGTAAGGGACTTCCTCGCTTCGAGAGTTGACAAGTCCTGTTTTTTGTGCCTGATAGAAATTGTTTTACATCCTTATCCCAGCGAACCTCCTGTCGGCAGTATATCGTTCATGCAAGAAATGAAATACTCTACAGTCAAGCAGGGAAAGTTAAACGTCCTTTTCGCGCGTTTTTTTTTTTTTGTTTTCGATATTGCTAGAAAAAGCTACTGGAGATTTTTACACAAACTCTACGAAATCTTAAACTTTATATATATAGCTCTCATTTATATAGTTTAAACTCGTTTATAAACGCTACACAAGCTTTCTACACCAGAGCTAGACTTTTGCACATAGGGTACTTAAATTCAATGTAATTAGCTTTATAAAATGCGGGTCTGTTTGATCTTACCGAGTTTATAAACATAACTTCAGGCAAGATAGAGTACACGCTATTTAACCCAACCGATAGAGCCATCTTATCTACAGCCTCTCTTGTTTGCTTAAAAAAATTAGATTATGAACAACTGATGCTCGTAACGTTTGCTCACGGTCATGGGCTGATTAGTTATAAGTTTTACATTAGATCTACTCATGTAGACTATCTTATACTTTCATAGTGTTCCTATTTTGAGAGGGTCACGATTGACAAACTCCCAACTGTAAAGTGAACTCAAAAATGACGCTTGCGTTTTTAGGTCCACTTGCGTCTTTTCTGGTCTGGAACAAAAATAGTGAAACACTTTCAAGTTAAATACTGAAGTTCAACCGAATCGGAAATGAACAGCTTTTACAGCTGCTGTCTCTTCTTGAACGCAGCAAATGAGCTTGTTATACTGTTAGGAATAGTCGTCAGTGGGAAGCCGCTACCAAAATGCAATTAACCCAAGGAAATACTTCATCTTCCTTGGCAAATACGTTCACTGGAAGGTGCCGTACAAGTGCAGAGTTATATTGATTCTGAAACACTACACACCCAAGGGGAAATACACACAGACATATATATAAATGGGTAACTTATATCGCTAACGAAACAATGGCCTCACTGTACAAATACACTGCGTTCTGTTATGGCATAGGCCCTACCATCAGCTGTATCAGGTTCCGTTTTAGGCCACATTGGGATGTTCAGGGCCAACATTACCCGCTACAGTAGCAGCCGTAGAAAATGCCAAAAAAAAAGAGAACCTCTTTTTTCTCACCAGAGCACGACACCCGAGTCGTCCATTGATGCAGTACTTTCAAAGCAGCCATGCGAAAAAACTATCGCTAAGGAACTTTATCGGGAACACAAGGGCCTATTCCTACAGCTGCCGCTGTAACAGCTTCCATTGCGAAGCGCTAACGAAACAGATGCAACTGTTTGCAAATGAGCCATTTGAAATGGCGCAAAGGGATCAGTAATGTTCGACGTTGTCTTCTTGGGACTGTAAATTTCTTTGCCAGTGTAGTAACTCTTATTTTTTTCAAAACGAAAACAAAGCCCGCCTTCCTGGATGCACCGAAGAGTTGGCTTAGCCCAAAATGCACGTGATAAGCAGCAAAAAAGAAAGCCTTCTGCACTACCCGCTTTTACATTATTATTATACATTGTTATTATTATATAATGTATAAGACAGATATCGATCGGCTAGTGTAAAAAGCGAGAGTTAACGTATAGTTTCAAAAAATCAAATTGTGCTTATGCGTATTGTGCGGTGATGGAGCATAGCTGGAAAGTATTGTGTCTGACGATAACGTGACATACGATTAGAAAGGCTTGTACGTGGTTTACGTGTAGACGATATAACGTAGGTTCGAGACGTTACGGCTGGCCAGTGAACGTTCAAAGCTAGCATAGGGTTTTAAAAGTGTTAAATATACATCGCATTTTTATTATTTGCTCGGTCCGATGGCTAAATAAATGGACCCAATATCTAATAGAATCTGCAAGTTCTGTTGCGGACATCCAGATATTAATATCCGATCACCTGGCAGGGGCAGACAGCGCCTCAGCTGCTCATCTATGTGGCATCTTATGCACTTTCCAAGAAAGTGGCAGATGGTCGATTTATCTCGCGTCGATAGCTTTTTTACGATTACCTTCCTAGCACCTGCGGCCACGATGACATCACTCGCGATAACCCCTTGCTTGAGTGCCTGATAATTTTTTACCTTGATATGGAGTAATTAACTATAATGTAAAAGGCTGTCGTACTTGGCATCAAAAGAGATGGTGTTTTCAAAATTAAGAACTAGGCTGCAAGTTCTCGGTCCTTGCTACAGATCACGAGAGATATTTATGTCATTAGATCGACAATCGCCTCGTCCTGATAAGATCATAAGAAAAGCCATTTCACTGTCGAAGGCCGTGTTTAGCATATAACGATTAGGGTTGGTGATCAATCGAAATTCAGCTAGCAAATTGTACGTATATTTTATTGTGACATATGCTTAATCATTGTAGTCTTTGCTTGGGTCCTTAGGTGCCATTTGCTCATTAACCTAATTCTATCTACAACATTGGAGGGCCTTACAAACTCCTTCGATCAGACATGGTTGGTTTTTAAAGTGACGGTAGATTGTTTCTAGTGGGCCACATCAATTACTACAATATAGTATTTAATCAGATGTAATTGGCGGAACCCACTCGTTATACTCTGCAATATCAAAAACTAGTATTTCTCGCTCATTTTTGGGTGTTTAACTCTGTGGCCCAGTCGGTTGCAATCGTACGTTCAGTGGATTATGATAATTTTATTTGCTGACAATTATGAGCTAATGCCGTGCATTCCGCCATATTTTTTCCTGTACTTTCCGGGTTTTTTGGCCCAGGTTTTTGTCGGACGTCGATGACGAGTCCATCTGAATGCCCACACTGCGTAGAAAAGCGCAGATTTTCTTGTTGGCGTCGATTCTGGTCCTGAAGTAGATTCTCGTCGTACGCATATGTTGCAGAAGAAATAAAAATGCTCCGAAAAGATAAAATCGGATGGGGAGCACATTTGAAACGCGCGTGACATTAACTAAGCCGAATAATCTATTATCTGAAATTGGGCATCTTTTCTTTTATAAATCGTTCTTCTATAAATATATCGTGCACAGAAGGACCACAGCTCTCTGTCTTATCCACTAGTATCTTCTATCTTTGCGAGTTGGAACTCCACAGCGAACGGAGCCGTTTCGAATGAAAAAATTAAAACTTATCCAAAGCAATGCCCAGTGTTCATACAACCTCAATCGGAAAGGGTTCAAGGAAAAATAGCTCACACCAAACAGCCCCCGGACTTTCCAGCGGTCTCGGTGTCTATCTTTATGTCATTTCAACAATAGCTCTCTTGTTGGCTTTATTAGTCCTTTTATGAACCAATATTAGCCTTTAGTCGGCCCTGCTACCACCAAAGTCGCCTCATTATGTCACACACCAGCCCATAGACTGCACACCGCACAACACCAACAATAATAATAACATCACTGACAAGCGTGACACATCTAATGGCAGGTATCTTAAATGACGCGGCTAGTATATTGTGATAGCGTTTCTTGTTTTCCATCCCGATTCGATCCCGTCAACACGTATATATATATATATATATACAGCGAGTTGTCTGAAAAACTTGGACAATGGCTTGCCGGTTTCCTTTAGGCAAAGCCTCGGACTGACTGTTTCCTGGCTATTTCCTCTGTTTTTCCTAAGCTTCTAGAATTTCCTTCCGGTGTTGGGGCTCTGCGTCACTTTCCAATGGTTGTGCCCTACCACCAGTCAACGTCATATAACGCATCTTATTGATACGGTTCACTTACTGCGTTTTCGCCGATAGATTAGGTACTGAGCAAAATTGTGCCGGCGAGCAATGTGTACAGCCTTGTTTCCGCCCCGATGATGCTGTTGCCCCCGCCGCTGCCACGTCAATCTCGTCCAGCCACCACTCACTGAGGAACCTCCCTAAGCGTTCTAGCGGCATATATTTCTTCGCTACTAGAAAATGTACTATATCATTTTTCGGCCATTATTTCCATCCTGAACGACCATGCTGTGGTAGCTTTGACTAAATCAGCGCTCACCGCTAAATGAGTTTTGAGATATTACGCTTCTATTGACATAGGCACATAGCAACGGAGATATAAGATCTACAGTTCGTTTATATTGATCTCAGTAATATTAATTAAAGTGGTTACAGCTTGGAGTGATTGCTTAGGCCATAAGCAAGAGGTTTTCTTCGAATGCTCTTTCGAAGGATATTTTCGAGACGGATTTATAAGAAAATAGATTTTAGAATTATATGTATATATATATATATATATATAGATATATTGAAGCACAACAGACCAACAAAGGACGTGCAATGAACGCAACAACTGTGGGATATTACACACCGAACTAGAACCGGTTAAGTCCTTTATAGAATATCGAAAGCTCACAGCAAGCCGTATTCCGAAAGCGATCAGTTAAAAACAACCCCATACTTTTTTGGTTTGTAACGCTACATAGCTCTATGTTCCTGTAATTATTCGTATGGAGACACGTACTCATTACTGATAAAAATAAACACCTCTTAGGTTCACCCCCTTCTTAGCTTCGTGCTCTAGGGTAGTTTTTGCACTACTTGTAGATCGTGAAGCTTATTGTATAACTTATTTAAAAAATCACTTAGAATAGTTGATGAAGAAACGATGGTAAAAAGTTAATTGTTAAGCACAGTATATACGGCGCAGATCGGGCAGGTTAAAGCACTAAATATAGTTTTTGGGGGGCCCGCAAATCGATCGGGTACAGATTTATTTATGCGAACATAATTTAGCCCTTTGCCATATATTTTCCATTTAGTTGTGAGCGGTGCTTACACTGAAATCCGATGGCAGCTTTATCAAGTAATGGGAAAAGATTCATAGTGTTTCAAGCAATATACGGTGAATACGAAACAACACAACCAGTATTTCAAGTTTTCAATAGATCACCGCTAAATGAATCGGATACCATGCACCATGTAAACGTAAATCCCACGCGTCAGTTTGCTGGAAAAGGTATGTCGTTTGTTTTGGCGGACATCATACAAGTATGCCTAGGAAAAGATTTGGACCCTTAAACTGATCTGTTATACGTTGGTGTTCGAGAAAAAATATTAAAAAGCCACGATTAAAACGTGAGTCAAAAATACTCCACTTTTTTATAATTCGAATAAGATAAATACTTGTACTAATTGTGGACTTATTTTTTTCACGTGTCTCTTCGCTTTGTACATGCTTAAAAATCTCGTTTTTGTTAGCTGTCGTACATTACGTGGCTAACGTTGCAATCTGTTTATACCTATATTACGAAATTTCTTTACTTATATAATTTTAGTACAAAGCGCTACACGTCCGAAATAGATTAGCTTTAAGAGACCTTCTACACTAGTCATTTCCTAAATCCAATCATTGCTCCATACTCTTTTCCTTTTCTTGTGCGCATTTACTGGTTTTGTGCTCCACTGTGGCAACATGAAATCCTGTAGAGCTTCGCAAGGTTCACCGCCATCTTGGTCTAATACCTTTAGCGTCACAAGTGATCGAGCGACAATTACTTTACTACCCACTCTCTTATCCATTGCATTCATTCAGCGCGTAAGGCCATGACGCCACTAGCGCATTGCTTTAAGCCTATGGGTCTCTCGTATTCTTTCCACCCATCTTTCCACCCTCTCTCCACTTTTACACATGCACTATCTCTCGGTTACGCGCCGCTTTTTCATTTCACCCCTCGCCTCGAACGCTCTGTCTAGCAAGTGGCCAAGCTACTAATGACTGACACTACTACGCGCTAAGCTAAACCAATCCTTTTTGGTTAAGTCCCACCAGGTGGCTTATGCTCGTTGCCGTTGCCCCTTCTTCGACTAAAACCCCTCTTCACGCCACCGTCACTTTTATTTCTGTACCTCGTGTTTAGTCTAGGTCGGTGTGTCATCCGCTTCATATTACCGCGGCCGTTTTTTCCTGCTGTGCAGTTCAATCTTATCCCGTTCTTAGCCCCGGGGCTTTTCCCCATGTCACCGGATTGCCAAGAGGCCAACCCACCATCTAGGGACTCACGCAGTGAGTGTTCTTGATTCTTGGCTCGCTCATATTTCATCCATGGTTGCTATTAACGTTGCTATTGCTGCCGTTATTGTCAGCAACGGTTTCGGTAACAACAGCGGCGTATTTTTAGCCGCAGAGCTTAGTCCTTTTTAGTGTCTCCCCTCTGTGGCAGCAAACGCCCGTAGTAACAACGGCAGTAACACAGCCATCTCCAAGTAACTCTCTACTTCGCTACTGCGCTCCGAAGAAGCCTTGGAGGGCACCCTCCACCGGGAACGCAGGCTACCCGTTTCGAGTGGTGTCTGCGTTCCACGATGAATCTAGTGGAGCACCGCAAGCACTGGTGTTTCTGCCGCAACGCAGCTGACTTGGCTCCACAACCAGAGGCTGAAGCCGCTTCCAAGTTACAGTTTTATATCACCGAGAAGCTCTTAAGCTTACAGGGCGAAAGCAAAGGAACGCAGAACGAAGGACCCATCATGGCGAAGAGATAAGACGGCTACAGCCTAACACCTTGTATGTAGAAGTCTAAACAGCAGCAGCATAGGTCATGTCGCGAGCAAAGGAGTCTGGGCTAAAAAAGCCGATACAAAGCAAAAAATCCCATCACAGTATGCTAGTCAAGGCGGGCAGGTACGAAACAACCATGTACGGTAACCTGGAAAATGTAAAAGTAATACAAAGGAAACGAGAATCATTTGTGTCGTTTAGTGTCTGCGCGTGAAGGGCACTGAACGTGTGTGTACGCTAAGAAAGAAGCAAAAGAAAAGGTAGCAAATACCACTATTTTCCGTTCAGGAAGTAAGATAAGCAGCGTAGCAGTCAAAGAGGCCGTATCCGTTTGGCTTAGTCACCACCGCTAGCCATCATAACGCCAAGGAACGGCGACAACATGCACTCCCACGCAATAACCCTCAGTGCCTCTATCCATAATATCTGATGATAGCGGTAAGAACATGCTTGCCGTTGCATTCTATCCGCGTTCGTGTTCCTTTAAGCAGCGAAGCAGATTTTATCAACCACACACGGTATAAAAACACACAGTGAAATGCGTGTAACTTTTCAGTTATAATTGTATAATTGTAGAAAGACGCATCAAGTTTAAATGGGGCTGGGAATAGGCAAGTCGAGAGAGACCCAGGTGCTACGCTTCCATACAGTGGCAATGTATGTTGAGTCCACCCCAACTGTCCTGAACGGGTATCGCGTTAGCCGCAGATAGCTGCGTAGACGGATGCAAACCAGTCGGATAACGACTACTGCGTAAACGTAGCACTTTACTGGCAGTATGATGCACAGTTATAGTGGCCTAGTAATAACCGAAGATAGGGCCTCAGATGGTAGTGAAGTATATATAGGCATATGGGGATAACGTGTCGTAACTTTTAAATCATCGCTGCTACGTTGTACGCCTTCTCGCCCGTCCGATCGTTGTCGTATCACTTCAGATAAAGGAACACAAATCTTTAACGTGAAATATTTGTATACGTTGCTAACGGCGCGAACTTTGCCGATCCAGTGTATCTAATTCATAACTGTGTATTCAGCTATATTACGAAGAGACGATATATATTAGCGCATACATGTCACTTGTACATTTGTAGACTCAAGAGATAGTTCAAAATGATAAGTCGAAGTTTCGACGTACAGTTACGTCGGAAGCATAAGCGGTTTAGTCAGTGGCTGTGCCGTATTTTCCATCAACATACGAGCGTACTGGCTTCTTGACTCGTGCTCTCTTTTTGTATATCGTCTTTTTGAGAAAGTCAAAATCTTGAACCTGCTACATCTAAATGCTCTCTGATTTCTTTTCAGCCACCGTCCACCACGTTGTTAGTCTTCTCTGTAGGGCACGGCTCTGTTAAGGCTACCCCGCACGTTCGGAGACTAGAAAACGTAATGCACGAAACGGCCAAGCCAACCTTCAGCAGGAACGATCTTGAGCCTTCCACGATTTCATCGTTTTCAGTGACATGCTCCTTTGCAGTACCTTCTTGAGTGTCAGCATCAATAAAGGCAGGAGCAATACAGAGACACGTTAACTGGTTGACTGTAGGACGCCATTGGTATAAATTTTGAATCGGCCAACCCCCATTGCAAGAGGTGAGATAATACTGTAGGCGTAAGAAGCAACATGGCTGACCAAGCCGCAGGTTCCTTTTGCGACCGCCTAGCCAGAACAGAGAACAAATGGCTCGGCGCTGGAGCACACAGACTAAGAGAGATTATAGCAAAAGCCGACCATCTCGCCCTGTTCGCCCTAGGCATCGCCTCTCGTCTTGCGCCCTTCTTTCCTCTAAACTCTACTACACATGCTCCATTTGTCATCGTCATTTTTTCTGCAGTCGCAAAATTCTGCGATATTTCAATGTCGGCCAAAGTAGCAAAAGCACCTTAGATCCGCGGAAAGAGTCTTTCGAAGAAGATTCTTACAATCCGGCAAAATAGGCAGGCAAAAAAGATGGACTGGTTGTTTATTATGGTCAGTAGTACAGCTGGGACCTCTCTGTCTCAGACGGCCTACTATTTCAGTGTTAATCCAGCTTAAACTCGCACCCGGCCGGACCCAAAGGAACTAATTAATGAAATGCACTGAAAGTCGACTCCGGCTAGTTTAGTTAGCCGATATATGGCGAATTGAGTATTATAGAAGGGCTGGTATTGCTCGATGTGGTATGCGCGTAATAAGGAACTGTGTGTGTATGCCTGTTGGAAAAGCGTAGGTGTGGTTCGAATATTTCCTTATTTGAGCCTATAACGATGTCGTGGCTACGTTTGCCGCGGATCCTCTGTCTTTTTCACTTTCTACCGAAGCAACGTTGCCTAAGTTAACTTTCCGACTGATCTAGGATCCAAGATTTGGATCCGGAGATTAGGGAACGAGTTACAGTCTGGGTTCGTCCTTTTAGCACATCTGCTAAGCGGCTTCCGTTTATGCGACCGCCTGCCTGCCCGCCCGCCCGCCCCTGAATGCCCCCTCGACACACTCGTGAGCGTATGGCGGAAAAGCGGCTTCTTTTGCCAACGGTGGCATATGACGCCAATTTGGTGGCCGTTAGATCTCTGCTTGTTGGATCTTTCCACACAGACAGGCGAACTCATATAAGAAGTAAGGAGATAAGACACAAAAAAGTCGCTGCTTCCGTTTCTTTTGTCGAAGGCTAAGCGTTTCTCTTTTATTTCTCTCTGTTTCTTTCTGCTCTGACTACATATACACGTGTGCTACATAAGTACAGTGGCAAGAGATTCATTTTGGGTTTTAATTTTTAGTCGGCCTTAGCCAAGGACAACTCCTAGAGGCTCAAACGCCTTACACCTACTGTAAGGAACACACGGGCATATATATCAAAGGTTCGCAGCTCCTTCATACACATAACCTAGCCTCGATGATAGAATACTGATTCTACAGTTTCTTTAACAACTTCACGTCATGTCAACACCTATTTATTATTTTTCCCAAAAATATTTTGCGTAGAAAGCCTCGAATGTCCGTGAAGAATCAGGACGCTGAGGTATTTCAACGAAAAACATAGTATACAATACGCATATATAATAATAATAATAATAGGTGTAATTATTGGTTAAGAAGTAAATAATAAAAAAAAATGACAAACTGCGTGTATGTGTCTCCAATATAGGGGCAGCAAAATGTTGGCTGCTCATACGTTCGCTTCATTTGCGTGCGACCAGGCATGCCAAACACGTTGCCGTGCTAAAAGGGAATCGTGATGTACGGTGAAGAAGGATAGCCTTCTGAGAAGCGGGCTATAAAACCCTTGTTTTTGATGTTCATAGCTTAGGCGACGTTGAATAGATACACGTATATAGATATAGGTTATTCTTCAGCAGCCACGTAATATTTCTAGCCGGGCGCTGAAAAACACTAGAGAGGTGCTATAATTGTATAGTCAGGTTTTGAAGGGCTTCATTTCATAACGTTAGCTATTAAATCGACGGTACAATGAGCAACTCGTGAAGTACCTATTACTCAGCGAAAATAATCTAGATGAATCAAATATCTACCTGAAGACTTGTTTATAAGTACATAGCCATATAATTCAAATAATAAAATAAACGCAAATTGCGGCTTCTTCTTGCCAACAGACTTTTTTGGCACGAAATCCAATATGTTAGAAATAACGTTTCTTAAAATAGAGTCGGCCACCTTCTGAATGTCGTTTGATTTTCAACATTTTCGAAACGTACTTGAATATCAATTTAATTAAAAAAAAAGTTCGTTTCGATTTGGAAAGTTTACGCAGTAACAACTTACAAAGAAACCTAAATTAATTCTGTATTCTGCGTAGAAAAATAAATACAACTGAGTATAAGGAATGCTATGAGGGTTTTTTCAATGCTTTTCACGCGCCCCGATGTCGTACTCATAAGATATCACTAGGAAGTTCATAGAACGCTCGCCCCTATAGATCTGCTGGTGTGCAGACGTTGATCCATAAATTATTTTTTGATAGCAAGTGTTTTTAGGTGGGGTCCAGATGGACACATCTTCCACTAATGACCCACATTTTTTCCCGCTAAACTAATAGGTATTCGTGAGCAAAACGCCGCTATCAGAACCACAATGAGCAAACAGTTATTCTAGAACACACAGTTTAGTAGCTAGAAACGCAGCGGAAATGGGCCATCATTAATCGAATGTAAAAGAGAACAACCTGAAATCCACGGATTACCCCTGAAGATTACTTGTATAACCTGGGTCGAAAAGCGTCCTGTTATCGATATGATATGGCCCTGCTTACGAGTAATTGACATTTTATACTTTATTTTCATTTGTACTACTCACAGTGAGCTGAATAACAGGCCGAGATTTTTGTGGTGAAATTAGGGTAATAAGTCTTCCTCGCGAAGCAATCTTCCCACTGTATATCGACTATGGATGAAACTCAACCAACGTTTTAGACCGCCCGCTTAGAACATGCTTGAAGTGGTCCCGCCAATTTTTAAAAAGTTCTAGGATTCATTTTAGCAATGACAATGCACCCTGACAAAACCATCAATGATGCCAACAATATATAATTAGAAAAGATTCGTCTTTTCTAAGCTGTATAAACTGTCTAATATGCTGCGGCTAAACGTGCCCTGCGAATTTAACCGAGCTTGGTCAAAAACGTCAATCGGTCATCTTTTATTCATTTCTAAGCTATAACCTGTGACCTGAATGAACGCTGTTTTAGACGTGTTCTCCTCCAAGTGTATAAAGCCTATTGCGAATTCAAAGGCTGCATGAACGGCCCCCTCTTACATGTCCACGATACTTACTATATATATATGGCTGTACTAGTGTGCGTCTGTTACTAGACCACTGTCGAGCGGGCAATCCTATATCATTCTCGATTCGGCCGCAGTTTCGCTCCCTTCTCAAATTTGTAGCGTCAAGCAACAGCTCGCGCGCAGGAGACAGCCCCACCACTTTGTAAGACCCGTTTGCTGCTGCTTTTTCTTGCAAATAGCAATTTTCCCTTCTGCTGTCGCGGACTAGCAGATGTCCTGACAGTTGCCAGCTTTTGCTAGTTTGCCCCGAATTTGAATGCTTCGAGATCAGCTAACTATTTGTTTACATAGTGCTGCCGGCAGACCTCGTCTGTTTGCGTTGTTACTGATACTAACTTTAACATGTCGAGCGGACAGATTGGTTCTGCTTTCGCAGCATTTCCAGCTAGTAGCTTCTGATCAAGGCCTGCACAAGCAACGGTAGGTAGCAGCAGCAACCTCCTGGAGATGGTCGCATTAGTTGTGACGGTTATCGTGTGTGGCAGAGGCACAAAAAGCGGCGTCGACCACGTATCGCAGGCCTGGCAGGCTCTGTGGAAAAGCGAACAAATGAGATGGTTACTTGGGAACGGCTAAAGGATATAAAAGTAGCTTCTGTGCAAGATTTATTAATCTTTACAGTCCTGTCCTTGCTTTTCTCCGCTTTTGGAATTCCTTGCTAAATCCTGATACCTCTGCTACCCTTGCTACCATCCGCTTTGTCCAGAGCTGGTTTACTTGACAACGTTCAGCGGATGGAGATGGTGGCCGCGGCGACCGACGAGAGTCAGCATCAAGTTCGAGGGGGGTTAGAGTTTAGCGCGCCAAATTTTCCTCTTTTCCTGGGCCAATGCGGTAGTCGTGTTCGAGTGGTAAGGAACAATGCTTGGTTTCGCGACTACAAGCTTTGTTGGACAGCCAAGAGTTAGCGAGATGTACGGATTATTTGCAATCAGACCAGGGATGACTGCAGGGCATAAAGCTGTTTCCCTGAAGACTACTCAGTCAGTGAAGAGAGCGACCGCCTACCACAAAGACAGAAGGTAAAGAAAGTCGACGCTTGGCTATACGAAAAGGGTTCAGGATAGTAGGGGGGTTACTGAAGTTCATAGAGAGGAGAGAACTCCCTCAAGAATAGCGTAAACTGGGAAAAGGGGTCGATGCTACCGGTAGCCGGCAACAAACGCACAAAGGAACGGTAGAAAGGAGTCATCAGTGGCGTTAAGGCAGCCGTGGAAATGATCACAGACATCATCGGCGCTGTTAGTGCAGTCGTTGCCTTCTCTTGTGGTCCAATATAAGGTATAGTCTAGGAGATTTTGGCCGACTAACCCACTGCTTTTGGCGATGGTTGACTGACTGACTGGTAGTGGCCAGTGGAAAGAACAAGAAGTACTATGTATTACCGAGTACTGCAAGAAAAAAGCCCTTGTGCTGGCCTTAGCCTTAGTTTTACCCCCAAAGTGGCTGGGCTAGTAGGTAGTGTCTAGCCACCACTGTAAAATTACCGAGGGGCACAAATGTCCTGCTGCTACGTTGGTTACCACTCGTTTCAAAGAAGGCTCAACTATTCCCCACTCCTCCTTAAAAGACATCTTCTGGCTTTTCTTTTCTAGGCAAAAAATGGCGACAATGCGTCCACAGCTCAACAAGAAGAGAGTAACAATCGCTTCCTTTTTTCGGTAATTTTAGTCACAGTCTAACAGGCAGAAGTATATAAGGCAACAAACACAAAATTATACGAGCCATAATCAAAAACGCACATATCGAAACAACTTTTCGATCTGACTGAGATATAAAAAGCTGTCAAACCGAATTGGACTTTGTTAAGAAGTTGCACCTGGACGCTACTAAATACAGGGATCGACTGGCTTTCGACGTTTGACATAAGTGATACTAAAATCTAGCAACTTCTAAATCACCAAGATGTTTTTATATACTTGAGTATAAACCCAGAGTTTCCTGAAACGCGTCATTCTTCGTTACATATATGTATTAGAACACGGAGAGAAGTGCACATATATGTAACAAAAGTGAACATAACTTTGTTCATTCACCTCTGCTCATAGTAGTAAAAAAAATTCACAAATGTAGGTCAACGAACGATAGAGGAATGGTTTTAAACCTTTACGTCATGTAGGCGTCTTGTTAAGTTTATAAACCTAATTTGAAAAAGTTGCCACATGTTCTAAGGATGACAACAAGGAAGGCAACAAGCGGCATAATACCTATCACAACTTCTTTGCATGTGAAATACACACATATATCGTCAGACTCGTAGAAACCTGGTTTCCTGCAGAGTTTTTTGTAGAATCCGTGCACGGCAAAACGCGTGACACCATGTCTAGCTGGCCGGTTCGTTCCATTCTACTCGTGGTTCCTCATCGCACGCAAAGCCAAAGAATCCCCATCAATCTCAACGAATTTTTGCTCTCAGATTCTAAAGCTTGTCTTGAAGGCTTCCCTTGCTGGGAATTTAAAGCGACGTTGTACGTCTGCTGACAGCGGTGGCAAGTCGGTCAAAAGATATGCGAGACGACTGTGTATAGACCCGGGCTTTTTTTTTTTTGGAAAAGAATGCTCTATTTCGACATAATTGCTTAAGGATCTCTACCGTAAGACACTGCTACTGTGAGGTCAAATAAGTTAGGAGCGATTGTCAGAGATAAATGACGAGGTGATCTGATCGCTCATGTGGCCAACGATGCTTTTCTGCATATGTTGGTGACGTGCGCAGTAAAACTTCTGCCGTTCGCGGGAAGGAGTAACCCCAAATACAGAAACCGGTTTACATAGGCAAAAAGCAACCTGGGGTGGTACAAGGCGTAAGTAGCTGCAGTCCTACGTCCCTTTTAAATTTTATCGTATCCATCTTTACGAGCAGTACCAAATCTGTAACTGCCGCATGAAGGCGGGCTAGAGTTTGCTGCATTCGGAGCTCCTTCGATCCGTGTATCACTGAATCGTCTACATACCTGATATGCTTCGACCGATTTCCTCGGCTCTCTTATTTGATCAGTAAGGCCCCTTAGTATAACAAAGAATCCTAGGTTGTCCCCATGAGCCAGGCCAGTATATATATGTATATACAAAGCTTTTTTTGTCTCCCACTTCACGTAGCAAAGGGTCTCACCCCAGCTCTTTGAAGAACCAGAGTTATAGTCTTTGTGTTACTGTAATGAACTAAGTTGAAAACTGGAAAACACACGTGGATAAAGCTTACTACTGAACCTTATATACTTGAAAGGTTTCGTTGTCTTTCGTAACGCTATAGTCTAGTTAAAAATATAGGCAGTGTAGGTAGAATGTTGCAGCGGAATACGTTTTTGTTTTGTATACCAAGACAAGTTGTAAACATAGCGTGCTTTTCGGAAGTAATTTCTGCTTCAACCTTAACCCTGACCTCTAAAGCTGTAATTCAGAGACCTTAGGCGTACTTTTGGAACTGGCAGTAGTGCTATATATATATAGGACAATGCGGAGGCAGGGGTCCGTCGTCGGAAGCAGCGCATGATGCGGAAACTAACATGAAAATTACTAATAGGTTATAGAGATCTACAAGCCAGCTTTAGTAGAAATTTCTGCGTGGCAGGCAACGAGTGTATGCATAACGAGTCAGTGGACGCCTGGAAGCGGATTTTTTGCGTCTGCTGTTTATTCCTGCGCGCGGAAAGGGTTCTAGCAGATTTATGAGCTTCTTTCATCATAATTCGAGTATTACGGAATCGCGTCTGTCTAGATTAGTTTGCCTACAAAGGCGTGTGATGCTGCGTAGTATAGATAGGATTTGTAGTAAATTATGATATAACGAATTATACGAGTTTTGGTTAAATAAACAAATGTAAGGAGGACTGCAAACGAACTAGTTAGCCTGGCCATAATTATTTTGGAATAGATCACACATATATGTCTTTAAATAAGGCATTTCACCAAGCTGTCTATCTTTCGAAACTGAGACCCGACGCAAGTTTGCATCATCTTGTCATAACGGTGTACCCTCGAAGCCGCTTCTACGTTTTCAATATGTTTTTTGTACTCAAGTACAATCGGTCATCGTGCTATGTAGACTCGATACCTATTATGCAATGTGATTTTTACTGCACGGAAACATAAAGATCTTATCACATGCCGCACGTCGTAGATAATTTTCAAACGGGGCAGTGTAATCTGGGTCGTTAATGCCCATCGCATTGCCATAGTAACTGCAAGCATGCGATCATCGTTGTTTAAAATTTTAGCGTTGCCGATTGGTTACTACAGAATATGATTGCTGTGCCGTTTCATGAATCTTTTGAAAAACAAGGTACACTTCCGACCGGCTACACCTTTCACTGGAGATAAGTCGTTAGTCCTATATTAAGGTGCTGATTTCGAGAACCTGCCTACGCAGAATAAACAGTGAAAGGCGTAAAAAAGTAGAAGAAAAGGGCTTTCCAAATAGCAGCCATGGATGAATAGTTACAATTTCGTATGTGCGTACGTGAAAAGTAATTAACTCCCAATCTTCGGCTGACCTAATGGCAAAATTCAGGGTTCCAGGAGAGCGTGTTCATTGAAACTATCATGCCAAATAATTATTTACGCTATACTGATTTCAAGCCGATGCGTCCCCGGAAATGGCAGATTTTTATAAAATTTATTTCAATCCTGAGACACAAAAGTATCAAAACGTACACATGCTACTCAAGCTAAGTTTAACCTTTGCACGTCCGGGTGCCGCATGCTTAAGAAGAGTCACTATATTTTCGAGTATTTATCTGGATGTTTAGGTGCAGAAGATCCCGTAATTTTTCCCTCAGAGTGAAAGCTACTCAACGTGTTATAGTTATGTATTGAGTAGACTGATTAGCGGGAACTACTTCGCATTCTACGTGTACTCAGATACCGTGAGAGCTGTTCATCTTCAGATGTATATGTATAGACGGAAATTGCCATTGTAGTTAATGTCAGGTGACAAAAATATCAATCGCTAGGCATGGCCTCTATTCTAAATTGTATGGTCGACATAAACATTAAACACCTTGAATAGTGCTTTTTTTTTTTATATAAAATTGGGCGAGCAAGGAAAACATATATTAGGACTAGGGTGAGAATTGGCCTTGGTTTAAACTTATCTTAATATATTCATATAGTTTACAGTGCAAAATAATTTCTTCAAGGTAAACTGTTTGCCATCAAGCTTAATTAACATGTTAACCTTTGCGGTTATGGGGTTCACTCCACAACGGCTAAGACCAGTCGCTTTTTGCCTATATCATCCTTTATCCTTTTCACCTCAAATGTCAACTTCAGATATGAGAACTTAGATTGTCGTGAGCTTTTGATTCATACTAGGAAAGAGGCACTTTAAATAAGATTTAGTTTTAAGAATATGCCATTCGGTTTAACAGGAAAACCTTGTCGAATATAGCTCACCAGACGCTTTCACTCTCCTATAGACATTTATGAAAATTCGATCACACAAAAGCCCAAGGAAGTAGAAGCCGCCAACGAATCTCATTGCTGGGCAGCCAGATGCCGGACGTCACCAACGAGAACATTAATGGGTCGAGTCGGCAAGGACCGACATCAAGTAGACAAAACGAAGTCAGGTCACTTTTCGCTCCCTTAACAAACGTTCTGGTAGACCCAGTCAAGCTTTGGCAGGCGTCGAATATACGTTAGACGACCGTTAGGGTCGGCCTTTAGCCGATGTCAAATGGCCATTCGAACATCGACCCGCTCTTTGAGCGATCCTTTAGAAACCCCTAGAGCTCGAATCGGCTTTTGGTCGATTTCTGATAGACGTTTTTAGAATCTCCACTGTCATCATTGAAACAGATATGGTTAGGGTCAAACCGGTATTTAGTTGATGACGTAGCAAAATCATCATTTTTGGCCATTTGACCCCAAAGTACCAAATTTTCAATAGATACCAGGAAAATGGTACGCCCACATCAAAGTATTTTTTGTTTAGTAATTTTGACGTTTTTGGAAAAAATTTCTAATGTTCGTACATATGTCTTCAAACACAAATAAAAATAGTCTGCTCCAAGTTGTTCATTTTTATAATTGGCACATATAAATAATTTCAAAAAACAATACCCAGAAAAGCGTCAAATCTAATTCGTGTCCCAGAAAATATATTACAGTATAGCGTAAATTATTGTGGTTTAATGATATAAAACGTATATCGACCGCGTCAGATAAAACTGAAAGTAACAATCTGTGTTCCTGAAGAACTGTTTCCATATATATAGACAGCAAATTATCTAGCTGACCCCGAAGTCATAGTTGTAGGCCGGCCACTTTTTAGATGCCTGTCTACAATATATATATATATATATATATATATATATGTAAAATATTGATACGCAATGAGAAAATGGCGTCATTATTATGACATCAAAAATTTTTCAGAATCAGCGAGTATTTAAATAATCGCTGTTGTGTCGCAGCATAACATGTGATTCCGACTGCGTGAGTGAGTAAGCAGAAAGCCTTTCGGGATACAGGCAATATCCCGGTCTCGGTTTTCACCATTGCCAGTTATGCGATCTAGATTAGAGTGGAGCATCATCTTGAAGGAAAGGGTTAGGCGCGGGCCTTCGGTTCGCTTTCGTCAGACGAAGGGTAACGGATGACACATCATGCGGAAAATTACGCCACCGTCCTCCAACGCGCTCGCCCCTCGCCCTCATCCTGTCATATTCTCTTCCCGTGTTTGTTGTTCCTGCAGCGTCGCCCTTTGCTTCTCTGCGGTAATGGTTATCCAGACGTCTCCCTCTTATAGTACCCGTAAGCGTTCTCAGACGTTAAAACATTTTCCGACGTTCGTGTCATCATTCCGCGATTAGATACCCGGGTTACCTTTTTGCCCTTTATGCCTTGCATGAGGCTGACACTGCAAGCTGAATTACAAACAGTAAGACAACTATGTCTATTGGAACTATTATAGTAATGAATTGTATTGATGGTTATGATAAGCAGACACAACATATTTCCATAGCTTTATCCTGTCCAGGGGTAAATAATTTATATTCATTAATATAGAAAATGCTGCCGCAGGCTATAGGCGCTCAGGCCTAATCAAAGAGCGACCAGGGGTTAAGTTTTGTAATAACCAAGGTAGTTAGAGTTTGTGGGGTACAGTAGTTGCAGAAAGTACAAATTATCCCCCAGTAAGTGTAATTAAGTAACGAACGGTATCCGACTGAAATGGCTGCACGGGAGTGTGCGATAATCCTGAAAAAACGTGCGGAACGAGATTGTATAATGTATGTTTTTATAGGCAAAAACACATGGTACTATATGTCGCCGAAGTTCTGGAACGAAATACGGGGTCGAGGTTTCTTCGCTAGGCTGCACAAGGGATTTTTCCAGGGGGATATGAATTTTAATTTAAGTAATTAAGTTAGTTGAGTATGAGCAATTAGTTTGCAAAGATTCACTTTATTTCTCGACAATAGGTATTTGCCAACTCGTTCCAGGGGGCTAGAAATCAAGCACGCTAACGCTCTTTTGCGTGAGTTGTAGGAATATGAAAATAATTGTTCGTGTGGGACAAGAAGACTTTTCAAAATAGAGCTCGTTTAAAAGAAACATTAGCCACACAGCTCATTGAAAATTTCCTTTGGGATAGGAAAGATCTTCGCAAAGGTGTTACATAGAGAAACTGTGTTTTCCAGAAACATCTGTGAAGTAGACTTTATATAAAGCGTTAATTCATCCGCAGAGCGTCCACTGATTACAATAGAGGTATTGACTGTCGTAAAAGGACTATTGTTGCGGAAATCCAATGGTACGCATCGCGCACCTTGTGTAGTTAGTGATACTAATGGGACATAAAGGCTCGGCAAGGACTGGCAAATCGATTTCTGCCATGACCTCTATCCTGAACTCGGCGTAACTGAGATTCAAAGTTACTTAGATTTAGAACTAAGGAGACCGTGGAACAGGTCATCAGATATGCTAATTGCGACATAGCAAACCGGCTGCTTCTATTTCATTCGTTGGAAATAAGGCATACAGTCTGCTTGAACTGTGACTCTATAAAAGCTTTTCGAGCTTTTTACCATCATGACGTACTGTAATGTGTCAAGCAAAACATAAAGTGTCAGCGTTCGAATGAAGGTTAGCAAAAGACAGTTAGTGGATGCGTCTCCGACAGATACATTGGCGCACTACTTTCAGCCGCTGTAAATAGGGCAGTAATATCTGATGATATCTTCAACTACTTAGTCATTCTACATCACGCTAACTCTTACGGTACAGGAGTGACAAGTCAATGAGTGCACACCATTCGAATCCGGCAGACCTAATCACAATTAGCTGGAATTAGTTGAAATAGCCTGCCACCAATAGACAATTGTAGGTCAATCCGGGGCTTGGTATAATATTGTAAGTAGTATGCCAGAAGGGAATCAGTAACAGCGCGCACGGGATCACACCTCCAGACGCAGCCTAAGCTTGTCTATCTTGTCGTGCTTCTTAAATAAGTGACGAGTAGAATATTCATAATACCCAACTAACCATGACGTACTGACTTTGTATATATATATATATTGTGGTGTTTTTAAGATACAAAACTTTTCAGCGATGTACACCAAATCAAACTGTTTGTCACCAAGCTTTACCTTCAACCAACTGCCTTACGCACAGATAGCCCCGTGTACCTTGTCTTCACCTTTCAGAAATTTGATGGGCCGAGACGCTTTTTATAGCATTTCATTTTCCGGCAGGAAGCTGCCGGTCGACCAGACATGTTGTAGCGTCTTAGATATACTGCATTAATGCTTATACGCTCGAGTTCAGCTACGGCGTTCACATTCCGTCACAGGCTCTGACAAAGGCCCAAAAAAGCTCTAGCCTACTATAAAAACAATGCGAGATTAATATATACATTAATTGAGCTTGCTTTTCTGGTCGCTAAATGTTCGCCTGGGTATCCGAGCGAACCTCTTAACGATACACCAATGAAGATATGCTTCTGTGCATTTTGAGCTCTTGATTCGTGTGCTTATTTGGTAGAATTGAAGAGCTGCGCGACACGTAGTCTACCGTTGCGTGCGTCATCAGGTTATCAGCCAAGCATAAAATACCTTTACCTAATTTGAAGCAAAAAAAAATATATCATTTCCGAATGGCTGTTCTGGCATCACCTAATCCTGGATGAAGAGAACACGCATAATACAAGGGCCGCCTGTGAGTGCGCACGTGCCTATGTCTGTTGTAGGTCTGCAAGCGTCCGCTCACAGCATCCGTGAGCATGACCGTAACGCGTGCTAACTGTGATAGGCGCGTATGGTGAAGATGGCACAAAAGGAAGAGCAAGAGAATCTACTTCCAAATCAATGTATGCATAACAAAAGGCCGTAGCTAGTTAGCTTCTTCTAACAAAAATTTAACATCACCGAAATTACGATAAATATGACATAGCAGCTCTATACATTAGACACAGTCAGGGTCAGATAATTTCTATTGTTCACTTATACTCATTACAGCTTTGTATGAACTCTACTGAGGGTAAACACGATTCGCAGATAATAAAACTGTAATTATCTATTATAATTATTCTACGCTGACGCTTGATAATGTGTCTGTTTTCTATTTTCTAGTTTGGTCACACACAGCTCTTCAAAGCCGACCAACATCGGAAATACGATACAGGGAAAAGCAATAATCCTATATATGACAATCATACTTGTCAAGTTAAGGGGAGACCCTTATGTAATGCGCAGCCTATAATATCCTAATGCAACGCCTTCTTACTTCATTGCGTTGCACAATTTAGCGATAATTTTTTTTTGCATGAAAATAACTTCAATGTCAGAACATTATACACATTTGAAGGCCGTATTGAGATGTCTACATGTTGTTCATAAAGCCGTCTCTCTACAGTCAGTGTGGTAAACGACAAGCAATTACTATTAGAACTCCGTAACGTTAAACAAATGTCCCATTTGAGATTCTGGGTTTTTCCTCTGTGTATCTATCCTATTTATGCAGTTCTTTGTCGAATGGGTCTATGCTATAATATCGAAGTGTCCGACCAAGTTCTAAACAACGAATGTTCATGTATGTGGATACATGAGTCTATCCAGAACAGGTTTGACGCTGTTATAATCCTGTTTAATATATGACAGATACCTGCGCAGGCTGAAATATACAGGCGAGATGCCTCAGGTGAGTAAATGTCAACGATGTACATAGGCCTTATGGCACATCAACGTTCCTTTTACAGAACAAAATGTAAACATTTTATTCTGTAATTATTATTATTTTTGCTATAGATACTTTCAAATAGAAAAATTCGTACAATGGTTAAAGTTTTGGGAAAGGGTCAAGGCTATTCTTTCGAGCCCTATAGCATAACTTCTCTGTAAAGAAAAAAGACCTAAACTGCACCGTTTTTGAAAAAGAAACGTTTTTATTAGGGAATCAGGTTTTTACAATAGATGTGAATCTGATATTTTGTATAAGCGTAACTGCTGGATTTCCTTACGACCAAATTTCAAAGTAGGCCACTATTGCGTTTCAGTAAGTTGACTTCAAAAATAATTTATTTCTCAATAATTGCTTTGCATATCCTAAAGCTACAGCCTCTAGCACTTATTGAGGAACGAATTGCGTTCTAAAGTAAAAGTTAATCCATTGAATCATACCATACGATCGCTTCTAGCTACATATTTCGCGGATCATAAATTTGGATATATCTTTTTTAATCCTAAATAGTTGTGAATCATAACATCTAGCCGAATATTTGGTAGGAGAATTTTCATCTTCCGGAAGGTGGCCCTTCCTGCGTAGCTTTAGTGAGTGAGTGACTGAGTGAGTGAGTGAGTGACCTTTTTTTGCACAAGTTATTAGTGACCATAGCTTGAGTCCATATAAACTTAACTTGTAAGCCTATATAGGCCGTATACGTATGCGTTCTTTATTGATATTTCCCCGGAAGTTGTTGAACTATTATAAGTCCATTTCGGGTCTACCACAGCAGCAGCTGTTCTGGTCATTCGAATCAGATAAATGCTAGCCTGATTCTTTCTATTTATAATGCGTATATTATAGAATAACATCGTAAAGCCCATACCAGGAACGGCACCTGTTAATTAAGGGCATTTATCGTAGCATCACATAGACAGATTCTATCGAACGTGCCAAGCGAGCAAACAGAACTCAAGTAACAGCTTGTATCACTAGAATCCTATTACCCTATTTTTGAGAATAGCGCTCTACCTTCTGATTTCTCGACTGTGTCCGTAGATCGCGCGTTCCCCGCCGTAGGTGCTGCCACCGCTGTAGTGAAACAGCACAATACCCGCCAGATCCCAACCCAGGATACGGATGGCACTGTCGACCTCTCATAATACTGCGGCGAAATGCCTAATAATTAGGGTCTTCTGAAGGAATCCTACGAAGGTGGCCTACCAGTGTTCAACTAATGCAATAAGAATCGCAAGCTAGGGACATTTTGAATAACAATGAAATCTATGGCGTGGCTAGTTCACTGCATGTATACAACCGTTCACCGTATGCAGTCATAACATACGTACGCTATAGTTGCATATGATGCTTGTGTTTAAGGAACCCTTATCAAATTCAATGGAAGCAAATCGAAACGTTTTTACGTCTACGGCGGGGAACATTTATATGCGCATCGCTACATATTGCCGACTGCAGTTTTCTCTTGAGCTCCGCGCGTACTTGTACTCAAGTGCACATATTTGTTTAGTATGTGTGGATACGGTCATAACAAAAGCAGCTGTTCCCGCTTATTCTGCACCGCTACTACCACGCACGTGTCACTTCCACGGTAGAACAGAAATCTGAACTGCTGCCACTACCCACGAGAATCTGGACGGGAAGTGTGTCACTACGGCCAACCGGTCTGTGCTCCCTCGAATGTCACAAAAACTTTAAAACACAGTTAGAGGGTTCGGGAGTTTGTTCTTATCCGCTAAAACCTGCATACTTTTCTGGTATTTCCTCGATGTATCCGAATTTGTTGGTGCTCCCCCATTGAAGATATGTAGAAGTCGTCTATTTGCAATAGCTGCGTTGCACAGGTTTGAGTAGTTTGGTCACATTAGATGTGAATCAGTCTGGCGGGATGCTAATGCACTCCCTTACAGCTGAACTTTAGGTTGAATTATTTTTGTCGGTGGTAGCATCAATAAAGTTATCAAAAATGACATCATGAACCTCATGAATATCATACTGTTGCTTTATGAACGATTATGTATTGATCTTTGATGAGTTTTTTTTCATTAATTTTAAATTCAAGACAACAAATGAGAAAGATAATGTCTAGATAACACTTATCTTTATGTACAACCTAATTATGAACACTGCTCAGGGCTTTTATTCCAAGTTGATAACTGATAATAACTGAACTAACTGGGGGTTATCATGGAAAATATTTTTTCCCGCCTTGATACGTTTCAGCACCGGTACCTACGCGAAAAATTTCCTATGTTCTGAGAGCATTTTTTTCAATGCAAATTTTATTTTACATTTTTTTTTATTACTACTGTGTTTTAGTACTATTACTGTGCAATAGTTTATCTTAAGATTCTTCATTTGTACAGTAAAAATAAAGCAAAAGTGCAATTTGGACACTTTTTGAAAGTTTCTCAACTACGATTACGTTCTAGATCTAGGCTCAAATTTGCTTACACCATTTGAGGAACATATATATCTAAAACCTCTGCGACTTTAAGTATTCGTTATATCAGGTTGAAGACTAAAAAAATACAATTTGATCAACAATAGACCTTTATAGCAAAATACGCCAAGCAGACTACATTTTTAATAAATTACATCGTAATCGAAATGTTTATTTTGTATCATCCTTAGATCATTCGGCTTCCCCTTTCGCGCTTTACATAGGAAATAAAGCACAGCGTATTTGAACACCGTACTGATCTATCCCACAAACTGGATTCATTTAGATGAGCCATAATATAGATTTCAATGAACTAGGAAAATATTATACGCTTCACAAGGCCTCAATTGATATAGAACTTCAGCTTCAAGCTTACGTTCCCCTAACTCTAGGTTTCAACTTTCTTTTGTTGGATTTCACAGATTGATTACACTTTGCATTGGGTAGATGCTGACATGCCACAGAATCCAATATCGTAATAGTATCCTTTTTTTTTTTTCAAAGATCGCATTAAAAACGTTTAGCTCACGTGGTCACATAGTTATTTTTGCCTAGCTAGCAAAATCACTTTATATAACCAAAGCTCTTATATTACTTAGTTATTAGATATTTTAATTTGAACTGAAAAAAAAACATTTTTTTTTATATTCTCGTAAAAATATTCCTGACATTTTCCTTGTTTTTTTTCTTTGAATACATTTTTCTGGTCGACTTGCCATTTTCGCGCGACTTATCAGGTCGCACTCCTTAAAAGCAGCTATTTCAAGATGATAGAAAGTCCTGATCCCTCTAAATATAACGAATCATCGCTAACTCCTCTAAGTTCGTCCTATCGCTGGCTTCACAGAAATCATCTTTCGACAAGTGGTTTTCCAAGAAAAAGCAAGCAGCAATAATAAATATCGTGCTCAACTGATAAATTATAGAAAACAAAATAATCATCCATACACATGCATGCATCACGTGGCCATACAGTATGTGGTATTTCTATTTTGGGTGTGGTGGCTGGTCTCGAGATTATGATGGCTGAACAGGCCATCTTCCTGCTATGGTCTCTTTTTGGTAGGTTTTACCACAAAATGAAATGTTTCTTACTTCGACTTTGCATACAAATAACAATGACTTCTATATGTACACTTTGCACAGTGATCTCGTCCATAGCATATTGTTAGGATGATTCCCAACAGTGTCTTAGAGCAACGAGCCACGCTTGTTCAACAAGGACTTTCAGGATGCGGCCTATTACGGCTAATTCATGGATAGCTTTGTACATTCTGACCTGATTCGCAGATAGTATGGAATCTTCAATGAGCAATCATACTCTTGTGATGTCTTCTAGCCTCCGCCTGCACTTAGGCTCTTTGGAAGGCGTATGCGTCCGATCTCTCTTTTTCTAAATCAGTCTATATTAATTAATTAGACAATATAATTTGTTTTCCAGACGAGAAAGTGTAGTAAGATATGCGTGTACGGCTGAATTAGCAGTGGTTTTGCATTAGAAGAATGATGGGGTGTGTACTTCGCGCTCTGTACGTTTGATTACTGTATAGAGACCCATTGTAAAGAAGCGGCGAATGAAAAAGAAGATCTTTAGGAAGAAGTTAAGCTTGACTAAACGGTGGTGTCCCTCATTAACTTTGGCCTGATCTTGTTTTTGTTTGTTGAAGAATCCTCTTGTTGTAACAGATATTTATATTTTTAGTATTATTATTGTGGATAATTACATCAGCTGCGACAGTATTATATTATTACCTTAATGAAATAGTATACAAGTAATAAGACATATTACTTATAATTTATCATTTTTAGAAGATTACTTTTTGGTCCGTCGTTATATCGTCACGTTATTTATCTATGATTAAATTGTACAATTATATCTATTGAATAATGTGGTCAATACGCTAGTTTTATCCTAGCATCGTCAAGACAATATCGATAAATATTCAAAGTTCTAAGGATCACAAAGGTCACTTCTATTATTTTATAAACCAGAATATCGTATATCGTATACAGACGTAACTCAAACAAAGCGTCACAGCGCGTAACTTTTCATTAATCTATATTTAGGACATAAACGCAAGACATCCGAACACCTAACAAAATTATAGCATGTTGGGAAAACACTACATACACACCTTGGCCTTGCTTTCCACCTATCTGCGACGAGTTGTTCTCGATCTCTACGTATGTATATAATTGTACCTGAACGCGTATCTAGATGTACTTGTCTGTGTCAGCCATAATTGACCACCTGTTTCGTTACAATTAAGAGTACTGGTTATTTTGGACTTATTCCAGCTGGATCTGTTTGTTCCTATTTACGTTGTCGCATATTGGCATCGGCGTCGATTGCGAAGCGGTGCCAATCCGGGAGTTTGCCTATTTTATTTTCCTCTCTCTTCCTCTACTTCTATCCCATAACCACAGGTGTTTATGACTTAGCCGAGGAATCCAACGGTAGCTATTGTTTAGCACGACTACTGGTGCTATTGCTACCAAATGATGCTGTTGCCTAGAGAAGCACGCACATTCATCGCTCCTTTTTGATTTGCACGCAGTGCGGGTACTGGCATGTTAAATCGGCTTCGCACATAGCTAGGTGATCAAGGACCAACAGCCAGCTGAGTGAAAAATCTGATTATCTCGCATGATTTCTTTAGAGCAGACTTGCTACGGAATAGGCAATGCACTGCCTGTTCAGTGGGATCACTGCCCCAACCTGCTTTGAACTTCTATGGTGACGATAGGTCGAATAGCTGAGGCGCCGATGTTCAGTGGTAGACGCAAAAACGGCCTTCATTTCATAGCTATACCAATGATAACTGGGATGTAACGGGTGTTGCGAAGCGTTTCATCGAGCGATATTTTCGTATATTATTGTTGTTCCCTTACATACACACTGTTTAAAGGACAAATAAAGGCTGTACGCGCGCAAAAAAACACCTTGTATGCATTGTTCCAATTAGTGTCCTGTATCGTCAATATTAAGTATCCTGAACATCATACAAGTAAGTTTTTTAGAAAGTTAGTCGATTTCAACAGTCGGGCAATGTACGTCGTGCATTTTCAGCTATCGGTATAATGATTTGAAAGAACAGTACTATGCAAGTAGATCTTATTGTTAGTGTAAAAAATTTTTTTGTTACCTACTATTCTTTGTTAACTAACATGACGGAACGAACACCAAAACATGGAAAACTAGCCATCGTTATTTCGAACTACGTAGATGTGATCAATCGTCGTAAATACACAGATAACCACTTCTTGTAAATTTATTTTATATTCTGGTATGGTAGTTGAAGATGACTTAATCTGTGCGTGGCCTGTATGCATAGCCATCCGCAAGCTTATTGTAGAATTCCCATGCCCCTTATACCTTTGAATTCCCATATACAATGTCATGCCAGGTTATGCTAAACAGTGCGCTTCGTTTGACTTAATTCCCTCTTTTCTACGATTGCTCTGGCTGTGAAATTCTCGGTCACCAACGTATTTTCTACTGGGCGATAAGCCCAGAACAATTTGCAGAGTCCTACTTTTTATAGCATCCACGTTCTGAAACTGGTTAACCAGATCCGTTTTAGGTTTACTTTATGCAATGCGCTATTATTAGCAACACGTTCATTGTGGATAGAGGTTTTCTGGGGTCTCTGGTAGAAGCGGGGTTAGCATGCTTTGCCTTTGTTTGCTTACCCTACTTTTTGTCAGTTTTTGCTTAATGTCAGACCCCTCGGTAAGATCATTCTAAGTTATTTCGTTGTAAGTGCGAAATTGGACTTCTGGTCTCGGCAATAATGTTTGGATCATTTTAACCTTACGACTCGCGCAAGCTAAAGTGATAAAACGAGAGAACAGAGCCAAAACTTTGGATGTTGCCTAGGTCTATTTCCGATTCAATGTTCAAAGTTCGTATTTGAAATTCTTATTATATAAACTCAATTAAAATCATATAAGGGTAGGAAAATTCTAGAGATCCGAAAAAGTTTTTTTGCGAAACTTTGAACGTTTTACTGAACCTTATCAAACGCTTCCTCAATATCGAACAGTATTGCATAAACTAAGTGCGTTCTGTGACAAATAGTCACTGTTCTAGATCCTCTACTACTGCTTGGCATGAACGCCTAGGAGGAAACAGTGTTAGTTATCTGATATTTCTGATAGGCAATGTACTAATTGTCTAAAGGCTATCAATGCGGTCATTATTTTAAGGACATGGTGGCCAATGCGATTACTCACGTGTCCTGTTTTCTTTAAAGATAAAAGATCGAATAAAGCATCTCCATTTCTGCAATAACTTTCGTTCTTTCAGTACCTTCATCATTAATCGTGTAAATATTGGAATTAGATTCTAGTTATCTGTATGCCCCTTCAGTGACTGTACTTTCTTTTTGATCATATTGACTAAACCCATAGGTGTACCAGTCCACTGCGTCATGGTAGAGGCTATCTTCTTTAGATCAAGTCTCGTCAAAGTATTCGATCAGAAATGACAGCCTTACTAGTTGCATAGACCCTGCCCTATAAGGTGTCACCTGGAAGATCTGTAGTTTTATTTCTTCTAAAAGACACAATATAATAGTACTAATGACTAATGCTCAAACAGCTTTTTTCTTTTTTTTCCGATAAACTAGTTTTTTTGTCAATGGAACTTTTTGCGGACCTATTTCTAATCCACAATGGCCGTATCTGATATCTATTTTGCTCTTCTACAACCTCTTCTGCTTTACCGTTGTGCATTTTAATGAAGCGTCTTCTGAATACAACAGTTTTTGGCTTCACTGCCAGCATCATTTCCACGCTAACTCCGGAGCCTATTCTCTATACGTTCAGCAGCCCATCAGAGAAACGTTTTATCCGTGGAACATTTTCATCTGATTTCATTGGACGTATGTGCTTACATTGTGCCGACCCCCAGGTCCATTCAATATACGCAGGCTTGGTTGGTAGTACTGAAAACCCTATTAATAATAACAAACTATAATAACAGAACTAGAATTAGCCCCAGAACCACGACGTGTATGGGCAGCTGTTATATGTTAAGATTCGCAGTAGCAAGTTGAGGACAAGTCCTCGCATTAGCTTTATTGTAACAAACCTTGTATTAGTGTATGTATACGCCAGAAAAGGTTACTTTCCCTTTATTATCTCCCACTATTTTTCCCCCTCTGTACCCCAGTTTTTTCCTACATATACGAACTAGTCATTTTTTGCCTTATGAGTGCGGTCCGAGACAAACTGATTCGGTACTGCAACCTCTGTCGTAAGTATCAAATCCCGTATAAACTGTTTTCCAGTCATTGAAGATTGAGCCCATTGATCTCGTTTGTACACCTGAAGACCATAACGGTATATCTCACAAGGTGAACGTGGCAAAGGCTACTAATGAATATATATTCATCTATTTTGCATTACCGTTGTTTTTTTTTGGTGAGGCTCGCAGCTTACTGTGAAATCTGTCTAACTTAGCATCACTGAAAAAAAGGTGTATACTGGAGAGACGGGATCTTCAGATCCGGAATGAGGTTGAACGGTACAAACAGTGCAATATCGGCACTCTATCTATAGGCTCAGAAAAGTAGCCCATTTTAGTAGTTATAACTGATACTTTGAACCGTAATGTGGCAATTCATCTTTTGATTAAAAAAGGAAAACCTTTTACTTGGTATCTGCTATTATCGAAACGTTGCAGATGTACTCTAATCACGGCTATGCAGCTGGATGGTACTTTAATTGTGCAGTGTCTTTCTAGTCGATTATAAAATGCTACTATTATAATATAGAGTGCATAGGTAAAAACATCGAATGAACAAAGTTAAATGAAAAAGTCGTTGTTTCGTCCTAGAACCCAAATGGGCTTCAGCATAAACTTACTGGCATGTGTTTGCTAATTATTTCTAGAATCCTTTGTTCTACCGTCAAATAAAAGTTTAGAAAAAACAAAGTTTTCTGGCCCGCTTTGCCGCTATGCGGCCCGTTGTCGGCAGCTCGTTTCGGGTGAACGAACCTTGTCATCCATCCGCGAAGAAGCTCGAAAGGTTAACACAGCTGATCAGACGTACTATGATGGATGCCCAGTAAGGTTTCATGAAACTATGCTGCTGTACTACCTAGTTCATAGTGTTTTTCTCTTGGTACCCTCTCCACAGTTGGTACAACCTTACAGATAGATTTGCATTTTCCTTATACACCTTCCTTAGGTTTTAAGGCTTCCAAGCTATCATAGAAATTCGTCATGTTCTAATGCTGCCCTAGTGTTCTAATGTATCGGTGAGGTTTAAGCAAAAACCATAACCTCTGACAAACGATTCGTTGCCCGTCAGCCCACAACTACGTAGACTATCATTCTGAATAATTAATAACAACTTTCAATAAAAACATTCAATACTCACGACAGTTTCAACACTGTAAGAAAACGAGCCGATGAAATCAACAAATAATAATCATCTACAATATAACGATTTCCAGCACCAGAACTAAAGGTCGTAAAATGGTAAATGCTATTTTGTTGACCTGTTTGCCACAGCGCCCGTATTACAGAACGGGTAAACAAACAAGCTCGAAAGTACACTGATTTCAGTATCTTCTGCTACCTATTCACTGCGGCCGTTTGTATAAACAAGTGTGCATCTTATGATGGCGCAGATCCACCGAGGACCTGTCGAAGTACAACTGAAAACTCTATGATTTTCAGTGTCGACGAAATTACTATTTCTGTTGGATGAAAGCAATTCATAAAATGCAATTTGTTTTGAAATACGCGCCACACTGGGCCGGCTATTTTTGTCTTCATCAGATTTTATCCATTAATTCGTTCGACTGTTGTTTCGCGATGTTCTGGTCGTCCTTTATAATATCGCTGACAACCTATTGCTACCCTCGACATTACTTTAAATCATTTAGACATTTCTTTATACTGTCGTTGTACTCGTCTTAATCACAAGATCAATTCCAGCTAAATACACTGTGTCCGCAATTTTACTCCTGCATCCATGGCACGTATATAATTTTAACTTAGACATTCAACATAATAACCATGACAGCACTTTTAACCAACTAGAAAATACAACAGGTACGCCAGGCTATATATATATATATATATATATATATATATATATATATATATATATATACTGTACACCTTAGAATATATAAGTGTACCTATTTAAGTTTGTCAACGACCTCCCATGGTAGTAAACAACGCACCCTAATGAGCCAGCTAACGGGTGCGTAGTTTAGTCAGTTTTGCTTTCTGGATAACAACCATCATCGTCAATGTTCCTACGAGTCGCTCCGGTGAACCGATGAAATCGATTCAACAGCCGATCGCTACTTAAGCTATTCGACGGCCGGACCGCAGCTGAAGGATTCGACCCCATGCTCGGTCAGGACAACGCAGTATAACGTGTTTATTTATCAAGTGAATACGTTGTATCAACGACGTAACGTTAGGTAATGTATGCTCTTGCAGGTATGGCTCATCGTACGTCGAGACCCCTTAAACGAGGTCACCTAATGCTCAGTTTATTGATTCCTATTACTTGTCAGCTTTTGCGATAACAATGAAAATGCTGGCTTCGCTGCTCAACGGATCCTGCAATTCCGTAGCTAACTTATTGTACAGATTTCCGATGAGAAAGATCAGAAAGAGACTGATCGCACCAGCTGTACTCCGAGCGTGCGAAAAGAGCTCCGATTGGCACTGGCCATGTGACTGGTGTTTGTTATCAATCATATTTCGTTAACATGTTTCTATTAGCTCGATATGAAAACAATTTTATTTTATACATTTCTATAAGTCCCCGCCGTAGAGCGAGAAAACGCGTCACGTCAGAAGCTCGTCTGTAGCTGCAGAAAGTCTTTAATATAAATGCATATTAACATTGGTCTATAGCTACATCGTTCCCGTATTGTATAATAGAGTACCACAACCTGTGGGAGAGTAGACAAAAAATGCAAATGGCGGGCGGCCATAAGCGAAGTTTTGGCCGAAAATATCCCACACTGGAGATAGCGTGACGCTGAGCGAAGCATCGTGCCAGAAATCAACAATCGTTTTCTTAATAAACCTATCTTATTATCATATATCTAGCAGGCATTTAGACACGCGTTGTGCCACAGTTATCGTTATTTTATCTTCCATTTTGCAGGAGAGAGGACAAATTCAGGGTCGCCTTTTCATAGTAACCGTTCAAAATGGAAGGTCATTAGCGCCGCTTAATCTGCTGTTTTATCATCTTGTTATCACATGGATAGCCTTCAGGAAACGTCCAAGGCTACGATACGCTAGACTAGCGTGAGCGATTTCCGATCCGAAGCTTCGCTGGCCGATTGACCTACTACACACAAATAGATCACATGCTAAACATCTTTTCTGATATCAAACGATCTGAGCGTAATACATTGTAAAATAACACCAGATGGAGATACGTCAAGTATTAACTGTTCTTTGAGTAACTTTGACACACATTAATAATTGATTGCTGTTAGAGTGTCGTTAATGGTACCTCTACTTCAAGGCTTCGAGAGCTAGCCTAGTCAGTTTCTATTTAGTTCTTGCTATATGCGGTGCCCGTGCAGAATATAAATGCAAGAATACGTCTCATTGTATCTATTAGTACTATTCCGGCACTGCAAAGGAACGGCAGCAACATAACGACGGTTCATAAATCTTTCATTCTTGATACGATACACTGGTATCGGACATTGGCCCTCAATCCGACTCTGAATACATTCACTGAACATCATCGGCGGTCTGTACCGTCGACTCGTGCTAACACGATGGCCGTGTTGGCTACTTTTCTAGTGCGGACCCCACCGGTGCGTCAGACAACCAGTAACTCTGTCTTGGGAGGCCACAAAAAGACCTAAAACGGGATAATGTAGCCGTTTTTCTTTATGCATGTATGAGTATTTCATTTTTTTCTTTAGTTAAAACAGTGCTATCGTTGACATCGAATACGATGACGTTTTATTGCTTCGCGGCTAGGCATAATTCTTCTGTGGCCGAACAGAATAGACAACACAAATGAGATGACCTTGAATTATAATAATTTTATTTGAAGAATAATACATCTCTAGTTTAGATAATCGTACGTAAGTTTGACATGTGTGGTACTTCCCATCCCCAATCTTCGCCCAAGGAATGTCCACCTGTTTTTACTTCCCATTTCGACCAACTATAATCAAACGTGTGGGCCAAAATAACAGTATAAGGCTTGTGCAGCAAAATCAATTTTCTTTCGTAAGTATATGAACGGCGGCCATTTTTATGCCAGTTGAATAATGGTCGCTTATCTTCTTGTGAGTAAAGAAGTGCACCAAGTTTACTTTAGGGCGGAGTTACCGCAGTTGACTTTGCCACGTATAAGGTAGAACGTAAAGCTGGGAACTCGCGGAAGGGTGCCGAGGCAATGTTTGTAATATACATTATTTAATAACATCATGAAGTAAACGCACACTTGTCAGTTACGGATCGAAGCTGAGCACAGCGAGTCTAAAGACAGCCGCGGGATATGATGACATTTCACAAATAATAAGCTAATTTATGTGGGTCTCCTATAGTACGTGCCTATCAAGGCTGCATGAATGGTCGCAGCCTAGGAAGCCCTAGACAGGCAGAGGATGTATTGGTTGCTATAGCTAGTTTGCTCTTATGAAACTTAAATATGCTTTCAGCCTTCGGAGATCTAGTGGAGAACTGTATAGTATATTATATTAGATAATTCGTCGATTAACATACATAGCCTTTCCAAGTTTCTGAAGTGAATCCTAATTACAGGTGAAAAAGAATGGTTGGTGTCTTTGATGGGCATTTGGAGATGAAGCGGTCAAAGTCACCGCGGTGACACAGGTTGGCGTGACCGAACCTTGTGAGGTATGAGAGGATATGCAAACGAGTCTGACTTCGAACATTGACTTTTCAGTTTTCGAGTAGGTCTACCGTCTTTATTGGCTGCTGTGAACCATGTGCAACAATCTAGACCAATCAATAATTAAATAATATTCGCGGCAAAATTATATTTTCTAAATTATGCCAGGACAATCTTGAGGGGAAACAATCACTTAACGACCGATGCCGTCCAGTTAAACTACTTGCTTTTTCTTTCATTCATATCTCCTACCACATCTCCCACAAAACAATGGCTATCACACGGGCAAAATGTTAAGGATTTGTAAGTATAATCTTCTTAGGAATTGCAATCCGTTCAGATGCGCTTTATGATTATTTAATGGCATAGCCTCATGGATATCGCATTGAGGATAAATCAAAGCCACTATAATTCTTAGACCATTCAAAGAAATTTGATAATATGCTTGTAAGTTTAAAACTATATTTGGGCTATTTCACCCCATTTGGGTCTTAACAAAAAATGGCCGCTATTTTTCCATGATGTAAAACCTATGTACTGAATCGTAGGTGATTCAAGCGGCGAGATCTCCCGCTTATAGAACTGACCGCGAAACCAAAAGCTAAGGTTTAGTTTATTTGAGCCCTGGTGTGAATTAAGACTCATATAATGTATCATCTATCTGGCATACGCATTACCTGTCATTTGCTAATTTTCCCATTTTTATTAATGACAACAATCGTTGAAGTTCTCGGCTCCAACTGAATGATTAGGAACCGGTATGTTTACGAAGTTACTAAGTATACAGCTCTATGAGCTTCTTCAACAGCTTTCGAACAACTAAGAAAGACGCAATCCTTTCATGCCGTTAGTTGCACTCTAGGAATAATTACCAGGTATAAACTTCATTTATCAATAGTAATACAAGTATTCTCTCCTGCTTCTTGCCCGATTCATAGGATTTTATGCACATGGTGTATTGCAGATTTCACGTCGAAGAGCCACAAAGTGTTAGTGAAACAGTGAATTAGTATAGATCTCCATTATGGCGACCTTTTCAACGACAGCTCTAGAAAATCGCAACCTTTTCGTTATAGGCTGCGACGTCAGGTAATGATTGAAAGATTGGCGTATCTGTCTTCCAAAGGATTCGTTATAACGTCATAACAATATTTCTATGTTTCTCTTCTGGACACGACCAGCACATGGTTCCAAAAGACCCCCTTTCAACCGCCGTGCACCAGAATATTCGTCACGAGCCCAAAACCGTCTACAGAGTATATAAGGCATGATACAAAGTAGTGTGTATGATTCGAGAAAATAGGTGTATGCATTTTTAAGAAAAAACTAATGGCGTCTATTGTTCATTATTTTTCCTCTGGAAGAAAGCCATTTTGTCTTGTAATTGACCGAGAAAAACAATAAAGCAGACTCAAATAAACGGCAGATGATTAAAGATAGTCGAAAAATTCGTGTCTTTGACACCAGTGGTTTTTTGACATAATTCCCTACTGAGTTAGTACAATGATTCGACAAGTACTTGGTGGCGATTAAACAACATCTCCAGAACAGAGCCACGAGCTATAGTAGTGACTTTTTTTTCTCAAGCTATGGGGGAGGGAGGTAATGCAAGTCAGAATTGAACAGCGAAGAAGACACGTCTTGTAATGGAGAAAATACGCATCACTGTAAGGAGATCTGAGAAGACATCGGTCCGAAAGCTGGTCGTCGAGGGTTCCCTATAGTAGCAATGAAGGCACGATCGTAATATGCATTGTGTCTGCTTTCGCCGCTGAAAAGCGAATACCTCCATTAACTGAGTAGAACGGAAGGACGTCCTGATGCTGGGGCGTCACCGCCGGGGGTCGGTTTCCCCGTTGGTGAGATGTTTCCGTTACTGGCTGGCATGGCCCGTACTTTGTGTTCTAGACTCCTGTTCCAACGAGTCATCATGCAAACAGACCTTTTCAGCTCAATGTTTCTCCTTATTTCTCTTGCTGACATCCGCCTTTAAGTGCTCACATGCTGAAAACGAAGAAACAAGCACATTGTAGGTCGGCCATTGTTTTCCTTAGTACTTTTTTTCTTATGAACTATTTTCCTAGATCTTCCGTCTGTAGCAACATATAGAGAAGCACTTTACCGTGCATTTGTGTGGCTGATAGTTTTGAGCGTCAGTTAAGATCGAAGAGATAGCGTTCGGCGTCCTGTTTCACCCGGTCCCTGTTCTAAATCCTCTGTGATACAAATCTATGTTACTTATAGATACGATGAGCAAAGAAAGAAGTTTCTTTTGCCCGGCAGATGGAAAACCCTGCCCAACTGTACCGCAAATTGGGTCCTACAGCCGGTATGCTTAGTTTTTCTTCGACGCAGCTGAGTTGTTTTGCATGCATGTAAATGCAGGTTTATTGTTACTTCTACCATAAATTATATGCTACAATTATATGGAGATAGCCTGCACGCAGATTGTATGTTATGCACTTGCAGAAAGCTTTCGGGCTCAACCTGAGTGACGGAGGTAATACCGTTACCGACCACAGAAGCCTGCCTGCCTAGACAAGACTCAGCGGCTTGTATCTGCTGCCGACTAAACAAAAATTTCACCTTTATTCTTCTGTCACGGTTAGCGATCTTAGTGCAGCAGGCACCGCTTGATCGAAGTAGAGGTTTGCTGCTTCGGGC
Organism: Varroa destructor; assembly: GCF_002443255.2. Lineage (NCBI taxonomy): Eukaryota > Metazoa > Arthropoda > Arachnida > Mesostigmata > Varroidae > Varroa > Varroa destructor. The sequence continues at coordinate 43,477,325 of NW_019211457.1, forward strand.
AGAAAAACCGGTCAGGAACGACAAGAGGGTCCGATAGGATGGTAATGCTACTCAAAAGTTTTACCAGCAGTTAGAGCTAGCGATTACGGAAAGCAGTTGTACTGCGCCATACTTGCGTCGTACACCTCAACCGCCGGCACACCTGTCTACCTAACAGTGGTGTAGTTACCCGCCATGTTTATAGTGGCTCAAAAGCACCAGTCACTAAACATGGCAGGCCTAGCTATGACTTGCAGACAGAAACGACGCTGAATTTCGAACCGACGACGATAGCCGTTGCCGCGTTATGAGGATCATTGCCCAAGTCGCACCCTGCTGCACTTTTCTCTTATCATCCCGTTCGACCCCAATCTTTTGCCGTCTCTCTCGATCGCTTGCACAAATTCGATTCGGCCTAGAGATCCAATGTCTGACAAAACAACCCGAAAAATGAGATCCAGTGCAGAACCAAGCGAAAGGTATTCACTCAAATACAGAGTGGCGGTGCCTAGAATAGAGTGCGCAAAGGTGACGTCCTAGGAAAAACAAGCAAACGTTTCAGCCTTATTAGAACAGAATGCTATTGAAAACAGAGTGAGCGACAGAGGGGACAGTGGATACAAAGATGGATGCCTCAAAAATTCCTGCAAAGCTCGATATTATAGGGAAACTGCGTGCATGAGAACAGATAATGGACTTAAAGGATAAGTACTGCTGGGAAAGCTTTTGTGTAAATAGAACGTATTTCTAGCCTGCAATATTCGTTTAAAGATATGCATTTTCGGTGAAAAATTTTGACCACAAAGAATCCGTTAATCATAGAAAACCTACCCCTAATGGAAAAAAAATGGTGCAACCCTTTAGATTTGCTTTCTCTGCCTTTTATTTCTTATTGCTTTTCCAATTTTGCTCAATTTGTAAACGTCCTTTGTAATACCACAGTAACTTTTCTCAAGCTACGTGAGAACCGTCGTTCTATATCGACAGTTGAACGATCTGGCAGTAGGCCGCGAATCAGCTTGCCATATCTATCGAAATAAGAAAGCTGTTACAACTGCGGTACGTCGTTTTGCCTGTCTAGTCTCACATAGCAAGGTTCCTATGGGACTCTCTACATATTCAGAATGCTGGACAGAATCGAGGCAACGCAGATGACGGGTTACGCGAAAGAGGTTCATATTTAACAGCATCGTACCGTTAAGCCACAGCCACTGCTGGTTCTGCGGCAGCTGCAAGTGAGCAATATAACTGTTTAACCAAAGTAATGCACCTAAAGGAACCCCTAAGCCTCCCCCCCCGGTTACGACGAAATGATACACGACAGACATAGCACCATTGGTCACAGTGCTGGCTCCTAGCGATTACAACAAAAATTAGTAATATATTTATGATTATTCAATCAAGTAAGCGATAATAAGCAGCCTTATTTCGTGACGTCATCGATTATTAGTTCGATCATTAAATTGAAAAAAAAAATTAAAAAAAGAGTTCTAAACTGTTTAAATACCAGACGTAAAATACGAGAAACAAAGGTTTGCCGACGCGGTTGTCAGAGTCGCAGCAATTTCTTCCAAACGACTTCAACAACTGTGATGAAAAACAGACAGAAATAAGTTGATAAATAGTAGGAACATACTGTAAGTCAGATTAGAATTTGCTTCCCAAATCGAGAAGCGTATCTCAAACTACCTAAGTAATTTTGTGTAGGTGAGGTAGATATCAGTTCATTTAACTTCACTGGCACAGTGATCATGTACATAGATGGCATTCAACCTTCCACCAGCTGCGGACATCATCGACTCTAGCAGGGGTTGTCTGGCTCTGTGTACAGTATATACAGCACAGCACAACAGCAACACTCGCCACCGTGAACATACTACAACACGATTAACTATTACCATTTAGCCATACGAGGTACGGAACGGCATTGGTTTAGTTCTATAAAGGAGGCATTGTTGAAAGTCCGTTTTCATCTAGAATATTCCATAATCGGTCTTCTTCTAATGCAAGCGACCAGCTTCGTTCTGCGCACTGAAGTTATTGTTTTAGTGCAAAAATGAAGGTACGAATAACTTTTCCATAGTAAACATTTCCATTTGGCTGATTGTCACTGGTCAATAAGCAGCCGTCGGGGACCTTGAGCAGCAAATGAGATGGCTCGTCCACCCTGGGAAGGAGTTGTTGGATCGGCAGGATGCTCTGAGTTTAGCAGGTTACCAGATAATTTTATAGTACCTTTTAGCAAATTCCAGGTGTCGAGTACGATCTAAAGTCAGTGAATAAATGCATTTAGGTAAATGATTTCGCTATCGCGGCAAGTTCTGAGCTGTTGGATACAACGTAGAAACGTTTCGATCTTTGCTCTAAACGCTCTAGTGAGAGTTCAAGCAAAATTAATGTAGAGGAAACGCAATGTACTTTTGCCTGTACCCAGTGAGTGTTGTACTTGGATGTCAAGAATTAGGGGAGTCTTGAGGAAGAAGAATCATACGTGATAAAACCAGCAATTTCTTAATTAAAGGTTATTCAAAGCGGGAAATTTTAAACATTTTAATCCTGGAAGTGTATTCATTCTGCGCGGTCAGTTACGAACCCCTATGAGGTGTAACAGCCTCTTTTCTACCGAGATGTCTACTAACGAGGCAACTACATCCAAGACATATTCCAAACTCGAGCACATTTTCATGTCAGCAAACGAGAGCTGCGAAGTCCATTTGATGGTTACAACTTCATGTATTATGTCTACAAGTACTCTCTACCCACGTAAGGAGGATGTGAATATGAAACATAAATACCAATTGTCTGCATAATTGCTAAATTTACACTTTATTGAAAACTGAAAATTGTTTTTGGCTGGCCATATTTTTGTCAAGTAGAATTGTGCCTAAAGCTCGTCGATCTATCGGCTAATTCGCACTTGTTTCTAGACAGGATATTTTCCTTACCTTACATTTGTAGGTCATTTTGCTTATAAAATTACCCCGCTGAAGACAATCTTTTTTTGTTTCGCGTGAACGTCAGCTGTCAAATCAATCTTGGCCATCAAAGAATTGTAATTGAAAGCGTATGCTCTGCTATATCGAGCACGGCACCGCCTCGAGGCTTAACATTTTTTACTGTGACACAAGTGGCCCTTTCATATTAGTATATAGTATGTCTATACCTGCTTCAAATGAAGCTGAACACGTTTCGGACTGAAGTTAACATCTAAGACAGAACATGCCCTTGGTTGATCGACCTTCGCAAAGGGTCCAGTGCAGCTTCTGCGGGTGAAAAGCTAACCTCATCAGCCAGGCCACTTTTCTGCGCTATCGTGTGCTGACTTTTTTGCCATTGGAGACTACGGTCATTGCTCTCAAGTCTTCCTAGCGCGAAAGTAGACGCTAGGTTTCTCAGACTGCTAGGGTACTTTAACCCATCAATTTCTGCTATCAATCTGTCCCTTCAAATTTTACTTGGCAGAACAAAATGGTTTTGGGGTTCGAAAAGAGCGGAGGATCATTAATAGAAGATTTGTATAGAGAATCTTTTTCTCTTCCAAGGTGGAACTGATAGGGTGGACCTAGACGATAGTGTCTGCGGCAAGTGTTAATGCTCTGAGAACAGCTGATGTTGCCCTTTCGGTGGACCTTCTAATATAGTTGAAAGGGTGTCAAGCAATATGGAAGGCCGGTGGGATCGATCTGTGCAATAATGTATACAGAAAACGACTGCATGGACATGGCGTTGATAGCTAGAATAAGCGATTGGCAACAAACACAACAACAGTTTAAAAGTTTTACAAGGCAGTGACGCTTGAAGGTAAGCAGGCAAACCGAACAGGTACAATGATCGATAGAAGCACATGCAAATTTTATGACGGGCAAACTGTTAGTGACCTGACAAAGAGAGTACCACGTTAAGCTTAAAATGCTTGATGCTAGTGAGCTCGAATTAAGCGACAGTTCTCAGGATTGCTTTCTTTGTGCACCTATACCGCGATAAAAAAAAGTGAACAGGAGCACTCATGCGCGCGTAAGTAATAAGTGAAGCCAGTAACGGATGTGAAACATTACATATCAGTGATATCAAACTGCTTGAAGCAGCTGTTCTCCTTGGGGTAGAAGCTCATAGGTATATCCACAATGTATTATAAATAAGGATGTTAGTGCATTAAGCGGTCAGGAGGGTTGTTGCTGTTTGTTGAGTGTAATATTCGGTGACGACCAATGGTGCAATCGCAAAAGAAAGCACACCGAATACAAATCTTAGATTTTCAAAATAAAAAAGGTATTGAGTTGAAATATGGCGGGAACTGTTTTCACCGCTTCTGAGATTCCTAATAATGCGATCCACCATTTCTCTGTGATACCGTCATAAAGCCCGTCACTGAGAGGAAGAATGGCAAGATCTGTTAACGCCTGTATCGTTCGGGGCCACTTCATTACTTAATGTACTGACGTGAAGGTTAAATGCACAAACCGCAGGGGACTAGGGTACTGGGCGTGCCTAATTCATCGGATATGGTCGAATGCTCAGCAAGCTAAAAGCCCTCAAGTGATCCTAAACCACTACTCTAAAGTCATGGAAATCACAGTGGTGCTCCACTCCGAACTGGTGGATAATGTACCACATATACGAGTATTCCAAGCGGATAAGGCCGGCCATCGATTCTAGACCCCTCGAAAAACATCCCGAAAAAACTAGACAAATGCTTCCAAACGTTAAAAGTGTTGCTCCACTCTATAATTTTGTGGAATTACTAATAGCAAACTTCCAGCTTTCAAAGAAAAATTCAAAGAAGACATTCAGCGTGTGATCTGGCTTTCCTCGGAAAGCAGTTGGCAGCTGCCCAACTCTACGATTTGCTTGCGGATGTGAGCCTGTTGCATAGAATAAAATATATCTTTCTTAAAGCATAACCGACAGGCCTACGTTCTTATCTAATAAAATTGTGACTGGCATTAGAAGAAAATAGCCTGCCAGTAATCAGAGGCACCACCAAGCTTCTAGCACTCGGTATTAAATTATTTCAAAGGCTATATGGTCTAGATAAATAAAAGGTACAGGATAGGTCTTCGTTATGAAGCTTTCCTCGCAACAAGAAAGGGTACTAGACAAAAACAGTTAAGCGTAGGAGCTGTAGAGAATATTTGTGCGTTGTGGGGGAGAGGGGGAGAGGCGTCAATTGTTGTTATTGATTAGATGCGGCTAAAAGCTATTAGAACAATCGAGATTGCTTATACAAAGAGTGATAACTGCAAGTTAGTAACCTGTCAGTATAGATAGGCGGCGATAAGGGGCGTAAAGCAGTTCGGAAAAAGTTAACTTGGTTTACCTTACAATCATAAATTATGGCGCAGGTACAGTTGCGCATTTGTATGCTTACGGTTTCGTAGAATCTTACTTGGACGGCCTAATGATGAGTAATTTTATTTTCCACCAGCTACTGAATCCCGTTCCATTTTCCGACCATGCAATCTGCAAATATGTGCCAAGATAAGGTGTTAATAAGGCACACATAGGATGACGCACCAAACGGGTTGTCGACGTAAGAAGACACAATGTAACAATGGTAGCGGCCTTCGCAAGAGGTGTAGTTTCTAGGCCTGATGGTGCCGGCAAAACGAGTAATAATTAAAGTTAATTTATCGCCCGCAATGCAGACTTTCGACTCCTGCCTAGCTGCTCTGATCAATGCAGTAGAAGAGCTACATATCGAGTACCTGAAATTCGGGTTCATTGCGAAGTATGTTCACTTAGAACTAAATAAGATGGAAATAGTGGAATATAGAAATAGTCGGATACGAAAGGTGGAATACCCATCTCTAAGAGATGCGTGTAAAGGATAAATGTAAGCGACAAAGACCACCTGGAACGTTTGTTTGCAGTTTTTTAGGAAAAAACATAATTATGAAATACGCTTCGAGCATTAATAGGGGGAATCGTGCAAAAGCGATTGCGGAGGCTGCTGAAAAAAAATATCCAAAAAAAAAAGTATGCAAAGAACGGAGAGAAACGACGATCAAAAGTCCATTGAAACGGTACGCAAAGAATATAAAAGTGTTTATTTTCTACAGTGTATTCCATTTCAGTTCTCCAGTCTCAGGATCGTTCATTAATTGTAGTGCTAAAATACTAAATAACAATGTTAGAGTAAGTTATAAAAATGAATACAAAAGGTGTTAACCTTTTAATTGCGTGCAAGCTTGGAGGCAGTCGTATGAATAGCTCACTTCCTTTACTGACGTACAGAACGGGAATTAGAATACATACACATATATATATATATATATATATATATATATATATATATAGTTTGGACAGTCAAACCTTAGGTCGAAAGAAACCAGGCGTCGCTTCTCCTAGTACGATACAGAAATACTGCACAGTCTGAATGAATATAGGAAATTCTTTTTATATGATCCGAGGAGAATTTTAGGCTGTTGCTAAAACAGTAACCTATAGATCAGCTAACAACTAATACGAACTTTTACACCCTATCTACGTGTTAGCTAGCGCCTATTTATCATCTGTTTTCTCGACAGTTCTATGACCGTTCGGTCATCACAATCAATTATACTATGGCCATACATCCACTCGAATTATGGGTGGGTATATCCATCTCATCAACACCTGTTGTGATTCACATTTTTCATTGTCAAGCTACGGAAGCTACCCGAGAGGCAGTACGCGCAATCCTCGTCGTACACGCAGCGTACAAGAACTCTATACCTAAGAGACAGAGGATTACCTAATGATTATCTTCCTTCTAAAGATAAGCAAGGTAATCTACGACGAGGCTGAAGTGCTGGATCATCAAGAAACAAAAAAAACTAGAAAGAACAAGCGCTGAACACGAACGGACTATACTTATGCATTAGTTTGCTAATTATCGTCCACGACACGCTGCAAAGCGGAACTTGTCTATTAGCTGATGAGTCTCCCATTGTTGCATGTGACGCACAATTGGGGCTTTAAACCCCATTCGGCCTGCCCACCCCTAAGGATCAAATGTAAACATGATACAGTGTTTTAGTTACTTCTAATTAAGCGACCTACACTTCTGCAGTGGATTTCAGCTTATGCGAGACCTCGAAGAAATAGACAAGCGAATCAGGCCACCGAATGCAGTGACCGCGAGGCGATATGCAAAATGACCTTATCGGTTTCGAAAGAATTAGTAACTAAGACAAGTGGGCCACCAAAAATAGCTCGTAAATCAAGAGAGACGACAATCGAAGCTCAAGCAGACTTTTGCGAGCATTGGAACGTGCAACACTGAAAACATTAATGGACACGGTTCAGAAAGAGGTAGTGAAGTTCTATTGATTAGGATGTGGAAAGTATTTGTAATCATATTTTTCCATAAAGGCTATTTTACATACGTATATTATATATGTAATGCGTAGGATAATTCTACGCATAAAGATGTATGCGAAGTAAGACTATACTTAAAAAAAATGTGAACGAAGATAAGTGGGGCCTGAGCTAAGGCTGCCACGCCTTGACCAAAGTGTCCAGAATGTCTCTAGAATGTGTCTAGATTACTTTGCTATGCAAGGTCACATGGAGTTACGAACAAACGCTTTGTATTTACAAATTTCCAAATACACAGCTATATAGAGATGCGTGAAAGTGGATAATGCATTTAAAAACAATAAGGTCTTTGGTGGGGATTTTTTTTAGTGCTAAATGAATACCTGAATAAGAAAAATTCTGCGCCATCTAAAAGATAAAGAGTTATTATTATTATTATTACCTCTACTATAAGTTCCAGTTATCGAACTGTCCGAGCAGCGATCAGCTGTCCAAGATTCACTGTAATTTTTGACCGAGTTGCACAGAAAAGTCAAGCATATGTAGGCTGAGCGATCGACAGATGTGACAGCTTTATGGTTCCCTTCAGCATATCGTTCCCCTTCCAATGGAAATCAACTGCCGCTGCATTTACATCTGAGAAGACTTTTTGCCGGCAGTTATTCATGCTTGCCCGCGTCACAAGTCTAACAGTTCACAATAAACGATAAGAGCACGAGCACGTATCAAAAAGAGAAGGAAGCGTGTCCAACGGGCTGCTACCAAACTACACATTTCACTCCCTCGCGTGTTCTGTCTTTCTGTTTTATCTTCATGCCGAATAAGCCGGCCTTGATGGACGTGAATATGCGCCTAGTAATGGGTCTTCAGAAGCTCTGAACCGCTAGGTTCCAGGGTATCTTTGCGCTGCGGCCAGTATGTGCTCTGCTGCAGCACCGCAGCGCTGCTTCGATATATTTTGGGACTTTTAGCATTCCTGGTGCCAGCAGTGTAAAGCCCTTGGCGCCACGCTAGCGAGCGATCGTTGCGTTGCCGGGTATAAGAGCGTTGCAAAAAAGCGAGTTGCTACCGTAATGTGGTGTGCATATTTCTTGATAGCCAAAACAGAACAAAGATGCAAGGTGCGGTAAAAATATAACATGTACGTATGTATGCGTACGGGTACATATATTCGTTTGCTAAGAAAGGCCAGTTAAAAGGGAATTTCCTAAGAAAACACGAGCCTTACAATAACCATCGAAATCTGTCATGACTAAGGGAAAATTACCAATGTGTACAAGCAAACCTATTGAGCTTTTGTGACAAGTGTGCTTAAATTTATCGAGTCGTAGTTAATGATATGGAAAACGTACATCAATTTCATCATTTAAGTTGTATGTACAACAAGAGCTTTTCGTAGATTATACTTTAAACGCGCTTCCACGACTTACTCCAAAGTGTCGACAGGTCACCTAAACTAGCGGTAGATATAGCATCCTGCTAAAATTTGTTCAACTTCAGTTTACGATTGTGATCACTGCCATACATAATTTGATTCGTTTCTTCGCGGCATCAAATCTTCATTTAGATTTATCATCATTATTGAACTCGGTGCTGTTAATTGAAACTACCTGAGTTCCCCTGCCACCGAATACGTCTAAACATAGGCCATCTCGAAGGAAGGCATCTAGGGCGTATTATTTGATTTATATCGAGCCTCATATTAACGGGGGATGTCGTTCTAAGGCTAACGGCATTTCGCCTAATAAACTTTTGTGGGTAGGTTGCAACATAATTAATGTAACCATTTCTGGATAAAAATCACTACCGTCAAATACAATGTGTTTTTGGGGACCACCTTATTATCTCATTTTGTATTAAAAGGCTCATGCTTTCTATTGAAATAGTCGTTGCACTGATTCAACTAATTTTAGTAATTTATTTATAATATATTTTAGATTTAGATAGATTTAGTAATATTAAAATCATGTAAATATTTACTAGGATTCTAAGCCAAAACATAAAAGGAAAGCTAGAAGCCGTAATAACGAATACCTATGCAGGCGTAAAGACTGGGACTCATGAGGCTGATTTGGGCTTGGGTTCGCAGAGCCGAAGTACTCACCAGGCAGACGCAGTGTCATCATCCAATCAAAGCTTACGCATCTACGTCAAAGCATTCATGAAATTTTACCAAGTCGACCAACTTGCGCAGATGTGTACCTACCGGTAGTAGCTGTAAACTTCAGCTTATTTTTTTTTCGTCTTTTAGCCTTTGTTCTAAGCCGTTAAGTTTTACTTCAAACGATTGTGAGTTCAACTGGGTTGACCTTCTTCTCCAGAACACGATTCATTTTGGAGTAGTACTTCGATCATCAATGGTCTTTATTGTAGCTCAGGGTTTCCTGCTATTACGTGTTAATGCCTCTCTAAACACTCGTACCCCATAACGCATAGTTCCTATTTTATAGAATTAACTCCGAACCCGGAAGCTAACAATTAAACTGCATGAGATCTGTGAAATCACGCACAAGATACCCATGCACAATCGACTAGCTGAGATGTCTGGGTCGGACTGGGGTGGGACTACCTACTATATTTCTTGTCTTTTGGTTTTTAAATGACTGTTATAAATTTTGTTGTGTGTGTAAGGCCATCTATATGTGCTATGCCAAGGTAGTGTTTCGTGATAAAGACTGGAACAACAGTGCGTTTAACAACTGTGAATCTCAAGTACAATGACGGTAGCACGGTAACGATAGGATAGCTCATTTGAAATTTGTTTACATGTACATATTTGGCACAGGAAGAACTGATAGCATACGCGGTTCCAATCACCGCTTCAACGGTCCGTAAACATCAAAATGTTTCGAGCTTTGCGTCCACTGTTTGAGCAGTTAAACATTGCTTCAGAATGCTGATAAGTCTTCCCAACACGAATATACAAGGATCATAGTTAGCTTGTCCTAAAGAGCAAAGCTTTCTAGTTGGATGTCAGTAGTACCAAACTAAAAAGAAGGACGCAGCAGCAAATGATATAAAATCAGTAATTTCGTCCGGAGATAAACCACTTACGAAGAACAAATTTATGTAACCTTGCAAAGGTCAACTATGACGTCGCTTCTAGGCTACCTTTTCATTTTTTTGGAAACAGTAATGAATCTCTTCAACATAAGAGAAGCTTTATTTTCTCTAAAGAATAAATTCGATATTGAGAAACATATGTGCATGTAGGCGGGTCATCATATGCTGCCTTCCCAATGTTGTCTTCAATTGGCAATGAAGTACTACACTGCTGTGGCACATAGAAACCACTCAACGCTAGTTTCAACACAACGAACAAAGATAATCGCGTCAACTGGCTGTCGTCCGGGCTACCATCCGCCTCTGTTCGACTTGCCGCAAAGTTTCAAAGAAGTTCTACCAACATCTCCTTGTTCGAAATTTGGTTATCTAGTTAAAAAACGACATCGACAACAACAATCATGATTATAAAGGCCTGTCGCTAGACGTAGAGTGTATGGTGAGCAAATGGACTTTGTTATGGGCGAAAAATACATTTTTGCACTCTCCCTCTCTCTCCTTTCTTCGATCCTGCCACCTGCTGCCACGTATCAGTCGGCAGCAGCCGCAATCTCTGGTACCTGTTTTGTTGCATCCGTGACATGCGTTTAGGCCGAACAATTCCTGGTAATGAGGTGTGCCGTCATGCCGCTTCAATTATTATTATAGCCAGGCTCGCTTGTCACTTCCTCTCTGCATACTGACGAGGAATCACTAATCAAACGGGACGTGACAGAGTGAACCGAAGCTAGGGGCCTGAACTAACCCGAACGAGTACAAACGTGACTGACTCTGATCTCGCAGGACAGAGGTTAATGTTAAAACTAATTCCAAGGGAGGTTAAAGTGGAAGACTGAGTGATGAAAACAGGCCAAGCGGAAGTGGATGGCCTCTTCCGACCAGCAGAAATTGTTATTCTACTATGTCAGTGGTTAATGACGATGACACAGAAATGCCATTACACCCGGTAGCTCTAATTGATCATTTTCGTACTTGCGCGTGGCTAGTATATTAGTTATTCATCTTTAATAGATTTCTGGAACGTTCACGACCACAACGCGAGTGCGAACTTTTTCCACACGGTTACTTAGAACTACGTACGTAAATCAGTGATAGAAAAGGGTGCCTTTCGGAGCGTTTCCATATGCACGTTCATGTTGTACTGATGGAAGCGAGGGCGCTGTAGCCCACACTATTAAAAAAATTCGATTTTTTTTTTATCCGAAAACGACGGTCCTGCCTACTGCCAATTTGTATGCAACTACTGAAAATCCGAGAAAGACTTTCATGAAGTAAGGCTGAAAATTTTCACTAGCGGTTAGATTGACAGGGCTCAAAAACTTACCAAAATGTCACAAAATAGAATTTTAAATGATCTCAAATGTTTAATGCGGAAACCAGTGGCTGCTTCGAAGAGGGGAAGGTGTATCGCCAATTGAGCCTTCTAAATAAGTTCCTGCAATTTGTCTTCCTTGAGTTTTTCGCTTCCGTTGTACGTTTCGGGTTCCGTGGTCACTTTAAAGCTTTGTACTATAAGGACTTGTAGTCTGCTATCCGTCTAAAATTTTATTATGCTATATTTTTTTGCACGAATCGTCCTTGAGAAATACTCGATCCAGTGTATGCATCTATGATTACTATTAAAAAATTATTCGGAGTTAAGAGATAGTATTTTTTGTTAAATAACTAGTAAGCTGTTTGTATCCCGAACTAAAGCTGTAGTTAAGGCAGACATCGGTTACCATCAAAACTAAATCATTAGGCACGCGCCAAAAACCCTGTAGAAGTATCTTTTTTTTTTTTTTAGGTATGATCTTTGAAACAAGTCATGAACGGATGTCCGAAAATAGACGGACCACTTATAAAATTAATATATATATATATTAATTTTATAAGTGGTCCGTCAATTTTCCGCCTATTT
>NW_019211457.1:43489665-43516341 GCF_002443255.2 Varroa destructor
TATATAGAGTCATCAATTAAACAAACTGAAATATACTCAATCAGTTAATTTTATCTTTTCGAAATATTTTCAGATGATTTTTGGCTTATGAAAACGTTACGGTTCTATTTTACATGAGCATCTACATACGTCGCCAAAGACACTGGCAAGTATGTTTAAGCTGGTGGCAAACGATGTAACATGTAAAACTGAGCGTATCTCAGCGATTGTAGACATGATAACCCGCTGTAATTGTGATTGATTATGAACAGCCAGTGTGTTCTATCTGACACCAGTGAGCTTAAGTGATCTGAGTATTTTCTGATGATTTTTGGCAATTTTTACGTAAAGTGTGCAGATGCATGCCACTGATTAGCAACTTGCCTCGTCAAAAAATTTACATAATGCTGTTAAAGTGTTTCATTTTTTTTTCAGAATACAACCGCCGTCAACGTTGCTATTGGGCTGCCGTTAAATCTTCTCTGTTTTGCAACGGATAAAAAAAATGTTTTGTGAAGTGGGAGGTATATGTGATTATTTACGAGCCCCAAAAAGATAAGCTGGCCCCGTATAACGTCCTCCAAAACAGAATGAAAGACCGTGCTGAAAGTTACGTTTTGCCGCGGACTCAGGAAGACTGTTCAGGGGAATAGATCTCATGAAATCTCTGTTGAATACTCGAATAACACGAGCCCATCTTCATTAAGTAAACCAAGCGAGAAACTGGCAAATCTCATTTTGAAATTCCCAGAAAAATGCCCATCATGCTTTTAGAGGTGTTGGCAAACGATTTTCCGAAAACTGTATCGTGCCGAAAGTCCATCAGAAGTTGTAATGTATAACTTCTGGTAAAACATTGGGAGGATACATTTTGCACAGGGAGTATTAGAGCAAGGGGCAGTATGCTGAGGGGAGCACAGTGGGAATAGTTCCCTGTCCGTGACTACGCCTCCAAGCACGATGGGGCATTTTGTCAAAAAGCTTAGATTATTATTAGCCTACTGGCTGCCAATAATGTTGAGGTGTTGCTGTGGTCTGCTAGTCCAGCTGATCTCAATATCATAGATCATGTCTAGAAAACCGCGTAGTCACGCGTCCGGAGAAAACAGAAAATAGTAAGTATTCCAGATATCCGTAAAAGGATCATTACTGTGTGGCGATACGGTCTAAGTACAGCGCAAAACTACATCACAGGTACGCCCTAAGGGCAGTTATTGCCGCAAGAGGCGGTGCCACAAAAAAGCACCCATGTTCGCACACGCTTATCGCTATAATACATTGTTAGCAGTTTGCAGTCTTCAATGATTTTGATGATTTATTTTGGATTCTTCTTTCATGTGCGCGGCATAGCAGCAAGCTCGTGCGTTTAAACGACCGAACCTCACTTGGGCGGATCATTAAGGTTAATATATTGAAACAAGCTCTCCAACGCTCAGGATGGAATCTTCGAAAACAACGATGGACAGAAAATATTCTATATAGGTTTGTGCAGTTTCCGGATACATTAACTAATTGTTCTTAATGCCAACCGTTATTACTCTATCAGTAAAGGTCTCATTTGTACTGAAAAGACTATTTTCAGGTTCAAATGCCGAGCATTTCAAGCGAGACAGCCATTTTGTCTTTGGCGTCAACGCTTAGTGGCAGTATCCAATCAGTTGACCTATTTACACCTTAAGCCGTGCTGCTACACAGACCAAGCCTACATGACCACCCACAATAATTATACAGGTTAGCTGTAGGACAATCGACTTATGTTCGTTCCTTTACTATGTATGTGACCTTCACGCAAATTATACCTCTGTAGAGTATTTCACAACGACTCATTATCAATCTCTGGTGATAATCTTTTTTAACCCACAACGGGTCGCAATTAACGACCCACAGACTATTTTTTTCATGCGCTAGCTAACAGTCAAAGTAAAAAAAAAAACCTACTATCAGTCCACACAGTTTTTTCCCGACCCAGTTCCAGGGCCAGTTCTATTATCTGTCTAGATACTTTTAACGTGCAACGTTTTTGGTAATAGCATGTTTAACGGATGGCCTTTTCTCTTCTGTAGCTAAAACCTTCGGATGCTTCCAGCAACTAACGGCGGTCAACAAGCGCAATATTTGGAGGGCAACAGTAAAGAGCAATAGTTGACGGGACCACATCGCGTATTCGATGCTGTCTTCGAGAAATAACGTAAGATCTTTTCTTGACTAGTAAGCTAACGACTAGCATGAGTCGGTCGAGGTTTCGGAACAGCAGAGCCTCCCGTACGCTTACCAGTTCACTATGCGCTACGGAACATGGCGAGAATAAGAATATATTGGCTCTATGCTTTACGGCGAAAGGAGCACAGGACGGCGTTGGTTTCGAAGAGAATTAACGCTGGGTCAGTGCATCTAAGATCTCATCAATAGCATCATGGCCTTTACGAGTGGATAGATCCAGTCGTGTCAACCTTGCAACTCTGTCGTTGCCTAACAACATCGAAAGATGGCGAAGCATTAAATAACTACGAAAAACAATACTCATCGGCCTGTGATATATATTTTAGGTGTATAAGACGTTATAGTTCTCATTAGTGTACCTGTTAACACTCTTTCCCTTTAGGGGAAAGATCCTTACCTGTTAACATCGTTTAGGGATGTTGACGTATTATACTAGATCAATTACACATATATTAAAATAATACGTGCAGTAAGTCATGCAGAAAAATGATGTACGTATTAAGTGGATAAACGGTACCAGTCATAGCGATTTGCGACAACGATAATATCCTGGGTGTGCCGCTTACATAATCTATGCAAGTTTGAAGTTCCTGCGAGACGTCCCTTCGAATGTAAAGCGTTCCGCTGAGTCTAAGCGGATCAGAACTCTGTGCTGTAAAATGCAATTTTAGAAAATACATGCCGTTGAATCTTATGCTGAGTCCTTTCGAGTAATTTAATAGATACCAGTGTAACCTAAAAGTGTGTGATTAGAATATAGGCAGATATACCTACCCTTGCATTGAGGTAAAACTTCTATAACGACACACAATAATGTGTTAGACGTTCAACACCCTCACTAGGTAATTGTGTATGAATTTGACGAAAAGCAAAACTACGAACAGATAGATGGTACTCGCCTAGACGCTTTCTGATCCGTTTTCAGATCACGTCGCCTTTCTACCGTATCCATTGTCTACAAACTGCAAGTTGAAAACTTCACTACAAACATGCTCCCTAGAAACGGCAACTATCATTTTGGCTGTTCGCATAAACCGCATGGCAACTTTTGAATCAATCTGTATAATTATGCCAATTGTACGATGTGCTGGATTTTACTTACGTTGTATCGTGAGTAAGATCTTCTGTACGGAACGGAAGGCGGGGTTCGTATGTGCGTACAATATATTCTCTCGGTTGGCTAGTCGTTTATTTGCCGGACACTAAAAGTGCCCTAGTTCGGCAATGCCAATGGTGCTCGCATCGTGCTGTTGTTACCCCGAGGTGCTTCGTTGTAGCCAATGTAACCGAATATAGTATTCAGGCCCTTTTCTTTCCGTTTAACGCAACACAGGACAGCTCTCGTATTCCAGTACGAGCCGGGCAACGGAATCGGCATGTTTAGCTGGCTTGATTTCATAATGCTCTGTTCTGGCAAGAATACGATATTCCACTCTCTGTGGTGTATTTGTACACCTAATGACAGCATAAATGATGACGCCAGACCTTGTAGAATACCGTTAACACTGCATTCCAGATTGCCCATTTTGTCGTTTCTCCTCTCAATGATTTCATTTGACTCAACGGTTTCGATTGAGCGGACAGTCTTTACAACTCATAGCGTTTGTTATAAATGTCGTCCACCAGTTGGCTTTTTCTCTTCCAAGCTTTTCTTCTTAGTACCGACCGACTGCTGAATAGATCTATGAATGTTATGAACACATTATAAAAGCTAGTACGTGTTACGATTTATCGCGCGATGCAGTGAGCGGCTAAGTTGAAAACCCTGTAATTTTTGAATAAACAAAAAAACCTATTCCTCTCCTCTACACTTCCTTTTCCCCGACCCCGTTTAAATTTTTCACGGGCCTCTTTACTTTAACTGTATTTACTATACAGCGAAGTTTTATTGTGCCTGCTGGGCTTGCGGATCATGCTTTCGCAAACATGGTCCCAATGCATCTGTTGTATCTATGCGTCGTTCGTATTTTATTTATGGCAGTCCCTCTCGCCAAGAGCTCTTTACGCAAGTACCCGCATAGGTTCACTGGGGTCTGCAAAGTTCCCGGTAAAATGGCTTACTTTCCTTTACTTTTCTCCTCTGGCCGTCAGCGAACGACAGTACTAATAGCCTAAGACACGCGGATAAGCCGACGGGACGTTGCACCGACGCAAGCCAAATGTGACTACATGCATTGGATAAGTAGCCACATGTCGCATTGGTAAGTGACAAAGTGACGAGATAGGTCGAGGGACGAACAGAGGCTTATGTGCCTGCCAGCAGCTATCAAGCCAGCGCAGACGTGAGCATTTGTCACCGCGTAGAAAAACGGCGGGGGTGAAAATCTGAAAGTTGAAAGCGACGATTTTATTTGGAGTCTGCTCCGGGGTTTACGGAGAGGCATATAAGTAGAATTTGGCAGAGCGATATACGTTGCAAACACGGGCGATGCAGTCAACGTAGGTACGACATAAATATCCATAGTAGATCGCACTTAGGACCAGAGCAAAGTACGTTATTTGAACCAGCCAGGTTAATACCAGAAACGGGAATGCCAATGCAGCCAGAGGAAGCGAGCAAAAAGAAAAGTGGTACTGCGGGAATCACTTTCCAATGTGAAAAGTAGGTTCGCGGCTGTACACGTACTCGGCTACCAGCTCAATCATCGTAGAGGATCATACTCCTACGCCAAGTTATAGGACACTACGACAACCAGCCATCGTGCTGTCACACGTCACGACCAACGATGGCGTTAGGGTAGGTTATGATGAGGATTTCGTCGTTCCCGCCCACAGCAACTACGAACCTTTTACTTTGCTGTTCTTCATCTGGATAGTGATCTGTGTGCCAATAATTCTTCGTCTTGAATGTCAGTTGTGGTACTGATGATGACAGCGTAGTAGCTGTCGTAAAGACCATGATAGCGTACGTGCGGCCGCAACTATAGTCGCTATAGTTGAAAGATAGAGCTTACATGGCACAGGCTGTATGTACGGAGACCTTCCGCCTGGAAAGTGGCATTGCTGGCTAACAACAACAACAACGTTGGTCAACGAAGACATCTACAGATGGAGTGGAACCGTGGCATCTGAGAGGAATGAAAAAGAAGTAGCTAGAAGGACTCGGACAACGACAGGATGAGACTGAAATGCTGGCACATAACGGGCTATACACAGCGACACTCTATGCTGGCCGAATGCATCAGGCCGAAACAACGGCGGAAGAAGCAGGCCGAAGTTAACAATGGAAAAGGTAAATCGGAACATTTCGCCGACGCCACACAACAACTTAGATGACAGTGATAGCGATGATGATTATGGCCGCGATGAAAAGGGAAAACAAGGAAAGCTGAAATGCAACAGACAGCGGCTAGCCGAGAAAATAGAATAACGCACGCTTGACATTGTGCTGAGTTTGCCTTCGCCGACGGTTGTCTACCTCTGCCCGCTGGTCCGTTTGGCTGTTCAACGTCAGAGATGAAATTTCCTTCTCGCGCACCTCTGGCGGAGTATCCAGCAGCGAAAATAATCGTTGGTTGACTGTGAACGAGCGAACATTGGGGGTACTGGGTAGACTAGGGCCAAGTCAAATTCGAGATACGCATATTGCTCACTTACTTGTCTGCTCGCTACGACATCCAACTTCTATATAAATTCTTCGCAGACACTATGCAAAGGATTGACAAAAAAACATATATTACTATACAGTTTGTCAGGGTTAGGGGAACGATAGTGTTTCGAGGGAGGAACGAGAAAAGCGACTGTGGATACTTGCAGTAAATGGAGAAAGCAGTCTAGAACAGGATTAGGATTAGAATATAGGCGTGCACGACGTGCAAGCAAAGAATTCAGTTTATAACCCAATTATTCGTTGTACAGTCCGAGTTGAACGTATAATACTAGACCATTTATTATGAAACGTGACATAGTGAATTCTAATTTTTTCGAGTTTTTTTTCACAGGCCCAGTTCTTCTGTGATCAATCGATGTATGCGCCACCATTATTATCAATTACATTTCATGATCTGGATGATAGTTCGTGTATTTCACTACTGTCGAAGTATGTCGTACGGGAAGTCTCGGAAAACAATTTCGATATTATATTGAAATCTTCCTATTAAAACATGGTGAATATTTGAAGGGAAGGGATAGTCTGTATGAGCAATGTCTGGCGAGTACGGTGAACGACAGGGAGCCTCTTGTTGTAACTTCTGCATTTTAGCTACTACGATTCTTGCAGTGTGGGGTAGGGTCTTGTCGTGCAGTAGAAATTGTTTGCCTTTGTTTTTTTATTCTTGGCTACAAAATATGAAGTTTTTTTATTTTTTCTTTTATTATAGCCTCTAGTCGTTATGAGTGCGTTTTCATCGTAGTCAATGAACCAAAACTCATGATGCCCTAATGGACAACACCTATATTGGACCACCAAGCAGGCACCATCCATTGTTGTAGCCCTATATTTGCTTTAAGGTAATGTCCCGCTAGTTCGGTTGCACCTACTCAACAATGTGATTGTTTGTAATTATTATAGGCAACCCATTTTTCACTACAAGTCAAAATTCGGGCAAGAACGGGTCGCTATTGCAACGCGAAAGTAAAAAGAAGCAACCGTCTGTACCTTTCGTAATCACTGAATCTTTTTTCCTTTCTTTTTCAATTTGACCGACGTACGCAAAAGTGGCCTATTTCCCTCACAAGAAGTCTTCCGCAAGGACCTTTTCCGGATCCAAAGCTATCTTTCCGGTTTTTTTTTTCCAAACCAATAACTCACCGTATCTCTACTAATAGAACCTTCACCGAATACGAGGTTTTTACCGCGAGCAGTCTACGCACCAGCAGTACTGAAATGGAGCTCACATTCTTAAACAACCTGACTTTTTTTTTATTTTCCACGGCTCACTACAATTTGCGTGCTGAAAGTCCAGATGCAAATGAAAAGACCAAAAAATTGGTTACGTATTTTTAAAAATGGGGCGGACGCGCTAAGGGAAGACTTTTAACAGGTGCATAACTGGGAGTATGTACGTCAAAATTAATTTTGAAGAAGTCTGACCTGCCGCCTTTTTTTTTTTTTTTTTTTAAGCTTCGCCTTAGAGTAATTTAGAATCGACGAAGAACAGGGTAGTTACAACCGGGGACTATTGCTTGTAACGACCTTTTAGACTCCTACATGCACAGCTGACGAAGTAAAGTTTAGCTACTCAAGAGTGACACGTGATACAAAATAACGATATTTAACTATTTAATTATGTCAATACATTAGCTTATCAGCTGTTCTATTTCTTTTAGACATTGCCAATTTTTATAGCGTATATTTTTTTGTTAGGCACTTTACGGTGCTAGTCTGCAACTGCGTGATATGTTATTAAATCCTAATCAAATTAAATAACGAGCACCTGTAACTGATAGGACAAATTTTCATTGATGGCTCTCTCAAAGAAATCCCTGCTCTTCCCAAAGTAGACTGACTCACAACAGAGCTAGAGATGATAGCAAGAGTCCAACGAGCAAGCGGATACGAAATATTTTTTCAACAAAAACTACAATACAATTTTAATTATTGTGTAGAATTGTGTAGAAATTTTTATCTCCCCCTGTATAAGCGTTGATCCTTTTTGAGGCATTTATTGGTGAACCCTTCAGGGCCGATCAGTGTTGACTGAAGTCAGAGGGCTCCAATGCTACGCTAAATAGCACGGTGGAGAAAGAGGACCTTATTGGGAGAGATTCGATGCTAGCCATGGTCGACAGGTTAGCCCCTCATCCGCTCATTGACAAACGATAATTGTTTTACGGTCTGGTATGCTAGCTAAGACAGTCATCTTCCAAGGGCCCGATACCGATTTCATCTTCGATTCCGGCAACGTTCTGGCTCCGGTTTGCCCCACCATTCCGATAATCTAATAACAGAAACCGTTAATAGACAATGCGATATTTACGAACAAAACGTTAAAGAATTAAGGTGGCTGTAAGTTGCGGCCACTATCGTAGCCGCTACTCTCGCTTTCTCCGTTTGATAGCCAGGCTACAGTTAAACTCATTTCAAGCATGTTGCTGCCATTCTGTTGTGCCACCGTTTTCGATAAAAAAAAAAGCTGCGTTGAAATTAGAGTTTGGAGTTGGTGTGTAGCTTTCGACGCCGGCTACGGTTTGCTGCCCTGATCCGTTTCTAACCCTCTGAACTGTTTGTGGCCAGGTTGCTCTACGTTTCACCCCTAAACTTTCACTTGAACCTTAGCTTCGTTAGATAAGGTTCCATTATCTGATTCGGCAATCGTTGCCGATGCCAGCCGATCTGCGAGCTAAGCCTTTTATTCTTCATATATATGCGTAAACATAAAATGCGGAATCGGCGATATCGTTATCCATATGATGCCGGTCTCAGTCACGTGAACATGGACAGCAGTGGTCGGCAGAACATTCGTCGGCACAGTCTTTCTTCTGACTTGCTGTTGGCTATTCTAGTTAAGGACAACAGGGTAGCGTATATGTCGGATGCGCATGCGTTTGTTTGTGGAAGAGGATACTGGAAAATTACTGGCACATCAACAACTTGCTAGGTTAATAATACTCAAAAGGGTGTTGCTAGATGAAAATTCTGATTTTCAAATCGAACCATATTGAATCGGTATCCCGAACAGCCATTTGATTTTGCCTAAGATGATTTATCAAGACCTGTGTTTCTTCAGACGCGTCGGGCCCGTCAGGTGAACACGTTTTACTCCAGCGAATGTATAAAGTTGTACAAAAATGAAGTAATTGTGTGTGTCAAAGAGAATCAAACAATTAGACAAGAACGAAAGACATCATTTGAATTTAGATAAAAGTAAAAAAGAATATAGATAAAACATAAAGACGTACGTACTCCAGATTGAACAGCGATTTGTATCGATTGATTAACTAGAATACTCGTGAACAGTTCATGATTAAATGT
The DNA here is from genome assembly GCF_002443255.2 of Varroa destructor. Classification (NCBI taxonomy): domain Eukaryota; kingdom Metazoa; phylum Arthropoda; class Arachnida; order Mesostigmata; family Varroidae; genus Varroa; species Varroa destructor. The sequence continues at coordinate 43,498,778 of NW_019211457.1, forward strand.
ATGTAACTAGATAAGTTCTACGGATCTGCTCACTATATACCTGTTTGTTTTCATCGCGAGAACTATTTTATATATTTATAAATACATGGCAGATAGTTTAGATGGTTGTTGTTTCCCGAACCACATCTCTCCAGGCGATCCCAGGATCCCGTTAATGTAATGAGCAGGTGTCACTCTAATCCGTGATACTACAGACGAGCATAATACAACAGTGAGGCTTTTTGTGGATTTTCGCAGTATCTGAATTCTATGATTGTCCATTTATTTCTCTGTCCACTGTGAATTGGCGTAGCTAGTTCATTTGCGCCAGTGAGATGGACCGCAACGCTATAGCTCATGGCTCAGAAATACAGCGAATTGTTCCGCCTCTATTTTTCAATCTAGCTGTTAAGTTACCGACTTAATGGTCGTAGTCATATTTATGCCAACTATAGTTTACTTATTATATGTGAAAGTTTTGTGGCATCCAAGATGCTACCATTAGTTGCGTTTCCAACAGAGGCCCTGTAGTAACAAAGATACCTCAGTGTGTCACAGTCTATATCTGTATATGTCAGAAGTGCTTACACCTTAACGTTAGTGCTATTTCTCGTAAAAGGTGCCTTCTTCGCTATTCTGCTATCGGTAATCGATAGAAATAATCTTTTTTTGCAACGCAAATTCAAGAAATATTCGAATGCTGATATGGGTCCAAGTTCCATATATTGAGTGGAGAAAAACATTTAGCGAGTACGAATAATAAGTAAATGAAGAAGTAGGCTTAAACGAAGCTTTACAAAGGTTGATGTCTGACAATGACGTGGCAAATTGTGACGTGTAGTAACTGGAGCGCTAAACACCACGTATATTTACAAAGCAAAGTCTCTTAGATGAAGTGTACTTACTCCACGCATTCGAAGCTAACTAAAAAGTAATCATCTCAAACTTCCGCTCCTGCTCATAGAGCATAATACAACAGTAACGGAAGAAGGCTACGGTGTGACCTTTCATCCGCGAAATTGTTTATTATGTTTACAGCATTTCAATGTTGAATTCGCTTTTTACATACTCTGGTCTTGCTGTTTTCATAGGCAGCAACTGCAATCAACTTAAAATGCCCCTTAATCGGGTGCATACGACGAACGGCATCGTGATTCGTAAAGCGACCCTTTTATAGTTAGTACTCAGCAGCTAACACAGTACACTCGTCTGCTCGAAGCTTCGTGCAGCTCTCTTGATAAACCCTTTACAACAGGTCGCGCGTCGTTTGGTCGATTCTTAAAGCGGGCCGTTGCCTATTAGCGGATTACGGATACGAAAAACTCGTGCTGTTATGTTTGTTTGACACGTAAAAGAACGGATCCAAATTTATATTAACATAATACAGACATTTGTTTCGTTGCGTTAATTTCAGATTGAATTGACGCTCTATATTGTGCCTATGTAATGGGGTAATGCAACATTTGGTTCGTGGTCTTTCTAACGCTTAGCTAAGTACCGAACGAGAAGGAGATCTAGCCGCCGTCGTCGTCGTCGTCGTCGTCGTCGTCATCTTCACCGGCTTTGTAGAGGCAAAGTCGCCCCGCGAAGCTATGCATGGTCTTGTGAGTCTTTTTGTCAAAACTTTGGCTCAGCAAGCTCGGCGAGAGGAAAGAAAATCGGAAGGTACAAGATTACTGATAGAAGCGAACAACCGGTAAAGTGGCAAAAACCCAGATCTGCAATAGACATAGAAAACGAAAAGAGAGAAAGAATCTTCTGAAGGAAAACCATGCAAAAGACACATAGCTCTTGTAACGGGAGGATCTAACGGAAAAAATCACATCTGAATATACATCAAGACGGATGTGTTCCAGTAAATGTACTTTGTGCACCCTTTAATTAGCCTATATACGAAGTGATGTTCATCCTTACGCCCTATTATCTATTATAATAATTAGCATAGAATACAATAACTAACTATCGGCACCTGTCAAATTGTGTTAGTCATGAAAGACCAACATTTTGAAGCAATTCGCTTTATTATTTCTACCCTGCCCAAACCCAACATTTCTATTTGTCATCCGAGGGTCAGTGATTGCGCGTTCTATTAAGTTAATTGTGACCCTTCTATCTACGCTACTATATCCGGCCGAGAAAGAACACACAAGTTTGTTTTAATACATTTGGCTTTAGTAGCAAATTAAAAGCTGACCAGCTATATATCCACAACACAACCCCTTACTCCTGCGTATTTCTCCTCAGTTTGGGGACCTGGGACGGATATTAAGCAAAGTCTACCGCCGACCTAATTCGTGTTGTCGATAGGCTCGAGATTCAAAGTGGAAGGAGAGGAAGCCAACTGTAGAACAATAGTAGACCTCACAGCCTCTGAGGCCTATTCCATTTCCACAGTTTCCTACGACCGGCTTCTTTCTCTGGCCGACTTATAGCAAGACAGCATACATACGATAGAGAGTATATCTACAACCGAATTTTCGGTTCATTAACCCGTTCATTCAATATTGAGACGCCGTTAGATTGTCGAATAACGGTGCGAGAATTGATAATGCCAGTCGTGGAAACGTGGCTGGCCGTCAACTTTAGTGCTGACTTGTACAGGACAACAAACAGGGGTCGACATCTGCAATGGAGTGTGCTGTGCGGGAGTCGAACGCAGAGATGCGTAAATGGACGGTAAAAAAAAAAAGTAAAATACAACCAAGTTTAGCCTAGGCTAGTGAGCCATGAACGTATCGTCTGTCCATATTTATCCGCTATCGCGTACAGTGAAAGAAAGAAAAAAGGCAGCATTTGATTATTGATAACCACTACAGCGGCGCCCCCTGCATGTTGTTTTCCGGTTAGATAATAATCTATGACCCACTACATGCACAAGTAATTATTAAAGATAACCTAATGTTCAAGCCATGCATATGTCCTTGATTCTAACTAACCCCCCACCAACTTTAACTGGGTTATTCCGTTATCAAGAACAACGTCAGTTTAATTTAGACCTTGACGCGTAGAAAATTAATTGCATAGCTGATGAAACTTTTCCTGACCGTTGCTCTAGGGGCAATTTCGATTTCTCTTGTATAAAATAAATGACTGTTTATGCTTCACAAACGGGTCGTTTCACAAACTATTTCAGCATAGACGGGAGAAACGTCTCACCCGCTCTCAAACGTTACGCAACAAGCCAAACTTTTCGGCTTTCGCTATTATATTAAGATTGAGTATGAGCTCTTAAACCATTAATGGGATCGCCTGACCAAGATCAAACTTCGTTGGAAAAAATACGTCGTTAGAAACCGCTATCAGTATTCATCCGTACAGCTCCAACGACCTATGTACGGTAGCCCACATGTTCTTCACTGAACATGGAGCCTGCTTCAGTAACAGCTATAGTTACGTTAATATTCCAAATGTTACTTTTACTACAGGTTCAACTGATACAGTAACCTCATAACACGAACCTAAATACATCAAATGACGCTTCCTTTCGGCAGAACACTGAAGACCTTATCCTTCTACACACTTTCTATAACAGAGATTTACGAACCCTGGCTAACAAAAAGTAATTAGCTTATGTAAAAATAACATTGCTATGAATTGTTCACGCGCTAAAACATTGACTGCATGATATTATCAGCGATATGCGCATCGTTTGTAGGGAATGGCTGTAGTTTTCAACATCTCTCGCAACAGTGACCGTCTCCTTCAGGTATATGCGTGACTGGAATCCTGCCCGGTTTATAATATTTCAATAAACTGGAACAGATTGAGGGGTTTGCTTAACCTTAGCAGTGTGTGCGTTAGCTATTGTAAGTTGACGTTTTATTCGCTATAACTCCCTGTCAAACTCTCGGTTTTCTCATTCGAATTATATAAACGCCCCACCATTCTTCAACGCGACGTCACATGAGCGTAAATAATGTAGGCTAGACTGGAGTCAGTCTCCTGCCTGGCTTTAAGGCCCGTTTGTGTGTATGTGCATGAGTGCTATACACGTATACAAAAGAAAATGTATCATTTCACCGCTATGCCGCAAAAAACCCACGAGCTTACTTGTCGGCCACCGCATGAATTTCCATATTGGTAGCAATTACAGTTTTTGAGATCTTAATATTACTTTCGCTGATAGTGTCAGTTACTTTTAGCGTAAAGCCCCGCCCATTGACATATCGATGTTTAGCGCACTTATATTTACAACGTTTATTTGCTCGTAGTGACGCAAGCTCATGGTAGAATTTTCACATGTCATTGGTGATACCCAACGAGACTGTGCGATACGGTCTTGTCGCCTAGGCCAATTTCAGTTCATTTCAGCGATTGTAACTAAGTCCGTTCCTACCGAGACCTTCACGGATAGCAACACCAAAACATACGAATACAAAACCATACAAAGAAGGACCACTCCCCCCACCACCCACATCCACACACACACACATACATACATAGACATGTGTACGTAGTCTGCACATTCAGGCAAGTGATGCTTGCAAGACGGGACGCATGTCTATGTATGTTCTAATACAAAACCATACAAAGAAGGACCACTCCCCCCACCACCCACATCCACACACACACACATACATACATAGACATGTGTACGTAGTCTGCACATTCAGGCAAGTGATGCTTGCAAGACGGGACGCATGCTGAGTGACCCCGAGAGGACTTTGGTCATCTGACAGTGGGCTGCCAAGACCATCCGGCCTCGATCACTGCCTGGATACCGATAGGGCGGCAAAAAAAAATAATGTAGAGCATCGTAACCGTAAAGTAGGACGCCAAAATGTAGGGAACGAAAGGTGGAGTGTGTTCATGGAACCAACAACGAAAAACTGGATAAAAGAACTATGGGAAAAACATACTTCGGCAAGTATGTAAAAATCCGGGGAGAAACCTAAGAAAAAAATAACCAACCATTTTCGAATGAAAAACCTCTAAATGTTAGATACTTATCAGCATATAAAAACACGTGTGTTGATTCCTGCAGTAGAATAACAATACTTACATGAGCTAATATGCGACACTACTATGTATCGATAAAAAGATCCGATTAGACATTAAAGCTTTCACAAAACCTAATGAAGACTCTTAAATGGATGAAGTATATCTTCTCGTTTTTTTCGGGTGCGTAACTACATACCCTTTTCAGAGCATATATAACGTTTTGCAGGGCACAAACGCAATCTACGTAGTTAATGTTCTGATGGGTCCGAGCACCAAGACAATCATATCTGCGCTTAAATCTAGGTCAATAATAATGTAACAGCCTATTGATTTGTCCAATGGTATCTAGAAATCCTTGAAATATACCCTTTTTCGGTACGGCAGTTTCTACGGTACTGGCTTCAAATAAAATCAGCTGGTTGGAACCTCAAAAATGAAGTGTCCGATAAGCGTTTTTATGACTCCTTACTAATTGAATGAAAATTATATCACCAACGCGATACGCAAGCGATTTAATGTAAAATGTATGTAGAATTCGTCTAGTATATGTAGCATGTGGGAACAAGAATATGGACACGAAAAGCAGCCTGAAGAGAACTTGTGGTTGTCTGTTTCCTAAGACAACTCGCCATTCTAGAAAAAAAATAACAGAAGCGAAGAGCTTATCGTTTTAAGAAACCCATTCTAGTAAAGGTTAAAATTTATATCTTGCGTAGTGCAGTGTTCTGCCTGTAGTTTATAAAGACTGAGCAGGCGGCCCACCATGAGAGGCAGGCTGAAACTTGGTGGGAATGGGAATTAACAAAAAGCAGTGTAGGTGTGTTCTGTTACAAAAAAGGACACGCTTGGTTTGCGTTCGAATTCGGGTCTACCCAGTTTAACGTAAGGGCAGAGCACAGCGGAATTGGGCATTGAAAGAACGAGTGAAAGAAACTGCCCGGGAGCAGTGCACAGGGTGATTGGCTGTTTGGTCTATATGTTGTCTCGTCGTGCCGAGCTAATTCGGAATAGCAAGTAAAACTGGTCACAAGCGAAAACCAACAAATCCAAGACAGACACGTGTCCGTGAACACGAAAGGGTTTTGGTAAACGATGTGATGCTAAATGCGACTGTCGGGCAACTCGTTTCGTGTATGACAAAAAGTGCTATATCGCTAAAGGTTTATCGGTAAGAAAAAAATAGCTAGCTGTTAGCAAGAGGGATATTATCGCGGTACAGGGAGTGTGAATTGCGCTGCGGTCATCGCTTATGCCTGTGCAGCTTTGGAACTTTACTAAGAACTTACGACGTTTTCCTATTCTAAACGAGAGAAGTACGGCGGAAAACATTGGGCCTTCGAAAAGCAAAAAAAGAAAACAAGGTCGACGTTTTCTTTTCACTTCTACATATCTAGCCACGTAAAATCTGTATCAGGTCGCTAACATTAAGCAATAAACGGACTTGGGCAAGCTGAATGCCATAGTTTTGTTGGTCGATCTTTCGAAAAAAACATTATTATTTATGCTTTAATATATGCAAAGTCTACCAATGAAGAAGACATTTTATTTGCTAAGAAAGCCTAATTGCTTTAACCGTGCATGAGTTCAGTTACGCTATATTACAATGTTGTCAAAAAAGCTCTTCGAACACTGGAGGAGGCCTTATGCCAAAGGATCCTCCCTGGTACTTACACCCGCGTGTTAGTTATTCCTGCCTATTGAGAGAAAACAACTACGATAGCAAAGGTAATATTAGCGTAACATTTGCACTTACTCTACACTTATAGTCATCCTCGCACGACAGACCTAGAGCAGAGCAAATATCAAGGTTCCTACGTTTCCCGATACTGGTTGCGCTTATTAAGAATAATTTTTTTTTGGAACAATTATTTTGCGTCTATCGGAGCTAAAAAGTAAACAAACCCAATAGGGCAATAAATTTCACAAAATTCTCCTGACGCGTTAAACTGATACAAAAGGTTTTATCAGAATTCTGTAAAAATGTTTTTCAATACGCTAACATGCTTCACTTAGCATGTCCAATCGGATTAATGTGTTCCATCAACACGTTTAAGGTATCGACTCATATAGATAAAATCGTCCTTGTTTGCCTCGTCGATAGGATGGCCTATAGAGGCCGCGACTGAATGTCTTGGAAACGGCCAATATTCGTTGAATTTAAACATTCGTTCTCTGATAACTGAGACGACTAGGTCATCGGAGATAGCCGGTTCAAGTTTTTCAGTTGAACAGAGGCTTCGCCAAGCGGCATGGATTTATGTAAATAATAAATACAGCACGTTTTTTTATTAAATTAAACGAAGAGCAACTAAATCAGAACGGGGCATACTAAAACACTAAAAAGACCTGGAGATAAGCTCTCTTCTTTTTTTCAGATAAATTTTAACCAAACGCGGCCACTTACAAGCATGTTTATTTATAATACGAAAAGCCTCTTCGCTAATGTGTATTCTCTGTTCAGACAGGAAAAACTATGAGGCGTTTGGCACATGCTTAGTATACTCTACAGCACTAGAGGTAGGTACATATCCATAAGCGTCAAGGCCTCGTTGGCAGATGGACTTACGAGGCTTTGTACGGCACGGCACATCTTATCGATGAATTGCTGAAAAAAAAGTTATGTGCTTACCAAAGGAATAATAATTTGAAAGGAGGAACGAAATAATTTGAAAAGAAATACAACTAACGAAAGTAGGAGTAGCTAGATTCACAGGCATGGAAAACGTTCCTGCGCGGCCGGATTCAGACGGAACTTCGATCTTGCGATGAACGCAGCTCGTCTGACGTGCTCGGGAAAACCCAGATACGATGACCTCGGTCAACTGATCTGATGGCATCTGGGACTATCCTTCATGAGCTCGTATCACTATTAGAATAAGATCCAGGCTGGTGTGGAATGCTATATAATGTAGAAGTGGAGGATTAGCCAGGTGTAATCTCCACGGAACCAATCGAACCATTGCCTTTTATTAGATAGCTTCCACCTCAGGCGGTGTCTGGCCATACGTAAATTGCATTACCATAAGCAAATCAAAGACTAGGATGAAGTTTATACATTACTGAGAATGTTATTGAAATCACTATGTAAAGAACCAGCTCAAAAATGTCAATGCAGCTGAATTACCCAAACTATTGTCCAAGGCCTCGTCATGCCAATGAAAGTTACCCGCCCCGATTTAATGTATGACTGCTGCTGTCTTTTCCAGTTGTTAGAACAAGCGTTCGAACTCAATCGAAAAAGCAAATCTTAGCTCTGCCCTCGTGCTTTTTTTCTTGAGCTTCAGGGAGAAAAAAGGGTCACATCGGGCTGGTTACTGGTGAAGGAACAGAGGTATCGAGTTTTTCTACAAAAAAAAAACACGATATAAGTATTGACGTGTGACCCCGTGCAGTATTATACTGGATACCCTGTTAACCCAGACTTGGGATGAGTTTTAGGTTTCGTTTTTAAATAAACAGCACTTCGAAATCTTCTTCAAACATTTTCGTTATACTGCTTAGTAATGGCTGAGCGATTATGCGTTTATTCATAATGAAAGCCCTTTGATAACTATGGAATACTAGTATTTTTTATCTCGATCTTGCATATTTTCTAGAGCTAGACGCGCTGTTGATTTAAGACACTTTCGTTCGTCATGAAATTGTTGGTAACATTTGTAGGCTTGGCAAACAGGCAGGTAAGCATAGCCCCACAGGTCTAGGACGGGTTGACGTTTAGCCGATGTAAGCCTGTAATTATTATTTTTGTAAATGCATATAGATGATATATACGGAGCATCATTGAATTTCGAATCGTAGTGCGTGTCCTTTTCTCACTTTTTAATCTTTGAGCTGGGACCATCGCGTGCACTTAGATGCATAGACCTAAGATGCTGTATTTGAAGAAGCGTTTGTAATCATCTGCCCGTGGAGAAAAATTATGTGTATATCTATGTATCAAAAAATCACTCCTAACACCAGTCCACATCTCTCGGCTGTCCTGACTACGCAAAGAAAGTTGATAGCTACAGGAACATTGAGAGTGTTCCATTAAATTTTGATCGAATCGTTGGCTAACCATTTGCCAAATCACATTACGACCAGTCAACTCTGGTAATAGAGATAAGCAAATTGCGGAGTAAATTATTGACTCTGAAGGCGTCAATGCTCGTAGCGTTTACCACCAATCGCAAGTGGAAAGGTAAAACGACGTACGTGGAACGTGTTGTGGCCTCGCCGGTTCCTCTAATGGAGACACCCTTCGCCTCGATCTACGGATCTGAAGAAGCTTGAGATTTAAATGAATAGAGGAGTTAGCCTTTCAACGTCTTGCGTTTCGTCAAACTACTAAACTATATATAAAATGGTATTTTCTAATAAACAAATTTGCGACAATATGAAGGCTAAAGCAAGTGAGTGTAGAGCACTCGTTTTTGCCTACTAATAGTGAAGTTACCTTCTCTTTTGTGTAAATGTAAAAAAAAATGTACAAGGTGTATGGATAATTTTTTAAAGGCATTAGTTTGCTCAGGAAGTAGACGAAGGAAGACGAGCAATTCGCAAGTGACTCTTAATAAACCTAGAGTCAGATGGCTCCCCACAAACGTAAGTTCCTGCAGCAGCCATATCTACTGTGGTATGAATTCACCCCTTTTGTCAGCACCGCCCAGCATAAAGATGGAAACACAGATTGCTTCCATCGCGAACTTTGTGGGTGATAGTGCCATTATAAAGGCGCTAATCATTTATCTATTAGCACATCATCGTTGGTCTCGAATAATATTCGGGTTGCGTGCAGTGCTGCCACTGGAAACCAAGGCATTTCTCAAGCGGTCCTTAGAGCTATTCGACTGTCTCAGTCTGTAACCTGTACTTCGCTAAAAAGAGAACTTAAGTTGGAGTCCAGGAGCAGACTTGAGTGCGCAATGCTTACTACCAAATAAATTACAAACCACGAAGCCAGACAGGTCAAAATGGGCATGGGTCTACAAACTAGTTCTGTCGGCAACGCGATGATTCTTCATTACCTAATGAAATTTTTCATTAGGTAATGAAGATATCGGTTCTAAATTTTAAGCGCCACCTAAAGTAAAATTCCATTAATAGAAATCGAGGTGTAGGCCAGTTCGAAGATAGGCGCGTTGCAGAACTCGATCAACAGCGAATTATCATTTAGCTCCGGCACTAAAGGGGCATTTTCAATTTGCAAGACTTTGGGGGGCTCTAGTGGAGGAATAAGGGTATGTCGTCAGATGGCCTAACGGAAAAAATAAAACGTTAAGTCAACAAAAGGGTCTATTTCAAGCTGTTCAACCCAAACGAACCAAAGGATGTTACAGCGAGTGTCTATGCACCTTCAAACGAACAACAAGCTCTTAAACACTGGTAATTCTAATGTAAAATATGATAAGTTTGTTGTCATACAAATACTTTTCATAATTAATTTTCATTCAATTATAGTGCAGTTAAGTTTACATATATACATAGATATAGCATACTAAGGTTTATTAGCTCTCTTTATTATAAGTCTGGTTTCTCGTGCTCTGTAATAACAATGCATCGGCAATAGTAAAACCGATGCCATGTTAATTCTACGATTAGAAGAACTCCTTTATATTAACTATACTGATCCTCAATACAGGTATTACGAATGAATGGGGTTGATTCAATATATCCGTCCTGAATATTCGATGTCCCATGGAACACGGGGTCCATATCCTTAAACAACATAGCCAATCTACGTCTTCTACAATATATATTTGACCTAATATTGCCTTCGGTTACGTACAGGTATAAAGAAGTTGTGGTACTGACAGATGGGTTAATGTTCTCATATATGTATCGAGCTACCCGCACGGTGATGTTTATTTTGGCTAGAATAGAAGCTTACTACCGCTGCTAGGCGGTCGATCAAAAGGGGAGTTGACGGCCGAAAGCCGAACGGACTCGAACGAATGGCTCAGTCGTATTAGCCTCACTCGGTTGTATAAGCTGCTGACATCTTTTACAACCACCACCAACGAGAAGTGACGCGATCGATCGATCTGATTTGTTCCCGGAACAATAGGAACAGGGTGGGTTGAGACTTGCGACAGACGCACGACGCTATAGTGGTCTGAACAGGTGTCCATAAACAAACGCAACGCCTATACTCTCTTGTTATTTGGCGAACTGCTATATTAATTAAGTTGTGTGTAAGGTTTCTCTGGAAACGTTATAACCTGCGTGTTTAAAAATTTAGTTCAGGATTTCGCCACAAAGGAGCAAAAAAGGAGGTTACAACCGATCGGAAAGTGCATGCGACAGTTAGAAATTTAACCAGAAATTTATGCCCGATTAACAAAGGAAGAGGGTCTATTTTTTTTTTTTTTTGAAATGCCCCAAACTGATTTATAGCTATCGGAAAATTGTATTTTTCCTATAAATGTTAATACTGCTCTATTTAACTGTAGATAGGTGTTTGACAATTTAAAAGAGCGGCATATCTTTCTATAGCTACATGCAAATATAATTAATTCTCCTGGTTTAAATATTAATATTCACCGAAACAAATATAAGTGAGCAAAAAAAAAAAACTAAAAACCGTCCTCAGAAAGAAATTTCGCATAGCCGCAGTGCCATAACAGAGTTATTCAAGTTAATTTATTCTACTAATTATACTTTAACTGCCAGTCATCTTTATTAAGGTAGAAATGAAGCTAACGTAGGCCTGATGCTCAAAACTTGACGTTGACTGGTAACTGAGTAATTGCGGACTTAATTCGTAGAATTTATAATAACTTGCTTTACGCGAGGCTATACCATTTTTATAAATAAGTAGCGCGCTAGACACATGACAGTGGTAAAGTATATAACGTATAAGTTTTAGCTGTTTTGTGTGAACATCAATAATGGGTATACACGCCCAGCAATGTAGTAAATAAAATTCAAGGAAGAAATAAACCAAAGATAACTACAAGTTGGATCGTTTTCAGCTTTAAATCGTTTGCTTCAGCAACCCCAATATAATAGTATATTAACTTACCGTAATGCAAAATAGGAATAAGTTAACATGACTATAAAAAAAAGAGCTGATCTCATATACGAGCTATAGACGTATTTAGAACATCACCTCAGAATAAACCAAGACGGATATAATCGTTATGTTATGAAACGGAAATTGCCAAGTTACTATGAGCGATTTACTGCTGACGAAGTATCGTGTGTGAAACTTGTATTATACACCTTATAGGATACGAAAAGAAGAACTTCTTAGTTATTTATTCGGTATAACGACTAGTTCACGCTGGACGCATGCGCTGCTCAGATGCAGCGGCAGAATTTAATGGTAAGTCACGAAGTCCATCTTAAAATAACCCACTAGAAAATGGTTGCCCTACTAGATAGGCTAATTACTGTGAAAGTTTCTTTAATATGTAACATACAATAATACTGATATCTCGGCTCCCTGTAAAGTCAATGCCAATCTGTTTAGAACTTCTGTTTCTCTCGCGCATATATTCCTCGTTTGTGGGTACTCGCAAAGCTCTCGCTCGTGCTAACTAATACCAGCCAGGCAACTTGGTCCGCTTCAACTTAGCCGTAGCAAGATCTACTATGTGGAGTCGTCTATAAAGGCAACAATCGAATAAGTGGAGCAGTCAACGGGATTTCGAAGTCGACATTTAATAAGAGTAGAATTAAAGCGTGGCTCAAGAAAGCGGGCTTTTAGCCACGGTTGACCAAGGGAGCAGCGGGTCAACCAGTCCGGAGATAGCTGAACTACGTGGCCCACGTACTGAACGACCTGAACGTCACGAATAATAGTACGTTGCAGAATTTGAAGGCGAGAGTTTTCCTTGAGAAGAATCGGTACGTCAGGATGCGTTCTTCTCCAAGGAAAATTCGGCGTTAGATGAGTTCAACTGAGGACCATATATGGAGATATTCGAATGATTTGATGAGGCGTGATGCTCATTTAAGAAAGCGCGGGCGAAGTACCCAAACATAATGTGCTACGTTTGCCGAAGAAGAAATAGTGGCCATACGAACATGTTGCTTGCACAGCATCAGTTCATCAGACGCGCCAGCTCAGGAGCCGTCGCTGGTCGACGTCTCTTCGAAGAGAGGATACTATCTCGCTCAAATCAGATAAAAAACGGGGGTAGAAGACTAATGATACTTAGAAAAACGTTTGACAAATTATACGAGAGGGCGATTTTAATTCGAGCTTGTATCTTTATGCGCTAAATCGGAATATGTGATCTTCTATGCCGTTAATTCGGAGAATACATACAAATGGGCAAAAGTTCACTAAAAGTTATTAATTTTGTCATAGACGCAAAGTGGTACTACAATTTGATTTGAGTTTTGTTCGATTTTTAACATTTCATGGTTTTTTCTTTTTATTTTAAGGCTCGTTCGGAGTGAATCTATCGGGGCAAAAAATATCGTATAATTTAATCGGTGTCCGATCAAAATTGTTCCGTGTTGGTTCAACTCTTCGAGAATTCATGGCCCATAAAGGAAGTTACTTCCTACTACATTTCTCTCTCGAGTTGCGCATTTCAATAGTTATTCTGTCAAACATCTATTACATAGAAGGGATGCTCTTGTAATAGTCCTGAGCACGGCCCGGCATTCGACTCGGTTCCCTAAAGGCTTTTATCACCTTATTCTATCACGAAAAAAGGCCCGATATTCATTCACCAGGTAACCTTGCCTCTAACCGTCTTCTAAAAAAAAAAAAAAAATACGCATCATAGCAGGCGAATATCGTTTGGCCTTCCGCGTGAAAAACGATCACTGGTAAATTCAAGGACTGCGGAAGTGTTATTATCAGATGAAAACCGTACGTCGGTCCCCCGTATTTGTAACAGACATTCATGTGCTTCATCAGTATTCGATTCGTCAAGATCTGAATTCTGCTTGACAAGTTAATTTGTCTGACAAAAACCACGTTGTAAGTTCGAAAGCATGTACCATCGCCTTGGTTATTTTTCTTTCAACAAACAATCACAATGATAGCACTATACTGATTATGCATTGACAAAAGATTTTAGTCCGGCAAAATCAAATAGCGCCACAGGTTACCTTATACGTCCGTCTCGCTAGCTAATTGTTGCAAAACTACTAGTTACATGTCAACTATCTGCACAGCTACTTCTCTATGTTCATATGAATGGGACACCTATTATAGGAGTTTGACTCGAATAAGAAAACCCAGCTAAGTGATTTGGACCAAAAGAGGCTTAATCACCAGGTTTCGCCTAAATGGAGAACTATACCAGAACACAGTCAATCTATCTAGTCGCCCTTGACGTTATGCTTATTTCTAGCCCTTTGGGACGTCGACAGGTAATCCGATAGAATCTCCGTTCACAGTTAAAGAAAATAAGTGAGCATGGCAAAGGTGCAAAGCAGACTGCACGAGGCTAGCTACCTAGGTAAGCAGATAGGTGATACGTAAAGCAAGAATCCTAAGCTGTAACAATAGCCTGCCAGTGCTTTGCTTTCTATCTTTCATTGCAGTAGTCTCTGTCTGTTCAGAGCTAGTCCCCAGAAGCCCGCTGTCACTTACCGACGATAACCTCATAATAGCCACTTTGCCCTTAGCACAGTTACCGGCTATATGAAACGATGACGACGACGACGACTAGCAATAACTAAGTAGCGGCAAACGTGACTGGTAGGGATGAGAAGATCGGAAGTCTAAGAGAAAAACAGGAAAAAATCTAAAAAAGTTTTAGAGAGCCTCTTACGGTCTTCGTAGAAAATAAAGGCATGAAGGCAAATAAGGAGAGATGCTAGAATAAAACGCAGAAAGAGTGCGTTCCGTTGAGGAAGCGGTAAATAAGAGCGAAATAATAACGAAAAAACAGACACGTCTTTGTCGAAAAGGATGGTTTGATAAAATTTCTTTGGCCGGAAGCAACGCGTCAGCTGGAGCCGGATCAACGGAAAGACAACTCACAGCAGCGGGAATCACACTGTGGAATCCAACCCCGTCGGGGTCTTCGGAGGTCGTGGCTCGGCGGTTGCTAGCCGCGGCTTGCCTGTACCCGCCATGCCACCTGTATGATGAGTCAAATATAGTCTATTGGTTATTGATAGACGCATTAGCAGCAGTGGTACTAGCAGCAATGATATGAATAGTTCCTGCATGACAGAAGCAATCGTAGACGCGGCGGCAACAGCTAACTCTTATCGCAGTTATGGTGGGCACTGTAGTGGTTACAACTTCGGCTTCACCACAATGTAGGCAGAAGGCAGAGATTGCTGCAAAATTCTATTGGCTTACATCTGCCGTGGTGGGATTATACGGTCGTTTATCGTGACTAGAGTCGAACCAACGTTGGTAGCTGACGGAACGGCATCGTGGGTGTAAATACGCTTATAGTTGAAGCAAAGTCTTCGAAGCACACCTAACAGGTCGCGCGTCTGATTAATCCTGCTGGCAACAACTACTGAAACGAAGAGTCGTCTTGAATGCACTTCCCTACAAGATAGCGTGATGACAGTATCTCTGTAGAGTCATCGCCAAGGACAAACTATTCTTTCACCCGAAAAGATCGACAAAAATCCATCACGAAGGCGAGATCAATCATGGGTTAGCTGTTCGGTCTCGTTGCTCAGCCGGAGACGGTATCGGCACAAGTTGGAATGCTAATTCGTTCAAAATAGGATGACATCGCCATACTTACACCAACTGTACGTAAAAAAAAAACCATAAGAGAACGCAGACCGCTGTACGCAAATGCACCGTCCATAGCTCGGATAACCTACCGGAACGCTAGTTTGCTCGTAACTATCTTTGCTCAAAAAAAAACCACCTACTTTAGGGGACCGGAAATGACCCAGATTCGCAAATAGAATTCTGTCCACTAAATACTTCCGTAATACTGAAGATCAGTTTATGCCACAGCGTTCGTTCCGCAACCTGGTACTGTTTGATTACAAACGTGTACAACGCTTCATACCGACACCAAAAGACGGTGTCTCCGACGTCCGTAACAATACGGCCTTTCAATTACAGACACGAAAAATAATGAATGCGCTCTTGTCGTTCGGGTAAGCTTTCAAATTGATTGGAAACAGCTTTATTAAATAACAGTTAATATACGACCAAGATAGATTTTTGTTTAGATAGAAATCAATGTTATGTTCTACATAATACGCGTAATATATTCTACCAATTTTTAGCTCGTTGTTTACATTCAGCCCAAGTCTTACCAAGTGTGAATTAATTCAAGACCTATCTAAATGGAGGCTATTTTAAATGTACAGGTTCTCTCGCAATCCGAAACTCCGATCGGGAGCCGATTCCAAGATGTCTAGCGCTTTCCTTCCTACACTTTTCCTTTAGCTCCATAAGAGCTTAGGATAATCGAGCGAAAAGGTTTTTCACGACTCATCAGTACGATTCTAAGAACTGCGCAATCGATAGATCAACGCGCAAGTTTAGTGCGCAATTTTCCTCACTGAATTATAAGTTGATGTTGACTGAGTAGTCTTTACAAGTGAATGATTTATTTTTCTTTAACTTATATTACCTATAATTATAGTTGATTACAGATACAATGTCAAGTTTAGAAATATGTTAACGATTTTACGCAAGCAGCAAGCCAACTAGATATATGGAGACAACATGTACGTATAGACATCAAAAAGGTGAGAATTGCCCAGCTTATGCCATAACGAATTCCTATCCCGTTGATAGAGCATAAAGACGAAAAATTATATGTACCGTTAACTGTTTCATGATTAAACTATTTGCATTAATTACAGTGTTTCGAAATTCTTCGTTCTACGAAACGTTATCCTATAGTCATCGCCGTAATCAGCCTTTCCATTAAAGATCCCCGCGGCCGATGAGACACTCTAAAGGATCTATTCTGCCTGTCGACCAGCAATCGAATTCGAAATCAGTGACGCAATCCATTGCGTCAATTGTGAAGTTCGTACGTAGGTCTGGCGAATGAGCACGACCATCAGAGGACTTTTCTATAAAGTTGTTCTGGGGGCTTAATATTCATACCATGATTATAAAACAGATAAGTCGTAGAATCAGCTGATTAGTACGTTGGGCCAAATAGTGCTCGGTTGTATGTAACTTGTCGATTAAACAGCAGCTAACGGCAACGATAGACCTGCTCGCACATAGACCAGAGACATATAACCACAGACGAATTAGTTGACGTTGACCAAATCTGAAGGAGGAGCAAAGTTTTAACTTGGGTTACAATCGCTCAGGCCAATTGGCGTATTTGATTAATAAATAAGAAGAGACATTACAATGTGCAAAATCTTATGTTATTTGCCAAACACTTTTTATTTGTGAAAGGAACGCAAAGTATGACCGCATTGATAAAGCGAATTTATTTTGAATGGGTTTCAAGGCTTGACCCATTGTGGAGATCAAGAACGACCTTAACGGGCAGTTTGAGCCCGCTCGTACTCGAGCTTAATGAATCTGTGCATCGAGCATGAACGGACATGAAATATAAATTTTTTAAATAGTTTGTGGCGCCATTACTGATTATGATTATCGTTGTTATGATAAGTCTATTTTTCCTGTCTGCAAATGACGACATCCCCTCATCGTCGGCTACTGGCCAATTACGGTATTTTATTCCAGTATACCCTCGCATCAAATCTATTCAAAGCTAGTCATTCCGATATATATA
>NW_019211457.1:43516441-43639508 GCF_002443255.2 Varroa destructor
ATATATATATATATATATATATATATATATATATATATATATATATATATATATATATATATTGTTTTCTTGCAGAAAAAGATTTCAATACACTTTGGATAAAATACAGAAAAGCATTTTTTGAAGGAAAAAAGTACATGATTACACTGAACCACTTCCTCTTAGCGTTAGTACAACTAGAAGGTCTGACCTGTATTTTAGGCTCAATTTAGCGTACTACGCTATTGTAGTTTCTGTCACAGGAGCATGTGTTATAATGGACTTAGACTTTTTTGTGCGGGAGCTCTTAAAGCTGTCGCTCCCTTTCAGTCAGTGTTCAGGTGCTTATTATGTGGATAAAAATGTAATGTAATAAACAGTAATGCTAATGGCTTCTGAGAAACGCTCCTAGGTTGTCGAAGCTATCACAAGGACGGAGAATTTACTACATACACGAATGAAAAAAACCTGGGTAGCAAACCCGTTCTTTGCCTATGCGTGTTTTCTTGCTAGCCACTTACTACAGTGTCAACACTACAGATTATCGAAGGCATTGCGAGAAACAAAAAGAAAAAAAGTATACATATGTGTATATAACACAAAATCGACAAACAACAACTTTAAACTTTTCTTCGTAAAATCTCTTCTAATGCTTATATCGTAACTTAAAAGATAACTCTTTCACATCCAATCTGCTCTTAGCTGGAATAGTTTCTAGCATTTTTCTAAGCGTCCTAAGCTATTTTTTGCCTCCTGCTCTTTCTTGCTTCTGCTCCTGTTCTTCTAAACGTAGCTGTTTGCGATTAACTGTGATTAGGTCTCTGTCTGTCGACAAACCTGTCTGGTTACCTAGAAAGAAAAGACACGAAGGCGTTTGCGGAATTTGTTCGTCATATCATTTTATTATTTGCTGATCTTCCGTTCTTTTTTTGCCCGTCATACCTTTCTCGCGTTCTTTTTCTCAGTTTCTTTTACCCTTAACTTCCTTTCTCTCGCTTTCATAATCCGATAATGATGTTTATTTTTTGCAATACACTTTTTTTTTTAACATTTCCGTCATTATCACCGTCATTATTAGTAAGCCTTGGATGTTTTACCGTGTACTACTCCTTCTAATATAGTTGTTGCTCTCGGCATTTTTTGTTATTGTTGCCTCTTGCGCAAACTGTGTTTCGACATGAAATGTTATCACACATACGATACTCTAGTGCCTAGGTTGGTGAAAAAAGATATATGTACGTGTGTGTATCTCAACCCCGCCGGTGCGTGTCAAGCTTCCAGTGTGTAACGATCATCATTATCATATTCAAAGTAATTGTAATTTTTTTCGCGTAACATTTTTTAGGTTATCGTAATCTGTATCATTTTTTGCTTTTGTGACGCTCGCACTCGTGTCTTTATCGACCACGCAACTCTGCTATCTGCAATGTTCCGTGTACTCATTTAATGTATAGTTATTAATTATCCAGGATGTGTATAATATGTGCTTATATATAATATATGGATTATCATTGGCGTATCTGATCCAAATATTGCTTCTCCGTATGTTCCGCTTCTAACGCTATCTAACTAGATTCCGACAAGAATTATGAAAATACGATAAAATTGTACTAGCCCATTTTTTCTGTTCTGCAGAGGGACCAAAACAACCGAGACAGCTTCGTTTGCAAAAACAAAATCTCCTAATTACATTTTAGTTTCCACATTACTGGCCACGGATGGTATGGTCATGCTCATATTGTTACGTGTCGTTTCAAGATAGGGTCAAAACTCTTCAAACTACCAAACTGCTCCTTGCAGCGGTACCAAGCAAGAGCATGTATGTATACGTTGGTCGTAAACGTATCGATGTCTATAAACATGTGTGTGTTTACTGGGTCGAGCTCGTCCCAAGCAAAATACAAATAAGGTAAGATTACGGTTCCATTTGGTGGCCTCCATGACGCAAAAGCCCCATCACAACTCCTCCACGCGTAACCTTATCATATCATTGAAGTTCTCGATCGGCTTTACGTACGCAAATCACCAAACAGTTTCGGCCAAACTTAGTCGATGCTACCGCACACGAAATTGCAGAACATTGGCGTGGTAAAGTAGACATATTGATTTCGATACTCGAGCTAGCTGGTCCGACCATTTCGAAACGTACGCTCCCTTTTCTAATTTATAGATCTGTCGCTACGTAATTATATCTCGGCTTTCAGTCTTTCGTTCGATACTAGGGTATATTTGTGTTTTATATAGTCGGCTTGCCGAATATCGTTTCCCTTTCTATGATCGAAAGACCGCTTCCTTCGCTCCATAACGCCTGTAAAAGTGGCACTGCTCCTTCGAAGTATGCCATTTTCCAGCAGCGTACGAAGCGCCACCTGTCTTGTTAGCGCGACAACGATTCAAGATCTCCGAGATGTGATATTGTGTTGCAGCATGTAGAACTGTCGAAAACCATTTTTTCTAATCTACTTATGAAAGTGCTTGATAATAGTTATCATTGTATTATGAGCACGATAGAAGGAATACAAGGAGGAAAAATAACGCAAGGTAACAAAGCACAACTTCCGGAGTGCACTCATCTGTTTGCCACAAATCAGCGGCTTTTCTGATAACAACTTCTCTGTCTTCATCGATTTTCGCTCGCGAAAGCACTATTCTGTTTCGGGCTTACCCGAACCAATTTCTTATCGTGACCCTCGGTAACGTCTCGTCCTATAAATTTAGTTAGTAATCATACTGTATAGCAACCGTCACCACTCGATCATTGATACATGACATAATCTGCAATATATCCTTCTTCGACTCAAGGCCGTCGGCCATAAAAATATTTCCGAAATGACTAGATTGTTTTTTCCTCATATCAATCTTCTCTAATACATAGTGTTCTGCCTATATAGAGACCTCTATATATATATGCAAGCGCTGTTGTTTGTGACTCGACTACTTTCGAAGTTAATTTTCTTTAGCTGCATAACTATGAGGATCACCATTATACTTTTTACTAATTTCTGTTAGTTTCTTTTTACAATCTGAGATACATTTGAAGTCGTTTCTGCTCTGGCTCTTCTTGCTATTACTCAGTAAGTAGAGACTGTTATCGTGTCGCTGGGCTTACCCTCGCCACCCACTCAGCCACCCATCCACCCACTCATTCACGTCATTCATCGCTTTGCGTTCGGCATTCACTATGTTTTGTTCTTGCTGATACTCGTGCTAGAACGGGGGCGTCCCTATTTTTTTTTTCTAGTGTCTGCAACCTCTTCATGCTGTAATAATTAATAGCGATGTTGCTTCTTTATATATATTCATCCTGTAATGCTTGATTTTATCGCTTCCTCTTTCGTCGTGTTTACGACAAATGTTGGGTAGCTTTGTCTGCATGAAGGGGAAACTTATATCTAGTGCCGTCAATACAACCAGCGTGACGGTGCTTTAAAATTTTCGTTGATGCTGTGCTATCAGTTGATATTCCTAATCGCCCTACGCTTGCCTCAACACAATATTGAAAAGATCATGTATATATATATGTGTGTGTGTGTGTGTGTGTGTGCATATACATGTAAACACTAGCGCTCGACTTTAACGTTTCGCCATTTTCGATGACATACCTAACATTAGGTGTAGATGCATTACCATTGGATTTCTAGAAGTTGGTATTTACAGAAGTATTTATGTGTATTGTAGATTATCACTTAAATTTCGCCAGTGGTTATAAAATTTTGTGCCGGGTAGGCTTAGATATGCCGAGGGTATCGAAATCCCTGAAAGAATACCACCACCGAGATACGAGCCACTGGTAAAATGCCGTCCACGTTCGCACCATTGTCATCCTAACACCCTTCGAAATAGGAAAGATTTTGATTTATTTTGAACGACGATGTAGAGGGCGCGCATTTACTTGACAGGCAATTGTGTCCTTAACTGTTCATGCTGAAAGTAACATATCCTAGCATTATGCATGCTATTATAAGCCATAGACGCACGCATGCCTTATTGCTAGGTAGCATAAACGAACTTGGCAAAAAATCCGTGAGCACAGACTGCATACGCCCGTTGGTAGAGTTTCTCACGATCCACTCTACAGTCGGTGAGCAAGGTTTAGGCGCGATCGCTTTCCGAAAACAATACACGTTTAAGTAGATTTCCAACACAGGGCGGATTTCTGCGTAGATCGTACGTTATCGAGTCGGCTTACGTATAATACGTGTAGTAATAGCCTGTCGACAGACTCCTATGGTTCGCCCTCAATGGTTTACCATCAAACCTTATGGACAAATATTATTTAGAAGCTGGCGTGGGTACATCCGGACAGGCCTAAATGGCCGACTCAACGGCCATTTCCTCTTAATTCATCTCTAGTTTCTCACATGCTTACCTTCGTTCTCCCCGAGATTACAGCCTCACGTAATTACGGCATTGCTGCTTTCAAACGCACACTGCATTTGGGCTATAAGTAAATAAGCCATTGATACGAAAAACACAGTGACAGCAGTTACAATGTACGCGAGATCTTGCATTTTTCTTCGTTCGTTTCGCCTGCTGTTGCTATCGCTGAACTGAGCGTTACAAAGCGCTGCGCTTCGTTTGTTACTTGACAGACTTCGGCAGGAAATGGCGAAGGCACGCCGACGTCCAACCGTTGTTAGCATCTGCCAACAATTGCTAGAAGCTACGAAAAGATGGACGAAGGAACTCGCATTGCTCATCAATATTCTCCACTATTCTACGTTCTTCCCAGCGCCACACCCTAACAACCAGGCAAACCTCGGCGCCCAGCAACCAATCCATTGAAGACAGGAAAATATCGATTTGTGGCGTCATCTAGCCAATGTCGGCACCTCCCCATCTACCCGGCGTGATCTTCCTTACTCTCAAAACGCTTAACTCTCAGTAGCGTCGGGAACTCGAGCAGCAACGATCGCAGCGCTTCTCATAACGCCAGAAATGGCAGAAGCTATTCACATTCAAATTTCTATATTAGATTTTTCGGTCCGCTTTTGCAAGCGTCTCTCTAGAGCTGGTACTAACGCCATCGTTACTGCTCGTACGGCCTCAACATTGGCGAATTCTGGCAAAAATCATTGCGGCTGCTGGTGCTGCCATTACTGCCGTCTCCCATCCCATACAGCTGAGAGCCAAGTCCGACGGAGTGGTTATGACTGGAGTCAGTCCCTGTTTTAAAATAATGAGTCGTTGTTGTTGACCGACGGAGGCTTCTCGTTTGCGCTTTCCTTCTCTCCGGCATGGCTGGGTCCTCTGGCGCTTTGCTGCCATCTTTGCGTCCCTTTTGGGGCGCTCTCGGCGGCCAGTCGATCACTGCCGGGTTCACGCTTCAGACTGACTAAAGACACCGACACAAACGTTACCGTGGTATGCCATCACACATCTTCTCACTACTCCCAGGATAATCCCTTAACCATTTACCAGCCCGATAGCCTTATGCAGACACACTTCGTCGCCTGCTGCATCACTTTGTTGCCTTTGTAACTATCGTGGCACCACCGCTAATCTAATCATCGACTGGTAGTTATAATAACTCAAATCGTGCAGCCTTAGACACTTCCGGTCATCAGCGGCAATGTGCACGGAAAGCCGAGCGTAACAATGTACAAAAGCCGTAAAGCAAAACGCACTAAGCATGGGCAATACAGAATATTAGAAACTTAAAGCAGAAAAGCGGAATTATTCCGCGATTCTGATACATTAGTCTATTGCCAGTTGTTTTCCACATTATACAGTTTTACGTCTCGCTGGCGACAAACCGATTGCCGAAAATGTTATAATAATTGCCGGATTAGCTATAGTGTACTATCTAAACGCGCCGCACCTTGAAAGTTTGCCGACAGATAGATGGACGAATGAGTAAAAGATTAGCTGGCCTAATATTATAATCCTACTTTGCCTTTTCTCTATAATACTGTCGTGTGTTTTTAATCGCGTGAGCGGCGTACCTTGCGTGGCCTGGAGAAGCCCGCTGAGAAAGCGGTGATTAATCAGCAATGAGCATTGTCCAACTAACAACGGTTCACCTACGGATCCATATCTAGCGTCGATCCGTCCTTTTCGTTTCCCTAGCTTAGGCTGAAGGGCAGATGAATAAAGATGCGAGAAGCTGTGTGTTGCAACAGAATGAGCGAGCGACGCTTTGTGGGCAGATCCCTTTGTCCGAGTCCAAAGATCTCCACCCGTCCCATTTTCCCGTCCCTACCACAAAAGCCACCTGCGTGCCCTCTGCTAGTGGGAATAGAACTGGTAGCTTTCAAAGCTAACTACACCGTGAGCTACTCTATGTTTCGATGGAGTTCCTTCTAGACGAAAAGATGCATTGATCTGATAGTAACTGGTTGTTACGTCAGTGTCTACCTAGCATGTCTCCCGGGATCCAAAGAAACCGTATGAGTGCTATGGCGACACTTTTCGCCGTGGTGATTGGCGACATTCAGGAATTCGTTGTTAAGTTCCGAGTTTAACTGATAATGAACCCTCTAGGTTATACCTCGAGTTCTGCAAAAGCAGCTGGAAATAGTGTTAAAGAAGGCCCTCATCAGTTTCTTGTATCAACATTTACAACGGTCTTCGTGTTTGTGAGTTTATGTAGAACTCCTCGGTCGGTAAGTAACCGACTTCTCGACTTCACGTCGTTTGGCACTTGTAGGTGCTTCTCGGAGGGGCGGCCAGCAAATGTACAACTGACAAAACAGGGTCCAGCCGCTCCTACACGCTACCTATACAAAAAAAATTATATATATATATATATATATATATATATATATATATATATATATATATATATAGATAACTGTGTATAAAGTTGCAACGGCGGCGAATCGGCGTTTCGTACCCGCTTATGATAGCAGGCCGTGCAAATAGTAATTCATGTCATTCTATACATTATTTATAGGTATATAAATATGTCGCTCGCCATTGCATCATTTGTCTTCATCTAGGGTACACAGCCGTTCAAGTAACTTCATTAGCATCAGCGTCATCACCGTCGACGCCTATAAAGGAACCGTGACCACTAATACCACCAAAATATTCATCATTTTCCTATATGACATAGCATTGTGAATGGGTGTGTCTGTGTGTGGGTGCTCCTTTAGCGTTCGTGTGAGCTTTTCGCGAACGACCTCATATAAGACCTTCCTAGTAAATACGCCATATCTGTGAACGCGTCTGTAGATCTCTAATGTGAACATTTGTGTCTCTTATTTATGATGTTATTACCGTGATCATCATCCTCAGGTCATAGTAAAATGCATAATACAACAACAGTGATAATCATAATAATATTGGTAATAACCACGTCACGTAATTCGAAGGTACATTTAGGTATCACAAATATTTCCGGAAAGATCGTTCAGCTATATGTAAGATTACATGATCTTCAGCAATAATATTTTTGTCTACATCTAATCGCTAACGATGTTCCAGCAGCATCGTCATTGTTGGAGTAAACAGCATTTGCGAGCTTCGACGTCGCAGTTGTCGCTTGCTATGTTAGCACATACGGGTGGCGTCTACGTTTCCGGGTAAGAAGATAGAATAAGAATTAAATGAAGACATACTAGGACATATTGCAAGGGACAGCAGGACCACCTATACCGAATACGTGTTAGTTCTCCTGCAAAAATCTGAGATTGTAGTCTAATTCTAATTCACAAACATAGCGTCACTTGACGGTCCACTGTTCACTGTTGTTATCTGTTTTATTCAACGGAATAGGTTTATAGCTGATCAAGAGTTCAGAACCGCAAGAGATGGCGCTTAAAGATGTGTCCACGATGTAGGTACATCTTTTTTTTTGGAAATGTTTCCTTTGTCTTGACAAAACAACGCATCTGTGTTGAGATATATTCACGCTGCTCGTCCCTACGATCAGCGTTTTTCTTTGCTAAATAGAGAGAGAGACGAAAGTAAAAAATTGTGTTATTCTCTAAGTTTCAGCCCTACCATGTGTAAGGATAGAATTATCCAGCCTGCTTAGAGACCAAAATGTTCCGCTTTCATAGGAATACATTAAGCGCATGTAGCCAATCAATCAGTCTCCTGCTATCGCCTATTTGTTCCCTGCTGATAGCATAGTTCAATTTCATTTCACCACCTTTTACGTGGTCTTCATTGTTGAGATCATTTGAGAAAAGTGTCGTTAATGTTTGTGATTTTAATATTGTAGCATTTTCTTGGATACGTTTTCAACAATGGAAAGTCTATGTCCGTGTTCTACAATGCTCAATTCGATCTTCGACCAAATCTATCTGCAACAGCTATTTTCTGTGTGCCCCACTGTGTATATATCTGCACAGTGAACTGAGGCGTTCCTCTGATGCCCTTATTATGTCCACATCGCCGAATCTATATATAATCATACCTTGTTTCTCCGTCGTACGTAATTCCCCTTTGACTCGCGTTAGATTCGCCGTTATATCGTAGCGTCATTAGCGTGTTGTTTTTTCTACTGTGAAGGGGTGTGCTACCATGACAGTCTTCGTAATACCCAAATGTTTAAATAGGAGCAATTTTCTCTTGCCTATTAAAAAGTTACATCAATTGAGTTATCTCTTCCTTTTCATCTCCTGGTAAGTAACGTGCATAGCAGATGCGTTGTAGTCCGTTCTCTTCATATTTATATATATTCGCCGTATTGTATGTCAATTGTGATCTCCGTTGATAAATGTTGGTGGTTCACCACAATGACTCTCGCACCCCCGCCTCCTCTTTTTCAGCCTCTCTTGTCTATTGATCATTGATGCCAATCTGCGCAACTTTTGTCGGCGACTGTCACCCGTTTTCGGTTTGTAGGCAAACTTTTCAACTGGTTTAGTGATGACCTGTAATTTTCTGTAGTTACAGATACTTGTTAAGATACAGGCAAAAATGTATGCAGTAGAAAGAAGTCGTCTTCTTCCTGTGCATGTGTTTCTATATACACATGTGTGTGTAAGCGCGCGCCGTTAGTCGTTTTTTCTCGCATGCTCATTTTTACCACCACCATCATCATTAAACGAGTCTATGCAATTAATTATATCTCATTATAATTATTACGTTTTTTTTTTTTTTATAACGACTGGCTGTAGCGACCCAGTAATGTCTACTATCGATTTTATTTCGAGAACAAAGCAAAGTGGGGCTGATTCCTTTTCGACCAGCTCTTATCACCACTGTCCACTAGTCGTAACCTCTTGTGCTATCGCAAACATATGTATACGTCTATATTCTACCGAAACTGTTCGACCATCTTGTTGTTATCTCTCAGTTAAGCACGACAATTGTGTACCTGTGTATCAATTTGTTCGTGTGCGTTTTTGTTATTATTTCTAATCTGTGCTTTTTATGTTTTGTATACATACGTACCATACAAGGCACCTGTGTCTGTCTGTCTGTATGTATGTGTATCTGTATGTTTCTCTTTTCGTGTCACCGTGAACATTTTCAATACTCATCTATTTTTATGTATATATTTGTTTATGGTTGTAAGCTATTTTGAGACAAAAAAAGCTCATTATCGTCCTAAACTTTACCATCAGCATCGCAACCATCACTTACTAATTGTAATAATGAATATGAATTGTTCAAGTTAGCGTGCTTTTTTCAGGTAAGTTAAAACAAGCAGTTGTTGCTGTTCCCATGGGTGCTATCCTTCTAGCTACGGAAATCAGCTTTACCGTATTTTTCTTATCATTTTTTTTTTTTCATTGTTATCAATGGTTTTTGTCTGTGAAAGACAATATTTAATTGGTCAGTCTGTCAGTGTCGTTGTTTATGATATGCGAATTTACTAGAAATTAGCGCAGGGTCCAAAACCTCCTCTTTTATACTCAGCGTCAGACACATCTTCAGTCTGACCGTTGGTACTTCGTTTCCTTAATCTCAACCTATATTTTTTCACAATGATGAAAGATTCTCTCGGACAATAATATATGTTTATGAATTGAAGAAGGGAAAGACACCAGACCAGTGACATTAGTAGTGGCAGAAAAGTGGTACTATTGAGGTTTCGTTCTGTACGAGGCTTGCTATACATGCGTTCATTATATGTTTGCCTCTTTCAGCTTTCCCCCGCATACGTTTAGCATTGTCCTGATTGATTTTTTTCGTTTGATCTGTCGACAATTGTTGTCTCTGTCCCAAATCGATGGCTGTCTGTATTTCGAGTTGTTTGTTTACGCCATTAGGGCTAGAATTTGACGTCATTGGCTGGACCCGAGGCTAGAACGAGCGTACGCTTCTGGCCAGATCAAACATTGAATGTACTTATCATCTAGTCATGTATCGTATTGTTGATCATATTTGTTTTTCAATTTGGTCTGTGATGGATAGAGACTGATTCTTTCTAGTCATTCTTTGCCTTTGTGACGTGGTATAATTTGTACGCCTTTCTTTCAACATGTAGGCGTTTTCTGCCTATGGTGTGTTAGCCCTATCTCATTCATATTCATTTTGTTCGTAAGTTGAAATTGTTCTATCTGCATTTTTGTTTTCGTATCTAGATGCGTGGTTTGGCTAGAGCTCATAAATATATTGTCACTTGTTATATTTATATACTGTAAATATTTTTTTTGCCCTTCTCGTTTGTTGTTCTTGCGCGCGTTCGTTTTAGCTGTCTCCACCCTTCTAAGCATGATATTATGATAGTTATCATTGTTTTTGATTTGCTCGACTCTCTGTATATTTAGCTTACCATCTTTCTTTTGTTGTCTCTTTTTTAACAATCAAACCCTCTGTGCGTTCTCGGCGAGCTCAGCGCTGGAGCTGTTGGCCTTCTCTATCTCAATTTTTGGCGTCTCCTTGATTCTCCGCCATTCTGTCAGGAAGCTAGGCAAGATCTTTGGATGTAGCTTCAAAGTGCGACACCTTCAGCCAATATAAAATGCATTTTCTTCTGCCGCTCGTTTTGCCTGGCTCCTGTGGCCTGAGGTCCGCCGTCCTTTTTCCACGGTCAACTCAAACATGGCGTGTGTTTATGTTAGAAATGAACGTTGCGAAAAGCTTTAGCGACTCGAATTTTTATTTGTTATCATGAAGATAACATACGCGTTAAGGTACGTGGTCGAACGATTTTCTTCCCACTTGCCCCTTGCGGCGCATAGCGTTACTTCGGAACCGGGGACCTGCGACAATGGGTAGCTAAAACAGTGTTTGATTGCCATTATAAATTGGGAACGAAGTAATCGAATCGATCAGTTAATACAGAGCGAGCTCTACATGTCATTGTAGTAAACTATTATTATTAATTGCTATAACCTCTCCTAATTTTTTTTTGTTTCGCTTCAGCTCTGTGCTGATAACAAAAAAATGACATTATTGCCGCATCTGAACATGTCCTGTGTACCCACAGCCTATATCATTGCTTTATCACCGTTGTGAAGGACCCATCATATATATATGTGTACAGATCTGAAAAGGTTAAAATTAATAAATAAAATATACGACGAACGAATATTTACTTATTAGATTTTTCAGCGTTTTACTCTTTTTGTCTCTCTGCATATATATACATGCTGCATTCTTAGACGAACGAGCTTTGTTTGTGTGGCCGGAAGTCCCCGAAAGCAGTCTAAATGGCGTCGTTCAATTCGAAGTTCGGGTCCTCGAATCCCGACGGGTCCCTCGTCAACTGCGAGTTATAGTGGGTTGTATGCATGTTCGGCCAACAACATGGCGGATAGATGGATCAGCTCAGGCCAATCATACAGTCAGGCGAGTATTGAACGGTTTAGATTCGCTTAACTTTAACCAGTGACCATTCGATTAGTAGAAAGCAGGTAGCTGACGCAAACAACACTATTTGAGCCGAATAAGAAGGTAGAACTAGGCTCTTTTATCAAGTTCCAGATGGTAGGCTTTGCCGGCCTTAACGCTCATGTACCCAATGCTTTTTCAAGCGAAGATGACCATCGTGGGCCGTAATCATGCGGATAT
The DNA here is from genome assembly GCF_002443255.2 of Varroa destructor. Lineage (NCBI taxonomy): Eukaryota > Metazoa > Arthropoda > Arachnida > Mesostigmata > Varroidae > Varroa > Varroa destructor. The sequence goes on from NW_019211457.1 coordinate 43,528,337, forward strand.
GTTTGTGTGTAAATAGTTGTTCATTTAATTGCAACATGTGGAACATCCGTCCAGCTTTACCACAGACTTTTTCTTATATGACGTCACTGGCCATTTATATATTATTCTCTATTTAATCTTTCCTTTAACCAATCTAGTGTTAAGTGAATCACTTTGTATTGATTGATGCGTGAGAAAATGTGTGTATCGTAGTACTCTAAGTATAATATGCTTATTGTACAGTCATATATATATATATATATATATATAGTCATTTCCAATAATCTTGTTTACGTTTCATATGATTAATCAATATTATCTTTCATATTATTTGCTCGCACTTTCTCGTAACTTTAGCTGAAGTAACCCCGGTTCCTCTGCTTGGTCGTGTGCCATTTACAGGACAATATTCGTATGTAAGTTCGACGAAAGTTTGCATTGCACAACGCGTAACAGAGCGGATTGACCGTACTGTTGATATAGCAGAGGCAGTACGCAAAATTCCATAGGCCTGGCGGTATACAATCAACGTCGTCCTCGCACCGGCTGAGCGTCTTGATCAGAACGAGAACATTGTACGGCGTCCAAGTGACGATGAATGCGAATAAAATGGCTGATAGCGTCTTTGCCGCTTTTCGTTCTTGTTTTCGTTCTTGGTGTTTGCGTTTCTTCTTGGGCGCTTTCTTCGTCGTGCTCGTTGCGACGAGTCGACTGTTGAGTGTCAAACGGTCGCGGGCCGATACCGTCGTGGTACCAGTGGTTGTGGCCATCATTGCCTTTGCTTGAGGATGCTGACCCATGCTTGCGTGACTGTGTCCTCTCACGCTATGCGTGTTTGCCATCGTAACAGCTACTGCTGGCCGCGCGACCGTTGGTGAGTGCTCCTCTTCGAGAATCATTCGTATTGATGGCTGTGCAGCCTCCCCGTCGATCTCGACGCTGCTCTGCGTCGGCAAGCGAATCAGTATTGTGTAGACGGAGTCGCTGGAGAAAGAACGCGCGGATGGCGAGGCTCCCCCACCGCCTCCACCTCCGCCGCTCGTATGCGACGAACTGTGCAACGGGACACCTTTGTGACCACAGCTATTAGCAGCATTCATCACCAACGCACTGCCCTGCGTAGCTGAGTCGTGTGGGCTAACGCTAGAGCCTTTAGATGAGGGCAAAATGGTAGCTGCTCGCTCCGTAGCCTGTTTACGAATGCTTTGTGAGAGAGGAGTCCTAAAGTGAACGTCGCGCACCGGGGTTTCAGCCGAAGCAGGCGTCGCCGCGCTCGGTGAACCCCGGCTCGATACCGAGTCGTCGTCGCGATCGACTCGCGACTGCAGCGCTCCTGCAGAGTCGGTCTTGCACCAAGAGAGCAACAGTTTCTTCAGCCGCTGTCGGGACCGCATTTCGTGGGCAGATCCCTTTGGTGGCATCTCTGTACGGCAGAGTGAACCGGAACCATTCGGGTCCGCTGATGATGTCGGTAAATATCTACACGTCTCCACGTAGAGACCGCTATTCTTTCGGAAGTCGATTTCATCGTCCTGACTGCTCGTCGAGCGCTTGCTGCCTGTACTCGGTGGTGGCGGCTTCTTGCCTGCCTGCAAATGAGTCAAATCGCGTTGTCGTTTTTCGGTCTCACGCCATATACGCCAATAGAGAATGCACATAATGCAGACAGGCACATAGAACGCAGCGATGGCGGTACCAAATGTGACGTATATGTTTGTTTCAAGAAACTGGATATAGCATTGACCCTCGGGCACGGAACGCTTTCCTTCAATGTACGGCCAGGCATAAATCCACGGTGGCCATAGTAGCAATGAGATGAGCCAGGCTGACGCGATCATAATTGCGGCCCGTCTCGTTGTCCGACGAGCTCGATAGGTTAGCGGTCTTGTAACCGAAAAATAGCGATCAAATGAAATAATTAGTAGATTTAGCACGGAAGCATTGCTTGCTAGATAGTCCCAAGCTAGCCAAGTATCACAAACGAATGCACCTAAGTGCCAATAATTGTACAGCGAGTAGTAGGTAAACAATGGCATAGAAATTATGCCTATAGAGAAGTCCGCAATAGCTAAACTCAGTAGAAAGTAGTTTGATATCGTTTGGAGCTGTTTGTCCATCTTGAAGCTAATCATGACCATCAGATTGCCAACAATCGTTACAATAGAGAAGAACGCGCCAAATATAGCAATGAGGATGAATTCAAGGTGTGAATAACCGACCGCTGAGTCGAAAGTGGTCTCATTGCCAATGCTGCCATACCCGCCGGTAAGATCGTAGCTGGCTGAGCCATTGGGCTGGTCAGGCCCGCCTAGACTGAGAGAATCGCTTGTCTCAAACGACGCCTCGTCCCGGCCACTGCCCAAATTCGACGACGAAATCGTGTTACGGTAGGCATCTTGCCAGACTCGCGGCACGTTCCATAACACATTTGATAATGACAGGTCGATGCCCCCGGATGAGGGCGTCGCAAACGAACGACTCATCTGAGCCGCCATGGATAAGCTAGGCAGCCGTATGGCACCGCCGCACAACGAGAAGTTGTTGAATACGTCGTCTTCGTTGCTGTTATGGGTGATGCTGGTGACAGGTTGAGGATCGTTGCTGCTCCTACTGCTGTCGATTTTGCCGATCGAACTTTGCTACGATCAGCAGGAACAGTTGAGTTCGTTGCTGTCGTCTGAACGGCAGTAGACGCTTGATGATGATGGTGGTGGCGCAAGGTCCGACAGCTCCTTCTGCTCGTTCTCGCTAACAGCTGCCTGGTCTTCCCGCGAGGTCTAAGCGAAAACGCGCCCAACACGGGCGTCTGCGATCTGCGCCTTAGCAGATCCGTCCTAGCTGTTCCAGTCTCACGATCCATGGCGAGCACTTACCTGTAGAGTTTGATAGAGGTAAAGGGAAAAACAAAAAGGTAAAGATAGACTGGCTTTACTTGTCAGTCTTTCCGCTTGTACTATCTTAATGCTGGCAGCGACATCACTGACGGTAGGTATACATTCTCACGTAGCCCATACATTGATAGGAGAGGTTCGGATTGGGAGAGGAAGTGGTGAGCGTGAAGCACGGAGAATACGCTTCGGAATGAGAGCGTTCGTAAGCAGGGCCGTCAAGGTCAATTAAGCCGTCCATGAAATGTCGCCCTTCGTTCTTAACTTTAACAGTGGAAGAGTCAACTGCAGGCAATGCATGCAGCATGCGAAAAAAAATGTTGGTAGCCAGGACAGGCCGAACTCTGCTCGCCTAGCTAGGAACCTATCTATGATCTGGTCGTCTTTGGCTGCGGATTTTAAAAGTCGAGAGTAACCTTTTTGTACATTCAACTCATCGCCTTTCTCCCAACGCCGAAAGAAAAAAAATCATTTAACATGACCATTGCTGCTGCTCCGCTAGAAGGACAAGCACAGCTAAATAGTGTGGTCCACAATGAGGGTTCCGGTGGGTTTTTCCAGTTTCAGCTCAACCCAAATATTTTTCTCGAAGGCTCAAGTCATAACTAACTGCTAGACGACTGGTGACAAATATCTAGAGAGCATTTGGCCGTCTGTGATAACTGTCTTACTTTCCGATATCTGCTTAATCTTTTCTGAAACTCTGTAATTTTCTTTGAAACTTATTTCACCTTTCGTCGACGTCGGGCGTATTTTCGATCGTTCCTAGACCGATCGGTATGAGTCTTTCCATTGAACGTAATTCCACATCTCCCTATCTACTGCAGTAAGTCAACATGACCCAAATGATTATTGAATGGATAATTTTATATTTCAGTGTTGCACATCCTATGGGCCACATGTCACAGCAATTTGTAAGATTTTTTCTCAGTGTCTATGCTATTTATTGCATGCTACTGAATCGAATGGGCGACCTATCATTAAGCCGAGCATAAACCCAGCTGGCGTAGAAAAAAGGCACGGTGAGTAGAACCTGAAAGCTATAATTAGGGTCGATGGTAACAAATTATTTTCTTTATGTCACACGATGTTCACGAGCTCCGAAAGAATTGTCTTTATCTAATTTTTATTTTTTTTTAAACCGATATCTGTTATGAGCTATACCAACATAACACACGCCATTCGGAACGCTTCTCTTGATTAACGCTTCTAGAAACTATGAAGGATCCTACCCACTGTGGGACGACTAGGTATGAAGGCTGCGTTCGAAGCCACGGCACGGTATTGAAATAGTAGTTTTGCTGATTACCAGGCCTTGCTGCATCCGGAGTCATGCAAGAAACCCTGAGAAGTTTGGCCAACAGGCGTAGAACCAGGAGATTGGCCCAAATAAAGGCCGATCCGTCTTGTTTTGCATATGGAGCTTGGTGCGTTTTGTCGAATTCCTGATGCCGTCCAACGGCTCGCTGGCAGTCAGTCGTCTTCCCTTTGCTTCGCTCACACTGGGGTAAACAGAAGACGGTAGACGAAAAAAAAGTTGTTAACACACACGCGGACACATACACACACAGGATCAAGAGACAACAACATGGAAAGTATTGATTTCATAGTAGACTAAACGAGAAGTAGATAACTTGAAGCCGGAAGATCCAATGAAAAGGAATATACGTAAATGTAGTAGATAATATAGATGCGCTCGCAAGGAATCTTTACAATGGAGTACACGTGGCGGCCGCGTACGGATTGAGATGATGTTATTGGAAGGCGAACAAACCGAAGAAACGAGGCCGGAAGGTTATAGCGATGCATTATTATGTCGTCGTTTTCACATTTGCGTCGGCGTCCGCTTTCCGTGCAATGATTCCTTTTTATCCTATGGATGACAGGGTGATGCGGTAATTAACAGAGACGGACACGAATCTCTTTGTTCATACGAATGCTCAAATAACAACTGTGGCAGACAGAAAATTCATCGTAGTCATGCCCAGCTGGTAAACCCACAAAGCTATCTGTCGGTTCAGGAAATAACTTTTATTAGAGGCGTCGGCTAGCGTGAAAGGGTTCCAGTCGAACCAGCCAGGATTATTCCATCTTGATGATACCGCACCTACAATGAGACTAGAAGTCAAAGCTAAAGAATTTAAGGCCAGGCCAACAACAAAGATATTTATAACAAGACATGATGGCCTACTCATGATGCATCTTCAAGGAACGTGCAGATCAATCTAGGTTCGTGCACATGATGGTACGAGTAATGCCAGTAGAGGCACAAACGTTACGAAAACTGCTACATCGGCGTACGCAGCCAGCTAGCCCGGCGGTTATGAAAACTGGGATCTGACTAGTGTTCACGCGCGATCTATGTCGAGTTGGACGAGATGGGTATTACATTATTCGGCAGGCATAGAAAGCATTACTGGCAACGAGGCAGGGCATAGGAAGCAAGCTCTGATCGTACAGAATGTCGGAGCAAACCTGTATAATAAGCCCCAGCATTATCATTGCCGCTACCCCTTGATCATAGGAGATAGGCGTAGCAAAGGTTTCCTCTTCGATGCCATGCCAAAAGACGGATGAAGCTATGGCTTAAAGTGAATGATAACTACGCTTACTAAGCTTTCTATAGTACGATGTGTATCGTAAGTCATCTTCGTACGTCAGTAAATAATAGCCACCGTAGAAAGCACACAGCAAAAGCTCACTGGTAACCATAAAGCAATGGCGGTAGCATGTATATGATACAAGTAGTAGATACTTCTACCACATCGTCTTATTCAACTTCTGCAACGTCTTCACCATTGAACTACGTGATAGCTATTGCTTTCTCACAAGCAGACTATTCCGGCAGCAAAGAGAAAAACTTGAAGAAACCATATTGGCTGTTGATGAAGGAAACAAACAGCGACCGGTGATCTTTTTGTGAACTAAGAACTATTTAGGGTAGTTGTGCCACCCCGAAATGAGTCAATGATTTGAATGTGTTTGGTAAAACCGAGCATGTAAAAAATTGCTTCGGCGCTCGTTTTTCGCAAATATAAAGTCGAAGGATGAATAGACATTCTGGGTGACAGACACACAAGCAGTTTTATTACTACAACGACTGCTGCTACTTTTGCTGGTGTCCTAAAGCAGTATTAGAAGGCTTTCTCTCATTCTTATCGACCAAGGTAGTTCGCGAATGGTAGGCAGGAGAGAAACAGAGCAAGAGAACTAAGCGGACTTCGGTCCGATCTGCCGGCAGACTACGTTAGCGATACTGTCCTGCAGGTGGACAGAGGGCGCAGTGACATGGCCGAGTTGCGTCCCGTTGCTGCGGCGACCAACCAGCAGCGAGCTAAACTTAAAAAGAAGAAGAGAAGGAGACCCGGAAATGGTTCGTATGTGGCTGTGTAATAAAAGTATGGACTCTACACGATTCTGGCTGCGTGTAGCAGCGCTAGCAGTGGTGATAGCAGCTAAACGAAATTTTCTCTATCCGGGCTTTACCTTGAAAGTTTCGCCTTCTCACCGTACAGCAGTTCGAAGATGGTTTCTGAATGTACTGCCTCCTCCAATCGGATTTCTGTTTGGTCGCTTCGCGGCCCTGAGGCTAGGAGCCGCACAACTAATTCAGGTTTGAGACACAAATGCATACTCAAGGATAGACGCAGACTTGTCAGAAGAAGGGTACAGGTTTTTAATGAATCGCAAGCCATTTTGTTCAATTTCACTTTTCATTTCATCACAATTGCTGCCACCAACAACACTAATAGTAACTCATTATTACCAAATTACTTTTTTCAGCTTTCTCTGCTTGACCAGTGGTTCAGATGTGTCGGAGTTAATAGTTATACTGCATAAAATGGTTGGGTGCTATACAGCAATAGCAACCCTGAAAGCAAGGGAAAAAGGAACTCAGGAATTCTGCTCATTCAATAATATCTCTGCAGTCGAAACACAAAAGCCAACCACACAATTAAAGCTAACAAGCCAACATAAGTAATTGTTCATAAGATGCTAGATATCGTAGTCATGCATGAAAATCTTAACTCTATTATGTCTGTCTACACGAGACGCCTAGCGAAAGTTGTCTGGTGAGCCTTGAGAGTAGGCGACAGTTTTATAGAACGTGCTTTGCCTTGACTTTCAGGACAGAACAACCATCCAGCGCAAAAAGATTGCAGTGCCGTCCACTAGATGACAAATACGTTTTCCTAGACTTGGCTGCACGGACCCGATCCAACGTTCCTCTTTATTCTTCCGGCCCCCTTTCCGTCCTGCAAGCGAAAACTCAACGTGTGCTTGGTTGTCCCCAGGATCCGAATCCAACTTGCAGGTCATAGTTACGCGCAAATTGAACTTCCATACTGCTTGTATGCCGCTGTTAGTTGAAGATTCTACTGCGATCCTCTGTAGAATGGCTGATGGGCGGAATAAGGGCAAGAGCGAAAAAGAAAAGACCTTTTTAGAAAGGAATAGGGTAATGTCAGCGCTGGGGAACTAACCACGGGAAAAACGGGACAGCGGTCGATGTGGCCTGGACGCGTATCTTAATCCTGCAAACTTACGATTGTCGTATGGGTTATCGCGACTAGAACGATAGCCAGCCGGTCACCCGAGCACCACGTGTTGTTCATAGGAATGCGTTCGCCGTCTATACGCGTAATAGCCGCTACGTAGACCCGGCAAGCTAGCAACTTCCGTTTGCCCTGCTCTGCGCTGTCGGAGGAACAGAAATCAGTTGCAGGAAACGGAATGAAGGCTAGAAGCGATGGGAAGGTCTCGTGGTATCGCCCGTCGCTCCGCGCTGGCCTATCTCCCAGTGCCGTAAGACGAGTCAGACCAGAGGTCAGTAGTAGTAGTAGCTGGCGTAAAGGCTTTACTGTGCAGTGCAGCGCCCGTGTGCTACCGTCGCCTGCTTGTTTCTTTGGATTTTCGTACTATCTGTTTTCTCACTCCTTCAAAGTCTCGTTCTCCGGTTGCGCAGCTGCATCCTGATCTATTTTCTTGTTTCTATCTTCTTTCCTTCGCTCCCAGATTGCCCTCGTGTTTGCTCGCAATTGCGGTTGAGTGGCAAACAGAAGACAGCGGCATTGTTGTCTACAACGATACGACAGCCCTCAAGTAGAAAGTTTTGTTTGCCCTCTTAGCAAAAGCACGCCTGCTACCAACAGCTCACAGTCGACAGTTGCTTACTTGCAACAACGACAAAATTGTCGGGTCCCCGGGGGGCGGTGTAGTCGGAATCCGAGCAGAAGGAGGTACGGAACTGACGAATCGCAAGTTGCGAGTCACAAATCGATGACACTAGTCGATCAGACACTTTGTCCTTATAACAGCATCACTGCAGCAGAATGGAAAGGATTAGAAAGCTGGTAGATCCTGCACAGAAGATGTAGAGAAGAAAGAAAAAAGTAGAGCGATGCTAATACTGGCAGACGGGTTAAAGAAAAGCGAACTTTGACGACCTGTAAAGGTTTCTACTGTTGCCAACAACTCAAGTCGCTCTGTTGTCTGGTTTGTTCGTTCTAGACGGCATTTTCCAGGAAACAATCTGCCCTAGAACACATACAAGTCACTTCTCTGCTGCAGTACAACATCAGCGACGAATTTTTTTTTTCTATCGTTCCCTTTTCGAGGAGGGATTCGAAGAAAACGAGAGGCCGTGCAACGATATAAGTCACGAAACCTGCAACCGTTCGAGAGTTAGGTGAGCCTCCGATTATAGAAACATAACCATAGCAATCGACAGTCCGTCGTCGACGTACTCGACGTATATCGGTTATAGATTTCATAAAATGACGGCCCCAATCTCCGCCCAGCAAATGATAACTTGCCGTTCCTAGCTACGCTACGTCCAACCCATCCCTTATTCAATGGGAAAGGGCGAAGTTAACGGGGTCCAGCTGCCTGACCTGCTGGGCTGCTTTCGGGGTCCTTCGACCCCACCACATTCACTGTTTTCAGGCTTTCGTTCTGCTAGGTCTTGATCGAGGTCCTGATTGCTTTTTCATGTTCGGCGTCGGCAAAGATGACGACGACAACTGCCACTTCTTCGTCATCGACAATATCACAGACAAGGATGGCGTTAGAGAAATACAAGAACTTGTGATGTGCAGAACGACCGATTTGCTAGTCGCTTGTAGGAACGTCCGCTTTGATTTGGTTGGCCTGTTGGTGTAGGAACCTGGGACGAACGCTAAGTCCCATGTTCTCGTAGTTCTCTTTCACTTGGGGTCGTAAAGATACTCGACGCCTAACAAACCAATCGGCGCATCCAACGCCCCCGACTTCTGCAGCTGTCTTAACTAGTCTGAGTTAGGGGTGATCAGGATGCACCGACTGGCCTTAGCATACTGAAGTAGTTTAGTTAGAAGTAGTGCTTAGAAACGAACAACAGTGAAACGAAAGCACAGATGCCGAGACTTTGCGAGTAGCTTGATGCCATCTGTCGTCAGCTCATTAGAAAAAGAAGGAGACCGAGTGAAAGAGAGAGCGATACAGGCGCAAGCGGTGCATTACAGGCGACTGTGCGGAACGGGACAGGCTGCGTCAGGCAGAAAAGCCCGTCGAAAAAGAAGCCGATGCGATCTGACAAGATGATCCGGCAGAGTCCTTGTACGTGTGTGTGTTTACATGTGTGAGTTTGCTCGTGTAAACTTTTCTATATACAAGCGTATATGCCAGCTTGTCCCGTCGTGTGTGTCACTCTGTGTTTGTCCGTTTGTCTCTGCTGGATACATGCGAAATCGGATATATGGACCGCACCGGTGACAGGTTCAGTCTGTTCTTTTGCCCTCTCCCTATTCCTGTCATCAAGTCAGTCAGCTCACTCGGAATCAGGTTAACTCAGTGGAATTGCGATACAGAGAGGGCTGCAGAGGACCAAGCCGCGAATAGAGCTCGGCCTTTAGAAGTAAAGTTAACGCTACGAACGATTCCTTCAGGCTGGTGGCAGCTTTGACCCGGGTGTACTTGCTTTTTCGGTTGTACGTCACGGCCCTTTCGATATCTGCTCGGGACTAAAAAAAGTCTTGGCCATCGATCTTCGACGGACCTCTCATCGTCTCAACATACCTGCTTCGGTCCAGCTCATTTCTTCCTATTTCTCGTTGTCTCTTATTTTCAAAAGGACCATCCACGCTTACCTGCTAAATATCTGTGGACAAAAATCTACCTTATCCCGGATCTCACCTTGATGAGCTAACTGGGTTGCTGCGCAATTGACGTACTAGACTCCTAACCCGACTGTTGTAGTGGTTATAGAATCTGTTGTACGCTTGTACCACTTGTTGTCCTAAACTAGGGCTGCTCCGGTGGTCAATATAGGTCAATCCAAAAAGTATTTCCTGCTTACATTCTGGCCGTTGGAACAGACAGCGTGACAGTGTATTTTGTTTTTGAACGCAGCTTTTGAACGAATGGCTTAAAAGGGCATTCCTTAAAGGCATATCTTACAAATGGAGCTTTATGAATTCGGCTTTCGCTTGTGAACGAGCCACATACGCATACAAACATGAATGTATTTGTAACAATTGTAGTGCGAAAGCTAGTGTTCGAATATACTCATATTTGACGACCTGTGTTGTTACGCCTACAAGTATCTATGGACAGTTGTAGGCGTAAAAAAAAAGAGTCCAAGTGTAATCAAGTTATTGGGCAGTCAGCAGGATGCCCCTACGATTTGCTAAGAGGATTAACAAAGGCCAATACTTTTGCTTTCTCCTTCCTGTGACGATTTTCGTGTGATGACTATTTTCAGCGGACGAACGAAAATACTGATAAACGTTTCGCCATTTTTAATTCTACTCAATATTTTGAATCAGCATATATCTTAAGAAATAATGTCTCTCGTATACTCAGATAGATATATATGTACGTTTCCAGTTTTACACCCTTGGGCATTCCATCAGGCGGTTGGCTCCCAACACAAAATCAAGTGGCCCTATGCCCGGGTTTGAAGCCAGACCACCGTATATACGCTCGACAATAGACAATCGAATTATTCGCATGTGCTCGCCTTCTGGCTGTGTGGGCTTGAGCAAAGATACTGAGATATATTATGAAGGATTGCATGTGCTTCTCACAGCATACATAAAATTTAGCTTGAAAGGTCCATGGTGAACGTCACGCTGCAATTGTTCGAAATAACAACTTGCTGACCAAGGATACGCCCAAGCGTATCCCAGATACGCTGACCTACCTGTGCATCTTTGGGCGCCTGTTCGTCCTAGTTCTGCTTGTACCTTAAAGTGCAAATATTGTAGCCCTTACTAAACAGACACAGAGACATCACAAACAATCTTTTCTGTTGTTAAGTTGATTACTTACAGGTATACTATCAATAAGAATAGAGTGTCGTAAATTACACAACAATAGAGCTGGTCTCTTGCGGGAAACAGCATCGCTACCTTGAGATACGCATCAAGGAGTCAGAATATAGTTGCCAATAACAAACCCTAATAGGTATTGTACAGTCGATGTTACTTAAGAGCAATAGCCATATGCATAGTGAAACGAAAACATCGTAAAATACTAGTTACGGTACAAACTGTTAGTTAGTTAAAATCGCTAAAATCTCATAGAAATGAGATACATGTCGCGGGATGGCGCCACTAGCAAGAACATGTTTCATCGCATAGCAAATGATCGGAGCAAATGCAGAATAACAAATGCACCATACGCATTATATCTTAACCTATACCAATGCAGAAAAATCACTAATTCGGTCTATTGACCGAGCGAACGAATCAAAGGGGGAGGTTTGTTTGTTCGTTACTTTACTGGACGGAGGAAGCCGTTGAGTCGTCGACATCGCTTGCAACGGAAACTTAGCCAGCCACCAGTCTGCACAGAAGTATACTATCGAGGGCTCTCTCAAAAGGGCATCTGACAAAAACATCAAGTGGCCTCATAACGGAATTCGTGAAAGTTAGCGTTGTTGTCGTGGGTCGAGCGCGACATGCTGGCCACGGGAAAGTAGGGTTTGTTGGGCAGCTTCGAGTGTGCGAGGAAGTCTGGGAGCAGCAGATCCTATCGTCGAAGGGTTAAAGAGTCTTGGTTTGCATTGAAATAAAGTAATGATCCTCATTGCTTTCCCTTACTTTCCTCGCGCCGTCCGAATTTATCCGCGAGGATGCAGGCCATCAACCGCCCGTAATGGCCATGCCCGTACCGCTTTCCGGTTCAAGTGACGTCTGAAGTTAGCTAGCTGGCCAACCATCATGGTTCAGTGTCGCATGGTTGCATCTTCGAGAAATCGACTGTAGTTTCAAAATTTCTAGGTGTATATTCAGTTCTTGACAGGAAAGTAGCTAAATGTGTCGATTCTGATCGTCAATCTAGTGATCAATCGGTAAACGAGATGATACGGGAAATAGAAGCGCGTTTTCTTAGCTTGTGAAATTTTCTGAGCTTGCAATGTCTGAGCTTGGCGGTCAAATATGCCAAAAATATACGGTTACAAGCATGGAACTGTATTATTGGGCTTTCTTTAATTATTGATAGAAATATCATGGGCACTATTAACACATGTACATACGAAAATGCGATAACTATTTGTCGGTAACATTCAGGAAGACATATAACGGGGCTTCTCCTTGTTTAGTAGTTTGTTGCTTTTAAATTTGATCTTTATGTATATTATACTAGGTCCTCTATTTGCATCGCATGATATCTATAATGTTCTTTTACTTAGGTAGCTTTGATCTGTTAGGCAGCTTTGATTAGCTGCGTATACTTCCGACGCTCTCAAAAAAAAAAAAAGCATATTTTTCGCCCCTTTCGTGCCAAGATTTTGTAGTTGGTGAAATGTTCAGGACTGCATGTAGATGTCTCAGAGCAGGACAGGCTGTTAAGTCTGTTACACTCCCGCCCTGTACAAAATTAAGATTCCGAAGTGTAGAGCTCGAAAGAATTGCATCGTATCATTTTCGTTTGATGAAATAGATTCAACATGAGGTAGTCCATACTCAGTGTGATATGATCTTTTCTTCCACAAGATCTTATCCACTTCGACACACGTCTAAATATTGCCTAGCTTTACACCCTACATTCGTGGAAAAGCATTAACCCCGTATTGGTGGACGCAACTGTAGAGCCCCTGGTGAAATTTAAGGCAGCCCCAAGGCGAAGGTCCTCCTTATGGTTCAGTGCTTCGCATTAAACCTACCCACACCTCTTGTATATTTATTTCCACTGTGCCTAGTCAAAGTAACTGATCCTTGGGGTGGGTTGCTATTTTTATAATTCACCTTAAATTTTCGTAGTATTACGATGACGCAAAATTTTGATGCAAAACGTCCAAAAACGTCGGGTTATTAGAGCTTCCATACCGTTAGAGTATGTGAAGTAAGGATAAGGGAGCGGTATATATACAACTGATATAAAAAGCAACAAAACCTTAGTTTATCGCACCGCCCAAGGGACTTTTCCTAGTATGCGGATAGTAGGGACAAGTCGAATGGAGCGAAGGCCCTGCATATCTAGCAGTCCGAAACAGTCCTTTTCTTCATACTATATTGATACGCTTTGCAATGGTCTTTTGAGAGCTAATTTATTGTCAAGCTGTATAATTTGACCCTCGCTGCTTTCATATCATAAATGAAAGGATAGACTTACCGAAGATCGAATTCGACGAAGTTCTTCTAACAGACACAGGAATATCAAATAAAAGACATATGTTATAAAGTTAAACTATTTCTTCTATTCTCTGGTTGTGAAGTAACCATTGATACAAGTATTTGAGTTATAAGTGATAAAATAGACGCCTCTAATATATGTTTATCTTTTAGCAATGTGATCGAGTCTATCCTTGCTTGACTTATGCAAAAGTTTTTTTTTTTTTTATCCTTAAATATAACTTGTATTAGATTAGATTTGAGCATCTTGGCGTTGGCGTCGGGAAGCGTGGGTACAGGCATTCACTGTAACGTTCTATTAAATAGGATTAAATACGCGAAATAGAAGGATAACTATTAGTAAAACTAATCGAAAGACTTACTTGTAGTGCTCATCGCACAGTAATCCACCTTTTCAGTAACGTGTTCGGGAAGTTACGATGTTGTACTTGATAAAGTTCCTGTTACGTTAACAAGCCACATATGGTGCAAAGCATTGCTTTGATTCCCATAAAATGACATAATATCACCACAACAAAACCCATATTCGGTCAATTTTTCTGAGAGAGGTTTCAACGAAAACTTTGCACGCTGCTCATTACTTAAGAGCCAAATTCGAAGCAGTCAATTTTCCATTGCATTCTTACCTAATACTTCATTCGCCGTTGGTAAAATTGTACTCAACCGAGCTCCTCAGCTGCGGAGCACGAAGCATCAAAAGTTGAAGGCCGACCTCTTTGTCAACCTGCTGTTTAAGTAGATCGCTCAGAGTTAACTTTAGGAAGCTCGTTACGGTCAAAAAGTAGTCATACTGGGTCTGGTCTCCAGCACTTACCGGGATGTGAGAAGCTTGTACTAAATGAGACTCTTAAGCTCTCTTAAGCTAGACATTATTTGACATCAGACGTTACCTGTATCCTGCGCTGCTCTTCCCCCCCCTTATGCAGAGCTTTGCCCCAGCTCAAGCACGCAGCGAAAAAAAATCAGTAGGCCAAAATGGGAATGATTTTTAAAATGAATTTGTTCTACCTCCAGCAAGGCGAAACAGGTCATGTGACACGTTCAGTCGACATTCGACAGGGTGGCCTCCCTAAACTTAGAGCTTTTTTTATACTTTGTTTTTAAATAGCATGTAAACAAAAACAGATTTTTTTGCACGAACTAAAAGTGTAACTCTTAACGGTTATCTATGTTTATTCAACATAAGCGTTGTCGAGCACAACAACAATAAATCACTAACTAGTCGTTTATGAAGTAATTTTCCTTCTTTAATCCGATAATGGCCCTTCAGCAGTAGCGGTGCATCAAGGAACATGGGTAAGTGTGGACCTGATAGTGTATCACTCAAATGCCCTAAGTAAAAAAATTAACCGAATTACATTTTCGACAAGTTGATAGCAGTCCGAAAAGTTCCAGAGTACAAATTATCTCAAAAAGACTCGATCGGTTATTGATAGTCTCCGTTTTAACATGAAAGTTCATTTCTACACCAAGAAACTAGGTTTACTAAAACTTTTTGGCTTTTGAAATATTTTAATTAATTTTCGAGCCCTTTAAGTTTGGATTCTATGGAAAATCTTCCAGTTTGCCTCATGAGAGTTCTTCAATTTCTATGAAAACTGACAATAACGTAGACTATCCATTTCGAAAAGGTTTCTGGGTCTTGGTTCGTCCAGCGCAAAAAAAATTAGATCATAGCAGCTAATCTTCGCTGAAACTCCATAAGGGACGCATCGTTGTTTGCCGTGACGAATGTACTGTTAAGAAAGAACTAGTCTACGTTGCCACTCGCATGATTATTATGCGAGAAAGAAGGTAAATGGTCATCTTCAACTTAATTTATCACTATAAGCCACTAACATATAATTTGCGCCAGGTTTTTTTCGTTTATTATCGTTCGTACTCAGCAGGTCTGTTTTCGTGTCATAAGGTTTTTTTGGTTTTCGTCCTGCCCATTTATCTTTGATCCATGTATCTTATCTCTTTCTCTCTATTTATCGGAGCTAATAGAAATTTTTTAAGTATTGCTCAGTCTCGTTCAAATTCGAGAAAGAAACAGGTACGTTGTCTATTAGCGTTTCTTTTATTCTATCCCGTTTATTTTTCCCTGACACCGGGAAGGCTCCCCCGCCTAGCCTCAGCCGGAAAAATCTATCGTAGATGCCCCTCACAATTCTTTTGTCCCAGCCCCCATAGGCAGACGTTCTGATTAGGTTGTAGCGAACTGTGTTACGCTTATGCGGTGCTCGTTGATTCTGAAGAGCTCTTCACGACAAATCCACGATCACTACAAGACCAGCATGACACCACTACGGTCAGCCTAAGGAGAATTCGTCCTAATTTGACTAATATAAACACTCGAAGAATACACTTTATGAGAACGCTATATCCTTTCATTTTTTTCAACACATATAAACTCACATGTGTAGCTGTGGTACAATATACAGGGCGGTCGCGGATAAAATTCGACTTTGCTTCACAGTGACCCGGTTTAAAAGAGAAGCTTGTCATCCACCTTCAGCACTTGTACGTGAGTATAACAGTCGTGAAAATGGCGTCTCTCAACTCCTAAGCGTGTCCAGCTAGCTATTTGCGTGTCTTATACGATTAGGTCGTTGTTTTCTATACGAGCCGTTATAGCTGTTACTGTCATGGAAAACCAAGCATTGTAGCGGTCAGGGGTCTAGGTTCCATGGATGCCCACAGCTGGTAGTGCAAGCATTGCATTTTGGATAGCTATACAGCCCCTGCACACTGTGACGATTGTCACCTCAATGTGCAATATTTGTGCAGTCCTTCTTACGCTATAGGAGACTAACGGACATATATATATATATATATATATATACACACACGTTTGCACAGATGCGTACCGACATACACGTGATCATTGCACGATGAAAGTATTGTTTAGCGTACATTATGTTTTACTAATATCAACCAACGTCGAATACCGCTGCATGCATATTCCTGAACCTGTCAATAGAAAACTGACACAGGTAGCCAAAGTAGGACAAAGCGAAAGAAACAAATCTCACGCTACCTCGACTTGACAACTTCATACGCTCACAACATAAACCGCCAACCTAGCATAGCTCGACGTTCATTACGTTTATTCAGATGACGCTGCCGCAATAAAGCATTATTGCTGCTATCTTTATATGTTGCATATATAATGCGATGAGCTTGCTCTGACCTAACTCGTCACACACAATTCATACTCAGATAAAGCAAAAGGTCTTCGTGTCCGACTATATCTCCACAGACACGCTATGTCTCAGTATGCCCTACCGTAGGTGCATCTGTGGCTATCTTAACGACACCTCCTACTGCAAGTCCCTTCCATTGTAGACGTGGTAGCTAGTAACCGGTAGCTCGATTTCGACTGCATAGGGTTGTGGTAAATAATTCCCTACGATAAAGAGTGGCCTGAACCCTCTCTTCCAGTCGGCTTGCTCTGCATATAAGCGCATATACACGCACACATGAAAATATCGAAGGCGATGGCAGCCCCACGTTTAGAAAGTACCTCGCCCAACACACAGTCACGCTCCAGTTGCCGTTGATACTCGCTCACGCCGAGCAAACTGGCCGTCATGCGAACGAACTATGTGGATTACTAACCAGAGTGATCGGTAAAAGGAAGGCGTAGGCAAACGCTAAACAGCCGTACCCGCGGCGAATAATTCACGACAAGATAAAAGTTGCAGGCACAGGGCGACGCGTTTCTAGGAATACACTTATTCTAATTGCACATCTGAGCAAAACGCGCGCTAATGCCTATAGCGGCGATGGCATCAAAACCGGCAACACTAGAAGTAGTACAGGCCGGATCCGTCGAAGCAGTAACAGCCGAAAAGACTCGGGAATGAAGTAGATGTAAGCGCAAGCGACGGCCCTACGTTTCTGTCGCTCTGTTTGCGTCGTTTGGCCTTCTTTGCCCTTTTGCCTGGCTCTTGCCTCCAGCTACCGGTACCGTTAGGCCACGACCACAGAGTTACGGTTATTCGAGTAGGTCGGGCCAATATAATGAAGCAGTGCACCGAGAAAGCTTTTGAGATGGTGAGCAACAGTCTGCGGTCTACTCTTCGTTTGAACGATCGTTCGTAACGGTTGGGGATGGTGATGCTCTAGTTGTAACCGGGACAATGGTAGCTTATTATGTTATCGCCTAAGTTGCAGCTGAGTGACCCCGCTATGCTACTTTTACTTTTATTACTATCACATATAATGATATATATTTATGAGAGATAATATTCGCATGGCCGCCTTTGGTGATCGCCTACCGTTGTCTAGCGTTCCGGCCACTGCCCTCATGGCCTCTCGTGAATTCGTAGGACCGTTTGCTCTTTGTGAATATCCTGTCCCCCGTTTGTCGGCGCCTTTACGTGGACAGCCATTCATATAAATGACACTTTCCGTGGAGTAGCAGCTTATAAGGTTAATGTTTTAACATCAACTACGTTCTTTCGCCGCTGTTTCAGAGTGTCAGTGTGGAATTGGCACGTAGGGCTGGTAGCTACGCTTCAAATTGGGTCGTTCATAATTGATGTTGTCATATAGGTACGTACTGTACACGCGTTTGCCCATTAGCGCCCCAACTGTGTCTGGCAGCGGTAGAAGGTACGCATGATCAGAAGGCTTCAAAGATTTCTCAAAATACCTGAACTCATACAGCACAACCTTTGAATTGCGGCTGGTATTTGCCTGCTTTTGTGTCAGACCTATTTCTGTTAGTTATGCAAAATGTGCTTCATATTTAATATTCTTGTGGGTTTTGCGATCAACTAACGATGCTTGTTATCGATAAGCTGAGTGCTGTCATATGACAGTTGTGTGCGTAAATAAAAAGGGGGTTCCCTCTTTTTCCGTTAGCTATTATACACTCTTGGTGTACGGAGGACGGATAAATAATGAAGCTCTGCTGTGAACGCCTTTTGCGCTTACTTCATTCATGCTACGCAAAGATAAAAGACGCGAAACAAATGAAAGTCACTTGCGCAGACACGAACAGCCGCACTTCAGCGAACGAACCGAGCTAGGATCATGAGATGCAGGAAAAGGCGTGATAGAAACTGTAGCAGGTAAGCCTGCTGCACTTCATTGAAAAAGCGTTGCCGACGCAACCGAACTGATGCTAAAGCAGCTACCGCGCCCCGTCCTTCTCCTGTTGAAGCAGAATGTCAGTAAGCAGAAACGGGTAAGGGTAGGATTCAACAAAGGAAACTGGCTGTTGTTTATGGCCAATAAAAAAGGTTTACAGCTTATTTTCCTTCTTCCGTATCTAACGCCCTTTTCGCTTTCTTCGCCATCTTGATCATTGGTATATTGAAACAACCTGAGAGGTCTGAGCCGCGACGACCTTTGGCGAACCGCCCAAGACCCACGACTTTGTTTCAAGCCATTCAAGACTGTCAACGCCTGCTTCGCCAAGGTAGCAACTAATTTACTCTATTGAAGATTACCCCACTGTCGATATGTGGCGTGGCATGGAACAGACGAGATGGAGATGGTGCCAAAAGGAGGCGATTTGAACATAGTCTATTCTTCCGAAATGAAACGGAGGCTCGTTAAGATCCGCCCCGTTTTAATGGAGCCGGAAGCCTCTTATGTGCACGCTGTCTACCCATTCCACGATGCGAGCTTCATGGTCTTTACCTTCTCTCCAGAAGGTGGTAGAGCAGCGAAGGACCCGTGGGAGTACTGCTCCCTTTGCTCTTAGCTGCGATTTCTTGGCAGATGCTTTTTCGTCTTCGTTTCGATGTTTTACATAGTATAGTGCAATAAGCAGCCAAACCAATGATTTTTTGCCGTCTCTCGCCCAAATCGTGATTTCCTTAGGTCATCGACTTGTGACTGTTTCATCGACCACTTGTTCGGCCGGTTCGAATGCTTCGGTTAGGCTGTGTTGCTACCCTTGTAGAGTCTGGTAGGTTAATATTACTTCCTGGTATTCCTCTCGATTGCCTCTTAGATGTAGCGATGTTTCAGCCCACATCGCATGCCAAGACAGCCTTCGCGTTTGCGTAGTGCTCAAGCAGTACCTTTTTCGCCCGACACTAACGCATGCAGATGACGCACTCTGAAGTTCTAAGAAACTCCCAACTTACAATTGCCTTCTTTTCCAACTGTGCTCACTGGGCTTTAACAACTTCGCGTGCCAACCAGGGATTCTTTGAACTCTGGATATCCCGTAAGGATCAGTCCAATCTACATACGTTACGCTATTTATAAACTTCACTACCGTATGTCCCTTTTCTAGCTGACAACCGTCTCAGCAGCAAAGGCAGATCTGACAGCCATTCGTCTATTATTGCTGCAAGTCTGAAAAATGTTGTTAGCCAACGATGTCAACGTTCATACGTGACTTTATCAGCACTCTCGTTCGATGAATCGTATTTATACGTTTCTAACTCGTAGCTTCCTCTTTCATACGGATCTCATTCAGTTACCCTCGGTGGCAGCAGTAGGCGGAACAAACTAAACGAGCAAGATCAAGTACCCTATAGCACAGGATAGGTATAGCTTTCACTAGACGCCTAGCGACTGTATTCAATGTTAGCGTATCGTCATGCTTGCTACTAACAAACGTAGGAGTTTATTGTGCGATCCGTTGGCTGCACGTCATTCACAGTATAGAGCAAGTTTGTGTGCTAGTGGGGAGATATTTACTTACAGAATACCACGTCATAAGTGCTTATTTGAGCGATGCTAGCAACGTATATAACAGGCGTGATCAAGTAAGAAAAACGCTATTTGCTCGCAATTGAGCCGTCTGCGCCTGAATCGATATTAAATGTAGACACCTTTTGTGTGATATTGACGAAGCATGCATAGCTGGGGTTCAGGTTAGCCGTCCTTTGCAGGTTTAATAATAGAAAGTAGGGGAGCTCCGTTACTACTGCAAAATATTACTAGTAGTTTAATTTGTAGTATGTCAGATTTCATGGCCAATTCAACTAGAAGCGTTCCGACCAACGGTGCCCTTAGCACAGCATAAATCGTTCGAGACGCGGGCTAGGTAAACAAATATAGCGAACGTATAGATGCGCCGAATTAGGCCGCTTAGCTCACCAAATACTTCTTTTTATTCTGTCTAGTTAATAGGCGTGAAGTCATTTTGCAAAGTTCGGCTCCGAGTGGTAAGTTAGTCGACTATAGACAAAATTGCCGTTAGTGTTTCCTGATATTTGTTCTAGTTAATTTGTCCTAATGTTCTATAGTGAACAGATCGTGGCGCATAGGCATGGCATGCCCGTGAACCCGTTGGAAAAAGCTTGCCTTACACGATCTGCTGCTAATGGACACAGTCAACAGATACTAGTGCTGCCGCTCATTATCAATAATCGGTCATAGCTGTCCTTGATCATCGTCCTCCTAACGTCCTCTACACACCAACCTGCCAGACGACCTTTTTCGCCTACCCGTTTTCCACATGGTCAGAGCCTAATAAGAAACGATCTTACATATGTATAAACAATGAACACGAATCAAAGCTAACTGTGGCTACAGCAAACCTATCGGTATCTCGCCGAACCGTTGTTTGTTGCTGCTCACCCGCCTGCAATACTCGTGTGGCACCGATAGAGAAAAAAGGCAATTTTCGTCACCTTACATCTTAACGTGCACCTATAAGGCGTTTACCACTATTAATTTTTAAAGAAAAAGCCAAATTATTCTGGGCAGCTAGCATTCAGCGTAAATAAATAATTATTTTAGATGGATATATTGCAATACCGAAGAGGTGGAAGACAAACGAAGTTTATTAAAGGGATTATAGTTTTTCGCCAAAAAATTGATGATAACCAGGCTGACCAGAATTTGCTTTTCCCATGTTCCTTCCAATCCAAAGTTGGAGTTCTATTAGCAGAAGGACGCTAACAAAATTATCACGGAAGCTAAACGTCTCGGAAGCTAAATGACAAGCTAAACAATCGAGAAAAGTTTACTGCGCTTGCTTACTTTAAGCTGAAGTATTTTTCAGAACGTATGCATTTGATCGGGAATACTATCACATTTAGTTCACGTTTCCGGATCCTGCTCCGTAATCCTCTGGCTCGGAACGCCCAAGGGACTTTCAGAAGTATAAGAAGGCAATCTAACCATTAGATGCGGATCGGTACGATCTAAAATTGCTTTCGTTAGGGATCCTTTTACAAAAGCTATCTTCTCTTAATTTCTATTTAATTTCCTATTTATTTTTCTACATAGTGTATGTCTAACGATTTTGTTCTCTAAACATTATCAGTACGACGAAAACTTCTAAGCACTTGACAGTAAGATGACTAAAAAAGCAACCTCTTCCCACAAGGCCATTTCACACTACGTTATCCTCCGTTAGGTGCGCTAGAGCCTGTCTCGATCGAAGAATTTAGATTAGAGATAACGACGCATTATTTAAGCACCTATGATACGGGTCATTGTTACTATTCAGCATCTTAACATGCGGTCGAAAACCCTTCCTTGTCGAAGATTCGTATGGCCAAAATGCGATCAAAACAAAACTGCCAATGCAGTTTAGCCATAATCTTTGGCCTACCTGGGTCCAAAGCTACGCATCTGTAGTCTTACGTCACTTTTCTTTTATCAATCTGACCATTGACAGATACTCAAACTTTCAACCGGAATAGCTTTGAAGATATACGTAACAGCTACTGCTATGCAAGAAACGTTACAT
This sequence comes from Varroa destructor, assembly GCF_002443255.2. Taxonomy (NCBI): domain Eukaryota; kingdom Metazoa; phylum Arthropoda; class Arachnida; order Mesostigmata; family Varroidae; genus Varroa; species Varroa destructor. Next base: position 43,550,479 of record NW_019211457.1, read on the forward strand.
ACTTCGTATAAAAGATCCAGTGTTGATGATGATCCTGGAGTGCAAACTAATAAATAGTTTATTGTGCTGTTTCATCTTGTTCCTAGTTTGGTATTAGTTTTCTAGCACCGATTGAATGTATTTCCGTCGTGCAAACAGCCCCACAAGTAACAGGGGCTAATAATGGAGGCAGTGAGCGCGTGAAAGCGCCCGGATCGAAATTAGGTGTCTATTGTTATGTAATATGCAGTAGTAACCACGTAGACTAGTTCAGTCGTTACTATACAGCCCAGTTCGCTGCTGGCTTCTACACCCACACCTCTGCTGCTGTTAACACAGACCTGATAACACAATAACTATTGCCCTAGTATGAAGCGTGTCTGCGAGTCCTGTTGTCTGATCGTTTTTTTGGCCATAGAACTCTAAAATCATATGTCTCAAGTGATGCTGGCCGTGTCGAGTTATCATTATTGCTATTCGAAGATCAAAATTTTCCAGTAGCATGTGGGCTAAAATTCATCAGATATTTTTAAACTTAAGATAGGGCGCCCTGAAGATAAGTAGAACTTACGCAAAAATTCATTACATTTTACAACTCTATTCCGATAAAAATAGAGAGACAAGTGTTTAGGTCCATAAAAAGTTATGACGTTTATAGTCAAAACGTATAATTGGCAAAAATAGTCTGAAGATAATTCCGTCGCTTCTACTCTCGAAACTTTAATGTGAAGGATATTCCTCGAAGAGGTCGACCAGTTATGAAAGAAGTGGACGAAACGATTGCGAGAGTTAAGCAAGATCAAGATGCATTCATGCAAATAGAAGAAATTTGCTACTTAATCTGGGTCAAAACCCAGACGGAAGCTAAAGAAGTGTTTGGTGGGATTACTAAGAAATTGTGCGTCATAAGTTACTACTGCCTGGCGACATCATTACTTCGGACCTCTGTTGTCACAGCTTACAAACCATGAAAGAGAATCGAGTGAAACAGTAAAGGCGTCATCTTTTATCATCAATGAATGACTACATACACCTTAAGGTATTCGGCAAAAATTGATCGAGCTTGAACAAACAATTTCACTGCGTCCACTGTATAGCCCAAGACTTGTACCATCTTGTATGATCTGTTTCGGTTTCTGTAGAACTTCTCCGATGGCATGAATTTAAGTTGAATAAAAGGACGCAAAAATTGCTCGTTGCAATTTTCCGCACGGAAGCCATAAGAGCTCTACAGTGACGGGACTATGGTGTTAGCAGATCAATGGCAGAGGCCTTGTAGATCACAATGGCGTGTATTTAGTTCAATAATATCATTTTGAAACAGAAACAAAAAATTGTTTGCTTCAATTTTGACTTTGAAATGGTCAGCACTGTTTCGAAAGCCTAGTATAAGAATGAGCAGACTGTTAACCGTCACATTGATAGTTCAGGAAGGCCGTCTGACACAACGATACCGTCCACACGCCCACACTCTGGGGTATATCCAAGTATTATATAATATGTTTGTTTCCTGCGATAGGTTTATCACTTAATAATAGTAAACGTCTGAGATTTCGCCACACCTATATTATAAACCTGTAATACATTTGTAGGGTGCAGTGTAATATAACTATAATGAGATACATGTTAGTTTGTTGTCTCGTCAAAATAGTTACCTCTCAGGTTTAATACATCGGCCTGTCTACCTCTACCAGCCAATCATAAATGTAAATTCATTCGTGACTGATTTGCTGAATTTATAGATGGCAGCTTTATTAAAATCATGCTTTTTTAAGCTATTTTCTATGCAAATGCTATTTTATTCTGTTCTACGCATGATTTAGAGAAGCAGACTTACTGATATCTCGATGGAGTGTTTCGCCTTAAAAGTTGTAATGGCTTAAAAATGACGGAATAAAACGGTACAGCTATGACTCTGTAAAAGTAGTCAGATAGGCATATAATAGGTTAATAGTTTACTAGCCTGCATGCTATACGCTGTGCTTATATGCATGCAATACAAATAAGTGTAGCGTTTAGATGAGCTGGACGTGGAACACCCTTCAAGTGTGGGGTTACGCGAAAGTTAGACCTCAGTTAATAGGAGATACCAGAGTAGGTCAAAGTGCCTTTGTTTAACGAGGTTAGAATTATATTTCAATACTAGCACACACTTTATAGCTAAGATGCTAATGATGACGGATGATGTTCAGCCTATTTATACCTTGGCATATTTGACACATAATTATATGTAGCAAAAGAACTTGTTTGCCCCAAACACTCGTTCATTTGCATCTTGCCAGAAAAAAAAGGAGGGCCTATCTAAATTAAATAAAACTACATCCTGGATTTCAAGAGCTGAAACAGTTACTCGCAATTGCTCATAAGTTCGTTGAGCAAGAAATTTCATCGTTAGACTAAACGTAATCGTAAATATTTTCTCTTATGATGTCTTTTAGTTTTTTAGATATCGAGGTATACTATTCGAATAGAAATGGTTTACGGATAGAAATTCAGCCTAAAACATGCTCGAACTTGGGTCAAACCGGCGAGGAGATTCCAGTCTCCAAGATATTGTCCTTACGCAGTTCGCGTTCGTATAGCATCATGTAACGAAAAGATAGATTTTTAGGTGGCCGACCGGATGGGGATTCCCGCCGCTCTCGCTATCCAAGCGAAGCTATTCAGCTTTAGGAGCGTTTGCGAATGACAGTTCGGTAGCAGAATGATATACGGAGACTTCCATACTTTGGGAGTGCGGAAAGGTCTCTTCAGGGGAGAGACTCTAGAAGATAGAACAAGGCAAGTTGAGACGATTGAGTCCGACATGCAGTACGACGTATACATATAACAACGACGATGTGGTTGCAAGAATTCGCCGTTACACTTGAACCAGTCACCACCTCTACTACGCCTCGACCCTTTTGGCGGCGGCACCCTACCGCTAGCTCGGTTCGCGCCTGCAGACCTTTCATTATTTCACTGTTCTTAGGAAATCGTCTCAGCGGCCTCGTCTTAGACTGGATCACTTAAAAATAACTGACCTCTTTAGTTTTTATCGAGGCTGTTCTAGCTCCTATCTGGCCGCACCAAAATGGATCCTTCTGTCCACTAACTGCTATGATTCACCCACGAACGCTCCATTCTCGTCAAAGCAAGTTTACCTATTCAGTTGCTGCTCAAGTCATTGTTATCCTAATGTCTGATTCGTAGAGGACTTCAGTTATTTTGGAGGAAGCAGCAGTATTCCTCGTAGCTACACTGGTATCAGCGGCAGTAACAGCAGAAAGGCAGGTTTTTGCTGTAGTTATAGCAGCGGCAATCACAGATCAAGCCTACTACGATCGCAAACATAGATGTGTGTGGATGTCTCTGTGTATACGTCTCCATGCGTTTTGTAGCCTAGTCTAGCGTTCTTGCAGCGTAAGCACTCAAATGTAGTATTGCACAGCTGCCGCCTCGACTCTCTAGCAAACAAGAATCTGGCGAATCCAACTGTAGATGTCATATTCGCTGGAAACGGCAACCTACGGGGCCACTGGAGAAACAGCTGGCTGCAGGTGAACCCAAATTGAGGCTTGAATCTGCCGTAGAGGTCTTGGCGTTAACTATTAGTAGTACAGGCAAGGGCGATGTGTGCCAAAGGGGATGATCAATAGGGCTGTGACGGTTTTGCGCAGCTGCCAGCTTCACCGCCCTTTCTTTTACGTAAGGTCAGCTGGGAGAAGCCCAGGAGTACCTCACAGGATTCTGCACGTAACTGCTGCCCCTCATAGCTTTGCAGGCAGTTACGTACATGCAACGTGGAAAACAACTGATGTCCTATCATACGTTCGAGACCGCAGGTACGGTATAAAAATAACCGTAGCAATACTGCTTACCACATCATAAAAGGTCGGGTATTACTGGGTGACGAGATCAAAAGCCTGATGAAAAACACGTTTTTTAATCCATTGTCTAGTGGTGTAGATGCATTCGAACTTACTTAGCTATCGGTCGCGTTGCTGTATCCGCAATCGTTCAATTTTTTCTCGTAACTGCGTTTCAACACAAGTCCCATTTCACTTTACCACCACTTATCCCCCCCCCTCCTCCCGGGTCGGCGATTTTTATGTGCTAGTATACCTAAACATGTTTCTGTATGACGCTGAGGCCCTCGTTGCTCGATAAGCATTGCCGTTAACGAGTTCAGACTTCGGCGGCGGATAAAGTATGTTAGTAAAAAAAAAAAAAAAGAAGCTTTTGCTGAAAAAAGTACGAGTTATTAGGATATCAGTGGTATCGTCCCTCCGGCGATCCTACCTCTACTACTGCCGAAAACAGGAACCTAATAACGGCCGAGGACGGACCAACTAAGGACTAAGAAAAAAAAGTGAAAATGAATAATAGCTCTCGATAGTCCGAATTATTATCGGCCTTTTTTCGTTATTACATACGGCCATGCTGCGCAATGACAAGTCAAATAACAACGATAACAATCACATATGCAAAGACCTATCAGTGCTACACGGCAGTTGTCGGACCGATTTTTTCGGCCTCTCTAGGCTACTGCAAGACTCTAAATGGCCGATGTCTTTCAGATGCAGGTTCTCGAGAAACTCATGAAATGAAAGTCCTCATAGAAAACATCTTTTCGTTTTAGATTCATACAAGATATAATAGGTATACGCTTCCTATGTCGTGGACATATTTCAACACGGGTGGAAATAAGCGTATCTAAGGAGTAAGGCACCGACATATTGTCGGTTTTTCCTATTATCAGAATGCCGGTGCTGGACGCCATATCTACCTAAGCTGATGTCAGCTAATGCAGTTATATTTTCCTATCATTACATAGGACAACGATAAAACGGCCTTCCTTGTCTTGTCTATTGAACATCTATCTGATCAAACATGATCGTGCGATACCGGAGAGAACTAATCTTACCGCCGTCGAAGGGTATGACATGAACGGACTGAGAAAGGTACGCGAGCCTCCCCTTGGCTCGCCCGGCTCATTTGTTAACCGCAAATACAGAAGCAGCGCGCTGGAGGCAGCAGGTCTGCTAAAATCTATCGCTCTTTCTCCCTATAAGGCGCGCGAAAGAGAGAAAAAGCAAAACTAGTTGGAAGACAACAAAAATGGAACAGGCTGCTGCCGCCGCCACCGCTTTCTCCCGCCAAACGTCTGCTTACCCTTCTTTCGCTCTACTTAAACCTGATAAATCGCATCACACCAGGAAAAACGACAGCAGCAGGACCAGTAGCAGTGGGAAGCGCAAAGATAGGGGGCCTGAAACTTGTCTGGTCTGGTCTATGCTTAAAGTCCGCTCTCTACAAGGGGCCTACTCTAGGTCCATGATTATATAAGAAGAAGCAAACTTTACTGGGAAAGTTCGCGACAATCAAAGAGAGCGGTCGCTAAGCAGCACACAGGGGCGCCGGTGGTAGTGAAAATAGCGGCAATAGTAGTAGTTACATTTTTGGTGACGAGTGCGGTCCTGCAGCGGTTCGTGCTGATTAAGCAAGCGATCACCATCATCTAATTGCCTTTGCTATGCATAAGGCGCGAACTCAGTTCAGACCTCAACAGGCAGGCAGAGAAGTCAAGCCAGCTAACCCCGATGTAACGCTTTCGTGGACCCAATTACCACCACCTTCACGGCTACCGCCACCAAGCTGCTGTAACTACTACCCTAGTCTAATCGGTGGCCGCGAATATCCATGCCATCTGCAACAGCTTCTAAAGTGGGCGTCATCAGTGAGCCGGCGGAGCACAGCACCATAAAAGGCAGGTCCGATCCAGGCCGGTTGCACATTGACTGCACCACTGGACACGTCTGGCATCGGCGTCGCTAGCCGTCCTTACTGTGTTTTTATGCGCAATACACTTTCGGCACAATTGCAACAATCCTATTGGTCCAATCAGTTCAGGCTCACAACAGCAGGGCAATCCCTATCTACACTGTCCCATGTTACCTTTATAACCTACAACCCCTTATTTGCTGCTCTGTTCTCGACGATTTTTCTAACCGCGCTGTAACCATTGCGGCAGGTAGGACCAGGCCAGGATAGGTTTAGCCGCTTATGCGAGTATCTAGGTACGACCTAGCGAACTTTACACATTATACGGCATTCAATGCTGCAGCATCCATACACGGGCACAAACAACAAACAGACACTTGCGCACACGGTTTGCTGATACATAGCAGAGTCTGCTTACTGGATACAGGACCAAACAATGTGATATCGTACCTTTAACCGTATTAGCCGATCACCCGCGAGTACATCGGCTAGTTGCTTTGAAAAGCGTTAGGGGCTCTGCCAGCTACTTGACGCGGAACACGCAGGAAGGAGTTCTATTACGTCCGGTTGGCTACCCCACTCGAGAATATCTATCAGTTTATAAACGACCAGTCTGTGTGCGTGGCATTGCTTAAAGCAAAATTCACTTCGTCTTGAGGATGACGCCTTTCTGGCTTTTTGCGACTGTATTCATTTGTAATATATACTAGTTGGCTTGCGGAAAAACAGGCAGAATTACCTAAGAAAATGCCTAATCGAAAATGGTTAGCACACAGAATTGCCACCGTTACCTGGCGCTGTTTGGTTCCGCCGTCATAAGTAACTCGCTGTCTTTGTAATATATGGTGACTACGAGTACCACTTGAGTTATATACTTTAAGTTGTATGTTCGAAACCCCATTAGGTGTCATCATAGCGTATGGCAAACACCTTAGTACGATAGAACTTGAGCTTTTCTCTGCTATCTAATATAGGTCTTACATGTATTCTGGCTAAGGTTCGTAGGGAGACAGCTTACTAGTAAACTATCACAAACACTAATTGTCTTTGACAATATCTGCGCATCACTGTCAGAGACATTCTGTAATTGTTTCTACCGGAAAAGGGAGAGGGCAAATCGATGCCAAAAAAAAATATGCGATTTGCGCAGAAAACTAAAGATCTTTTATTGCTAAGTATAAAAAAATAAACACTTTTCATTTTATGCCCGGATTTGTCTTGGCTATTGCTTCACACTGTTAGCTCCCACCACTTGGCTTGCAAAACTAAGCAGCGTTCATATGTAAATTTTTGACAAATTCCTAAACCTTGTGTAGAAAACAAGCAAAAAGGTTTAGCAAGTACCTGTAGGTATAAAGAGATACTTTTACAATGAATGTTGTTCTGATCGCAGTTGTCTCGTTGCGCAAAAAAATAACCTTCGGAACCGTTTTCGAGATGGTTAGGAATTATACATGCAGGGTTATTTTGTGTCAATACTGGAAAATTGGAAAGGGTGATAGGGCTCGGTAAATGGGGAAGTTATCTTAAATGAACCATAGGACACCGATACCATTTATGTTAGTTCTAAAAGGTAAAATTTGTAGAAAAAAAAAAGTCTGGTTAAGTTTAACCTGAAAAAGAGAAATCTGTGATTGTGCAAGAACTATTGTCAATCGAGAAAGAAACTGAGCCGGTTCATTAACTGCTAGATGTAACAGCTCATCAAGAACTTTGATTTACCAAGCTTGATTTTCTAGTTTCAAAGTAAAATGGCTTATGATTGTGGCTTGAGGCCTAATTCACAAGGCACATCCAAACCCTAATGGGCCCAAGAAAATGCAGTCAAATACCATAGCAAAATTTCACTTGAAGGTTTCTATACACTAAATCTACTATAAACCTTTTTACGACACGAGTTGAGGATCTACACCTCGCCTAGTTTGGATTTACTGTGTATTATACCGAGTCCCTGAAGGCAGACTCGATGATGTCAGAATTAGTCAGTTTTATAGATACGTTATTGGTTATCATCAACCATATCCCACTTGGCATAGATAAAAAAAAAGGTATAAATATTTTCAAAAAGAGCATTAACATTTTTACAGCCGCATGTAATGATTTCTCAATCGACGCGATAATTCTTATAAGTGTTTAATAAAGTTCAACTTTTAAATGTAATATCAGTATCGATGCTCTATGGTACTGTTGAAAAGGACGCTTCATTAAGTGTGTTATACCGCCCCCTCAAGAACTGATCTTATTATATGTGCCCATCGTCTCGAGAATAACTCTGACCGTTTTTTTTTTATCTCCTACAGAGATATTTGATATGATGGGAAAACCAAAATACAAACTAACCCGCCTAGAGAAGATCTTCCGTGTTGAAAATACTTAAAAAAAAACCTTGTTTATAATCGTTAATGCAAACTGAAGATATATTGTTTCGCTAAGCAGTTTTTTTTTTACAAAACATTGATTGAACATTTATAAAACATCTAAAAAAAACTTGGCCTGCTTTTTAAGTCTTACGCCGTAGGCAAGTCGCAAGAAAAGATATCGTTTCTTTGCTATGGAGTCGTGTACGACAGCGCATGCGGTTGTTTCCACGTAAGGGATAGTAGTGTTTATTGAAAATTTAAAAATTACAATTCCACGTCAAGATGTCGAAATAACATTGAGGGAGTAACGGATAGATGATCGTATAATGAAAATTTAGTTATGGTAGGACCACGGAATACCTGACATAGAATAGTGGAAGATGTGCTTTAGGTACAGGGTGGTTAGAATAGTAAAATATTTGAATCATAATAACTCAGCCATCTAACTAAAGAACTTCTGTGGGGTTACTCAAGTAAGTTAATGGGGTAATGTGAATACAATACGGCTTGGGCAATGCAGTGTAGTTATTAAAACGATGTATTAAGACAACTCCAAAGAAAGCACTGCAAGAAACCAAGAAAAATTACTGTTACATGCGATATGTTTGGTTTCGGGTCGTGCAGTTTTGGGCTAGGTATCAAATATTTTTAGAAAAGTAACAGCAGTAATTTTGATATAACTGTCAATGTATGCATACATGAACTATCGATTATGTACGAAAAAGGAATGAACAGATCTAAGATCCTCGGTAGATAATAAGTGGGCACACGTCATATATGTGTAGTGCCGGTCGTTACCATAGATCGTAGGTAACAGCCGCCGGATGTCGATTTATTGCTATTTTGATTGTCAGTGTTACCGCGCGATTACGTGATCCACACAGCCAGCGATCGAACAGAGAGGACATGGCCACATAGTTCGGCAATTACCTTGCCCTTAGTACTTGCCTGCCTACTTGGTATCGTATTCCCATGGGGACCGTGATGCTTCTTTGACACATTTATGTAGTATCCTATTGCTGCTGCCGTCATCAGTCGCATCAGTTGGTGAGCAAAATGCTGAGATAGTTCAAGGGGCAACTCCCTGCAAGTCTCTGAATCCTTTGGGTCTCGTTCGTACTCTGTGAGGTAGGCGGTTCGCCCGCCAGTTAAAAATTGAGGGTTTGCTAGTTTGTAATTCTCAACCTTTTTTTGGAATCAATTTTTTAAAGTATCCGATTTGGCTGAAGATCTTGATGTAATCGTCCTGATGATCATCGGTTATTAGAGAATAAGCTTCGTTATCAGCGATTATCTCTACAGTGCAATAGATGAAAAAACGTAATCGATATTCAAGTTTTAACGAACTATCAGTGGGAGCAGACAACGCATAGAATAAGCCTAATACTTTCATAAGAACACAATGGAGCGACTCCATCTTTACCCTAATTATATCTTATTACCCTAATATCCGAAAACAACTCAACAAATGTAATAAAGCTCAATACCCAAAATAGCATTCGATGAGCATATCAACTGCGAACAGGCTTCTGACATAGAATCGTTTCGGAATAAACCTAAAGCGAACTTTAATTTATCGGTCTTTATCCTACCGCTGGCTCCTTACCTATATCAATAGCGCGGCATCACAAAAACATGGGTAAATCAATTAACGTAACAGCAACTCCTAGAGAGACCAGAAACACCTACAGAAGCCAAGCAAACTTATATAATAATTGTAACAAAGCATATACATTATCTCACCGCTAAGCCATGTCAAGCCTTTCGATCATAGCTACGTGCGATGGATGATACGTCGCGCAACGGCGCGGGGAAGCAGCTATCAAATAAATTCATCTAAATCCATAATAAACGACAACGACGTTTGCCTAACCTATACAGGTCGACAGGTCTCTAATAGTGCTCTCTGTTTGTAAGAAATGAGCGTTTATTTTCGCTTGAAATCATTCAGGTTACGCTTCCTTTCATTACTGCATTGTCGAAGGACGTATTTACAATTTTTAGATTGTAAAATGTTTCCTTCACAGATAGTTATTGTAGTACAGTTCAAGTTGTTTGTGTAAGCTTTTTGCTATCCGATTGTTGTTCTGTGCCATGTGAAGTTAACGTATCGATAATTCGGTAACTTTACAAGTTTCGTTTGATTCATTTTCATTCGTCTATATTCAGAAGAACCCATTCAGACCGCATCTGCCAAAAGACGCTGTTGTACGGTATCGTGTTCAGCATATAGACACATAGGGTGCTTTGTCTGGCTTGACGTTTCATGTCGTAAGTCGCCCGAGGCAATCAGACGATGGGAGCAGTTGAAGTACACACAGATGCTGACCAATTCCGCGGTAGACTACGTAGTGGCAACAGCTCAGGAGTGAGCATGTTAGACAGAAACGGTAGTTCCATCTTGCCACCTTGAACAGTGGTTGACATTGGTAACAACGTTGTCAAATTTCATCTTTCCGACGCATTGTGCCTTCTCTCTCCTCTGAAACAAAAGCCAACTTTTCTAGCATACCGCAATGTAGCTATCGACGCGATGTGCGTCTAAGGGCAAAAGATTATTTTTGTGCTTTGTGCAGCCCGATCCTTGCGGATTATCCTGACGCCGCCCTACAGTTTGCGGGACAACTGTTCTACTCCCTCGCCATTGCCACACGCAAACTTCATATTAAAATGCTATTTATTAAATAATGCGGATTCATCAATAGGACATGTAAACCAGTCTTCTTCTTCTTGTGGCGAGCGGAACAAGATATAACATTTAGTGAATTATCAGCCTTGATTATGGAAATGGCCAAAGCCAACATCCTCTATTGGCCGGAAACACGTTACGGCCCGTACGTCCATGTGCCTGGTGCAAGGTCACTTTCGGTTCTAAATCATTAATACTGCACGTCAAGCCTTCTGAAAGTATATGTCATCAGATAGCCAAAAACATTTGTACCCATTAGAGCTTGCTTGGCAAATCGCTAGCCTCAAGCCCACTTATTATAGCATTAGGTGACTTTGCCATGGCAAACAAGTTATACTATTATAGACCCGGTCAGGAGTGAAAGCAAATGTGTTTAGACAACAACATCAGAATTTATTACCGTATGTCATGGATTTTAGGTGACTCCCACAATATAAATCATGAAAATAGTAAAGGTCTTAAATCAAAAGAGAATACGCCAGTTCACCTAACAAACAAGTAAGTGATTGTCTTACACATCGAAGCACCAAACTACAGAAAAAGGAACACCAGGTACTTTTTCATTGCTGTACATTTACTAACGCAAAAAATAATAACGTGTCTTTTTTTTTTTTAACAGCGCGCGTTGACGAACATTTTCGGAGATTCATATTCTAAGCCTCTAACCCGACAATACAGAGAAAGGAACGGCATTTAGTTATATTTCTAATGATCCTAATGATAGACTCATCATTAAAATTTAGATCAAAAATAAGTTTCCGTACTAGTTTCAGCGACCAGATGGACGACGGGATAAATTTCGACATTTTCAAAGAAGTAGTTAGAGAACTTTATTTAGAATAGTGGCTGGACACCTAGGTTTATCGATCCTTGACCCGGGATATATTAGTCCAAGGCAATTGAGAAGAGCGAAGATTATTGCTCACGCAGGTGACTAATTTTTCTATATCGTATAGGGCGCAAAAATCCGTTTTTTGTGAAGTAATCCAAAAGGAAGCAAAATTTTCATCTTTGTTTTAACGCGAAAGTTTTGTTTATATCTATATACATCTATAGATATTACAAATATTTAAAACTTCATTTATTAGACATGTAAATAGAGAAATGTCTATAGACCTATTAAGGACCACAATGTACGTGACTGCAACACAGTTGTTATGCTTAACTCAAAAGCTCAAGAGTAATCTGCCCACAATGTAATACGTTTGAAACGAGAAAGTTAACTTCTTTTGTAGTTTATTTGCGATATCACACGTTTATTGATTATTTATAGATTGGATAGCTCCCATTATAAAGAATGTATACCTACTGCTTTAAAAACAAACTGTTTTCGATGCTCCGAAGCTTTGACACTGATCGTCGCCAGCAGGACCATGTGAGGCGCATGCAGGTATCGTTGATATTGCAAACGGAACAGGATGACAAGTAACTGTCACTGCAGAGCTATACCGCGAAAAATCTCAAGATGCCGATCCCGGTTCTTTCTGCGGGACGGTTTAGCACCGGTCCAGATAGGAAGCCGCATTAACTGAAAGCCATGTTGGTTGTTCACTTCCATATTCTTACATAGTTAAGAATTGTACTTTGGCCGTTGGTAGCGCGTATCAGTTTTCAGATGTCCAAGCCGCCGCGATTATAGCACGTGTGGAGCTACATATAATTAGTAAATAAGCACATTAGCAGAAATACGCTGGTGTGCGGGAACTATGACGTTGTACGCTGGCATTGCCACAGACTTACTTGCTGCTATGGGTCCGGTTGCTAGGCAGCAAACTGGCGAACAAGAATAGTCGAGTGACCATCTTGGCAGAAGTAGGCCGACGGAAAGCCATTTATACGGCCTGTTCCTTGCGTGGGACTTGAACAATAGTTGCTGCTGCCGCCGCCGCCGCCAACACTGCTCCTAGCCTTGCCTTTCGTTTAGTTGCACCGGCTGAGTAAGCAATAATATCTAACGGGCCGGAAGGGTGTTTTGTCACTCAGTTAAATCTCGAAGCACATAAAAGGGGTTCCTGTTCCGGCTAACCGACCTACTATATACCGTGTTCACATAGGCCCGTGCACAAAGCAAAGCGCTCTGAAGGGAACAGGTGGAAAAGACTATCTTTAGCCGGACAGACAGAGCGGTAATGCAATACCCATTATCCTTTTCTAGCGCTTTTTCCCAGTTTTCCCCAGGCATAGCTTATGCCTCCATCTCCACTCACTGTCATTTTGGGGTCTTCTCCTTGGCAAGGGAGAGAACACGAATTGAGCGAGGAACTAAGCATGAGCGATTTGTGGGCCGACTATGCACAAGCTGGTTAGGCACCTGGATGGCACTGCTACGATAGTTCGGTGATGAAAGCGTGCCGTATCACAACACGGAGAAAAAGCGAAAGTCGACGAGGGTTATTCGATCCAAAATGTGCAAGTCGCTGCTAGAGTTTCAATCAGATAATCATTTCGATAAGCAGACGATATCAACATGTGGAGGGATCTACAGATACATCCACGGGGATCTGCCTAGTGTAGGTAGAGATGATAAGGAAACGGCCCCTTGGCAAGTTAGCTCATCCCGTCCCAACTCCCCTCCAGGCAGAAGGACACGATGTCTAAGGTAGGACTAATCGCTAGATGGCCCAACGGGGAATGCAATCCCGCTATTTTTCAGAGCTTGTAATGACTTCCCAATAAAGAGCAGTTGTCGTTCGCTTTTCGGTCCGTCCTTTTCTCTCTTTTACACGTTCTGTCGATTACCCATCTCCTTCCTTGGCAGCGGCGTTGAGGGCCTTTGAATGATATTAGTCTCACTTTAAGCGAGGCAAACCTGGAAAGAAGGTTGGACTTGGCTTGAGTACAGCGTGCAAAGTAATCGCTGGTCATTGGCCGCTTACGCATCGTCGATTGCCTCACCGCGGAGAAGAGCAGTTCGGAGAGAAGCACTTAATGGCTCTTGCACCCACTCTCGTTGCGTTTCTCTGTTGTCCATTCACGCAGTCTATTTCTACCCACTAAAATTCCTGACAGCCCGCTTCTTTTTTGCCACCCAGTGAGTTGGGACTGCTTTCTCATTTTCTGCTGGTCAGTTTCAAAGGGCGGTTCCCGTCAATCTCTGACATATTCACTAAGTGGAGCTAGCGAAGAACGACCGGAAGTTTGAAGGTTTTCCTGATGAACGCAAAAGCAAGACATCCCTCAGTGCTTGTAATTTTTCTTCCATTTCACTTTTCTGCGCCCGTATCGTAATAAGTAAGTATATTTCGAAGGGTTGTACATCTTTATGCAGACAATTTTAGATCTTTTGTTATTGAAGGACCTTCATGGTCATGGTTCACCACATATAGTACATGCATTAAAGACGCGTCTCAGTAAGATCTCAGCTGGAGGTTGTGACCTTGACATTGCCGTGCCCACGTGATCACTACTGAATCGTCCTGTTCAATCTCTGTGAGTTTGATCTACGTTATTCTGTCTAGAAATCGACATGTCCTAGATTAGTACGAGCAGTCAGTACAATTCTTACCATTTTTCAAGCTCTCTCTTTGCATCGAAAGTTTATGTAACTTACGACCTAGCAACTAAAGATCACGAATTTTCAATGGCGCAGTACTAGAGAAACATCAATGCTTCGGCTGGTCCCAAGCCACGCACGGAGCCTTGATATTATCGCATGTTCTCTTTTTATAACATTGTAATACTTGTTGACGAGTTTCTAATCAAGTGGCTCAATTTAATCACATTCTAAGGTATTGACAATAATTATCAAACGGTCCTGTCTAGAAAATCAAGATTACATAACTCTTATCAACAAACATGAATATATCATCCCAGACCAAACCATCGTAGAGGACGATTAATTTAAGCTTTCTCCTAAGCTTTTGAACGCTTCAGAAATGATCGCGTGGGCACGGCAGTGTTAAGGTCACTCGACCTAGTATAGGTATGTTAGGTCAGACTCACCATGTATAATGAGCAAAGTTTGTATCAGTGAAAAACACTGTTTAAATATTTACTAATGCAAAATGAAGTACGTTATCATAAACATCACTAAGCTAATAAAGTATCCAATTCGACATGTTTGGACATAGAACAACGAAATGGCGTACGAGATAACATCAAACATGGCGGAGATTGTCTAACAAGTAGTTTAAAAGCACTTTGTATCTCAAGTGGTTTTTGTTTGCTTAATAAACCCTATCAAGAATACCCAGCATGGCAACCAATCAGCTTAACGTTTCTGAAGCTGTCAAAGACGTTCGACCGGAGCGAAAACAGCCGTGTTTAAAATATCATTGCTATTATGAATTAGATCGACCCATATTCAGACAGTTTTGTAACAACTGTGGTTTACCACCTCCAGAGGACCTTACCATCAGACTAATTGAAAACAACTGCTTTCTAAGTGAGAATTATTCGTGGAGCAGACGTTGTATGAAATGTACAAGCATTTTGTACATTTCATACAACGTCTGCTTGTACGTCTTGTACTGCTGTCTTGTAGTAAAAAGTTTTGGCCCTCTGGGACGATCTCTTTCCTTGCGACGTCCAGTGTTTATGGTCTCACACCGTTGCGCGGTGCCGTTGCCAATGCCAAGACGCTTCCTACACCGAAGTTAAGGAAAAAATCCGCGGGCTTTGAGATCGCTATGTGCCTTTCATCGACGGTGTTGGCGGCATTTCAACGTCAGCGGGGTCTCGCCAATGTGATAAATCAACATATGTATTATTGTGCCTAGCACTATCTATTAAGGGCCTATTGTATGATCATGTCTCTGGAAAAATGTGCAAGCTGGCGACCACTACCTGCATCGCCCTGACGAAGACAGGCTCGTTTGAATAGTTCTGCTGCATCAATAGCAGCCCGGTCCTTGTTCGGTTCTGCCCTTTCCCGTGTGCATTTTTTATCCGAAATCAGGTCGTACGCAGAGAACCGCTGGTTTAATAATATTTGCACGGAGCATGTGCCCGATAAAAGGCTGAAGATGCTGGCGGAGCTGCATTGTTCAGCCTCAGCTAACGGAGGAAAAATATAAGCCTCCGAACAAGTATCCAAGGTCGCTGTGCCTATACTTGTTCGCAACATTATTGGGCAAGTTAACAGTAAATATCCACAATAGTCAGCTAATAGCCACTGAAATTAAGCTCAATTCTCACTATCCTATGTCGTTGTGTACACGTAATGTTATTCGATTTTATACGTGTCCAGGCAAAATTGAACGTATGAGGTGTTCAATGGCTGTCAACGAATAAATCCTATTCAAACGTTTCGATTTCTAAAACCCGATCGGAATCATCGTTACACTGCATACAATACCGGACTGCTCGGTCTGGGGACGAACTGATTGCGTCTACTTCGAAGCTCTGATGTATGCCTCACATGTGTCCCTGATATTCATAGGGCATTACAACGATGTCATCCTCCAGCAATACAGACGATTTTCTTCCTGTCAACATCGGTCCGACCTTCCTCACCTTCGATACTTTGTAGATACTTCTTCTCTCTAGAGAGGAACCGAAGGGGCGGTCGATGAATTGGTAGCGGATTAATGGTGCAGCAGGTGATACTTCGCGCGTGAAATAATGGACGGCTCTTCTTTGCATTTTGCTACATTCTATCTCACAGACCGTGAGACCTTTTTCCGTTTTAGAGATGTTGGCGCTTACCATCGGAGCACTAAATAGTTACCAATTTCAAACATTAAATTTTTATATTTGGAATCCCTTTAGGTTTAGGTAGTTAGGCTGGATTGTGACGAAATTGTTTCGTATTCTTAGAGTCGGATTAGAATCCACAGCAGGCTCATGTTTGTCACGGGATGGCAGACAGACACGTTACGGGTGTGTCATCACGGTGAAAGCAAGCAGCTAGCGCCGTTGAACTTATAACATCAATTTTACGTAATGTGAACGAGCTTTATCCTCGCAGCTTCAACGAACGTGCACCTACGATCTGTAGATAAGCACGCTGTCGATCGCGTAGGGTGACCAGTTTGTGAGTCATAGCCGTACGAGCCGCGGCAATAAGAGTATAGTAGTTGAAAGCGTGTTTCTTAGTGTGCCCTTTCAAATGCGCTGGGCTAATGTTCGCTTTATTTTATCGGCACTTCAATGCCGATAGCCGCCCAGATATTTATAAGACGTGTTTAATTTTTCACCGTCTAGCAGCGTTATGACCCAAGCGACTTTTCGAGTGCACCCACCGACCAACGAATTTAGCAACGCCCCATTCTCGCCACTTGCGTCCTTGAAGGGCTGTTATAAATGTATGTATCGATCGAAGCCAATGAAAAAGTGAGGTGGAATGATAAACGCCGGCAAAGCTTGTGGACCCATAACGACTTCACTACTGTGCATGCTCGCTTTTTCGGCGAAGCTATCCTCATATATGTTCATACACCTTTTTCAGCCAGCAAAAAAACAGAAAAGTCATCTGTGTTCCCGAATGAAAAAAGTCGCCCACATTATTGTTCGCCTAAGAGAGAAGGCCCATTTTAGACCTCGTTCTATTTCCTGGTAGATCCATCGCAGCGACTAGCCTGAATCTGTCGCTGCGTGCTTGTCGATATCCTTCTACCGTGTTTCACAGATGCTCACTAGGCATTCGCAGTGCCAGTATCAGCACATATTTTCTGTTCAAAAAAAATCGATGTGGAAAGTGATGAAACGGAGGCTTTCAATAGCCTGGCCTCCGACGTGCCAGTGACCAGTAAAAGCGCTTCCGACGCAGTAGAATGGAGACAGGTTTGCCGAGGAAAATTTCAATCAAGCTTTGAGATCCCAATAGATCGACGTTCTTCTCGCCGTCGTTAACCCGCCTCACTAACTTTAATCGATCTAACGAATCAGCAATATCAGTTTGATAGATTTTAGTGGCTGTACTAATATTACACACTGCTTCTAGCACATCAGTGACTCGAAGATGAGTTAAGAAACTCTAAAGGACTCACCATCTGCCGATGGTCACCCGAATACAAAACTTAAAATTGTTGTCAAAAACTTAGTGTTGTTAACAAGTGTGGCGTGTTGTCAACGTCAAGGACGAAGTACACCATGCCGATACCCCGCGTTGTGGGTGCCGAGATAGATCGGCTTATCATCACTGCGTACGACCACTCGGTACTTGTCATTCACATGGAGGTAGTAAGTTAATATAGACGATGTCTTTGACTAGGTCATGTTGAAGCGAACGACACTCGATCGTTTGGCCACCGGTGTAAGATTTTCGATCACGCCGAAAACAGCTGTGCCGCTCATGCCTAAAATGTGAGGCTGCTAATTATTGGACGGATTGTGGTTACTTATTTGCTGTTGGGTACTTGAACACATCGGCAATGCCGAGCACGATGGAAGCTTCAAACATAACGGCACAAAGACCAAACCGGGCTGATCAAAACGTGGTTTTCGAGTACCACTGATCAACAGCAGTTCAGAGATGCCAATCACGTTGGTAAATCTGAATGTGTGACCTCAAGTAAGAAACAAGGTTAGAAAAAAATGACAGGACCGAAAAGAGAATACACAGACGTATCCAGCAAAGCGAAGCAATGATAAGGCCAACAACGACGATTCAAATGGTAGGATAAAACATGGACAGTCCACTGTTTCTGCGACAATAAGAGCTCAAAACGGGCAGGACAATGATACCCCGAAGTATTCCCTAGCTGCCGAAGAGAACCAACGGCAAAAACCATAGTCAGGCTTGTAGATACCATTAGCAACACTGAGCCACTGAGTTTCATATGTATTATTGCTTTTCGCATGCAATCGAAAATACACCTTCGTTAGATAGTAAATTGTCTCTACTGTACGTGAACGTGCGTGACATGCACGTGTAAAAGAAGCTCACCAAATTGAATAGACGACCATCAGGTTCCGAAAGGGCAGTCCTAAACTGATAATAGATGTACCTGTCGCTAATATGGACGATGCTCATACTCCTCTAGAGGAGTGCACTTCGTCACGGTCTTTGTCCTCCTGTTATTAAACTGACAGCTTGGCAAATATTACCGTAGCCCATACGACATTGGAGCAAAGAATAAATCTGACAAATTGGCACGATTACCGGGGCATGATAGATGTTGCCTGTATTTTGGACGCTTTCCTACATATTATGATATTGCCGCGCTTACAGTTAGTTAGTTTCAACGTTCTGCGATATATAGATCCCGCATTTTTGCCGCTCGGTGCGCCTGTAGTTGGGGCCACCTTGACAGTTGTATGTTGTCATGGTTTCTCTGACCATTGCCATGTTTTTGAAGCTATGGCTTTTCTGATAACAACTCCTAAGGCCAATATAAAAAGAGATTTTATCACAAGTAACCCACCATCAATACTTTGGTATTTTTTTTCTCCGTTGATCTAGCAATAAGTTAGCTTACAAATGTAAATACCACCATCAGTTTCTTATACGGTAGTCTGTTGATTATTTACGATACTGCTTTGCCAATGAGAAATTCTACTTACTGCCAATTGTCCCAGCGTTCTAGGCGTACTTTTGACAAGTTGAAAAATAACATGTCCGTGAGAACACTAATCAGCAACGTAAGGATAAATACATATCACAGCACAGCACATAAGATATCGATCAAACGCTAGTTTAGAGTCAAATTCTAAATTGCTATGGCGTTTTTTCGGTAAATTCTGCAACCGTAATAAAAGTCCTGCCTACGAAATAATATGCAATTTCATGGTACTACCTTCGAGGGCTATAACAAGGTAGCTAAACTATTCACATCGTTTATCGCTAAAGCTCAGCTAAGTTCACCACTACCGCATGTCTCGGCGCTCCTCCCAGAACTTCCTTTTTTGCTTTGTTTATTTTTGTTTTCGAATTTGTTACACCGGAGAACTAGTTTTGTTGCTTAGCGGGTTGGTGGAAGCCAACTTTGCTAGCTAACTTAGCGCTGTTCCATCTGAAGTTCTCCAACAAGCACTACATGTAGATGCAAACGGATATATTTACTTTCGTTCTTCAGATTTTCGATTTTCTAGCATAGATCAAAGTGATCTATCTCTTGACTTGAAAGTAAGGGCAGCCGTAATAGTCAAACAAATTATAGAGATATAACTACTTTTTCAACATCAACTTGAAACACATCTTAATTCTTTCTAATATTCACAGTATGATTTGCTTCGTTCCCGATGTTGTGATTTAGCTCTTCATCATACCTATAATTCCATTATTCGCTCGTAATCTATGTTGCAACGGCTGGTGACAACGAGAACTTTTTAGATGGAAAATTCCTACTATGACTTTTCTCTTGTAGTGCAATTAAGAAGCAATCGGTCTAAATCTCACTTGGCCAAGCAACGCATCTTAACAATATGTCTTTCTAATGTGGCTCTGGTTAGTCATTTACTAAACACGACGTTCGCCGAGGTGCAATTCTAACCCCATTTATATTTATCCCTTATACAATGCACTGCTTCTCCAGAGGAGCCTGGTGGGAAGATATTGCACACATCCTGTTTTGCCAGCGAGCTCGGTCTCGTAAGACAGATTCGCAAGTAATCTTTTAACGCATGCGTGACTTTGGGAATGAACTGACCCACGTCAAATGTAGCCATGATATATATATATATATATGAGCATTTCTAAAGTAGAATGTGTGTGTGTTGTCCTTGAAACTTCTCCATCAACATATCAAACAATTGATTCCTGACAGGACAGTCGTTTAACTAGGCTTATCCGCAAAATTTAGACAAAAATTAGACTGGACTCGGTCGTTTCCTCAAACTAGGCCCAAAAATTTATGTTTAGATTACTATACAATCTATTCTTCGACCTCCCCCAACACCTACTCTGCCCTGTTACAGATCTTTTGAATCGATAATTACGTAGGCTATTGTGGCCTGGAAGAAGGCATTTTGTCAGCATCTTGCACGTCCAGCACGATGCCATTTTTTGTACTATCAAGCGCCGCCTGCACGTCGTATTCTTGCCACTGAGCAGCACATTTTAGCTCCTTTGCAGTTACATACGTTCCGAGTTTGTTGCCTGATGCATAGATCAATGCACGCATTCAGAGTGAACCGAACTACGTCTGATATCGACCGCTGCCAACGAATCTAGATGTCCTTTAGGAAATTATCGTAGACATCGTTAGCTCAGTCAAGTGAGCACAGCAATTACGTGATGAATTGCCCGGGTTATCATCACGGATATATTCGGAACTCCTTAGCACCCTATACCCGCTACATCGAAAACCACAAAATATTCTACTCAGAGCTATAGGATTTCTTAGTCATCGTTGGCAGTAACTTGATGTCGACGCTATTTTTCTTATTGCTATATGTCGATTCTGTTACACGAGACTGTCACTCAATTCTCTTGAGTATCCCTGGATAAAGTTCATTTAATTTAAAAAATTTATATTGATATTTCTTATCAAAGCTTGCGAGGGCACACGGTACGAGGCTGCTGGTAACAAGCGACAAACTTGTACGCCGCCATTAAATAGAAGCAGACTAAGCAAAATTGAACGCTAGAGCATACAAAGATTGATGACAAACTATGATTGATTTAACACATATTTTCCACCCACTGTATTATTACCGTCACGGAATTGACCATGTGCAGGATTCGAGACTTAAGCTTCGCTACCTACTTGAAACGTGAAGATAACCAGTTCCTGAAGCGCATACGGACAACGGCCGTTTAGCAGTTGTTTGTATTAGCCAAAACGACGTTTGCGTATGACAATGAATCTCGACAAACAGGTAAACAAACCATGTGATGATTAACCGCTGCTAATCCAACATACGAACGCAAGTACGTTTGGAGTAAGCTCTATGTGTGCGTGTAAAGAGCATTCACAATGTAACGATCGTGAATCAAGTAGATACAAAACCATGGCTCCTCTGTTTGCTCACTACAATGTTTCGTCGCTATCTCGGTTAAGGAGTGATAGGTCGACAGGGCAGGCCTCTAATCAGTTGATATCAAACTTATTTTTCAGCAAGTAAACACCGGAGCGTGTTCGTGTAGTATGTTTTTATATTTACGCGTGATTTGCGGCTATTTGAACTAAATATACAAATATTTGTCCGTATTTTAAGACTGAAC
Source organism: Varroa destructor (assembly GCF_002443255.2). Classification (NCBI taxonomy): domain Eukaryota; kingdom Metazoa; phylum Arthropoda; class Arachnida; order Mesostigmata; family Varroidae; genus Varroa; species Varroa destructor. The sequence goes on from NW_019211457.1 coordinate 43,572,317, forward strand.
AAAATGTAAACATCGATAGATAAATTGCATCGGTAGTCTCGGAGCAGCTCGCGATCGACAACGACAAAAGATGCTCCATCGTCTACCCGTAGAGTATTGGCAAACAAACAGAACAGGCATTTCATCAATTCAATGACATTTTTAACATATATACTATTATCAAGTTTTGCTTTTCCGCAAGTTTCTTCGACCGGTGGTAGGAGGCACTGTTCTAGTGGAAGCTTTCAGAAACATGCTGAAAAGTATTCTCATGCCCATCCAATCAGTCGAAAGGCAAGTAGATGTTTTGCGGATTCTGGTCTCTGTATATAAATGGCCAAAACGGTACAGGAAAGACAACACATCACAATATGCTACCGAACTCTATTAAAACTGACTACCAGTGCTGGAATTCTAAAGGACCTTTCACTGGCTCTGTATGCCTAAGTAAAAGTTAGTATCGTTCACCCGTTTGACTGATACTAAGGAATTCGTGCCAAACGCTTGTAGCAAAATAAATACGCAATTTCGCCCAGGACAGAATAGGGGCAAAAATCTTCTTACTGCTTCGTATAACCAGAATACATGTATGAAAATACTTTCAACATATTTTGAAGAATTTGATAGTGAGGTCCTTCTATGTTGGCAACTAAGGGCTCTGACGTTTTGTTTCCCGCCGCGAGCCAGCAAAGCTCAAACCATCTATATTAACTATCTGGGTAAAGGTTTCAGGTGTGTTTCATGAGATAGCAAGCAATTCCTTATTTGTTACATAGCGTATAGCGTACATTACATAGGCGTAATGTTATACTGCCATAATAGTTCTCAATGTACCGCTGACCAGCGATGTTTTTATCATGAAGCTCTCGTTTGCGAACGGAGATGGCGGGAAAGCTCTAACGTATACTGAGCCGAACAATTTGCTGTTATAATGGGCTCAAGTGCATGTTGACACGTCGAGTTGCATAGCTTCTAATTTAACGCGTACCCACTGCATGCTTATCGCGTAGGTCCCTACGTACATAATATCTATCAAGACATCGCAGGCCGCAGCGTTCATAAAGGGGCAAACAAAGGCAAAGTTCTTCACTCGGATCACATGTGTTGTTACGCCGAAATCACAAGTATATGAAGAAGCCGTGCTTATATAGACAAACTAGATAGACAAAGCTTCGTTTGCAAATGCCCTTCTCTGTAAGCATTATCGTCACGCCGTTCGACTGGTGGCAATAATGGTGGCACACGTACAGGATACAGTTTACAACGTCGTTCCAACCATAAGCAAGAGCCATATCTACACTATCAGTACGACATTCGTAGGGTTGTCATACTGTCTCTTAGAGTTCAACCAACTATTGAGTTACGCACATGGTAAAATATATTGCGAGAACCGTCGAGGAGCTACCTAATTAGGTACTTATAGTATATACCTTATGTTAGTAATCTTTGTATATACCTAATTAGGTGTTTTTTAAAGGCAATCAATTTGTTACGTTTGTACTACAGAATCAATACTATAACAGTTACTGGCACCTTCTTCTCCTACTTTTTCGAAATTCTACGCCACTGTAAAGCTTAATCCTTAAAGTAGATTTATACTCCGAGGAGAAAGAAGGCTTGAACTTGACGTATGTGTTGTATGATGGGGGGCTATATTGCTGGTTCGGGTCGAAATCTACCATAAACAAGGTGGCGTCGATCCTGAGAGACTGATAAGAGGTCATTCGATGACCTCTTAAAGAATAAGTAAGCTGCAAGCAAGCCTAAATAATGGACACTTTGACAATACGATTAGTTCGTTTTAGGACACAGGGAACTTTTTCTCCAGAACCGCTTAATTATTAACTACTTTACAATAATAATACTCCAGCGCGGAGCTAAAGCACCAGCGAAGATCACCTGTTTGTTGTGCATATGAAAGCCCCTTTTGAGATAGCTGACTACACGCTCGCCTTTCCAACACTTCGCGGAGAAACCTAATATCCTAGGCCAGTCTTCGATATCCCTAATGTATACCAGAGTTCGAGTTAAATGGAATCGCGTTATCTGCCGAAATGACAAGAATGCTGATGCTTTACCCTATCTGGCCAATGAAGCATTTACATGATGCTAATCGCGAGGCACAGTCGCGTACCATCGCCTGTTGTCTGCCAAAGTAGCGACGTAGTTACAGCGGCCAACAGTTTACCGATTACCAGTAACCATTTGAAAATGGCAGTAGATGCTTAGACAATGCCTCAGCAGCCAGTGTGTTGACGTAGTGCAAATCGCGAACCTATTAGCTCTATCCATGGCCCTAATCCTCCCATCGGCTGACTATCCCCGATAAAGATAAGAAGGTCGCGTATCTATGTAAAGACTGGATTATCATATTTAATGACGCCAATGACGTGCTGCTTAATAAAGACACGATCCAACACCGACGGCTCCGCTCTTCTCGATAGGCCTCTCACGACGACGGCGACAGAAAGCCAAGGAACAGGTCTCCATTCGCCTTGTGCTGCTGTCCACTGGTCCAATGTTGGCTTGCACTCTTAGCCCCGCACGAGTACTGCAATCTCAGAAGGGAAGAGAAACACCATTACGATATCATAAGCAGTAACAGTAATGGCCCTTCCTTGTGACCTGTCCGACTCGTCTATTATCACGTCGGTTCCAATAACTTGGCAGTGGTCTAGCTCAAAGCCAACGTCGATTGCAGTCCCAACCCCTAGTCCGTGGAATCCTGCTTAGTTTTAAACCCCGTATAGTTTGCCGAGACTGGAGAACATGACAGTCTTCGGGACGATGTACGAGTATCGCAGTCCCTCTGAGACATGCACTTTTTCTACGGTTCGTCGAGCATTACGACGGAGGCTAGATAGAGTCGCATGATGAGGGTAAGACGAGGCTAGATTGGATTCGCTTGCTCTGGACGCGACCGTGTCCACGTCAGCGAGATTTGCATTGAATTCTAATGGTAGCTTTCGTTATCCACTAGCTAGGCAGAAGTGAGTAACACGAGCGGAACGAAGCAGCATATGTGAGCGGCAGACATTCAGCTTGTGAGGAATTTTTGCTTAAAATGTGACCTGACTCTTCTATATGGATAATTTCCAATACTGCCGTCGCACAGATACGACGAAAGATGAAACGGGTACACTTATTGGACACGGCGGCACTCCAAATTGCCTCAAGTTGTTCTCATCCATTATCTGTATGACTAAGCAGTTGTATTCAAATATATGGAAACTTACGCAATAAGATCATTGTCACCGTGTATCGATGCCTCTGATTTGATGGCTATACGGACATACTCGTATAGTATACAGCTCTAGGTGCCATCGGCAGTTGAATGGCTCGTGACCTGTACGTTAAAAACGATCGACAGATCCGCACTCTAGATTAGGTTCCTTGATCTCTACGATAATGATTCTTGCTTTCTCTGTCCATTCTAGACACGAAGCTATTCTGCCACCTAGCTCGTATGTACGTCGTCCCATTTTTCTATGTGTTTCTCCTGTTGATACCATTGACGCATCTTTTGGAGTTGATAATAGCTTTCTCTTACCGCAGCTGTTTAGTTTGCAGGCGTCTGACGCTGAGTCAAGTTAAAACCTTCAAATTTTCGTCTTTGAAGAGAGTTGGTTGGTTGACTGGGGAAGACTGAGTGCAAGCTTTGAGTCTATGCTGCCTTTGTTTTGAGGCAACCTTCGCTGTGCATTAGCGACCCCTTTGTAGTACGGACAACTACCTCGCGGTCCACCTGCTTCCGTCCACCGCTTTCGTACCGTTAATGCCACCTCCATGCCCGGCAGAGAACAGATGAACGTTGCAACGACTAAGTTTTCCCAGGCGCTGTGTTGCCACTGGTCTTCTACCTCAATGACTTGACCTGCACAGCGTCTGTAGACACAAAAAAAGAGAAAGAGACTTTCGAGATCACGACCTAACCGGTCCCCAACAAATGAGCTTATATACAGGCGACTTGTCAGGGCAACACGTGAGGTACGGGAAACGTGAAGTCGTCTCCTTAAGCATCGCTAGCAAATGCCTGAGTAATTTTGTAAGAATTCTTTCGTTTTCATGAACTATGCGAATCTGCAGAAAGCACAGATAAAGAGGAGGACCAAGAAAAAAAATGGGGCAAGCTTGATTTTTTCAATGATAACCGTTCATTACGCATAATGTCACGATGAACAATTAAATTTTAGTTGCCTTGAGGAAATTGTTACACGCGGAATATCAAATGGGATCAGTGCGTCTGTGGTAGGATACATGACTCCTCTAAATTGAAATTTCTTTTGGCAGTTTACAGAATTTGTTTGTATTTCGGTTTTTGTGATAAAAAATAAGTTTCATGTTTGATATACCAAAAATACATATATTTGCCGAATATGTCTCAGTTTCCATTGGCCTTCATATTAATCTTTGCCGAACAATTGAGTGGTGGATTCTAAGGTGAGCAGCAAGGCGGAAACTCGAAGTCGGAATTCGGAATTATCCTGGCACATTATGGAAGACATACACACCACATATAAGCGCCGTATTACATTTTAAATATATTTTATCAGACTCTAACCTTTGCACTCAAGTAGGTATTGATAATTTACCACAATGATGATTGGAATATCTGTCAATCTCACAAAAAGTAAAGCTTAAAGATCTACCATTTTAATTCACAACTTTTAAGCAAGGGTTTTTATCAGGTGGAAAGTACTTTTTGTTCCCTGTAGCAGCTCTTCTAGTCATACTCGCAATACACAGCGGGTCCTAGATAGAACTTCTCATTATCACCTTCGCCTTCCTGCGTCATCGTTGCAATAACGTATCTTTGGCCCTTTTTTCTGTCATATCGTTAAACCGCAAAATGTCGTTACAACAAGGCGACGTTAACTTCAAATAAACGAAACCGTCGGGACCAACTCTGTGCCTGCCCTGTTTCTTTCTCCGAATAGCGAAAATATTCAAAAAGGGATTGATTGAGTGGTCGAGTTCGGGCGGGTCGGACGGATCGATGTGGCTGTGCTGATGTTCACGAAGAGAAGGGGGTTCGTTCAACGTTGCTAAACAAAGCTTCGGCGCTTCTCGTCGCTATTACCTCTGCCCATCGGCTCGAACGATTTTGCCGAGTTCGTGTATCATCGTCAAAGTATCTGAGCAGTGCCAAGTCCCTGTCGACCGCAGCTCGGAGTTACCCCTGGCCGGCCGTTTCGCGTTAGTTATTAGCTAGAAACTCGCTGCCGTCAAGCACAGCGAACGTCACTAGCAATGGAAACGGCAGCCTCGCCAGAAAAATCCCAGTAAGGTGAAGTAAGTTGAGTGATAGGGGTGATGAGCAAAAACCGAAGAGTAAGATTAAAAAAACTCAAAGAGAACTTAAGCCTCAAGCCAGTATTCCCCGATTTTCCCTACACACACGTGCGCATTTTCAGTAATAATCTTGCTGCAGTTTCGTACCTGTTTTACGACCACATATACCGTATAATAAGATTAGCCGTTAAAGAAAAGAGTTCTTTGAAGAAGAGAAAGTTATCTTCCTTGAAAGCAATATAGAGACAAATGAGGATAAGATGACCTCGCACTCTTCTTATTAAGCAAAGAAAAAAAGTTCCTACCTATTTCGCGATGACAAGCAGCTATGTACGATACATAAATATATTTACACCGTGACCGCTACCATTACAGATGATCGCTAGTATGTTCAAAGGTGCGACGCAGAAACGCATAAAGCTTCTGACAAAAGCCATGGAGCAAAGTGCGCAATTTATCCATCTCACATAGCATTACTAACAGCATTAACAATGGTAAGCGATGTAGACGACAGCTAACAAACTTACAATGCCATTGTTCGGACATTAAAGAGAGAGGAAATGGATGCGTCATAGATGGTGCTGAATAGCGTGGTTTACACAAGAGATTTTTCGCTATGAAAAATTTTCAGTCATCTTTTTGAAGTATTATCTTCTTGCCTGGTATAGCGCAAAACTGTAACAAATGACCAATACAATGGGGAAGTACAATGATTTCAGACGGACATTTGAGGCTTAACGGCCGTACCCGACGACGATTGGATTCGGTTGCATTCATGGTGGTCATGTGGTAACGGCAATACTGCAAACGCAATCCAGATAAACTCATTCGACCTGAGCCGTCTAGCGTGGAAGAAAAGTACACATCCGACAGCTCCAGCGTCTGACGTGGTTGGGGACAGTCGGAGTAGCAGTCTGAACGCCCCAAAAGTTTCTGGCTAAACAAGAATGCAGGGGGCAACGTGGGTACAGAAGGAGATTGTCCCTACCCAGAAACAGTTCTGGGATTCGCTGCAGGCCGTTGGTCTGTGTGCGATTTTGTCCTGTCAGAACGCCAGCCAGAGTGGTAGTGATAATGGTACGCAGGCCTTCGAAGGACATGTTACGGGTGAGAGAGGACGTGCTATCCGCCTCCCAGGGAAGTAAAAGACGTAGGCAGCACGTTAGAGAGCAGGCCTCGAAACTTGTTGTGTAATTACAACTTTGGCGTTTTCGTGGGATAGGTTTGAGGATTGGGGGAAGCCACAGAAAAGCAGCCAGCCGTAAGGCAGCGAGCCGTTTTTATTCTCCCTTTCCTGCCCATCCTAGAAAAGTCCAGGCTGCCCTTAAAACTGAAACAATCGAAAAAAGAGTTCTGTTCTCTAGTTTGCCAACGCCATGCACAGAACTCCGTTGTTGACAACATTATTATCCTCCAATCAGTTCTGTGCCTAAATTTACTCAGGCGTTTCTGCTTTTTACTTTTTCGCCTACGTTACTCCATATACTAAATAAGCGTCACAGGAAGACATCGTGAGAAAGTGTAATATAGTGCTTCAAGTCGTGTAGCATTGGTGCCTTGTTAGGAGTAACATAAAAAAGCTTGATGCATTTTTAAAGTACATAATGTTTAGCAGACTCTAGGGGTTTTAAGGCGCCCTAATGAATCACTAGGTAATCACTAGATCTTCTATGGAGAAACTGTCGTGAAAAAAATTCAACTAACCTAGCGGCCAGGATGACAATAGACAACCTTTGAATAATCGGATTATTACAAAACGCAGTATTTAAAAAAAAATCATAGCGACTAGTTAGAGCACCCTAGAGCAGTTAGTTCTTTATTACATTTGTTACAGGTTTGAACACTCATTTCATTAAACTATTGCAGTAGGACCATCACAGAGCAATTTTGTTGGGGTTATAGGGCGCTCCTCTAGATAACTACGGTAGGTAAACTTCATGTACTGCATATGGTTGGCTTGCTCATAGCTAACTTTGAGACAAACTTTCTAATATTTTTCAAGAACTTGGATCGCCTGATAATTAAGTGGGATGGCTGTCTGACGATTAACACGTTACTGCCGACTAAAACATATTTTACACTCGGCCGTTATTCCTGTGATTGTTATAGTCGCCGGCGACGGTAGCGGACGGCAAATTTGCTGCGTACGCGCTGCGGGCGTCGTGTTTGCCACCGATTGTATGTTGGGACGTAGTTGCATCTTTCTTTGTCTCTCCTCGTCTGGTTAACGACTACAGCAAATAGATGCCCTTCTCGGCTGCTGCTGCTGCCGCTAGTCAGCTGTAGCCAGCTTGTCGGCGACGTGTAGCGAGCAGCGAACAGCTAGCCCAGATTCACGATCCCATACGACTATCCCATCGTCGTCCTATGCACCAGCTACACCCCTTTGCTTACCCCGCAAACTCCTGTAGCCCCTCATTTTGCCACTCGCTTCCGTAACTATTCTCCCAGCTGGCTGATCTCCCCTCTAAAATTAGCTCAAGAGCCACGGACTGGTAAGCAAGCAGGAGCTCGCTAACGGCCGGTTCGTTCGTTGCCACGCCGACTGAGTGGCTCGCCTAGCCGGCCTTTTACGCTGGGTGGCTTTCTATCGCCATGTCTCTTTCTCTCGCTTCTTCGCACTTGCGTTCTAGCGCTACATTTCTAAACACTTTCTATCGTAACCAGAAATCCCTGCGCTCGTCGCAAAGCCTTGTTTTCGTAGTTACCACCACTTGGTCCGCCTTTCTCAGGACCACCAACAGGAACAGGAGCAGCAGTCACGGTGGCGGCCGCAACACCTCCTCCGCCGTCTGATTCTGGCTCTCCACACTACTCAGACTCATCGGCACGCAGCGCCGCTGTAGGCTCTGCAAATACCGCTATTACAAGAGCAATGGGTGGTGCCTCTAGGAATGAGGTAGTAGCTTACTTGCACACATTATCTTACCTTCATAGACTCACCAGCATACATATAAATTGCCCGCCAGCCAGCTTTATACCAACTGCTGCTGAGTTATAAAGAGGTAAACATAGATGGCTACAGGGCTGAGGGGGCTGAGCCGTGGGTTTAGCATAGGAGTAACGTGTATTGAAGTGGGCCTTGCCGCCCCAGTCGACCCACAAGTAGGAGAGGCGCAAGCTCATGGATAAGAGTGGAAGAAGGTCATGGAGACTGTGCGTGTTTGTGTGTATCTGTGCTTACTTTTGCATTTGTATACACAAGAGTTCGTGTGTGCCTACCGAAGGGTGCCGTGCCACCATGAAAAAGAAGGATATCTCAGATAGTGCTGTGCTCTTTGGGAATGAACGGGTACGACTGGGGAGGGGAATAACTGGCATTCGCGGTAAGGAACATAACAGGGCAAGACAAGCAGGGTCGGGACGGAACGGGAACAAATGCTCTCGTGTTGGTGCATACCTAAATATGGAAACATCGCCGTGCGCCACAAGCGGGTCCCCTTCTTACGTCGTATCCAGCCCCGACGAGCGCTGCTCAGGAGGCGTTGTAGCGGTCAGTAACCATGGTGGCCACAACTGGTTTGTGCCAACGGTAGCTGCTCTTTTTGCTGTTGCTAGTTGTGAGGGTGAAGATAATGGTCGTCTTTGTCCTAAGCCGGCTGCTGATGCCGTTCGAGGTGAAGCTAATCTGCCGGCGGGGCAAAAAGACGCTTCGGGCCCTGCTTCGCGGCCCAAGAACCGTGGTATTTGCAGTATTAGCAGGGTCGGTTGGGCTTCTATCCTGGCGGTTGCTGTTGTAACAAGTTGTTGTAGCAGTAGTAGAAACTGGGGATGTTGGTAGTATCAATAATGATAATAACGGTCCATATAAATGAGACACAAATTCCATCGGTGGTGTTAATTGCTGCTGATCTCTGGCAGAATATATATCGGTTTATATAACAAACGTAGAAAAGGGAAGAGGAAAGAGAAAAACGCTTCAAAACAGCGAGGTTACCGGCGACTCGCCTCTGGTCTTCACAGCCACAAGCAAAAACGACAATAGCGATTTTTTTCCTGACGCCGCCTGAATTACTTTTAACTGTAATCTTCTTGTTCTTCTTTTAATGTCTTCAGAAACAAACACAAGTTATTAGTGACCTCAATTGAACCAATGGTAGTGATTGTAACAATAAAACGACTTTCACGATAGGAACGCTTCGTTGCTATTGCTCCTTGATAATTAGATGAACAATAAGTAAGCTACGGACATATACAGGCTCACCACCAAAAATAGGTGTAGTGAGCATCTGTATGTGGCACATTTGCTGGTGCCAATTCTCGTTGCGAAAATTAGATAATTCGCTGACTTAGTCTGAGTCTGCCTTCGTGCGGATAGAGGTCGTCGATAACGAAAGCTGTTCGGTGATGACCAATCGAGTACGATGAACAAATCCACTTCCGACAAATAACACGTATCTTTCTTAAAAACACTTATTTATTTATTTTCTCTGCTTCTTTCTATATTAGACACACACAAACGCAGGCACGCACTAGGATAGATTATCACGATTCACGAATACATCACGACGAAGACTTCAGAAGGCCCAAAACAATAATGCACTCCACGCGACATGTCAACAGCGTTTCAAGCGGTTGGGTGCCTACCGTGCACAAAAGCTATGAAATGCAACAAATCATTGATTTTTCAGGCTTCCTGTTGTCTCGGTTCGCTTCTTTTATGGTTTTTCTGATTATTGGTTCCTTGCCGAGTGCTACCTTGAAAATACGCCTGCATTTTCGTTCTAACCTCTCACTTCTTTTTTTGTATGAAACTTGTCTAGCCTCTGATTGAATTTTCGCGGATCTTCTGATTGTATGGTTACTGTTGCTCTCTTCATTAGCTCTTCATAATCTTCTGCTGGTGGCTGTCCGTTGTTGCAAAATCTCGCGCTCATCGTTTTTGTTACTGTTGTTAGCCTCCTTGTTTTTTCGTAACTTTTTTCTCGATTCAACTTAATTTCGTTTTTCCCGCTGTTCTGTTCGACGGAAACTTAAGGTTGTTGTTGCTGCTGCTGTTATGACTGCAACTACTGTTACCGTCATATATCTCCACAATGATACGTTTGCAACTCAACAAAGTTTTGTTGAAGACCTTCTTCAGTGATTCTGTTGCACAAATGTGACCGGCATCCGTCACAACAGCGGAATTTGATTTTGTGACGATGTTGTAATAGGTTAAATGACGAGCGATTAGGGGGAACCTAATTTGTTATGGTCGTTTTTCGATTCGATTCGGCTGTTAATGATAATCGGCAGGGCTTCAAATGCCGGCTTGCTTTCACGCTTGCCGCTAGGGTAGTTGTTTGTTGGCGTAGCTTGTCTGTCTGCTTACGCGTGTGTGTGTGTGTGTTTGTGTGTGTATCTGATGTCTGTGGTTGTGCTTTCTTATGGAAGACTGACCACGACCTTCCTGTTCGGACAGCTAGGAGCGGCGGCCCATGCCGGCCTCGTCGTTGGAGCCTCTCTGGCCCTGCCCTCTCCTCGAGCCTTTATAGATGCTGTAAAACGGCTGCCTTTCCACAAGCGCGTCACCAATGCCTGGGGTGCAGTTCTGTACCGCCTCCACCGGGCCCTCTTACCCCAGTGAGAGAGGGTAGATAATGCTTTCCTCCTCTTTTAGTTCGCCTCATTCCATCGCAGCACCGAACGTAGTTGGCACTACTGGAAGCTGCAGTAGAAGCTGGAATTGCCGCTTGCCGGTAGTAGTGTCGCTAGATGTGGAAGAAAGTGGCTTTAATTTAACTGTAACATGGACAGTAAGAAGGAGAGCTCACATGAGCGGCGAAAATAGCAGCGCCCGCCGCGACATCTTGGGCACCGCGTAATTTCCAATGTACTTATACGTCAGGTAACACAAGGTTAAACTTGCTTGTGATAGGGTTCTATGTGGTGTGGGTAGAAGTACTAGGCAAGTAGGAACGAATACCGAGCAAGTTTTTGTCGCAAAAGCGAAGGAAAAATGTCTACAAACAGCAACTACATCGCCTCTTACAACCTGGACTACTCTTTACTAGGCACTAGCCCATATTCTCCCTTTCCCTGCAGTAGCTGCTTCACCTGCAGCTTCCCGTCTGAATTTCCCTGCTAGGTCTTGATTGCCAGACAAGTAGTATAGCGACAAGCCCAAGTTTCGGCTGAAAAAGCTTAAGTACTTACACCAGGTGACGCGACCTACCGATCAACCTACGGCAGGTCAAAGTGCCGTAGTCTAATGGGCAGATGCAACTCTCGTGGATGACAAACGATATGTACGACAAACGAGACGCGCTGGCATTCCTGATAGTCGTGTTGACCTGTGCGACAGAGTTTCATCGTCGCTTTTCTTTCGTTCATCGCCTCATACGCACCAATTCCTGTTCATGCTAAAATAGCATTCTTTGTTGCATTTGCTGCAGATGCTGATACGGCACCACGACCAGAAAAGTCCTTCCCTTTATTTTCTCTACAGCCATTTTTAACAGAGACACCACCTAGTATCATTTTGGGAGAGGAAAGAATGATAAAAATGGAGGTAACTATTTACTAAAACGGGAACATAATATGTCATCACCCTGCTTGCCTCTCAGCAGGTCTCTCTATTTCGGGGCAGCGTAAAGCAGCTTACTACCTTGAAGCTGTTTGCAGTGGCAGAGCGTAACCAGTGATTTTCTATCCGGAAAGAGGATGTCCTTCACGACAATCATCGTCATAATAATAGTAGCGCTTACATTTGAATGATCCCCGTTTCGTACAGGACTCACCAAGACTTATTTTACTGTTCTAATGTCGATAGGAAAGCCGTCATCACTCCTAAAGTTGCTGGGAAATTCGTGTGTATATAGCGGCGAGCGCAAAAGTGGATGAAGAAAAAAAATCAGGTTGAGCCCGTTCCCTGACCAGATATTTCGCACAAATCTCTCCACATAAATGATCGGTAACCGGCTTGTATTCCTGAGCTAGGCTTGCAAGGTCAGAAGTGGTAAAAATATATTGGTAATGCTTTACCACTTGTTATTAAAGATGTTAGTCATGTGTTTTATTAAAAAAATGAACTTTTCCAATGACTGGAATCAAACACAATTGTTCGAGATTTCTAGCTACGTTTAATGCTTTTACAATTTCTCGATAGTGTAGCAAGGAACGTATAGATATATATTCAGTATCAATGAAGCACAAGTATATAGGGTGTTTCAAAATATGAGATTAATTTTTAAGTCCAATGAAGGCAACATTTTTCCAACACAATCGAGTACCTGTTTAATAAACGTGTTTAAAAAATAACTCTTCAGATATTACTAAAGACTTACTTACATTAGCAATGAGAATACATGGGCGGTCAAAAACCGATCACTTCGTTAGCTATATTTTTGTCGATAGCAGAACAATTGCTGGAAATCCGGATCATTAACTACAGTAGACGATTGACACTGGCAAAGAAGTGTGGCCTCGTTTATAAATACTGCTGTTCGGTGTTCCTGTTAGTTACCTTATTTGCTACTGTTAGTTTTTTTTTTTTATCTGGTATTGGCTTGATCGTAACAGGAAAACATCTTCTATCGGCCCCATTTGAGTTTATCATTCGGACACTATTGGGCACGTTAAACAAACACAACCATTTTCGGTTATAATAAATAACAGCTGTAAGAGGTCGCTCGTCGTCTCTACCGCCCGCATTTTCTCTCCGTTATAATTCTGCTTCACAGAGGAAAAACAAATATCGGTTTCGTCAACGATTGAAACTTCAATCAGATATTAACGAAATGTACTTTTGTTTTATTTCATTATGTCTAACGGTTTCAAAGTTTGCCATATCGAAATTAAATGGCAAAGCGAAAAACAAGAGTAAAAATCTCTCTAGGAAACGTTTCTTAACCTCCATCAAAGATTGTACAAAACAATAACTTCTGCCTATGCTAATTTTATCACTGTACTCGTAGATGATTCATTATGGATTCGAACTTCCGGCAGGTTGCTGCGTTATGCTATCATCCTCTTCTGTTTTTTTTTTAAATCCTTTACGCCAGTTGAAAACTCACTGTGCCCTCGTGATGCCACTCAGACTGGGTCTAAATCTGAATGATATCTATATTCATATATGTATCCGGGTTAATTTATTATGAAAAACCCAGTGGAAGGCTGGCTAGAAATATTAGCAAAGTAGTTAGCTTGACAAAGGCGTCTTTATCTGGTTCGTAGAGCAGATCATTTGAAAATATGTATAACCCCCTACAATGAAACGGCTTCTGGGAGGTGGAGCCGGTCCACCAAGAAGATCCGCTCTTGAATATTCTCTACTTAATTATCAGACAAACAAACAAACAAACAAAGTCATGGGCTAAACGTTGACTATTTTAATATTCACTTCGTAAAAACAGGATCGCTTTAAAATCCAACTCGCCTTGGTATCGCCCTACAATGTGCTAGAGCCATTCACCTATTTATTATTAATATCTAGCGGCAACAAATCAAATCTCTGACTGGTTTAATTAAAGGGAGCCGCGAAATTTTTTACAAGGAAATCCACGAGCTGCCTGATTAATGGAAAAATATTACAGATGATAACGCTTATTTGATTGATTGAGATCTTAACCCTATTTTAGAAAATAAAATTTAACATTGCTCAATAAGGCATATTCGTGCACCTAATAGTGGTCACCCAAAAACGGTACCATATTGGATCTCTCACAATAATTTAAATTGCAATGGTGCTCTTAAATAAATAAGGATTCACAAGGAAAAAAAATGTAAGATTTGTAATCGTGTCAAAGAAACAATACGTTAAGCCTTGTATACACTTGAAATAAATAATCCTTTACAAATGCCATGTTCATATAATTAATCAACGTCCGCTTATAGTGGCCTAAAATATCAGAACGGAACCTTGTTTGGTAATTTAATTAATTTCAATTTTATAAACTGGAAACGAAAAGCGGGAAGACAAACGTGCACACAAAGTATTTGGCAGGCAATGAAAGGTGACAAAAAGAAAAGAAGGGAAAAAGCCGTCAGATTGCAGGTCCGAGCCTTCTCGAAAAAAAATATCTATTTTAATTTTTTGGCTGCCCTTGGCAGTCCTATACTATAATAAAAGGCCAAAAACAGCAAATTCTTCAGCGCAGTTCAAAGCGTCCCAATCTGCCAGATCGGTTTTAGTGAAACTTTTAGACCGTAGTGATCTTTTAAAGCAAAGTAATTAGAATTATTTGAAAAAAACATATTTACAATGATGTTGAAAATAATCGTGATGGCTTACTTATTAGTTACTATTATCGGTTAGTTAGACAAAAGTACCTCAAATTTAAGCAAATAAACCTTACTCTTCAAATACGTTTACTATGTACAAATGTGCTCAGAAAGGAGTGGAAATATATAGTTTCGATTTAGGTTCATACCTACCTATTTCAATATATAAAATTAATCGTCACAGGTACTTATCAGGACAGAGCTGCTAATAAAATACCAAACACTACGGACAGACAATAACAGTACAAAAAAAAGATGCAAAATAATAAGCCTTACTCGTTAGGCGGTGACAGGACAGAAATTATGAAAAGGACAACGCACTTGATCGTCGTATTGCAGCTTCGCGAAACAACTCTTCTCTAGCCGACTGCACTACGTATAAGGTTCTTCTGTGATCTCAATCCTGGCACCCTTCCAAAGGTATCAGATTGTAGTGAAATTCCCCTTTCCCACGCTGCGGGGAAAAGAGCGCTGCGCGTGATATCGTATCCCTTTACGCAAACATCTCCGAGAAGCAGTTTATGGGGGCCGAGAAGCTAATTGAATGTGCAGTTAAACTGCCGTAGTAAGTGACTTCTGTCCTGACGCTCTGTATCGATGATCAAACAGGTCCCCAGTCGTACCTCAGCCATAAGCCTGAAGGCCGTCTAAAGCCCTTTGGGAAATGCTGCAAGTACAGGTGGACTACGGAGTATGCTTCCAGAGAGGATGGAAAAACTGCATTGTAAATTGGAGATTTTTAACCAGACGCTGCGCATAGGTTTCGCTATTTATCATGTCAAATACAGGGAAAACTCCAGGGGTGCGTTTAAGGAGCTTGTCTACATCTAGGCGTTGGAACCGAGCTTGGCGTTCGCGCAGGTGCAACTTCTACTGTCATCGCTATCTACGAATCGGTATGTTGCGAGCTCTGAATGTCTGAAGGGTAATATTTTCACCCTTAAACTTTAGCGTATTTCTGGTTACATTCGTCGCAAATATATCAACAATCAATCTTCCCACCGCAGCGCCGAAAGAGGGGACTTCGGTACAATGCTACATATTTCAACAAAATTTCGCAGCGCAATAACTACTGCAAGGTTAACAAGAAGGTCTTCTCAAACGAGCATCTCAAATGCGCCGTTTCTTTATACCATGTTAAGCGGCACCATTTGGTGTTTATGTACACGCACACATTCAGCCCAGTGGAGAAATGCTATTTTGTTAATGGTACTTGAGGGAAAGAGCAGCCTAATTGCGCCGTCGTCACGGCGGACAATAGCCAAGAAAAGCATTTTCTATAAGCTGCTGTCCGGCATGCTGATTAAGAGAATGAATGGGCAGTAAGAGAATGTACGCGCCCTCTCAACGGAGCAACATGGGTTTCGGAGAGAACGCTTCACACGAACGATGCGTAATATCCTGATGGGTGACCTAAAGAGAGAACACTAGCCACGCTTCATTCGCTATACGCAGTGCTCGTTGACCTTAATCGCAGCCCTCGACTTGGCGCCTAGACACAAGATTATGCTTACGCTGGATGAGATGGGCATCTCAACCTTCTTGCTGAGCTTCTAAAACAACCATTTGGGACGGAGTGGCCGAATTCCCGCCCTCTACGCAGGCAACCGGCCTAATTCAGAAGGATAATTTAAGCCTACTCCAATTTTCTATCGAGCTGAAAGCCTTCCTGATAAAATAAGATGGCCAAAGGAAATCAGTCGAAGTCCTCTTGTATGCAGATGACTTAGTGATATACGAGTGAAACGTGTTCCAAATGCAGCAAGCTCTAGCCCGGCTTCACGCGGCAGTCACAGGTTTGGAACTTACCGTATCCTGATCAAGGTGGAAACCACGAAGTTTAAAAGGGAAAGCTGGATATCGGCCACTGACATCTTGTACTTCGACAAAGTATCTTTTGCCTCTGTAAGCGGGCTTCTGCACTTCAGGCTACCTTTCGATCAAAGTTACCCGGCAAAAGTTTCACTGCGCACATCATTTGGCAACCGCTTTGAACTTGTTCGACCTCAAAGCAGCTTTGATCGCGACGTATGAAATACGCCTCCTGAAGGAAAATCTTACACTGAAACACCTCGAGGAATTAGATCGCGTTAAAGCCATCCTCCTCAAAAACACTGGTACTACACAGCGACCCAAAACCGCCTAGCGTATTTCTTACCACGGTTGTCCGAAGATTTACCTTATTATTTTAAGCTACTACCGACGGAAGCTTTTAAGACGAATTTCAGGAAGCGGGAGCGGAAAGAATGCTTCGAGTTAATAGGATGGAGCAATTTAACAGGTATCTTGTCACTGGCATTGCTATGCATGGATTTCACCACAGACTTTGCAGAATACCAGGTTTCCATGAGTCTGGCGATAAATGTAGGTGATTTAGATGCGGAGGAAATTGTGATATATATCGTGCCGCTTATTGCCCCCTAATATCATCTCTAGGATCTCGAATTAGTTTTATAGACTCAACGAGATTCGTACAATCCATTTCAAATGGTTCTATATACTTACTTTGGTATTAAGAAACTGTGTTGTTAATTTGTGTGTTTTTGACTACTATCAGCAAAAATTAATGAATAAAATGTGATTGATTGACTGACTTACTTAAAGAAAAATACGAGTCCTATTTATAAAAATCAAATCCATTTAACTTTTCCCTGCCCACATATTACGGAAATAACTTTATAGTTCATTGTCTCAATCAACTTCTGGCATCATTTGAAGTAATTATGCCATGTTATAGCAAATACTAAAGTCTAGTGGTTTGATCTCCTTACGCTGTGGCTTACGAAGGACTACAAATCAGCAGAACTGCCTATAGAGCTGAGTCACAGATCAATTTTGTTGTGTACTATTGAGCCTAAATTTCAAGGTTATTGTGTGACCTTTCTTGTGCGCCCGAATAAAGAAGTTCGAGAGCTTCATGCATATGGTCAACAACATGGCGTTATTAAAAAAAAAAAACGATCCAGCTTAGGACAATTTAATTCCAATATTTACGTCTACTTTTAATATTTATATCTACAAATGGTTGTAAGGGTAGGACGATACTACTCAACTATACGAAAACGTGAATTAACTAGTTGTGGTTTAAAAAAAGGACATTTGTGTTGTAGGCCTCCGACATATCATTTTATCGTCACGATCTTTATGTTTCTTTCCAGATAAATTGGTATACTTAACCAAAGAAGCTCGTCCGCTTTCTCTGTTATAATGTACGCAACTAATTTTCAAGGTCTGATCATCGTTATAAATCTCAGTGTAGATTCTATTTTTTAAGATCAACTGCCACTTCATCCCACTTCAACTAAACAAAAACACCACCAGCAGACAAACGTGATCGTTCTTCATTCAATCCGTCGCAACTGTGACCCCACGCAAGCCCGTTAATGCTACTAACACGTAGCTTTACTACTGGCTTACCGACAGTTTAACGGCATGAAACTGATGTTAAAATGTTTTTTGCTTCGCACCTTGGCGTCAATCAAGAGAAACTGTGGACTCGAAACGCGTCGGTAGAGCTGTGAAAAGAAAAATCGTATCGTGGCAGAGTCGTTTATTGTCTTTGGATAATCTTTAACGTTACGGTATTTATATATCGTATCTTTGTTCTGTACATTCCGTTTTGAGAGTTAGGTCTCACAATTAACTGGTGATAACTGCTACTTTCATTAGTGTGTTTCTAAAGGCACGAAAACAGCCCAACTACATATAGTCCGGTCTTTCCACTTTATCACTTAAACGGACCCAAATTTGACTCCCGCTCCAAACGTTTTGGGTGTAACCTTTTTTCTTTATGGAGACGCTGTAGTACAGTGAGGGATAAGGGTCTACAATGTAATATGCAACAGCATATACGGCAAAGCGTGCTGTTCGTATAAGCATTTACGCAAATAAATATAGAATCGTTTATTTATTATGTTCTTGCTCTCGTATGTCGGCAACAAGAGCCAGTCAATCGATGTATCGAAGAGGTTTTTATAACGGTACTGCTAGGATATACCATATGGGCCGTATCTAAAGTATGAGAGGCCGATTCATAGGATCCAAACCATAAAAAAGACGAGCCAAAACTCAAACAGAACTACAACACAGTATCGTCCTTCAGTGGTGGCAATTTCACCCACCTCACCCTGTTTGCAGGCCGAGTCCATTATTTTCCTGTAAAAGCTTGTTGAAAATTAATCTAGGCTAAAATGTATCGTCAACAAAAGAAAACAACGCTCAATCGACGACGACCACGGTGGTAAGAGGCCGGTAAAATAGCTCATTATTTTATAATTACCCTTCATTGGTACACTAACTCGTTTTATGGATGACTCTGCACCACTGCCGATTGCCAAGCTGAACTTCATAGAGAAGTACAGCGAGAAGCATCAAAGGCTCCCCAAATCGGCTAAAGAAGATTGGCGCTGTTCTCGAAAAATCGATAAGGTGTTCTATCAAGAAGCTTTCGAGTACGTTTTACATTTTATGTTCATTCTGTTGTCTGGTTGTAGCACTTCGAGTAGTGAAATGTTGCAGGGCTTAGTTACTGAAGCTGTCAGATAGGGTGCAATCTAGTACCACCTATAAAAATACAGTAAAACTTCGTTACTATATGTATGTTACTGTAAAACTATGTTCCTTAGCCAACCCAAAAAAAAGGAACCGTTTAAGGGTGAACTGACGAGATCTATTTGGAACGTCAGCAGCTCGACTCCAGTATAACTTTTCACATAAAGCCTGTTCTTTAGGCGATCTCTCCCCAAAAGGTAAGCTTTTGAAACGGTACAAGACAAGCGTTAGTGAAAACGTAGATTTAGGGAAAGGTATTTTATTGTCCTTGCCCTCCTCGTTTCCCTCATTCCCTAAGAGTTAATTTGTGCTTAGTTAGTTAGCTAGCACTATCGAGCAATCTGGACTTCAGCACTCAGAAACATTCAATCTTCAATGCTTCAATCCTTCTAAATTGATTATAATCAATAAATAATGATAGAAACTAATGTTAATTTGTCACTGCTAACTATTTATTGTGCGTGTTCATGGTTAGTACTCAACGAATATTTGTTCTACACCTTTCGACCCGATATTTTCATATTGGGTTTAGTTTTTGCGACCGTTGGTGCTACTTGATCCTTACAAAAAAATACAGACTTCTTTCGTATTTATTCGCGTATACTTTTGCAGCTTTTTCGCGCCTCTTTTTTGTGCTGGTGATAGAATCGAGCATGAAGCCGAGCGGCGTCGGCGGGCCCCCTATCGAACGGGCCCAACCGGTTTATCTTTGTCGAGGCTGCCAATTTTTTTCAATAGTGGAAAGGGCATAGCGTCGTTTCGTTTGGTTCCCTTTCCCTCTCCTTATATATATCAGCTTGAATCTACCGCACGATTCATACAGACATACGCGGTCACGATTGTTCAGTATTTATTCCCGCACAGTCTTAGCCGGCTTTCATACGCGTCCACAATACTCACCATCAACATGCAAGTCAATGGAATCGCTTTGCCAGGTGGCAAATTCAATACTTTTGCGTTGTTATTAGTATCCCGAAGGGGAACTGAGGTGAAGGTCAGAAGGTTGAGACGGAGCCTTATGTTAAAAAGAATCACTGTTGTGTTATTCACTGTTGTTGTTGTTGTTGTTGTTGTTACGTAACTCGGTACTGCCACTGATGGTAGCCTATTGCGGATAAAAAAAAATAACTGTTGCCAACTACGCCATCTTTAAGGTTAAAATGTTGCTCCGGAATCACTAGCTTATTACATACCTGAGATCTTTTTTCCACCCTAGCCAACTTGCCATTAAATCCTATCGTTTCAGTACTTGATTAGCAGGTGGTTGATGAAAGATTCTCTGAATTACATCTACTGACACTGCTGTCAAGGGATATTTTTACTACTTTCTATATATATTAACATATAGACGAATATCTAGATGTATGGCTTCGCTTCATGCAGCTAATCCCATATAGGAACCCTACATATATCTACTGTACGTTGGCGTGCAAACATCATGTTGTTGCTGACGGTATCTGTTTCGCAAACGTTAGCAGCCCAATGCGATGGTGATAACATAACTAGGGTCAATTTCGTCAAGTAAGGATACATCTCGCAACGCCGGCTCTCCTTCGTCTATGACTTTCTTTTTTTGTTTTTTTTTTTACTAAATTAGACAACAACGACACCAGCAACAAACATTGTTCAGTGTACAGTATATGCAGAGGAGTTCTGCGCAATCTCTCCCTGAGCAGTAGGTAGAAAATGATGAGCTGGTTCTCATCATTTTCTATCTGCTGCTAGTAACCTTAGAGCCTCAAAGGTAGTAGAGCTTGCGGCGTATTTGTACAAAAACAAAGGCGACCATTGTCCGTTTTCGGTTTCTGCTTTGTCAGTTTGCCTTGCTGCGCTTCATCGCAGTAGGTCCATCATCCAGCTTTTCTTCGAGTAAGACGATATCCAGCCTATGTCAATCGACTGAACGACCGCCGACCATCTAAAGCCCATCGGTCCGTTGCTGTCGGCGAGTGTCACTCAAGAGTCGCTTCCATATAGTTCTTGCTTTAGCCCTCCACACGCAGCCTAACAGGACCACTCTCGTAGCATCACACCTTCGCACTCTGCACGGTTCCTATGTTTCTCGCCGTTGGCCACGACCTTCTTCCTCGGCCATTGCCGTCGGCTGACGATTCCTGACCCCCTTTCCTTTGATTCCTATTTGCCTGGACGAAGGCGAAACGTTATCTCTCGACATCGCAAGCGTTCAGATTTCTGCAGTCTCTTTCGATCTTTAATCTACGTTTCTTCCTTTGCTCCCCATTTAGCACCTATTTCTCCGTACTTCGTACCCATTCATGGTTTTCGTTGGTGATTGACTTTGAAAATGATTATTACAGTAGGCTGAAATTGCTAGCCTGACAACGTTGTAGGAATGGAAACAGAGCCGATGGTTTGGCTTCTTCTTCTCGGGTACAGCTTCCCCACGGCTCTCTCGTCCTTTATCCTCGCACTTCCCGCGATCGCCTTTTGTCCTATCACGGGTCTTGCCAAATCGAGTTTGGTTAGCTGTCGTTGAACCCAGTGAGTGTAACGTCCGTCGTCGCGGCAGCCGCGCCCATTTCTCCAACGAAACCACTACGACGATGACAACATCTTCGCCACTGTACAGTAACGGGCCGCCCCCAGCCATCTTCGCCGTTGCCTACGCGAACGATTTCTGCCTGGTGCTCCAGACCGCGATCACGGCCATAGTAAATGAGGCGATGCAGAGGAGGAAGGCCGATCCGGAGGGTTGGAGTTGGGAGCTGCTGGCATTGTGGCCGGCCCCAAATTATCTCCTCTTTCCTTGACAACGAGCTAACACTAGTTAGTGAAACTGAAAAAAACGTATTCTTCGCAATTCCAATCACATGCACCCTCAAGTGACGAGATAACGACAAGCCAACGAACGTATCGAACGGTGGCAAGGCTGCGAGCCGTCTAGAGGCCAGATGGTGTTATATTAAAAGTGTCAAAGTCGACTCCCAGTACGGGGAACTTAGATTGGTGTAATGTATTTTATGTATCTATTTTCGATTGAAAATAGATGCTAGACAGCGTAACTAAAGAGTAAGTCGTTTATAGGGGTTAGATCAAATAGAGCCGCGATGAAATGGGTCAGGAAGACGGTGCTTATCTTTTTTAGCATGGTAGTAAATGATCAGCCTACCCTAATGAATATGATTAGAGGGATTAAAAACAAAAACACTAACAAACCGGATCAATGGAATGAGAGAATTGCCGGTGCTAGATACGCAGCTGGGTGTTGTTAGGTTACGATGTGATGATTGTTATCATTCAATAATCGATTTAGTTTTGGTCTGCCACACATAACTCTATCTTGTCTAGTGGCTGGTAAATTTACCATTAAGATGTGAATAGCTTGCATCCTGACGGTGAGCGAAGACGAGCTCAGTATTCCAACATGATTGCTGAGGGCAACATTGCTTTCAACATTACATTTACATGCCAGGCTTCGTTAATTGTTGAAATGCTCTAAGCACGCAAATACTTGTAAATGATTACGTAAATCGTGATAATGAGGGTCAAAATGCGCCTATTCATTAAGCTTGTGCAGGCGGTCTCAGTATAATGACGAATAGTTAAAAATGTCTCGTCTGTTAATAAAGGGGCCTTTAAGGATCTCTAGAGATATACGCATATATCTTGCTTGGAAACGATAAACGTTACACGCCTTATAGTTTTGCGTTCTTTGTGTTGTTAGTTCAGCTGGACTCGATGGTCCTTTCGTGCGCAGTCACTGCATAGGTATGACAAAATGATACGGAATGATACCCAATCAAAAGTTAATAAGGTTTCTGATTTTAGTCGGTCGTAAAATACTAGCCGCCATACAATACATAAATACGTAATGAAGTTCCATCTAGATTTCATGAATGCACGTGGATCTGACGTATGTATGCATGTACAGCAGGGACTATTCACGACCGTTATATTTTCATACTCCATGACAACGAAAATTTCATCTTGGTAAAGAACAAAATTGTCGATAGATGTTTGAGTGTTATTTTCTAGCTAGCCACTTATGGGAGTGAACAGTTTTGGTGGGTGTTCCCACTCAACGGTAACGGGTGCAGAATTCGCTACCATGGTATCGTTGCAGTATTTGGTGATACGGAGCATTTCAAAATAAAGAGAATTCAGAAGGTAACCCTTATAATTAAATTTCAAATACGATAGCGGTTCGAGTATAGCGTTCTGGTGTAAAGGAAGTGTAGCGTAATTAGGTAAGCCCCAGCCCTATGCATACTTGTTTAGGGTGACCTCATCAAGGATAAGGGCGTATGACCGGAACTACGCGTCAAATGAGTAGAAAACATAAAATCGATTTATTGCGGTTATTAATAATAGTATACTTTAGTAAACAATTCACTTCACTTATGGAATTGGCTGAAGCTTGCGCGGATAGAAGTTTACAAGACAAGCTCGAACCTCAGAATTTAACTTTAAGATTTCTGTAAGTTATTGACTGATGAGACTAAAACGTACTGCGTTCAATCAAGTCAAATTTAAGTAAAATATACAAAAAAAAAAGGAAAACTAATGGAGTGAGTGGTATAAAAGATTATAAGAGATATAATAACAAACAAATTTTTCTAATAATAAAAAATATGATTACTTTCCTATCATTTCTACTGTGGAAATCAGGAATATTCCATTCAGCCGGAGCAACCACCGGAATGATTTTGTCCCAGGCCTATAAATTAAAAATGCCTGAATACTAATTGTACGCGGTAATATTTTCGTTGTCGCAGCAACTAGACAAGGACAATATGTAAGGTATATAATTGTATCTAGTATCACGCCTCCGTAGCTCTGATCTGTTATATTATGAATCAAATTCTATTTTAATCGGGTGACGAGACAGACTCGGGTTATATTTTCGGTTCAGATAAGAGACATATACACACGCATCTATATATATACGTACGTATACATGGCAGTGTTTATATAGCTTATTTTTGTTAATTTTAAGAAAAAATGAACTTATACGCCTAGGCGGAACAACTATTTTGCTTGGATCTTTACAGATACAAAAAGACCAATTACTGTAAAATGCTCGTTGGAAAATAGTGTTATCCGTATTACTTATACTAAATAGGGTTAAAAATCGATATAGCAATTGTTAAGTGTGTCCATAAGGCAACGAAACGATTTTAGGTCATAAGGGAACGCTGATCGACACAATAAGGCCACAATTGAGGACAATATTTTGTGCATACCTATCAATAGATTTCGCTTCAAATATTTTTCATATGAAAGCTTGATAGCACTAGCTAGTTGATCTATCTCGTAGACTAGTCTCTTAAACATGGAGGTCTACTTCGTCATTCCATTGTCTGCTAAGATCGAAGCCACAGAAGATCACATTGGATAGAGCAGCGACAATCAACAGACATAGATAGGCAAACAAATGTTCAAGTAGTCCTAAACCGTTTCGTATAAATTCTGGCTGCTTAAAATACGTGCAACGGCCTTAATAGGGAAGGAACAGAATAGATTCAGGTTCTTAAAGGCAAGCCATGACCTTTCATTAATGATAAGTTTCAGTATTATAATGCACACTCAAGCTATACGAAGCGGCAAACTTTGAGTAGGTTGCAGATCTCAGATTTCGTGGTAAACGGCGTCATGTTTACCTAGACGCATTCGTTTGAACATGTCTAATAATAACATGGAATAATTTGCAACCTTACAAAATGTACCTTTTTATAGTTCAATACCAAAGGATAAATATCTGTTCAGACCAGGTACTCATACCCTTAGATAATTTTCACCTTTAATAAGTTAGGAAGTGCCAAAAATATATGTATTTAATCAAGCAAATATAACAGTACTGTTAACTGTGAAGGTCTGGCGAACTTCTCGCAGACGCAACGATCGGAGAGCAGAGTACTGTGAAAACAGCTCCTTCAACGACATCAGAATAAGCCCATTGGTACATAGATTGTACCTGTGTCCCTGTATAATTAGTCCCAAAGCCCTCTGAGCCAATGCTCAACTGTGGCTAAATATCTAAACCTATTTAATCTGCATAATGAAATGAATGGGTTAAAATTGCTACTCATCGCTGGTACTACCAATTACCTCTGTGGATCGTACGCGTAATTGGCAGTTCTCGAACTGGATGTACGAGGTAACTGGTGCTAGCATTTGATCATTCTACGGTGAAAGAAGTGTTATATATATATATATATATATATATATATATATATGGGTATCTATTAAGCTGCTATAAGCGAATTCGGTGGATTTTGAAGTCGAATAACCTTTGAACCAGTCAGAAATTATTTTAATATGTGTTATATATACTCTTTTCTATTTCTACACACGTGTTTCAGCGCTTTTGGACAATAATCCACCTGCCTTTCCTATTTCCATATGTGATTTCCCCATCTATGGCTTCCCGAAACGGGTCGATATGCTTGTCCACCAATTTTTCTATGGGGCATAGAAAGGCCCGTAGCGACACGGATTTAGGTTAGCAGAATAAGCAGGTTGAGTCATATATGAGTAATATTCTTTTGCGCAATCCATAAAGTAAGTGACGCATAGTAGTATCTGCTAGCAAATTCGATTGCTTTCTTGGCGACGCCGTTCTCTTGCCTAGTTTCCCTCCGCCTGGCAATAGAGATCGAGCAATGGAAGGTTTTTGTTAACTAAAGTTGCACGTCAAATACGTCACGTGCCAATCCTACTATCCTGGAACGGTTCGGAGAAACTCATTTTATTATTCAGCTTCAGTACATTCAGTGTTTAGGTTATAGCTCTCTAACACGTTACATA
Source organism: Varroa destructor (assembly GCF_002443255.2). NCBI lineage: Eukaryota > Metazoa > Arthropoda > Arachnida > Mesostigmata > Varroidae > Varroa > Varroa destructor. The sequence goes on from NW_019211457.1 coordinate 43,598,111, forward strand.
TGAAGAGTCAGTCTTGCCCGACAAAGATCGTAGCCTTTAACTTTCGTGAGAAGCTTCTTCGATAGCGCAATGCATCCTCGTCCTTCGAGTGCTGCGTCTGGTCACTTTCTCCCTAATCAATCTCCGTCCTTAAAATGCTTGCACAATTTACGTACTGTGTCTAACGTCTTCATCGATCTCCGATGAATTTCTGCACCGCTAAAACCTTCGAGGTGCGAAAACTGAAGAGCTGATCCTCAAGGCTAAAGGATGTTTTTCCTCCGGAAGCCGTTTCCCCTAAAGTAAACTCAGCCAACTTTCGTTTCGCCAACATCTCCAGAAAATTAGAGTATTTCTCAGCCTATTTTATTTGCTAACGGCGCGTACTTAACAAGCTATTCAATGTCGAGGTCTGCCGGGTTCGCTTGTAACAGCCTAACAGTATACGGTATTTTGTTACGATAATCTATGAATTGATATAGTACGTAGTTTTTACAAGAATTTTTTTTCGGGTCGTTATTAGTGTCTGTACGTTTAGCTCAATTTAAAGGATATGTGTTCGTCAACGTCTAATACGTCGCGTTTTTTTTATGGCCAACACCCCATGTTTGGTGTTGTTTCGTAAGCAAAGTATACATAAAATCGCTCAACTGTAGGCAAATCCACAGTGACCACCCAGATACATTTATCCGGTACAATATAATTTTGTGGAGTTAATAACATCCATTGAAACACAGAGTGCACAATAACTCATGCTGCTTTATAGAACCTGGCAGTTCAGCAGCCTTAAAAGGCAGCTTTAATGTTCCGTACAGCTTATACATATATATATATATATATATATATATAAATCTTTGTTCCTGTGTTATCAAATAATAATACAAAATACTCTACCGTATTATCGAGCGACATAGCTGCCTATTGGACTGGATATTTTAGCAACAACAGCATAGGAAGGGGTCCTCTCCTTCACAAGCATTTATAAACGTGAGGTACGTGCGCTTAGTACGGTATATGGCCACGTTGTTATCACCAGTAACTACCTACACATTTATATTCAACGGAACAATGTTCTTGTGTTTACAGCAGCTCACTATACGTACGAACTGGCCTTTGCGCCACGGCACTCTTTTTACAGGCAACAGGTTAGTTGAAGTTACCAACCCATTTGCCCGTAGCTGCAATTTAACCTGCTTTTGTCCCTTGTCGTGTGCTCTTGAGCATTTTCCCGGCGGTCGTGAAACAATATTAGGTTAGAGTAGGAAGATGTCGTCCTTCCGTGATGATCCCACGCACATGTACACGACCCGTATTTTCCTCTAGTCCAGACTTAGCACCGTTAGTCGAGCCGTAGAGCGCAAAGCCTCTAAACAAAATCGCCCTCTACATGTTACCACACATGTGCTTGTGTAGCAAGCAACAGTTGGTAAGCCTAGTTTCGAGAGGTTACGAGTTCCCTTTTTTTGGTTAGATTGTTCCTTCATTTACACACTTACGTTCGCAGTGGCTCGGTCCTGGTGCCTGAACAACTTGTAACGATGTTTGTTTCCGGGCGAAACGCAAAGCCATCCTAAATCTCCTCTTTCAGCGTCGGTCCACATCTTTTTCAGCTCCGGGGGGTCAGTGCGGCTTTTCCAGCTGTTTTCATTGCTTAAGCAGATGTAGGGGCATGCTAAGCTATATACTTCCTGAGCACAAAAAGAACATCTGCCTGGTGGAAAACGCCGCTGCACGCCGTAAATGCAACTATGCATGAAAAGACCTTATGCGAACCTGACAGCTTTTAGGATCGCGCAGCAACCTGTCGAGTCGGTGGAGCTTCGTAGCGACAGGGGGATATCAAAATAGAAGGGGCTCTGGGAGCTAAATTCTGCTAATGCACTATATTGTCGGCGCGTCGCGTTTGGAGATTCTCGACAAGAAGGCTCAAAACGAGATGAAAAGTGCAGGACTTCATTGCCTCCAGCTCTTTTGGGTGACAGATAAACTGTTAGTAGATGTCGCATGTTCTACAAACTAGAAAAATGAATTGAAGCAATGTATTTTAGAACAAGCTTGCAAACGTCTCGAAATGTGTTCTGGGTGGTAATAGGTTTTAGCAGGTAGTTTGCTGTTCGGGGTTTTACCTATTTCATCCTATCCATCGTTATTTCCACTTACATAGTATGTCATTGGGTGTCCTTATGTCAAAATATGTTCTTATTTTCTAATTATTTATCTTCTAGTTTAGCTATGGGAAATCACTGCTTTGCATGCTTGCAGGATGCCCAATTTCTGTTTAAAATTTTATTCCTATCAACCTTACACCCCCTATCTGTTCTGTAGTACGTCTTTCTGATCTTTTTCCTTTTGAGTTTATTTCCTTCTTTTGATACAGCAGTGTCATCCGGGTGTTGCCGTGGTTGTTACCGTTTCAGCTGCTACGACTTTCACGCTGTCGTTGGCAGAATGTATCTTTTACAGCGCTCACCACTTCTTTTTTTGGCGCAGACAGAAGGCAAAGACAGGGAGTCCTGCTGAAGAATCGACGCGCAGAAACGACGGCTACCACTACCCAACGTTAGTTGTGGGATTCCAAACAAAAACAAGTGGCCTATGAGCAGTGGCGATATAAATTTCTCAGTGTCGAGGGGTTTTGTACGGCGTATGAATACTGGTGTTAGGGCAAAATTTTTTTCTCAATGCACTTTGTTATTGTTTTGGGATGGATATACACACACACAGATATATATATATATAAGTAACACTACGATTCCTTCGTATATTTGTGAGCCGCAGGAATGAAAGTAAAGGCAAAATGTCATTTTAAGCAATACACCCCCCAACATTCTTTTATCAGAACTTACGTAGTAGTTCGTAGTATCGTGATTCGTTAAACAAAGAAGTGCTTCCGTTTTGTATTTCCACAACAAGCCAGTGAAGGATTGTTAACGATAGTAACGGATCTTATTCTACCTCCACATCCCAGCCGCGTTTGATCTAATCGCGCGCGAAAATTGCTTATGTTCTCTGACAACACTAAAGGTCCGTCTCAATAAGAGGGACTATAAGAGCCCGAAGTGCTTGAACTTACCTAAGCCTCCGCATGGATGGCGATTTCCGGTTCGGTCCGTCCAGCTTCAACTTGTGACGTTTACCTATCCCGTCACTCCAGCTACCCAGTCATTCTAACGAAGTCAAGCTGCTGCCATTCCGTTCGACGAACGACAAGAGGAACTCGACCCCTATTCGTATCTCCGAATGTGTAATACCGGCACAATCACCGGCTACACCTTACGCACATACAAATTCCTTACCTCTCTGTCTTACAAGCATTCCGCTGAATGTTATCATTCACCAGAAGATGGATAAGAAGCGAGTGTAGCAGAGCAGTACAGACAATTTGTTCTGCTTCCTTACCGAACAAGCATGTGATAAGTTCTCTAGTCCACCACGTCTTCTCGGCAATGCCGCCATGCTGTGCGTGTATATATAAAAAGACTTTCAGCTCGCACCTCACATTCTTGAAAACCCTTTTTACACAGCTTTTTTTTTTCGGACTTGGCCTCCTTGCTTGCCGGCCTGCTCTTCCTGTAATAAAAGGTCTGTCGTCCGTCCTCCTCTCCGTCGCTGTCCTCGACTACAGACCGGCGGAGACGAACTCCACTTGAGAGGCGCCCAGTAACGCTGAGTCAGAGGAAGTTTTTCGCGCCTTCACGGGATAAGGACCACTTCTGGTGGTTCCACTCCAGCGAGTGTGATTAGCACCGTTGCTGTGCCTTCGACGGCCGTGATAACAGCGCACCAAGGAACGCGCTTAGAAGTGAATAAGGCGCCTGAAAAAAGGCGTAAAGGAAACAAGAAGGATAAAGGCGATAGCGGCGCAGGTAGCGATACGTTTTAGCGAGAATCCTCGTGAACTACACGATGGAAAGAGAAAGCGCTATGAAAGGGCAATTGCTACGAGCAATAGATACGCCCCTGGCAGTCTTAGCATAGATCCCGGGCAGAAAAAGTGACAGAGCACCTGGCATACCAACACACGTACGAAAGGGAGTGTAGGTGCGTTGGGACTGTTTTTGACGGCCGCTGACGTTACTGCTGTTGCTCCAGTTAGTGGATCACAAGCAAGCAGGTAGTTTTAACGAAAGGATAGCCCCCACAGAGTAAAAAGGGATTGACGCAGCTAACAACAAAGACACAAAGCACTCGCTGTATGACCAGGGGCTATCGATTAGATCAGTTTCAGCTGAGAAGTTCTTTGCGGCAAGTTTGAAGATGTTCAAAGGTCATATTCGAGTTTGCTTTATTGGGTGTGTTATACAAAATGGCTTTAAATATTACAAACGGGAAAAACAGAGACGCACACCTGCTATCGAAATAGCTATGAATTCGCTTGGCTCATAGTGTACAGCCATACCCTAGCGGGCGTTGGCAAAGGTAATTGTTTAATTGTAAAGCAAGTTTCAAAGGCAGCCTCTAATTGTCATAGTTACTAGAACTTCCGTTAGTCTACCTAAACCTCTCACCAGTATAACAAATTCAGTGGAAAATAATGACGAATGCGAAACATATAATATAAAAAACATCGTTTCTGACCGTCATCATGGCGATATATCAGTCAATGACTTATATGGCCGAAATGGGAAACACTCACTACAAAACATTTATTTTCAAGAAAATATGTGTTGAAGACGCCTACCTTGTTGGCCCACATAGCCCCATTTGGTAGGGTTTATATGAGTCAGATACCAACTATAAGATATATGAACAACTAGTGATATTATTGAAGAATTTTATTGGTTATTGTACTGCCCCTCAAACAGGCAGTGTCTCGAAATCAAATGTAGTTGTATGAACGATTTGAGATCAACTAAATAACATGTCTCCTATGTTCAGGGCGCGAGCAATACGAACGGCGATTACCGAAACAGGTAAATGAAGCGAAAAGCGCAAATTGGTTCGCAGGCCCTCATGTCAGATTGAAGAGCGTTTTTATTATATCTAGATGGAGCTCTTCTTTGCCACTTATGTTTTCTTTGCTTTTCATAGAATTGATACAGAATAGAAAAGCCGTATCTTCTGCAAGATACAGTGATCACTTGGTTTACAGTGCTACAAACAGCTAGACGCACGCGATGTTTTTATTAGACGAGTATCGCGACTTTATTTGTTAGAATAATTATCTGAGTAGACGCCAAATGTGTGATGTTGTCCTACGGAGAATCCTCGTTAAAGCTATCTTACGTCAATATGAATAATTTTCGTCGTAACCATCGCCACTTGGTTGCATAGTCAATCTTCAGCTAAAAGTTATTGAGCTCTAACAGGTTCATATTATAGACGGCCGTTTTTCAAATGGCGTACTACCGAATTTCTTCGCAGTACGACGAACTTCTGTTACTAGGTGCGGATACGTCTCGTTAGGGCGGGCAAAAAACCTTAACTCGAACAACGTGACCGGTCACGTCCTTGGCAGGCTCGTGGGCTAGGCGCACTAAAGTCATCCGACACCTTTAAGTCGGAAAGAACAGCAGCAGCTCGCAGGAAGAATCCTTCTGACAACGACCCACTGCGTGGAAAATGATAGACTGAAGACTAAAGTTGGTTTGCGGATAAACCGGTAGCGAGGCCAGTAGAATAACTTCCTACGTTGCAGTTTCGGTGGTTTCCTACGCTGCTGTTACTGCCGTGGTTATCTCTGTTACTGAGGCTAAAGAAGTAAAGTGATAAAAAATGACCAGCCAATCAGTAACATTAAGGCATGATTTATTATGTAATATATTGCCAGAAGCACGATTATTAAGAAATGCCTGACCGTCTGCCCAGTAGGCTTGCCTAACAACTCCACGGTAAAGTGATGACCATCCCCACTTTTGACAAAATGGTTTCGGCTTCTCGAGTTGAGCATATTTCGAAGTAAATTGTTCGAATTTATCCGCCTTTGCTTAAAGATTCTATTATTTCATAAAGAAATAAGTACCAAGCGCATCTAGATACAAGTTTATTATTCGCTTCCAGTAGCAAGAAGGATGTTCGATTTCTAATTGGGTTAATCAGTGTTAGTGTCAGTGTGTGCCCGCTAGAGGCAATATCATAAACTGTCATCCTGTAAGTGTTTCTTAAAGGATGGTACGGCAACGAAGCGTATGTGATCGGCAGTGTTTTTCCACCAAACACTAATTAGTGCACATATGTGTGTATATAACAAAAAAAAAAAACACGCAAAATACTTTTGTAGGCCATCACTAGTATCATCTGAACCGAAACACGACGCCGCGTTTGTGCCAAAGGACGACGCGACATCGCACTGTCCTCGTCACCCGATCAACATGACGTTAACTCAGATTGCCTAGAGTGGAGAGGTTGTTAGTAAACGCGTGATAAACGCACGGCATAAACTACGTTCGAATAAAAGCTGAAACGTCGGCGCAGCACAACCGGTTATAGTGAACGTCGGTAGGATCTTCGACGGCGCCCGCATAAATCGTTCGACACAGAAGTGTTTCGAATAGGATTCTCTCGGAGAGGATGATTTTGCTAAAGGGGGGGGGGGGGGGAATCAGTGCCAAGTGCTGAGGGGTCGAAGGCCATTGATGAGCGTTCACTGCTCATAGATGTGAGAAAAGATAGCACTAGCTAGCATAAGCTAATATGTAAATGAGTCTCATCAGATGCGTTCGTCAGAACTTTGCGTTAACTTAAAATGAAATTTTCAGCACCCAGTCAGTCAGATAAATGATACTTCTAATGACTTGTCGTTGTCACCACAATGTTTATAAAGTTATTGGAAATGGTCCCCAAGTATGCACACCGGCGACTCTTCACAAATGTATGATGTTCATTGCACAAATTGAACGCACTCGCCGGATCGAACCTTAAGAACGATTCTTATAAACGTACGTAATCATATAAACGAATAGTGAACGTCACTTCGTTTAGTTAAAATGTCAGTCAACTGAGCCAGTTACTTTCGAAAAAAGTCAACTCTGTTCTTAAAATTGCTGAGATATTTTATAAGGATGCATCATTGTACCGCGAAGGTTTACCTCTATGCAAAATGTACGAAGGGAAACGGAGTGGATAAGGCAAATACGATGTCGATCTATCTTGCGGACGGTAAGTTAGCGTTTCGATGACAATTGAATAACTTAGTAGAGACAAATAAGGTTCGTCGAAACACGTGGACTTGTTTTTTGGTAAGTAATAGATATTTTTCCCGAAAAAGAAAAACGTTAATTACGATATCAACTGAGTGGCGATTGCAAGGAGGAAACGTCGTATCCGTTACAAAGCTACTTCGCATGAAATTTGCCACAGATCGACTTTTCTTTAACGGAATATTCCAGATATAAAACGTTCGATCGTAATCGTTCCAGATCGAACGTAATAGTTCAGAACTACATAATATAAGTCATTTCATAGTTAATTAATTCGAAGAATGTTCTGTTTTTACTTTAGTTTCTCTAATCTCGCAGGCTGCCTATATGATATGTGCACAGCATATTGGACAAATGCTTAAGTGAGACTGAGTTTAATAACCATGCCTGTGAACTAAGCGTCGTCATTGTCCTCCTACACAAGTAACTCAGCTGCTAAATCTGTCCATATATACGACAATGAGGTTCTTTTTTGATCCATGAACGAATCGAGTGGTCAGGCTTCACACGTCGGCCCGAAGCCTAACCGCTCGATTCACGGACGTCTAACGGACTTCGGTCGCTAGGACGTCAGCCGAAAGCCGACTCAAACTGGTGAGGGGGATCGATTTTGTCCAGGTATGTGTAATTGGTTATAACGAACCTCACATCTAGATATTACGTGCACATCTTTGTTCAACGTGATGCATCATAAACTCTTCTTCTCAAACATCAATACAATCATAAGAAGTTAAGCAGGAAAAACGTTAACGTTATTTAATGCAAGCCATAGCATGCTCAAGTTGCTCTCATTTACATGTCCTATCTAGTTCGCTTTCAAGTTTAACACAAAGCAGTTCGCTATTGTTGTATCTCAGTGTGCATCATATTAAAAAGAAATCATGCATGCCTATATGCGGGTAGATACGTGCATCCATATTTAGCATTATATGTGCACATGCTTTTTGGGTTTCTGCCCTGCCTTGCCCGGGGGAAATAGCTGTGTTAGACTAGCCACAACATACATTCCTGCTATAAGATGATCAACGACTGAGCAACGTGCAATCTTTGAGCGCATCAAATGAGAACTTCTATTAGGAAGCCACCAAAACAACAAGGAAAACGCCGTCAAAGAGAAAGAAACCCTGGATAGGTAACCACGTTTCACGTGTTCCCGAAGCTAAAAAATCAAATAGAAGTGATCAACCAACGCCATCACGCGCGCAGTCGGTCAGGTCTAAGAAAACTGCAATTCAGCAAAAATTGGACCTAGTCATGGCCTATTGTTTTTTCGGCATAGCTACGGGCGAATTTCGAGAACAATTTGCATTCATGATAAAGCGATATATCTTTGCCCCGCTTTTCCTATGGCCATCCCATGGCTTTTAGCTGAAATAAAGTTATCCGGGCCAGAGGGCGACCGCTGGATTGTAATATGAGCATCCCGCCTCTGCGTAAACCATAAAGGAGTGCTGTAAGAGGGTAAGTGGGATTGGGCTTCTCTGGTCTCTCATGCTGGACCTAGAGTTCGAACGTGGCCCCGGTATAGCCGAGTGCAGGTCGTTCGGCATCAAATCCTGATTAGCTATAGGGGTAAAGCAGTATGCGCTAGCGGCCCATCAGTCGTAGACTGACCTGGAGACGCAATTGTTGCGAGCGGAAACGTCAGCTCCTCGCACAACCTCGAAGTATAATGTGCGTCACCCAAGCATGACTGCAATGCAAGGATCGCGAGTCGCTAAACACGCCGCGGCAGAAGCCGCCACAGTAGACGACACATAAAAACCCGAATGATACTAACATATATTGAATAAAATAGTTAGCCGAGCTCTGTTATCGGCTAGATAAGGAAAACTGCAGTAGTTCTCCTACAATGAAATATCCTTTGCCAACAGTAAGCATCCCTGTATCGGGATCTAGGGGCATTTCTAGGGCAATATTTCAAAGGGAATGCTGAGTACGGAATTCGTCATAAAGCATCTTCCAGCGCCGAAATAAGTTGCTGTGGCTTACTAGTCTATCTATTAGGTAAATTAAATCGCTTGAAATAGTCGATTGCTAACAAGAAAGCTGATTGCAGTGAATAAACATATTACAATTTAATAAAAATAATAGTAATTTAATCGGTACTACTGCTTATAGGTCACTTGTTTAAATCATTTGAAATAACAAAGTTCAAAGTAGATACAGGGAAGATACAGGCGATTGTTCCCAACTTACTTTCCCACAGGAAGTTTATCTGAAGCGAGTTTGCCGCTATTCCTTCGTCACGAGTATTATTGTTATGGTGAAGCAAATGGGTGAAGCGCACTGTATCCAGCTGATTATAGACGCTTTTTAGAGATGATAACCAACTGTGAGCTGAGAGTAAAAATTAGACTCTCGTCTTGGGGTTGGAGCCAAACGGATGCTATTTGCTATCATCACTCTTGGCAGGTTCTATCGACGTTCAGCTCCTAATACTAGCTGAGCTCGACTTAAAGTTGCCCGACCAATAAGTGTTTTTCAAAAATCTCATTATCGTCGTAGTTTTGGCTACAAAAAGCTGATTTCTTTCTGTTCGGTTACTTACGGCACATTTTCGATCTCCATGGAATCGATGGATAACACTTGCATTAACCATTAGACATACACTATAAACTTCTGCTTTTGCTTTTTTGCGGGGTAATCTCTCGGCCAGTCGAACTGCGGCTACCCAGCCATCAAGTACCCATATTTCATTAGAAGTTATAATTCTGTGCAAAAACGAGAAAAGCGGGCGTCTTGACATCTGTCTTTAATGTTCTCAATAACTAGTTCCATTGTTTACCTTCCTAACTTGACCGAGACAAACACCTATAATAATACGACATACATCAAACCTAAATGCTAACCTCTACGCACTTTAATGTTGGTCAGCTCCTACCGCAGCTCAATCCATTCAATCTTTTATGACATTCATTCTTTCAGCTAACGGCAAACAACAGAACCTTCACCGATTGCAAGTTGTTGTTTCCGCTACTGAAATTTCAAGATGGAGCTCATATTTACATGAATTATTTGATTTTTCATGGCCCGCCACAACGTTTGCTCGAAACGTGAGTGATAGAACCCGATGGCTTTAGATTCCAAAGAATGGCTTTAGGTTCCAAAGAGTGAAATGTCGCGCCGTCATTAAATAGCATTATTCCGAAATATAAGATTTAATATGATCAGGGGAGGCGCATCACGGCTCTACTATCTGCGCGCAAATACTTAGATGTAGTAAAGAGCGTAAACGAACCAGAGCCGCTAGCCCTGCAACAAATTCGATCACTGTCCTAAATCATTAGGCTTACCTTCGTTCCATTTCTTTCGTCTCCTATAGCTAACCGGCGCCGCTATCTCCCTCGTGTTGTCGAACAGACACGCAGAAACATTATGAACAACGCACAACGTCTTCCACGCAGGACAGTATCCTGACCGCTGTTTCACGTTTCCGCGTATTTTTCTTTGTTTGCTTCCAGGTTGAGGGCAAAAGTTTTCTAAACATTTTCAATTCACATTTGCATAGCAAACGTTGATAAGGTAGAAAGGAGTCTCGGCTTGGATGTTTACTCCGGGGCAATTTGCGATGACACACACGGAAAAGGCCAAAAGTGATCGTACAGGCAAGCCAGCACCTGTAGTGTTAGAAACAGTAGAGTCTGAAAATCATGATTAAAGGTTTTAAATGAGAAACACAATTTGGAAAGTGCGGGTGAAAAGTTACCTGATCAATTTTTTGCCAACTGATTCAATACGAAGATATGCTATTACTCTCTGACGAGGTTAAAGGGCGAGGAGCAAACAGAGTTAAGAGGCAAGTAGGAGAAATGGTTCGGGACAATGAAAGCCGACCTTCGTTCTTCTGAGATAAAGCTTCGTACAGCATTCGCATTAGATACCTAATTATGGGCGCATTTTTCAGTATTATCGATATAGTGGTAAGGTGAACGTCGGCGAAACTCTCAGGTCTCAGCTGTGTCAACGATTATTTTGCCTCTCTTTTTTTTTTCTAACAAGAGATTGATTTATTAAAATAATGCTATCTAAAATCAACATTGTGAAACGCTTACGGATTAAAAACTTTGTGCGATCGATCTGTTTGTCTCTTCGACCAAGCTAGAAGGGAGGGCAAGACGACTTCAGTGAACTAAATATCTTTTTGCGTTGCAGAATTATAAAGAAGCAAATCTAGTCGTTGATTTTTCTGAAATTTCTTCTGTTCTCTGTTTAAAGAGCAATCAAAGAACAGAATTATTGATAGTTACAATGCCCCCTTAGTAATCTACTATGGAAGTAATTTTTCCTTGTATTGTCACAGTTGTTTTCAACGGTCGCCTGAAATTAATGTTAGTCGATATAGTCCCATGATTTGTTATATTTTTAAGAGCCGTGTGTTAGTTTTTGGCGATCTGTGGCAAGAAATCACAATGTAAATAAAGTCTTCAATTTTACCTCCGCTACTACCGTTAATTATTGCCTCGAATGACTAGCCCCTCGCCCGAAACCAACTGTGTTTATGCTTGTTCCCAGGCCCAGACCACTCCGTCAATGAGCACACGACGCTTACTACTGCGCCCCGCATGCAGACAAAAAAGCTTGCGGATATATTTACAAGCCCCTTAAAAGTTTACTAGTTCATATGTGTTTTTGATACATAAAGCCAGACATGGTTATTTGTGCCTGCGTAACACCACGTTGCTCATTATCTACTCTCACCGCGCACTCGCTAAGCTTTTCTCAAGAATTTCTGTAAGGAAAAACCTGTCCTTGCCTTATGATATAAAAGAAATACATGTATGCATTGACATGTTCCGTTATGAAAGCGAAATTTATATATTTCACCTTTTTCTTTCGCACTCTCCGTAACCTCTTTCCTAAAGAAGCACGTAGGCACAAGGTGTCGGTAAGGCCCGCAACCGTAGTATGCGAACACCAAGTCAACGAAAAAACGTACAGCCAATAATTTTAGTGCACTTGAGTGAAAGATTATATTAGCGCCTGATGACGTTACCTAGAATCTATCTTTCTTTCCACTGATGTTTTTGATTGGCTCCTGCTCACCAGTTAGCTGGCATAAGCATTATATTACTTTCTGACGATGTCACATGCCATGTGCACGTCGGTTTTACGTCGCCCTGAGCTCCGATCTATAAATAGTCCTTTCTTTACGTCAATCCATGCCAGTTAGCAGTAGTTTCCTTTGCTCTAGTAGTGCGCGGCCCCTAGGAGGCATCCGCCATCGTTTTCTTTGCAGATATGTCTAGCTGACTTTTCCTGGCTTTTTCACCAAAGTCTTTCGCGTGAAGCATTCGCCTGCACTCACGAACCTTAGTCTGTGGGAACTTTTCCGGCCGGTGCTTGCTTTCGACGACGCCGGCGTACGTGGAAAATGCCGTCAGTAGCTCATGCTTGCTCACGACAGCTTTCCAGTTCTCCTGCCTTTTCCCGTTAACAGTTCACCCCGTTTTGTTCATATGATCTTGTTATGATTCCACCTTTGTTTTCATGAGAAAACACAGAATTTCTAGCGAGAGAGACTTTCTACTGCTTGCTAATAGGATAACTTGTCGTGCATGGCAGCACGCACGGGATTATCGGTCCCATAGGTTAGCCCCATATACGAAGGTGACAGGGTACGGTCTATAAGTGAAACGGCTGATCAAAAAAGCCGAAAGCGACCACGTTTTGTAAAATCGAATGGTTAGTGTCAGAACGACCTTGAACGTTTATGACGCCATATTTATACAGAAAATTACACGAGTTCACTGAAATTATCAAATGAACAGAAAACACTGTGCAGCTCTGCAAACACATACGATCGTTTGAATATACGCAGCTGGATGCTATTGGCGAAGGAAGTTCTCCGGTCGGTCTTCACACAAGTTTCGTTAGGCAACTTGAAACAGTTACCCGGACCCACTTACCCCTGCGGAAGGCCGATAACTGCATCCAAAAACGTAAAGTACAAATCCTCAAGGCACAAATAATCATATAGTTTCAATTGCCAAAGTCAACGCAACAGCTGTGAATACACCTACTATAGGCGCCGTCCTTCAATTATTTCGATATATCCACTGACACAATAAGGAGACGTTCCGAGCATTTAAACGACACCAGGGAATATGCCCACCACATTTACACACACTGCAGTGATGCCCACCTGAACAGTAGTGTCATTATCTGTTCTAACTGGGGAACAGGAGCACATTTACACAACACGACACCCTTTCAATGTTTGACTCTATGATTTCGCCGATCCGCTCAACAGAAACTGGCGTTTCTGCTAACAACTGGTACACACACTAAACGCTCACAGATTATGCAAATACAAAAATAACCAGATATAGAAGCAAGGCCTTCAGAACCACCAAGGTCACATCGTATCAACCACGTTTCATAAATTTAATATTTTAACCGATATCGTCAGTTCTTCTATCTGTAGTATATTCGCCTAGAAGTAGCATTTGTTCGTTCGGTTGCACCAAATTTAGCACTAACTATTTTTCTTCGACCGGACTTCATTTTTGGTTCGGTATGCAGCGCCTCAATACCCTCCCACCGCTAGTCGTCAGTTGCCAATCAGCTTGAAAATGAAGCGAACTTCGTCGAACCCGATCGGAAATACTGAATCGAGAGCTGATGGCAAATGTGGCCAAACAGTAGCGATTCTTCCATAAGATCCCCGACAATCGTAGATCACTCATATGACAGGCCAGCACTTGACGGCAGGACGCTAGGTAAGGCTATCGATAAACGGGTCAGCTTATAAGCCCAACCGTATAGGCACCTTTGCAGACACAAGCAGCTTCAGCGCTTTCGGCATCTGCCTTGGCATGTAATAGCCACATAATGCTGAGAGAGACAGAAAGAAGGAAAGGGAGCGAGCGTTAAACGGACGCAGGCTATTGAATGCAATTGCTTAATAGGGAGCAGTTACTAGGCGAACGTACTTCAGCAGTTCCTTACTGCCATATGCTTATGAGTAGCGTAGTTTTTTTTCCAGACTTGTCTCTATTGTGGCAATTGAATAAGCCTTGACTACCGCTCAAGCCGCCGTATGTCCTCGTTGCAATGGCGAGTGCTTTAAGTCCTATTTGCTGGTCATCAACTATTAAGCTTCGATTGTTTCTTCCTACGAGTGCTTAAGAGGGTCAATAACGCTGTCACATTTTCGCTGCTTTCTCGATGATAGTATAAATGAGTAGTCATAACAGCTGAGTAGAATGCGTCAGGAGAGCGTTCAGATCAGTCTAGCAGGTGACGATGCTGTTGTCCTGAGTTACGCTAGTCACGACAAATAGTGCCTTTGCCGCTGGAGACTACGAAGAATTACGACGTCGATAAACAGGGGACCGGTGACGATTCATAGGCTGATCAGCTTCTCGTAATAGTACAGCGTCGAATTGAGCCGTAGTCACTTGTTTTCCACAGTCGAAATATATAGTAAAACTGAAATTCACTGCTCACAAATAGAAGCCATGCTGGTAGAGCTGAGCGATATGAACTCGTAGTAATAATTATCAGTTACTGCTCAATTAAGTATGTATTGAAAACCAACGATAAACGTCAGAAAACCCCAGGACATCGCTGAGTCAAATCTATATATATCTCATGCGTGCCCAGATTCTACTAGATACAACATATTTCTAACGATGAAACTAAACGATTAAATGCAAGATCGATGGATGTTTCTAGATTTGCTTCTAAACGTGGGTAAATGTTAGCCGACCTTAAATATTCTAAGAATGAAAATGAGGAAATTGGAGGTTTTCTGCTAATTCGTCTTAGATAATGGTCAGCAAACGTAGAGGACGTAAAATTGTTAAATTCGCTGAGAGATGCGTGCTGAGATGCTTAAAAATGGGAATAGTTAACGAGTCTGAGTAAATACGTTTGAGTTGGAACTTCATAAACCCATTTCCTTCGAGCGGAACGCTTTTTTCTCTTAACTGCAAAGGTTTCTCCACCCACTTTTTTACCTATTTATTTTTACCCTAAGCATGTAATGATCCAGCGGCTTCGGAAAAGGCTCAGAGAAACTTTGCCCTTCTGCATATTTGGCCAGTCAAGCTGTCTGTTTAAGATTCACTCTACTAATTACAATAACATATTTTACAGTACATTTGTAAGAAAAGTTAGACCCTTGCCAGCCGTTTTGAGAATGTCTTTGTGTATTATTTTATCTCTGTATCTATCTGAATCCTGTATCTCTGAATCTGTATCTATCTATGTGCTATCCATTTTGAAAACGATAGTAATTATTTTTCGAGTTTTTTTTTTGCATGGAGAAAGATTATGCTGAAAATAATAGTGTTAGAAAAGATTGGTCTTACGTTAAGCACAATCAATGATCTCGCTATAGACGTTCGTTTTGAAGCAAAGAAAGAAGATGACCTATTCTTAGCAGCGGCTAAATGTTTAACTTGGAATACAAAAGTTATTTTATTTTTTCATTCTATCAAATACTGTGTTTTCGAAAAAAAAAAAAAAAAATACTCAATTTTATGTATAAATTATGTGAATTGCTACCTATTTGGCTGATTTATCATCTTTTTTGACAAAATTTCACATATTTAACTTTGTCTAGCCTTGGGACAGTGTGATAACCACAAGAGATGAGCGACAGCTCAGTTGGAAGGGGTTAACTGATACATGGGCATAGATTGAACCAAGATAACAGGATCAGTTGACGCAGCGTCACTAAAAGGGGTCAATTTGGAAAACACAGAAAAACAACAAACGATTCGAGTGCGGTAGAAACAGAGTGATCATAACCATAACGATTAAACAGCAATAGCAATTAGAGTGCAACAGTTGTAGCTCAATGGGGTGATGGAAAAGCTGCAACGTATTGGATGTTTGTATACGCAACGCTAATCGTATGTAAAGGATCGATAATTATATGCGTGGCATAAGTGCCTGTGTAAAGGCAAAAAGAGAAAGGAAACAAGGATTATCGCCGATTTCCGTATTGTTGCAGTTAGTTACACAAGCGGTAAACCCGAATGGTTTTTCTAATAATAATGGATAGGTTATTCAGCTGCCAGCCAGCATAAGGTTCGTATCTGACCGCTAATATGATTGATGGAAAACATAAAGCTTATATGTGTATATATATATATATATATATCTATATATATATATATATATATATATATAATTGTCGCGTAACGAGTGAGTTACATTTATACCGTTGAGTATCGTACAGTTTTTTTTGTCTATAGTCTTCAAGTTCCTTTACAAAGAAAGTTAGTGTTCTGAGAGCCAATGATCAGCCACACTGATATATGTGTACGACGTAAAATCAGAAAGCTAGCACGCAGGCCGTACCTATTGACTTTGAAGCGAAAAAAAAAAAACGCGCAACCGGAAATCAATCCTTTCGCAGCCTCCCTACCTGAAGCAAAATCTTAAGAACTTTTTAGACACTATTTATATTCTGATTAGCTAGTTGAACGTTCCCGTGCACCGTAGCCTCGCAGATTCTCCAAAGCAAAGGTAGAGGGCATATAATATAGAACATTTACTAGCATTACCTTTATGTCATTTTAATATAAAATGTGAACTTTTTCAGACTAAATTTCTCTAGGCTAGATGTATATGGACTTGGTCGAACGCATAAGACCCAAAATTTATATCACATTGCAAGCTATAAGCACAGGATGGTAGCACAGGATTGTGAGATGATTCTTTTTTAGGCACTAGACAAGTTTCGCCGCGTGCTCTAAACTCTAACACACTAATATGGCTTCTATTTATCTCAATTTATTCAGCCCTTAGGGCTGTCACAAGCGAAGTTTTTAGAAAATAAAATTAAACCATTTTTGAACTAGTTAGACTGGAATAGTTATTTTTAGTTTATGTTAGAGATTTTCTGCTTTTTTATGTATATATATATATATATATTTGTTCTGGACAGCCATAAACCTATCATTCGCATTGCTATATATAGAGTTCCTCTATCTATAGTTTCTCGTAATAAATCGATAGTAGGACATGCTTGCCCACCAGTTGCTTTCTTTGGGGCATGGAAAGCCCCATGACAAAATGGATCTAGATATGAAGAATAAGCGGGCTGGACCTAACGCTGGATATTCCTTTGCTCAATACGGGAGGTACTTAAGATAAGGTTTTGCACTGCCGTCAAATAACCAGACTGCATGCTTTCGATTGCCATGTCAACGATCCGTAAGTTTTTTGAAGTGCTCAAGATGGAGGAATACGTTGATTCATTTTTGGCGAGCATCTCATGCCTTTGACATCCACTGCAACTACGACTCTATTACCTTACGCTCGAACATACCCGACAGTGACACCGATCTCTCCCTGGCGTTTCTCTGGCTGGCGGTAGAAACCGAATTATGTTTCACCTCTAACATTCTTTTAGTTTTTTTTTTTATAAAGTTTCCCAAATTGAACGTGGACTGTACCACGCGCATTTTCAATTAGCCTAGAGTAAATTTACGGGAGACTAATTTTCTGTATTTGAGTTATGAGTCTATAGCATGTTACATGTAAAATGCCGGTTCTGGCCGATACAGCCCTTAGATTCTAATTCCTATAGATTCTAGTTCTTTTATACCTTTGTTTGTTGAATAAAAAGAAAAGTCAAAAGGTCTGCTTTGACCACTCAAAGAATTGGATCAGACCAAATTCTTGGTGTTCAGCTTCATTAAATAGTCTATACTACTGCAGCGGATTCCAGCTGATGTGGATGTCTGTAAACGTAGTTATATAGAAGGTTAATGCTATGCTTAGGAGACGACATCTACAGGGACGTTAGCGGACTGGGTAAGGTCAGCAAAAAATGACGGGGGGGGGGGATTATTGCAAAAACAAGTGTATCTAAGGATACAGCAGTCGAGTAGCCTAACTCGAACCGTGTAGCGGTGTACGAACATGGAAACACTAATGTATATGGTTTGCGAATCACAATAGTCGTAGTATATCGATTAAGATGCGAAAACATTCATAGATAATGCAGTATTTCGTATAAAAGAAAACAAACAGCCCAGATTTGCAGTGTGCACAGGATACAGTGTGATCCGAAGACGCGTTATAGGTAAACAATGAATAGGCGAATCATACGAGTAACCGACTTCAGTCGGAGTATACGGCATTTGCAGTTAAGCTTGTAATGCCATGGGACATAGCTCTGTAAAAAAGTGACAAATCGCCTAATAGAAAGATGGAAATGTATCAAATAACTTCGTCCTAGACGTAAACGTACCCCTGCATATATAATTAAAGTTACACGACACGCTGCCTCTATATGGCGAAATTTTCTCAAAAATAGCTATTAAGCTTATTTTTTAGCCCGATGCATCAGTCCACAGCTAGATACACGTTTTTCTTAGATTGGTTATTACGTCCATTGTGAGCTCCGTTTAATGTAATACGGTAAGTTTCGATTCAAACTGGACGGCAAAAGCTTTGACTTTGCAGAGCTACTGGTCTTAGACCCTACGAATAAACAAGACATCACTTCCTATATTTCCCACCCTGTTTCATAATTTTTTTGGATTCAGTTTCTCATTTCTATCGTACCCCACTCGTTCGTACACTCGAGTCTCGCTTGAGTCTCCCAAAGCCACGATAGTCTTAACCAAACGCAAGCCTTCACGAGGCATATCGGCCATAAGTAAAGAAGCCTTTTCGTATTGTATTATTGATGGTACATTGGTACAGATGGTGATTTCTGTTGCAAACGAGCACCCTTTAGGTTGATTAGTTAGCCTTTCGTTTGAACCCTTGAATAGGTTAGGTATTTGTTAACAGCAATTAATCAGTTGGAGAATGTCAAGCCGTACATTATCATAGCAATTTAATTTCCGTTTTTTTCGGTTTAATACGCAATTATAAAGTCTGATTTAATTCGGAACACAGTATGCTCTCAAACGTTCACTTCGGACGTCTCTACCACCAACG
This sequence comes from Varroa destructor, assembly GCF_002443255.2. NCBI lineage: Eukaryota > Metazoa > Arthropoda > Arachnida > Mesostigmata > Varroidae > Varroa > Varroa destructor. The sequence continues at coordinate 43,617,142 of NW_019211457.1, forward strand.
CTATTTTGTTTTACTTCAACCCTTGCATCACTTTATTTTGTCATGACTACCACTTATTTATTTCATCGAGTGACAAAATAAACGGAAGTCGATATAAATGACGGTGAAAACAATGCATCATTCTTTCCACTTTCAGCCTAAAGAGGAGACCCTCTCAAACGGAAGTTAATTCTAGGTTCCCTACCAAGCTGAAACGAACGTGCATATTCTGTTGTTCTGTGGCGGCATGACCGTAGGTTTCACTTTTGATCGTCGACAATTCAGCACGCGATCAGCTGCTTGTGTCAACATTCAATTCGACCTTTTGATATGTTTCCCATTCTCGTCCTAACAAGATAAATAGGTACCATCTCAATCCGCATGGCAAGTGAAGAAGCTGTTAGGGGAGGGCGCTTGTCACTTAGTAGCAAAGCCCGACCTTAACTTGGGCCTGGTCACAGGTCTCGCTCGGGCTGCGCTTATCAGAAAAGCTTTCTTCAGTGGCTTTCGTCGGAGTACTTCAATGGGAGTTGCTCTAAACAGGGACCGTTTATTGCGTTCACTGGCACTGCAAGCAGCCTTACTAACCTCGAATGTAGGCTACCGACCTGCTTAGTTCAAATGACTCTTTTACATAGTAGGCTTACTCGTATAGCCAGAAACCGAAACGTTGCATGCCTTCCTGATAGCTTTCCGTATTTGCCTGTATCCCTGTTCCACGTGACCTCATGTTGTACCCTTTTCCGATCTCTGATGGTGCCTTCCTTCCCCCCGAATCATCTCAATAACTACACTCAGGTCAAGAGTGGAAAACGCAAGCAGATAATTCTAGTTGAGAAAATTAAGCTGTTGGGGGTGGAGCCCATTTAGGCTCAAATGGTCATAATGTACGCTCGCTTATGGCTGGTCAGATATCCAGCATCGATACAATATCCAGATATGTTTTTCTTCTTTTTTTTTTAAGTACTTTTACTTTAACCGAAGAGATTCCAGTTTAATGGTAGAAGGAGACGCAAAGTGTTAGGTAATTTTGCGTATTCAGAGTCATCGTAATGTGTGTCAATGACGACGATTTAGCATAGGATTCTAGAAGTTATCGTGATTTTTTAGCTTTTTCCTTTATTCTCAGATTATTCGTAGTAACTAGAGTAACGTACCGAGCCTTATGAAGCCCATATGGAAAACATATCATACTTTTTCAATTAACTGGATTAAATTGAAGGCATCTTTAGTTACGCGAAAAAGAGTGTGTAGCTTATAAAAAAAAAAAAAAAAAAAAAAGCTAATGTGCGGCCTATTGCAAGTGCATGTATATAGCATATACAATTAATTTAAAATACATTTAGGCGCGGTGCGTTCCTGAAACGATCGGCACATACTCCATGCATTCCAAGTCCTATTTCAGACCTCGAAACGACGATTTTAGGGACTGTCGTATATTTTCTAAGAAGATTCGTTGTAATTCGTCATAAACTCAGAATCATGATTTGGAAGCTATGCTTCGTGCAGTTGGGGCTACATTTTACTTTCCAGTTATATAGGAAGCAGATCATCTCATTAGTGTCTTAATGAACATCTCTAAGGTGGTCGTCGCAAGAATGGTTCGTGTTCCAAGCAGGGACTTGTGTTTTATGACAAGTGCCTCCCAAGCCAGGGAACAAAACTCATGTAAGTAATAGACAAACGATAACCTATCGATTTTTTTTTTACTACGAAACATTTAAAAGTCAATAATTACAAGTGATGCCTACTACTACTATTATAGTAGTTATAATATATGGTTACCAAAGTTCAGTGTTTGTATGCAAGGCCTCTATAATAGCCACGGTAAGGAGTATCCCATTGTCTATATACGAGCGCTCCATTTGTCAAGGCTATACTTTTTTGCATTTTGCGTACTCTAACGTGCCACGTTATCCACTGCGCCCTTGATATTCAGTGACAGCAAATCTTAAACTCATCTGCACCTTATAGGTACGTGTAACGAGGTGGGACATATTGATATATGAAAAAAAACTTGTATAAAAAAAAACTTCATGTTATTGCGGGCAAACACAACTTTTTTGAAGGACGCCAGAAAAAGGACGCAGAAAACCTAAAACGTTTCGAACCTTCACATGAAACGATTTTGCAATTAGATAACCTGAAAGTCATTGTAAAATAGATGAATGGATGGCCAGAGTAATCAGTTTTCTAAGTTGGATTTCATTTTATTAAAAGCACGCTTATGGATCAAAACAATTTTTTGCTAACATGGCCATACAAGTCACACACACGGCCCAATCCTGGGCTATTTCCAACAGTTGCATCTAAGCTGAACGATGTGCAGGTAAACCTCGTTGGGTGGCATCAAGATGTTCATGTGTGGAAAAGCTAACATAAAGCACTACACTTTTCTCAAAAATACAGCAAAAAAGCAACAACGCATTACGAGGCAGTGCGGTACTTCTCTGTACTTTTTTTTACATCTTTTTAAAATATGTATGGTATAATACTTCAACAGAAAGGGATCTGGGACAAACCTATCATGGTAAAATCCGACTGGCACATAAGACTTGGGGCTCTAGGGATAAAACCAGCGACATTTTTGTAGAATCTGCGCAGGATAATATCGGTGTAAAACTGTCCTTGCGTTGAGACAACAACCCGAATACATGAACCTGAAAAATCGATATGTCCTGAAACTGTAATTGTTGGCGATTGCGAGGGCCTCTATCTAGTGTCAGCCAATGATACTGAAACAATCGGCGTGCTATGTAATGAGACGGAATGGTCGGCTAAGACATTCGTTGCGCGGATTCGGCTAACAGCATGGTGAAAATTGGCTATAACAACAAGGGGAACGACTTACGTTTTGTTAGTGATGCTGGAAGAACGAACAAGAGTCACGAAGGCTAAATTTAGACTCTGTCAGAACCTTCAGTCTAAATGACGCCTCGTCAATCTCACGGTACAGAACAATGGATCTACATGAAGAACAGTCGATAAGATCGTTCAGACTATCGATGTGACGTTGATTGCTTCGATCGATTGACACAGATCTCAATATTTTGCGTTTCACGTCCGGTATCGCCGTTAGGCATCCCGTCAGATGGCTGACTGGCTCCCAGCATGAAACGAAGTCTGTCTATGCCTTAAACTGGTCTATGGAGAACAAACAACAGTTAACAGGCATTGTCACTTACATCGCCACAAGTTTCACAGAGAGTTCTTTTAGTCAGTTTCGCTTGGATCCGCTATAATGGATTTACAATACGTTTTCTTTGAATTGAGCGAATTATCTAGTATTGTTCGCATCGGTTAAAGAAATTAATACGTCATAAATTATCGATGAGGTTTAGATCCGAAGGCCGTAAAAATATTATAATTTCTCCCGTAATTCTCGGCTTCGTAATTAATTGAGGTGGATTGCTATAAAAAGAACAATTGACAAATAGTTCTTTTCCAGTGGTAGAGCTAAGGGCTGATGCAACAACCCAGCCAATTCGGCTGTTACCGCCAATCGTGATGCCTATCGGGACGTCACTGTTTTGTAATTCGTCACAAATGGGTTTAACATGATGGATGCTATCGTAAAAACTTACAGCATTAGCGACTTGATTGACTTAATATGAACTTAGTTAACTTAATATGTTAATCGGAATGTATTAGCCCAGTAATACTATTTTTGTATCAACTCCCTTAATTACTTGTTGGTATGGGCAGAAATCCCTCTGTTCCGTAACGGATGATCGTTTCGAAAAACACAAACATCCTCGCTAGATAGCATTGACTGAGCTGTTTCACGGATAAGTAAGTATTAAGTCAGTGTCATTGAGAAAGCAATACGCATAGTAGGGTCCAGAGCACCCAGTCTAGCCGCAGAGCAAAAGCTGTAGCACATACATAATAGCCTCCGTTTCAGCTGTCAACGACCATCACAGGCGTCCCCCTTATTGAGGACAGTAAACGTAATCGGTATCATTTGGATGTGTGCGTCATCAATAACCCTATTACATTTGCCTGGAGCTCTTTCCGATAGCAGCCATCCAAAGAATGGCCTGGCAGTAAACAGTACCGACCGGCCAGAAACTTGGATCAAATACTATAGCTAAGTTCTCTTCACTAACAAAGATCCAGAACGACAGATAAGTACTGTGCTGTATGTAAAACTGCTCGGGCGCTAACAGTCGTTTTCATGTCTTACAGCCTTATGTAGATCGAATGCTCCAAAGTTAGGGGCAATGTCTGATACAAACGCTCGCTTTTTCAAAACTTGCACGACTGCGAGCGGAAGGTCAATACCGACAACAGCTGTTCCAGTTGTGGGGATCATGCCGACTATTGCTCTGTCTTCAATGAGCGCGAACTATTTTGGGCAAATGTTGATCGATCAATTTTTCTAAACGCGCACAAAGGTTTATAAAATCTCGATATGTCAAGGTTAACCAATTTACAATACTGGAATTTCAAAACGCTTTTATATATTCTATTAGCATGTTAAGTATAACTATGTGGTCGCAGAAAAACGTGCAAATGATCCTATATGCAGGAATAGCGGTATTTCCGTCTTGTTTGCGTAGTGGTTCTGCAAGCGTTGGGAATGGTGCACTGAATCCATGTCCGAGAGAGGATCATCTAATGAGTGTCGTCTAGAAGAAACCCAGAGTGCGACTACCATACCCCACCCCACAACTGAGTTTCCGCGTGAATCGTCTTGGTTTTGGTCGTTAACGCTTAGGGCTCTGCCCTTTCTTTAGCCTAACGACCTTTCAGTCATCATGTTATTTTATCTGTTACCTAATGCGTTATTAGATATATTTTATCATTTGTTTCTAAACGAGTCCGTTCCACATTTTTCGATATTTGAATCAATATCAATGATCAATTGTATTATCGTTTGCGCATTATGAACTCCATTCGAAAGCGGATCCTATCTGATCCATAGAAATCCATCGTACCGAATGCTAGCTCGCCCAAAAAATGCAAAACTCCACGCTGGTCACCTGATGCATTGCATAGCTGCACAATTACGCAGCATTTATAATTGTTAAAAGTTATACAGGCGGTGAAATGTTCGGCGATCGTTTTACTGGCTAAGTTATTTCGCCTAACTTAATAATATAGCAAAGCACTACGGACTGCACCTAGCAGACGATCTTCGATTGGTAAGAACGTACATATGAATGGGTGCCGCGTATTTTTATACTTTAGCTAATCTTCTAAGTAAGAATTGTTTGAATGTGTAATAATAAATACATCGGCCAACTCGAAAACGGAATTAACGATTTTATTAGTTTTTCGTATACGGGCTTGATTTGAAAAAAGAGAAGTACGATAATGTAACGGTACCGAATTTCAATAGAGCGTACCATTGGAAGTCTTGCTTGTAACAATTCCAATATTTAAAGAAACGACTCTAATTACTAAAGAGGTTTCCATGATCCAGGTGTCTTCCCCTGTGTTCCTCGATTCGTTATCCATTGTGGCGGCAGGCTGGTCTCCTCCGAAAAGTGAAACGTAAAGCTGATACTTCGTTGACTTTCTTGCGGAGCAGGATGACGTCACATTGCGTAGAATCGCTTGGGAGAGCGCTAAAGAGCGGGCGAGCGGGCCGGTGGGCAAGGAACAGGACTGCGCCTATATTATTATTTAACATCTACTAGTAGCGAACGATACGTCGTTGACCGCAGGCCTGCGGTGTCATAGCCAGGCTGAATATATATCGGATGGATACCATGAGCGTCTCGGATAAAAACAACAGGGGCACCAAACAACGGTATATCCAGGATCCTAGCTCAACGATCCGTTCTTAGCAACGCTACCAGCCAAGACAGCAACGAATGACGGAGCTTGTAAAACGAAAAAAAGTTTACAATTAGCTTGTATAGCTCTGCAGATGACGATCATGGGAATAGTTGATGGCTCGTCATAAGTTTCCCAACTTCATGCACTAGCCTGTTTGTCAAATACGTAATAATAACAATAAAGATCCCATTGAGCTGCTGTAATAATGATAGCGACCGTTAGCAGGGTTGCAGTATAAACGGAGTAATATCTCAAATGTAATTATTATAATAAGCATCGCCACGCACAAACACGTTGAGCGATAACTGTGGAGTAATTTGGTTGGTACTAGATATTTGTTTATCATTTATGGACACTGCCCGAGCCTACCAATGACTATAGTTCATACGCTTCAGTAACAATTGGGTTTCCAAGATGTTGAACAGCTAAGCATTGTTGTGTGCACGGATTCACTATGAAGTTGAACCCTTTACAGGTATAAGGCTTTCACTATAGAAATGGATGCTACCATTGTTCTGTATGCGTATCTCCTACTTGAATGTATTTATACGTTTATTACCAGCTTAATGAAATTTTACACCAACAAAACAAATCTTATTGTTTATTATCAACTATACAAACTAACATTTAATAATTTTATCATATATTTTCGATTAATTGTGAGACAGAGTATATTTTGTTGACATGAAGCCTATGAGTTTATAGTCGACTTCAGTCCTACCGCAGACATAACTGCGTTGATTAGGAAGCAATTATAGAAGATGTCAAATATAAAAGACCTGATCTGGTTGACTCTGTAGCTTAAATATAGCGTGAAGTGCACCACAAATAAAAGGACGAAAAAAAAACTGGGAAAAAACGAAGGATATCATTTTTATAGGAGCATCGAGAAATTATAGCCGAAGGCCAACGAACCTCGATGTAGATAACAAACAGATAGCACCCAAAGAGGGGTCCGTTATTTGTCGAATTCTGGGAACGCTTGAGGAAAGAAGTAGACCGGTCTCGGAACATTTCGAATACAGGATAATGTCTAATAAAATTCTGCGTTTGCCTTCTGCGCACGAGAGAAGATTTTCATCCCTGGATTGAAGGGGTTAAGGACCTGTTCGCTTGGATCTGCGTTAGGGCTTGAAGTGTTTGAAATAATCTTCTTACTTAGAGGACTGCTTGTTGGTTTTGTTTAAGGGTAACTTGAGTAATTTCCCAACTTTCACATGTGCTTACCGAACGGTATATATCTATTTCTATACAAACGGTATATATTTATCGAACATACTTGTATTTACAGCAAATGCCTAAATGGTAACGATAGAAGCGACATTCTCTGTCCAAAGTAGAAATCTTTCATCTTTCTTTTTAAGAAGGCTTCGAAGTTGAGGACTTCATTGTAATCGAACGATCGTAGCTAAAATAAGAGTTCATTTTTAACTCCTTCCTTTTTCAATAGGAGTTTGACTAGTGCATATTTAAACTAAAAATTGAAATGACTAAGTTGAAGTTCGTCATCATTTGCTTAAACGCTAAGTCGCTAACATATGCGACCGTACTGAGACTTGGAAGCGGTGCAGCCATCAGGCCTTCCAATGTGCGCGACCCAGCTATAGAAATTGTGTTGTTGTAGTTGGGTCAGTTTTTTCGGCAAGCTCGGCGTGCAACGGACTTCGTGTTTTCACAGTAAATAGGTCCTGTAACGATAGAAAAATTTCAGCGCTAGAATTTCGCTAGCCCCGCCAACCAGGTGCACGATCTCTTGCAAAATGCTTTGCACACTCAGGCCTTGACATACAGAGTGAACCACGAAAAACCGTTGAAGAGACCTTCTCAACTACTAAAAAGTATAGGTATGAAGTCTGAAGTCTGTCGTGCTCACAGTAACCAGATTCTCGCTTTTCTTGTTTCACACGTACATATGCTTTAAGGCCCCGATGTCCCAGCCACAGCTATAGATGGTGAGGTAACATTAATGTATGTTGAATATAATGAATGAGTGAAATAGATAGATTTATTCCAAAAACCGTAATATAAGCAGAAGTAAATAACAAAACAAATAAAAAGCAACCGTAATGTTTATCTATGGGTCAATTTTGCCGCAGTTCGGATGTCAGGATCATGTGGAACATAAACCAATACATGACCTTCTGATACCCTTATAGTGTAAATGTTGCGTAAAATCGTTCTTCGACGCCGAAGCCAAGAAAACATGCGAAGGGTGGAGGCCAAGCACAGAATTACAGGCATTACTACAATCTATGAGTAACTAAGTAAAATAACCTATCTTAATAAATACAATTAATACTTGTTTAGGCTTTATTTGCTTTTATTGACAATTTCTCCCTTGAAGTCACCTTTGAATGAGCCTCCTAGTGGTGCTACAGCCATAAGTAAAAGTATAATAGATTTACTAGATCCTAAGATAATTGCTGTTTCTTAGACGTAAGATCTGGGCGTAAAGCCAAACCTTTGCAGTTTCCGAACTGTGATCTTCCACAATAGGTGTTCCAGCTTCTGCTTAACGGTGCTCATTGTCGTAAATGTTGACTAAACATTTTGTCAGTCGTAATCATGGCGCTGTTATCACGTTCAATCGAGATGAACTACTGCGGTCGCGACGCGGCTGAATACAATTGGTACTGGATTGTGCTTGTTTCGATAATTTTATGGTTTATTATTCAGTAATAGATAAAATGCTATATCAACTGATAAAAACAGCTCTAAATTATCAACGCACAAGAGATGTAGGCTGTTTAACTTGGCTCGATATCGTTCTGGGACTAGTTGAAAACGTTAACAAAATTACCTACAGCCAAAACACCGCCTATATAGTGCCTAATATCTTCTACCTGTCTTGTATTCCAATCAGGCCCTTAAGCTTCTGCTTAACTCGAAACGATCAAAAGTTACGCGAGGAGTAAGTTAAATAATGAATTCGTTTAGATTCTCAGAACGCTCTCATCGGTGACATGAATGGGAGGTTTAGAACTTCGTCCATCACGATCATTTAGTTACAGGCTCACACTGCCTCGACGTCATTGATATGCTTTACAAATGCAGTTAGCTTGGAAAATACTGCGAGTGGATTATATATATCATCTAAGGAGTTTAATCATATTCTTTTGTTAAGTTACACCTAGCAGCCCCAACCACTCTCAAAGAAGCCTGATCTGTAGGACGATGTGGGCTATTTCGATCAAACTATATACGCGGAGATGACCGCACTGATCAGATGTAATTATTCTATAAACTAACATTATAATGATACCCTGAGTAATTAAAAAGCTATGGCTGGGCCTCAATTGGAAATTCAGTCACCTAAAGATAAATAAAGACCTAATGATAATAACAAGTCGAGCCTTTTTCCATTGCGCTGCGGTCGTAAACTAGGCACATTTCATAGAATAACCTGAAGCGTACTATCTGTTTAAACATGTAGTTTTTTCATAGTTAGTTACGAATACGATCATTGCTTAATTAAATTTAACAAAATTTAATATAAATATAATTATATAAATATAAATATAAATTATTTATTCAGGAAATTCAATTTTTTATCAGGAAATAGTAATTTTTCTACCATTTTGCAGTGGTTCCGGCTTTTTTTATTTTTATTTTTTTATTTATTTTTAACATTTAATTGTATATTCATTCAGATCCGTACAGTACCAATACATTTGATGCTGCATGTTAAAACACATCTGTACCTTGAAGCAGGACGTTACTTACCTCCACAATATATGAATTAAGGTTAGTTGGGAATATATAAATGCGTCTGGTACAGTGACTGAGCTAGTATATCGCACATATTATTGCTAAAGTCTAGAATATTTAGCAACGCACGATGTGCAATGGGTTCTGCAAATCGTTTTGCGTGTTTGGTGAAGAACAGGCAAAAGGCCTTTGGCTATAATAGTGCATTGCGTCTAGTGATCCTCTATACTAGCTAAGGTCTCGGTTATTTGCTTAGCAAGGATCTGTAATCGGGTATAAGGCACAGGTAGTTTTTTCTGTCAGTGATATGTATTCATAGGATGCCATAAAATAGTGTTTAATACATTGGATTTATACAGCCTAGACTATACACAAATTGTGCATTCCTCTGTAGTGGAACACAATGTCACTTGGTAGAACCAATATACTGTAAAATCCCATAAAATCCCGTTATAACCAAGCAATGAGCCAAAAAAAAACTGCCATTTAGAAAAAAAACAGAACTTCGGCAAGAATTTACTATTTCTTTAATTCGTGTAGGTAGTATTATGAATGATTTTTGGAGAATTCAAGTTTACGAATTAAATTAGACCTTTTTGTTGCCTAACTATAAGGATCAATGAAGACCAATTCAATATATTGGCATATTAGAACACCTACAAATAGATCCCATCTTGCACGAGCTCTATTTTAATAAAAACAAAAATGTCGATATTAAATATCTGAAAATGATGACCCTTGTTTGCAGTTTTGATAAGGTGCATGCTAGGCTAATTGTTTTTTTTTTTCTATATGAGGACGCGCTAACTTTTTTCGGATATCTGGATCCTCTAGAAGTTTTAACAGAAACACAAGTGCGAGCTTTAAGTAATCTCTATATTTAACGATAGTAGTAATTAATAACGATTTCACAAAAAAGCGTCAATTCATGACTATAACTATCAAACGCCGGCATCATCGTTGCTGTCGGCCGTAAAACTTGGAGCGATTACGTCAACTTGTGAGGTTAGAGCGGGTCTGAAGGGACTGGAGGCCTTCAAGACCAATGTCGACAACGTCGCACGCGCTCCCCGCACGTGCTACGTAGATGAGTTGCAAGACATAATAAAGTCTTCACTTATCAAAAACTGACTGATAAATCTATTTCAGTATTAGCTAGTTTCATCGATAAATTGCTAACACAAAATAAAGGTACGTCTAATCGTTATGCTAGCACAACGGATCTAGGACGAACGCGTTACTTTCCATCACTAAAGCCAGATAGTACGACCAGAAAATAGTTAGGAATTCGTAGGTTTATAGACCTGACGGAATTTTCTGGGCAGTCGAAAATGAAAAATCTTCATAGCCAAAATTTAGTTTGTCTGTCCGCACTGTTTGATCGGTACGCGGTAATCGGTGCTCGGAATCGAATCCAGAACAAATGACTTGGGCGTCTGAATTTCGACGATTAAAGCTAGCAAAAAGAAGATCACTCTGTAGTTGAGACGGAAAATTACCATCATGTAGAATGTTACGAGACACACACGTTGGAGCAATAATGCTAACGTTCTCAAGGTGTGAGCATTTAGCAAACATAAGAGACAATGTTGCTGCCCAGAATAACCGTTAGTTCACCTCATGCTTACATTGATACGTGATAGCCTGATCTGCTGTCCGATATGGGTCAGGTTAAGTCCAGAAGCGAACACAGACAGTTATTATACAACTTCTAACGCAAGATTTTTGCGACGATATTAGTACAGTTACCATATCGATAAGTTTTTGCTTCAGTAAATATTTACTTATGACCGCTCTATATTCCAATATTCCGCTTGCTTCATAGAGCGATAGGACATCACCCGCCCACATGAGTTTAGGACATACCGCGTTTTCGTTAAGACACAACCGTCTGCGGTTCTTTTTGAAAATGTTAAGATTGGCACAGAACCTTTTAACTTTATAGCTTTTTTTTTTTCTAGCATAGTAATAACCACACATAAATAGTGATTTAATATTTCGATAGAGTCAAAAGAAACTGTTGCCAATTGAGGTGCAATATGGTTTCGAAGGGTAACGCGAAGGTAACGTCAAAAATAGAATTTGAATGCGCGTCGTACCTGGAGTTGATTTCATTTTCAGCTACTTGTCTCCGACCGTAACCAGCTTTATCTCAATGGGTTCAGTCCGTAAGCACACAGCGTAAGTCCACAGAGAATTTTCTATGGTCTAAATACCGTTGATAATTCAGTCAGCTAGGGTTCTAAAAATTCTCTGGAGGGAACTAACTCAAACTCTGCTAGAGGCCGTTTGATTCAGAGGTGATTGCCCTATGTAAACAGAATCAAATAGCCATAGCGCTAACCAGATCACTGATATAGACAGTAAAGCATTTTTGGCAATCTTTCAAAGTTTGATGATACGGTCTATTGGTAGCGTCATGTGGTTGTACTTCGTTTTGCCGATATGCTGCTGACCTTGCCACATCAAGAGGGGCGGTCACGAAGCTTCAACATCAGACCGCAACTGCACGCAAAACTGCCATTCGAGCTCGCCGTCAAATCAGTCACTCTTCTGAGCCGTGATGGCGACTAGCGGTGATCAATAGGATCAATTTAATTTTAGTTAGGGCAAAGGGCTAATTTTTGTTGTAAGGTCACGAAAAGTCGCGAAATTTGCTTATAAAGTCTAAGCATTTTTAACGTAGTTTTTAGTTTTTCTGATATTTGCTAGTGCTCAACACTCGGAACCTGCATGACCCTCTGGATGTCTAAACACATTTGTTAAGGAAGCTGAAGTCGCACGCGACATAGGATCGTGGCCTGAATTCGTCTTGTAAGATGCCAAGTAAGACTTAAAAGGCAATAACCTAACATTTTGACAATTGCAAACAATAATTCGGAGAGTCGTTGCAAACAAGATGTCGACTGAGAAGGAAAGTCCAGCCTTTTTCGTAGAGTCCAAGTAAACGTCTGTGTATGACTTATAGGGCGAGCAATTGCTTGAACCCTAACCTGTTCCGCCAATAATTCATCTGAGGAATTTGTTTCAGTCACTTTGAAATAACCTGGTTTCTCCTTACCAGTTGTAGATGATAAAATACATAGCTTAATATAAACAGATATCACCTATAGAATAACGCATATGAAGCTATTCCTTTCAAAAAGGACAAATTTGTATTATTGATTTTAAACTTATAAGTTTTTATTTATAAATACCTCATATATACTGGCAGTATACGTACTTAAAGCCGTCAAAATTTTCCATAGCAGTTACATTATTGCTAACCTGCAGAATGGCTTTCGGGTTCTTTAGAAAGCCATCTATCCAACCGGACAGGTTTCATCTCAAATGATAACAAGCCATACTTTTGTCTTCATTCTGTTTGATGATTGCGATACAATTTGGAAATCTTGCACAATGATTTGTTTCACGGCCCCCAACATGTAACTTAACGATAACATATTCGTGTTGAATGAAATAAGGCTGTATCTTGTATTTACTATAAAATAGTACGAAAAATTCAATGTCGAAAGAAGTATTTATTTTCATCGCAGCCTCTGCCCAATAAGTTGCCCTCTGTTTCTACTAGTAGGTTTTTTTTATTTTTAGTCAAGTTTGTGTCCAGTAATAGCTGATACAAAACAACAGGCCGATACGTAAGCTAATTCCATCGTCTACTAATGTCTATCGTGTAGATATCAAATGGTATTCTTAAGTTTTTGTGTTGGCTATATGGCCTAGAGATAGTCATATGCGAGCTCGTAGTCCACTTTCATTTGGGCCAACGCCGCTCACCAATAAGCAGTAGCCTGTTACTGTAATCCAATACAACTCTTGTCACAACCGTCATCTAATTCTTTATTGTACCACAGCGTAGTACCGTGATCTCTTAGCTAATGTACACATAATGGAATCCTTGCGTCTACGTCTAAGTTACGTACGATTCGTGGATCACGTGGTTCCTGAGGTCCTGAACCGGAACAGGCAAAAAGGCGAACCTACTTCGTGACACGATCCTCTTACCCCAGCGTTATCGATCACCTTTTATCGCCTCGAACTACAGAGATAATCAAAGAGTGGTACAGAGTGTCGAGTGTCGTCTCTATCTGTTATATACACACACACCGAGAGACAGACCTACGGTAGAAATCGATCCTTAATTATTAGTGTACTGTAGCTGTTTTACACTTAACCTACCACAAGGCAACTATATCTATCCATGTCTACCTTTAAGAGGCCAGCTGCAATTATTAACTTCGTTGAGCAACGGAGATCATCAATGAGCCATGTTAGCCTCTGCTAAGTAAGTTACTTCGTTCTTGATAATTGTTTCTGCCACGCATCCATATGTGGGTGCCTTTTATTTCCATAAGCCTTTCCGCGTAATGCCCCCGGGCTTCTTCCTTCGTCTGATGGAAGGGGAAGCTATATAAGGCTGTGGTTCGAGTCGGTTCTTCAATAACTATTTGCCTTACATTGCGGCGGCCCCTATCAAGTAATAAGGTTGCATTTTGGGGGTAGCAAGCCGCCATGGCGTTGGGTAGAGTGCTTGTGCATGCGTTATTGTTTGCGACCCGACTGCAAAAGTCGACATTTGAATCGACAGAGGTATGTGCAAAGGAGAGAAAATATGGTCAGAAAATTTATAATTCGCATTATTTTTTACCGCCGTTTCTAAGATTAATTTTCTACCACCCTCAAAACTTTTTATGACAAGTCGCCGGACTAAATCAGCATTGTGTATTGTTTAACGACTCCTTGCATAGTGCGCAGAGGATACATCATGTGAACTTGTACCGTTTGCTGGGAACATGTAGACCTTGTAAATGAATAATGTTGTAAATGGATGGTTCTTTAATAGAATACTGCCTTCATCACTTGGATGTTCCTGCTAAGAATCAGAGTCTACATTGTGTGCTTGCCAGTATATGAACTTGACACGCCGCAAGGAGTCCGTGATCAGTGTCGCTGCTCAAGCAACGTCTAGCCTTTTCTATGGCTAGATGCCGAGATCCTGACGTAGAAATTTCAATCTAACGGCACTATAGTGAAATTGGCCATCGAACAACCTCTTGCTTAGAGACGCTTTGGTGTTTTTTGCTTTCTAAAGGCCGTTTTATGATGCCAACTTGCTACTAATTAGGGGCCAACATAAACCGTATGGTGCACTCCGCTGAACCCGTAATCTACACATTAGATATTTTATTACAGAATGATGCTAATGAATTATCTTATTAGGTCCATTTTTGCTCTAATAGGTAATTCCTCTAAATAGGTAATCAGCTTTTCTCTAATCTAAAGGCAGTGGTACATGTCATAAGATACAGCCAATTTTAAAACTCTATTCGTTACGCATAAACGATTTTGCCCTTTGACCAATTTGTTTGGTGACTTAAATAATTCTTATTCTCCTGTTAAGAAAAGACCTAAGCTAGCTTCTAAAATTACTTCTCTAATTAATTCCTTTTGGAATGAAACCTCATAGACTCAATTCTGCATACGGTATATAAATCAAAAAAAAAAAAAAAAAAGAAAAAGACGATTGTATCGTGAAGGGATTCACATTAGTTTCATTCTGCGATAGGGCCTGCCTGAACTTGTCTGAACTTGTAGCCATACTTAGCTAATAAAGCAAGACAAGCGTTCAAAGCACAGAAAACACTTTACGCGATTTGGTACTGATTGAACGTAATAGCCTGTAAACAACGAAGCTAAATATAAAGAAAGACGGCACGTTTTTGACGGCTGATGGGTAGGAAAGGAAAATCCATAAGACCCATTATGTGAATTGGGTGCGTACATAAAAAAGCCGTCTTTCAATAATAGGCTCGCATTGGTAGTTAGCATTTCGCATTAACATTCGCTGAAGTACCGTCTTTTTTTTTGTACATTCCGCAGTAAAACTGAAACTGGTTACACATGATAATTCGAATCTTTAGAAGAATTCGAGGGATCTGAAGTACACCAAATTTGATCGGTCGAGGCTTAGAGGTATCCTGTTTTGTTAATGTCGCACCTGAGACAGTGTTGTTCATCCCGGGATATCTGCGCTGAGAGATTTCAGTGAAGATGTTTTCCACGCAAAGCCAAAACGACGCTGCTTTTGACTGGCTGCATTTATAAGCTGAAAACGTTTATCTGAAAAGTATAAAACTATTCTATTAATATGACTAAGAATAACCAACTTGGATTTTCGCCCTTTTTAAATATTCAAATAAAGTACTTTTATTTGGCTTGTAAAGTATTCATCTAAAATTTAATATGACTCCTTATTAAGTGCGTCTTCGATCATATATGTTCTGAAATAGGGCAATTAAACGAATACGAACAAATTTAAACAAATCTCTTTATGAATTAGTTCCTGTTTTTTTTTTTGAAAATAGTCATCCGTTTCATTACATTAAGGCTCAGAGTATAAGAACGAGACATCATCTTACGGATATTATAAAAAAACGTGCAACAGTGCATGATATGAACGAGAAAAGGGTCATTGCTAAGGATGAGAACATTTCTCTGACAAAATATTCTAATAGTGACAGAGGATCAACATCTTCACGCTTCTACTGTTGACCGATTTCAAATCATTACTACCATTAAGCAAACGTACGCCGCATACGATATCTACATATGTGAATAAGCATTGTATTCCATTTTCGGTGCTTCTACAGACATGCGTACGGAGACGGCCTTGGTTATGACAATCTGAGACACCTATCTTATGACTGGGTATCTGCGCCGCTCTGAAATTTGTAACGGTCACAATCTCAGCATCATAAGCCGTTTTTAATAGCCAGAACCAAGTCACTGCGCAGGAACCTGGCCGGCTGTAAACGCCAACTTTAACGGCCAACTTTGAATCCGACGTGGATATCTGGATAGCAGCGGAGTTTCTGTTGGGAGAGAGCGTGTAATGGCGCAAAAAAAGGCAGCCCACAAAGATCGTCAGAAAACGAATGGTGGCCTATGCACATTCGGTACTGTAGATGAAACCGCAGATCCACTATGATGTGTGCGATTGAGTTTCCGTATACGGGATGTCGAGAAAGAATCTTTGCAGAATCCGAAAACGACCATTGTTAGATAATACAGCGCGGCCAAAGGTAGTAGCTGAAGGTTTCTGTAGAGTTTATGTACTTCTACATAATAGCTAAAGCTAGGAAGTTCTGCTTTGGTATGGTGCCCGCGACTATTCTTGAACATATGACTCTTCGGCGGTTCTGCCGTAGAAGTGCAATCGCTCGTGGTACCCTTTTCGGGCATTACTGGATTTGAATACGTTTTACAACGAGAAATTTGTATAGTTAGCTAAAGCACGCAGTCGACGCTACAAAGTAAAGGGGTGCGGTCACATCAAACTTTATTACAACTCCTTGCAATAAACGTGCCATACAAGAACGATCTTTAATAATCTGACTACTTAAAAGGCTGCTTTGCGGTACCACTGCCCAGAGGGACTACATCTGTTGCTACTTACTCCATCTATTCAAAGTACGCATGGTGGAATACACAAGAGAAATTCCCTAAAATGTTAAAAAAAAAAAGATTATTTTTATCTTTTTACAGAAAAAAAAAAGTCATTCGGAGATATTTAATGAAAAATTTTTTTTCAGACTCTATATAGTTTGTAATTTTAGCCATTGGCGCTCAGAACTAATGTTGGGATAACTGCTGCTAGAGTAGTGTAAGCTATACAGAAATGTCTGAAAGATAGCAGATAGCCCGAGTCATATGCCTAAAGCACGCTTTCTCGTAGCATTTCTAGATTCATAGTCTCAACATTGTCGACATAACCGACAACTATTGGTCTGCATTGATACTTCGTAAACTAAGCTTTTTTCGTTGGTCACACGAGGCAGGGTTAAACGATGATGCTAGTCATCAGCTCACACTTTAGTTCTCTTCGTTTGTCCTCCTTTTCATTCAGATGGAACAACTGGTGCATGAAGGAGACCGTTCATTCATACTACGAATCGATGACACATCCAGTAGTCCCAGGGACGATGTATTTAAGGCGACTATCGCATCGATTTTTATAAATAGTGACGATCACGGATTCGATGCGAAGGTAGTGGTACCAGCGATCGAAATGGCTATCAGAGAAGCGAATAAAATATTTAACCGTTCAGTTAGTTTCAACTACGTAGCACGGATCTCGAATGAAAATTGTGACCAGAACACTCTTGGTGGGTTAGCGGCCCAGCTCTATTATCGATACAATGTGAGCGTTTTCATTGGACCCGGTTGTGAAATAGCGCTTGATCATGTGGCACGCATGGCCGCATTTTGGAACGTGCCTTCATTTAGCGCAGGAGGCATTGACCAGCGCTTTGTGAGGAAAGATATTTATAGTACTTTGACCCGAATGTCATATTCGGTTGATCGTATAAGCCTGTTCCTTCTCAAGATACTAAAGGAATTTGTCTGGCACAACATCGTTATACTCGTCGATGAGTCTTCTTTCATCGACGCCAGTACAGCGATCTCTCTTGAGAAGCTGCTCGCATCGCAGAAGCTGTTGGGGGACTTGGGCGAAAATCACGAAGTGTTCCCGGACAAAGTATTGTTCAATGGCTCCGACAGTACCGCATCAATCTCATGGAAGTTGAAGCTGGCGAAAGACAAAGCTCGTGTGTTTCTTATCCTCTCGAAAGCCGAAGCTCTTCGGCGCGTACTCCTCGTCGGACACGACCTCAACATGAACAATGGGGAATTCGTTTTCATCAACGTTAACCTGCTGGGAAACGCCGTCCGAAATAACCTGACGAAGGTTCTTAACGAAGATTACGACGGAAACTTAATGGTACTTACGCTTTTTGAACTGTGCTGCTATATGAACAATTACTTAACGAGCTCGTAATACTTTTTGCTTGTAATTAATATTTCTGAAATGGCTTTATCTAAACTAATGGCATATTTTTCATACCCTTTGCACTAAATTAGCATAATTTTCGGGTGTTGTCAACAATCATTGTCCAACGTATGAGGGTGATGTCACTAATGCAAGAAGCGATTTTTCCCGATGAATGAGTTTCAGAAGGTAAAAGAGATGTTCAGCTATGTAATGGTGGTAAGCGCCATGGTCCCCGAAACTGATCGCTTTCGTCGCGAATTCAAAAACGACCTGATTGCCTTTATGACGTACAACATGAAAAAATATGGCCTTACAGAGATTGTCAGAAAGGTAGGACGTTAATCTATAGTACGGCTCTATGCCCCTTTTTGCATAACCCAAAGTGCAAATGTTTATTTACTCCACAGGCCCTAGTCGATCTCTACGAACTGCAAATCTACGGACAAGTACTCCCTTTACGGTTTTCCACATTCTGTGTGGATTGACCATATGAATGGAAAAAAATATTAAACACTTGCGTCGACCTTAACTTCTGTCACAAACGATAGTTCCGATTGTAATAGGGACTACTTTTATATAACATGTTTCATACCGCTCGCATTGTCTCCTTCTTGCACATAAGTCCAACACAGATGACGCCCTACAGTAGACCAATGTACTTATGTAATCTACGAAGTATCAGATAATTTGCTGGCTCCATGACAATTTTTTCCGTTCCTTTCGCCTAACAAGATAGAATGATTCGGTACGATGTTATATATTGATGTGTACCCTATTGACTGGACCACATCTCGTGCTGACAGTCGGCCATTTTCTTTGCGACTTTTTTTTTTTGTATAACCAATATTTCAGGAGGAAATTACTCCTGTCGTTGCTGCATTCTACGACTGCGTAATGCTCTATGCGCTATGCTTGAACGAGACATTAACTAACAAGGGTAACGCATATGACGGGAAGACAGTTGTTAGAAACTTCTGGAATCGATCACTGACAGAAAGTAAGACGACGGGTGGAACGTTTACTTGCTTCTATTTATGTTATTATGTTGTATTAGAATTGCAAATAAAGGCTCCAATGACTATTTCTACTGATATCAGCATAATCGTCGATAAAACAAAAAAGCTGAGTTTTTAATCGGTTAGCCGCTCGGTGTGGTGTTCTTACGACATAAATAGTGAAAAGAGAGCAAACTCAGAGCCAAAACAATCACCTGCGTGACCCAAATTGAGGAACGAATCAAAGTTAGATATTTCGGATATAATTGACCATTCTGTGATAAATGCCCTCAAAACATCAACATGTCCACTGTTAGAGTGATGTCCTGCTCGTTCGGATTTTTTTTCCTATACGTTCTTTATTTTTTCCTTGTATAAAATGTCGTGATGTTTTTCAGTCTTTTTAAATTTACATTGCTTGTGTTTGCGCTGTATCATAATGCGCATTTGCCTTTACAGCCGAACAAAATAGTGTCGGCTTTATTGGAAATATCACGCTGGGCCCCAATGGGGACCGAGAGGCGGACTACACCCTTCAAGTATGGAGAAGCCCCAAACTAGGATTTCAGGTAAATGCAAAGCCATCTATCTACCAGTTTATGATATGAGAAAATACGACGCAGTTTGCACCAGCGGTAATGTTTCTAATTTGATTTCCAATTGACGTCCTTCCTACGTGACTGCATCTAGGTGGTGGCTCGCTTTATGGGCACTATTCAGAAATTCGACATGATGCGGGGAAAAGACTTCATTTTTCCGCGAGGAATTCCGCTCAATAGACCTCGTTGCGGCTTCAAGGGTGATCATTGCCGTGACGATTTCCTACGAAATCTTATAATATCAGTTGCGTCAGGCTTCTCCGGAATTATTTTAATCGCTAGTATAGTTAGTAAGTGTAATCCGTTCACAAAATCCAGTTTATCCTGAGTACTCGAGACATCACCATTTAGGCTGTCATACCTGCTACTAGCTAACTGTCAAATCGTTCAATGGGGTCCGAGAAGCCAGCACCGGGCTGTCGAAACATGCACAATATGTCAGTCATGCTTGTTCTTCATAAGCTGCGAACTTTTGTATAGTATCTATTAAAATATTTTAAATTTGACAGTTTGAAGGATGAATAGGTATATCAAGTTAAATTAAGCTTGGGGTATTTCCAGCAAAAAGCTTGGTTCCGGGTCCTGAATGCAGGATTAAGGACGCTAAAGAGTCATGCTGTAACAGGTCTCACACCCGCTATCCGCCGGTGGACTTCATACTAATTCCTGTTATTGTTGTTGTCTATTTAGCTCTCATAATCGGCCGTAAACTGAAATACGAATCCCAGCTGGCTGATATATGGTGGAAAATTAGCTATGAGGATCTGATTTTTTCCGATAGGAATACGGACAAAAGTCGAGGATCCCTGCCATCACAAGGAACCTCTTCAGTCGCCAGTCGATCTGTACGTAAAGTTCTGTTCAACTGTTTAGCTTATCTAAGTAAACGATTCCTACAGATCATTATTTATACATAATTAAATAAAACATTATACGCATTTTAGTAAAGCATACACAATTATATCAATCGGAGTTTCCAATAAAACCTTTACAGAGTGCCGCAGAATCGAACTTCAAATCTACGTCGAACGTTAGCACACTGAACAATTTAAACCTCTTAGGTATCAGTGTTGCCACATATAAGGTAAGTAGGATCAAAACAAACTTGAATTCCTAATAAATAAAGAGAAATTTATTATATTTTATTCTTATGATATCGAACGTAGAGTGTTTACCTTGAAGTTAGTGAAGAAAATCCGTCATCGACTAACGTTTTTAATCCCAAAATTTGTAGTTTTTTTTAACTGGCCTTAAATCCTTCGCCTTTGACATTCCAGCAAATTCGTGTTGCCGTTAAATCACTCGACATAAAAAAGCTTCACATAAGTCGGACTTTGCTGAAAGAAATGAAAGAGGTAAGGAGAATCAGAATTGCGACGAGTAACGTACATACAGATAATTCAAACAATTACTCTACAGCTCTTGGAAGAACAATGAAAAGGCGTTATCTTACTGAAAAGATAAGGCATATATTCATCTCCCAACTGCATCCGTAGAAGTTATCTGAGATAGATAAACGTTTTGCCACGATCTGAACGTGAACCACTGTTTGATAAATTAATTTAATATATTTTAATATTTTTATTTGAAAGTTCATATAAAGTTGCTCTGCGGTTAATCTTAATTAATGGTACAATGCATCACTACCACAGTAGTTAAACGACGCGTTTACCTAGGAGCCTCCGGTTTTTCTACGTTCGACGCCAACGAAAAAAGTGGGAAATTTTTGCCTTGGTAGCGTTAGGTAGACGCACAATACAGCTGGGGTGGTTGACAAAAGTGAAGCTCTCCGCCATTGTGCGGTTTGCTAACCTAACAATTTTTTTGTTGTTTGTCTAAAGGTGCACGACCTTAATCACGAAAACTTGGTGCGATTCATTGGTATATGCCCAGACGAACCAAATCTTGTCACGGTTACAGAGTTGTGCACACGAGGAAGTCTTAGGGTAAGCTCAAACACGCTTCCGGCGATAGGTCAACTTGTCATTAATGTCTTGAAAGCCTCCAGTGTTTACGATATGATGAAGTGCATGACTCCTGCAATTTTTCCTGCACACTTTTCATTAGGTAATGAAAATTCCACATTAGTAGCTAGAAAAAGACCTTTATTATTATCGTCGTTATGAGAAGGCCAAATAAGGGCATATGGACTAAAAACGAAACATCGTTCTCTGCAGGATATGCTGGAGAATGAATCCATGAATATCGATTGGATCTTCAGATATTCGATGATCTCCGATGTGATCGAGGTATGAGACGGCACCAATTGAGCTTTTTTTGGTTTCCTTTTACTAATTTTGTTATAAATGCAGACCAGATGGAGAGGTTTCACAACGCAGGACCTGCCCATCTGTGTGTCGGCAAGCGTACCAGTTGTCCAACAGGACAAAAAAAAAGTATTATTGAAACCTATTTTAAAAGTATCATTACAACGGCAATAAACTACTAGCCGGAGTATTGTCTAGT
>NW_019211457.1:43639608-43720051 GCF_002443255.2 Varroa destructor
TATATACATACATACATACATACACAAACACCAAGTACGTGATGAACTTCCTTACAGTCTGAATTCGATTAAATTCGGTTTATTTACCTTAGCTGATGGTGGTTATCCTCTGGCAGACGACAGTGAACCTAAATTATATTTACAGCAAAGTGAATTGAACTTCAGCTAGTCGGTCAGGCTCATCTACAACTATCGCAGACAGACCCGTTACTTAGCAGTATTTACTTTGAAGCACACGCCACTCGTCTGACCGCCAAATAACTATATGGGCCTTTCATGTATCCAACTATTTGTTCACGAAGACCATGGCCGCGTAGACGTTCAGCCTCTAACCAAATGCGAATCAATCATTTAAAATGTCGATGGACTATTTCCGAGATGGATTGTAACACAAAACCAGACCTATAAGCTCTCAATCGGAAGAATAATCTCAAAGTAATGAGAGGACATCGTCGTAAATAGAAATGTTATAGAAGTACGTTTTGAAGACCGATATTATGGCAAGGACCTTTTAATCAGAAAATGAAGAACAACTTTGGAAACACTACTTGACGAGCCCAATTTTGGCTTAATTGTAATGATTCTGTTTCCATTCTTTCACACACAGACCGGCACATACTCCTGAGTCTAGTGGGTGATAACGAACGTTAAACACATTCAACGTCTCCATATATATATATATATATGTATATATATGTATATAAGGACATCAAAACATTGATTGACAAAGATTGTGCCCGCAAAGTAGAACTTACAGATGATTAAGTGATGATAAACTCTGATTTCCGTTTTTCAAATTAAATTAGGTTTTTTCTACCATCCAATAACACTGCTAACGCGTATTACGCTGCTTCCTTCCATGTATTTTGCTCTATCGAGTATTAGTGGTTGGGCCTGTTGCTTCAAGAATCGTAAGAGATTGAGGACTTGATGAATACGATGTTACGCACCGAGCGCCTTTGTGAATAGACGGATAGCGAGACGAAAATCAGCCCTTCAAAATGTCAAAACAGGACCGCTGCGGGCCTCCTTGCTTAGTTCGTGTCTAGTAGAGAAAGGTCGACTGACTAATCTCTAGCTCAACATTATACGATAGAGGGCTGTAGCTGGAACATTGCCGAGCTAGAAATACGGAATAAGTAGAGACCGAAGCGAAGCAAATAATACAAAAGCAGTCAAAAAGGAAATAAAGGCACACAGAAACGTAAACATTCACACAGATACAAGGATAGACAAATAGACCGACTTTGAGCACACAAACCATTAAGCAGTTGGAATAACACTGCTACAAGACTTCAGCATACAGCAACTGTTAACATATGCACGAACGCTCATGGACGTACGTACATGCACCGATGCAGGTAACTCGTAATGATCTAGTTAAGTGTGTAAAACGCGGTGGATCGCTTTACAAGCAGATCAAAGTTAGGCATAAAAGGACAGATAATAGATAATATAATAGTAACTCATAGACATACATCGATTAGCCACTAATGATTTGTAGTTTAAATCAACCAGCGGCTATAAGTTGCATTTTACGGTTCTACGGATCTAAAGGTGTACGAAGTAACGGTTCGGAGCTTTACATTTTTTAGTATTGGTTTAACCCTAAATCAGTGACGTTCTAGACTGATTAGGTTTTCATCCTCTATACCGTGCAGTAATGCTGCAGCAGTCGATCGAGCCCACTCAAGCATTAGTTAAATTCAATCGGTCTCCTGCTACAAGCCGGCTAGATCAGGGAATTTTTTCTGATGACAAGACGAGGATTCTAAAAATGTACAATTCACAAATGCCAAAAAAGCACAATTTGTATTTTTACTGGCCGTTATCTATATATCGTGTAATAGGCATGCGATATTTCATATATATACGCGCTGTCGAAGGAAAGCGTAGGCGAGGTACTAAAGGTACATATGTGCTATCCCTAGGTAGATATCTATATTTGATCTTTTGAACTATAAACTGTTATGCTGTTGTTGTTGTTGTTGTTGTTGTTGTTGTTTTTGTATTCGTCGTACTCAGGGCATTCACTTCCTCCATAATTCTTCGATTGGTTTCCATGGACGACTAAAAAGCACGAAATGTGTTATCGATAGTCGCTTCGTCGTCAAATTAACCGATTTTGGCCTTCCGTCGTTGGCGGAACAAATTCCCGAGCCGGACATCAAAAATCTGAGTATGAGAATTGTCGTTTTTTCCGTTTACGTTATTACGAGCCATTCCTATGAGTTTTCAGTGAGCAGGCTATCAGTATAATTAATACTGTAACCATCAGTAGTCGAGTCAGAACGATACAAACCAATAAACATGTTTCAGGAACGTATTTCTGGACTGCGCCGGAAATTTTGCGCAGCCGCAATCCCCGACTGAATGGAACCAAAGAGGGAGACATCTACAGTTTGGCTATCGTGCTTCAGGAAGTGATCACACGCTGCGGTCCATTTGAATCCATCGAGCGCCTAGGTAGGGCCAAGGTCAACCTCGAACCAGAAGGTTAGTAAACCGTTCTTTACACTTAGTTTCGAAGTATGCATTCTCTGCGTGAATTTTTACTCAGTATATTTTGGGGCGAGCCAAGCTTCCCTTTAAATAGCAGAGTCGTTTTCTGATGACCAGAAATTCTTGATCGTGTCAAGATGGGCGTGGTGCCGCCCTTCCGGCCTGAGGTATCGGCAGATGAGTGTCCACAAGAACTTCTGCGTCTCATGAAGCACTGCTGGGCTGAAAATCCCAACGATCGTCCGCTGATCGCAGAGGTGAAAGCTCGCATTAAAAAGATCACCAAGTACGTACAAGTAGTCCTTTGTCTATATATTCGATTACAAATTATGTACTGAACAGTGAAACGGATGTATTTCTTTGAGAGCACTTCAGCCCATGACATAAAAGCTAGATTCAAGTTGCAAGAGGTTTCACGGTCATTCCACGTTAGGGCCACGCTAACAGCGTTTGCTTGCACAAACTCTTCTTGGTTTATTGGGACGTCCGCAGGGGAATGTCATCGAAAAACTTCTTTGACAACCTCCTCCAACGAATGGAGCAGTATGCAAACAATCTCGAATCCATAGTAGAAGAGAAAACTCAGTCGCTCATTGAGGAAAAAAAACGAACCGATGAATTACTCTACCAGCTTTTACCAAGGTAAGTAATCGGCCTGTGGGGCATATACGTACTCTCCAATGTTAACAATTACAGCAAGCATGTCCATTGCCAGGTACGTAGCCGACGAGCTCAAGAAAGGATCTCATGTCCAGCCAGAATCCTTCGAAGAAGTAACAATTTTCTTCAGCGATATCGTAGGATTTACAACACTTTCGTCGGAAAGTTCCCCGCTTCAAGTTGTAACACTACTCAATGATCTCTACACAATGTTCGACGCTGTTATCGAGCAACACGACGTTTATAAGGTACGAGGTTAACGGTTTTTGACGGCCCTTGCCAAAAAGATCATAGGTGATAAGAATTCCGCCACTTCTAGAACAAAAATCTTCGAAGATCGCGGTTCGTTCAGGTAATAGAATGAGACTTAAATTGCGTTGCATTTATTGGCGTAGTTCATTGATATTCTATGGAATAATGGCCTCTATTAATGCTTACTATCTAGTTTTTTTCGGATAGTAAAATGTATCCAATTTAAATAGCAGGCTACAGCATTTAGGTGTAAAATTATATAGAACTGAACGCTCGTTTCCTACATATATGTTCGCCGTAATTGAATAAACATCAATAATTAACAGCTCTTTCTTACTCTATAATGTTTTGTAGATAAGCAAATCGAACGTGAATAGTGTACGGCTGAGCCCTGGAGAAAAAAAAATATAGATAAAATACATGAGAGAAAGATGATCATCTTTGTGGATTAGAAGATTATCATTTTTAGCATATACAGAGTAACTTCCCACGCTCGCGGGTTACTGGAGGACACTGGTTGATCAGTTGGTTTTCTCAACAACAAAAAATACAAGCCTACCCACAGAATTCGGTGAAAATGCAATTTTTGTGTCTGATTTTCGAATAGGTCGAGACGATTGGCGACGCCTACTTGGTGGCGTCCGGCGTGCCCATACCCAACGGAAATGAGCATGCACGAGAAATAGCCCGAATGGCTATATTACTTCGTGAGAACTTGACCACATTCAAAATTCGGCATTTACCCAAGCGGAAGCTACAACTGAGAATTGGCATTCATTCAGGACCCTGTGTAGCTGGTGTAGTTGGTCTCAAAATGCCTAAATATTGCTTATTTGGCGACGCAGTAAATACCGCTTCGCGTATGGAGACGACGGGCGAACGTATGTTGATTAGGTTAACCTTGGTGGCCTGTTCAAGGAACTTAACCTGGCTGTTAGCGGGTTATTTTTCGTTTCGGTTAAATTTTGATTTTCGAAATTATTTTTTCAACAAATAAAACATTTACTGCGTAGTAGCCTTACCGTATTCTTACTTAGTATTCAGTTGTGATGTCAGTTTTACAAGCTGATAGTTCTTTTTAACCAAATAGATTGAGTGCCCTAATGGGGCAATACCTAAACAATTTTGACGGTTAAGCCAGTGAGTGCGTTGGGGCAAAGACACAGTTGTTCGTTATATATTTTCATTGTAAATACTAACTTACTTAACGATAACCATTAGCAGCGATGAAAATTCACATTAGTAAAAGATGCAAGGAAATACTGGATGGATTCGGATCGTTTGTCTCTACTCTTCGAGGAGACGTCCAAGTTAAGGTGGGTGCCCGCTTGCAATCAATCTTTCGTGTCACTGTGCTAAATAATATCATTTGAATAGAGACTATCTGCTTGCGTAAATAGTTATTGTGAGCAACTTTGCCATTGCCTTGCAGGGCAAAGGGGTGATGACAACATACTGGCTAGATTCCGAGCTCGGCCGAAGATCTACGAAGAGTATGGCTCCCCAGGTTGATCAAGTGATCGCTAACGTGCGCGCTGAAATTGAAGCTGATGTACCTTCTCTGACCCAAGAAAACATTAACGAGATCAACAAGATCGTCAGTTCTTAAAGCTGTACCAGAAATACGTTTCAAACATAAACAAGGCTACATTTTCAGACGGGAGCGTTATACACCCCAGCCGTACGCACGAAACAACTTTCCACTAGCTTATAACTGAAGTGTATTACACAGCCGTCCTCAGCACACATTTGTCATATAAAATGATGACAGTGCTTTCCCGTTAAAGACCACAAGTTAGGCCAGGACATAAGCGAGTCGCTGAAATACGCCTTTTTCGACGTGGTCCTAACTTAAAGCGTCTATTTATTCATTAAAGCGTCTGTAATGAAGAATAGGTTGCTTTTAATTCCAAAATGGAGGAATATGGTGAATTACGGTTCATTTTAATTGAATCATATTTTTGATTCTTCTGAGAAAGAAATTACCTTATTTCCGAATTCGTATAGTTAATGAAATTGATTATCGTGGACCATTTACCGGCCTGCCGGCGAGATTCAAAATAGAAGAATGCAGCTGATATTACGCCGACTTGGACTAGCCATTAAAACGAAAAAAACAGATGCATTCTTAATTAGTATGGCAGTACTTGTTACTATTACCCTAGACTATTAAATATGACGAAACGCTTTAGACAATTGTTTTATACGGTTTTTAAATAATAATCTCCATACGAATATGGATCACAGCCACTCGCCAGTGGTTAGCTACAAAGAGATAACATAAGTTAGTCAACACCCCAAAAACATTTAAAAAAAAAAACCATATCTTGGGCTAGGTAAAAAAAATCGACCGTATATTTCTGCATCGCGTTACATGCATACGTTTTTCGGATATGGGTGATTTTTCACCTAGATAGAAAATCGGTTAGCATACGGTATACACACACTAACTGTCTTGAAGGTCGAAAAAAAAACTCAATAACAACATCGTGTACCAAACAAGCCGACTAGTTAGTCCAGACACCGTTTATCCACTTATATGGTGCAATCTCAAACGGTTTCTAGCTTACACATTAATCTTGTACGGAGGACATGTCACCGGACAAACTCTGTCGAGATTTTGTAAAATGTTAGCGGCCGCCCTATATTTGTATATTTATATGGGAAAACATCCATTTGTTATATATATATATATATGTAGTTGTAAGGGAAATGATAAATTACTGGGTAATAATAATACGATATTGAAGATGTCTGTCTTTTCAGTGATATCATATATTTAGATAGTAACTTTCAACCGGTAAATTAATACACTTTCTTCATTATCTAGGTAGAAAATTCGAAAATTGTGTATTTCAATATTCCTTCTAGGGAAAATAAAATTTATTCTATATCAATTTTAAATCATAAACAATGAACACCTATCATAAGATTCCAATAGGCACGTTTTTAATATAACACAACGACACTATTTAAATGAAAAATGACTTAAACCTTACAGACATCCACACACATCGGAAATTGATTATTTTGTTTAACAATTGCCTCAGTCTGCCCTATATTTGTGGCTACGACACAGGAAATACAATCGCGCAAATGTATTTGTCCTTTCCAAAGTCTATGACATTTATATAGTATATTGACTTTCAGAGTACTAAATTGTCTAACATTGATCCTTTACTATTCCATTTTGCCACGTAGTACGATGTAATCATTGTGTAACCACATATATTCGTACGCTAGCAAAAGCCTTATTAATGTCACACGCCCGACCTAGTCGATGCCCCCCTATGTTATTCATAGCCATATCTCTTATGCAATGAAAAAAATCACTCCATGATTATAGTAGAGTACATTACGTAAAGACTTAGCGTGAAAGCCATGTTTCGGACGACTATTTTTCACGAAACGATGTCAGCTGTCATATAATGAACGGAATCGACTTTTAATAGTCGTCTATAGCGCAGTAACAATCCTTCCAGTTTTAGAGGATCGTAGAAAAGACGCCTGCCAGTCTTACGTTTGACATATTGCGTACTGTGCATTGCACTCCGTTTGTTTTCGATGTGAACGAACATCTCGGGTGTACCGCGAAATTTAAAATACAGTTCGGCAATGGCAGTGTCGAAGTGCAACAAGAACAACAACAGTACATACAGCGCCTCTATAGTAACTAAACTTCGCATACAAACTGTAAGGTACATATAGTTTCGCATAGGGAATATCGACTATAAACTTATAAACGATTTTGAAACGTCTTATAAATTTATTAGCCAGCATATTATATTATCGGCTGACGTAAGACTTGGTTTTAATGGTTCCTTAACAGCACCGGTAGCTTGAAGACTGTATTTTTCTTACTTGGAAATATTGCCATTTACTCAAACTTGTGGCAGCCACCAAAATTTCGAAAAAAAAAATGTGCTTTGTTAAACAAAGAAAGGTGCTCCAATATACTCTGTGTAAATTCATTATTTTCTAGAAAAGTCTACTCTTTACCTTTTGACCAGCTTCTGCCTAGCCTTTGCTACAGTAAGTATATGATGTCTATTACTAGCAGTCTCATGACGCTCTGATATTCGTGCAGTCGTTTACTTCGCTCGACGTGGACTATCTTGAGCAACCCACGGTTTTGTATTCGGGCTGAACCTTCTGACGTGTTTTGCGCGTTCTCCTCTTAAAAACAAAAGAAGTTTTTTCTTTTTTTTCGGCTTGTAAGACCGAAAGCGAATATACTTAAAAGAAAAAACAGATAAGATTCTGATCTTCGGTCAGAGTTAATGCTCGCAAACTAAAGAAAAAGACGCATATAAGCACGATTTTATGTATTCCAATTGAGCTCTCGAATAATACGTACCTCACAAACAGAGGTCCTATTACAGGCTCTAAATGAACATTTCTGAGACTGGACATTTGCCCGTACTGGTGCAGAAATCTCTGCGACGAATCACACATTCGCTACGCGTGGCCTTCAATGGCCAAAGCAGGCTGTCTAAACACCTACAAGTTCCGGAATGCAATTCGAAAGGCCGCACCATCAAAAGGCCAAAGGAGCGGAAGTTCTTGAAATTCTATGTTTCGTAAAATACATAACTCGAGTGTAAATTTGTATAACATACCTCTAAACTATTGATTGATGTGTAAGCCAAATACGAATACTCCAGCATGGGTAATTATGATATTTTAGGAACTTACTTGAATAAATTACGCCGTATAAATAATACGAACCAAAAAGTAACTTTATTTTCTAATAAATTATTACTTGTCTTATTACTAACCGCATAGAAAAAGGTTCGTTTGTATCCGGACGGCTGCATCGAGACGCTTTTCAGATTCTGTAAAAAAAAACTCTGGTGACTCGAGGTAATTCGCTTCATCATTAATACTTACTAAAATATATAATTAAAACCATTGCGTTTTTCATTACAATCTAATAATAATAATATTCATACATATACCTCTCGTGTGGCTTCTATGTGTCGGGCACATGGCATTCAATGCACAATTACATAAACCGAAATATAATAAAATATTTAAGTAAATATGTTTGGAAAAAATAAATGCTTAAGTAAACAAACGCAAAGAGCTTGAACATTTCAAATAATATCTACGATACTTTGCATCTACACCGGATGGCCCACTGATGTCGTGACACTTTATTCTCGGATAGCTTATTAATATATTATAGTAATAAACTGAGTTTATTATAAACTAGACAAGCTCTCATTTGACACGGCGATTTCAGCAACAAACGTGTCCTAGATAAGCAAACACTTGATAATCAATCATACAGTTTCATCAAATCAAAGCGTACAGAACCACGCAAAAGCCTCAAGGCCACGTTCGTTACGCAACGGCGGACAGAATCGTAATACTTTTCTGTGCTGTACAAAGGTCCAACAACATCATGCTATAACACATACAATACTAACGCAGATGCTCCGTTACTTCTGCGCACATTTACATGAAAAGACTACCTTTCTAGAGCGTCAGTGATGATCAGCCATCACTTAATTGAACGACAAGGCTAATCACTGCGCGGTTGATTTTCTTATAGCACTCCAATAAGTCAAAGTCCTGAGGGCCTGCCATGAACGAGTTTATGTTGATCAGTTTTAGCCCCTAAATATTTCAAGCGTAATCGGCTAATAATTCCCCACTGTGTTGTCTGGGTCCTGCTAAATAAACCATTCCTTAACTTTAATGTGTTTAGAATGCTCGTCAATCTCATTCCCGGACGCATTTATAGAACGTGCGGCATTGTCATCACTCATAGCGTCGGTATTTCTTTAACGGCAATCTGATGATAAATCAATGTTGTTTTCGTATTACAGCCTTGTTACGCCTAGTCAGCGCGATATTTATCCGTCAATATACTATGTGATGATGATGATAGAAGGTTTTTGACACGTTCATTGAAATAGCTATTAAGGTAATCAAGTAGAGATTTGTTTGGCAGACCTAGTATTTATAGTGAATCAATTACAAGCCTTTGAATGAAGATTCACTATAATTGGACCGCTTAGGATATGTAGACACCATTCTCAGAGTAAGGTCTGTGGTTCGAAATACACACTGCACGGACATCCTCTTCGTGAGTCCTCTCTATACAGATTTAGTCTTCATTAATCTTTAGCCAAAAGCAGCCGAGTTGTTTACAATTGAAATAATAATAGATTTGTTATTTCTATAATATAATAACAAACAACTGGCAGAGTCGATTTTCTATGACAGATAAACCCTTTGAACCTGGTCCTATTTTGTAGTTTGTGTCATTTTTTTTTGTGTCAGACAGCGAGACGATATTACCCACGCTTGTGTGCTTCTTGCTAAGTCCGTTTGGTCTATATGTTTCTTACAGACAGACTTGATATCGCACGATCTCTGCTCAGGTAAATAGCCATGCGAGGATCTATTAAAGCCACCTGAGTTATTTTCAAATATTCCATTTCTAGTTTGTTAATATTAGCTTATGAACTATACGGGACGAAGGAAAATGGCATAGTTAAGCATTTTTAACGGCAATTGCCTCATTAATTATAGAAATTATTATATTAGTCGTTAGAACTGCATATATTTTTGTATTCTAAATATACGTTGCCCCTTGAACCCTCTGAGGCATAAGTGCGACTTGCTTTCAGTTTCAGCGGCATAGATATGTAGAGTTTTACATCGCAACTGTACGTTTAAGAAGTGTGAATATTTCCTTTGAAGTAACAAAAGATTTCAATCAGGAATAACGGTCCTTCACAGGAAATACTCTTTTGGCATGTATTGTCCAGTTTGCTTGTGTAACATTGCTATGTCTCAATGAAATACCGCCACGTCCGGTAATTTAATCATTTTTTAAAGGAGTTTCAACAGCGGCAGCACTGATATGCCTTCTAGTACTGTGTTTGTTTACTCTGTCCCACCTCTCTGCCTTCCAACGCGAAACCATATTGGACGGTTTATATTTTTTTTTTTTTTATTCTTTGGTCATAGATTCATTCCAAACTAACAATCAAAGTAACTGTTGTAGAGCATAATATTACAGAACGACAAGAACAACATGTTGAATAAACATAAACCAACATGCTTAAAGTCCTCCTAGATGAGCTTACTATATCTATTTATTTAGTTTTTTTTTTGATAAAAGGACCGCTAGCGTAAATCGTGTCCTATCAATCGCCCATTCAATTCCGCTTAGCTTTAGGACGCATTGAATATTATAAATGATCCAGTATATCTCAAAATCCGTACTGAATTGTCCCAGATTTTTAACATGGCATTATCCGTGACCTTGTTGTCTTTCAACTGATCATGAAATCGAACCGTTTTCCCTTGCGGTGTCGATTCGGTGAGGAAGGCTTGAACCAGCCACGGTGGGGAATTCCCTTATAAAAGTGTTGACTGGCATCAAACATAAATGTCTTTTAATTTGAACTCAGCGTAGGAAAACCCTTGCTTATAATAATAATTTTATCGAGCCGTCTCATACTATTCGTCGCTATATTAATATAGCTCGGCGAAAATTTGAAGACTCAGTGATATTAGCCACCGAAGGCGTTATGAAATGAAAAGATATTGGAGGTGCCAATCACCGCCGAAACAACTGATCAGCGAAAACAACAATCGTCGATAGAAGAATTCGTATATAAATATACCTTGTATAGAAGCTTGCATGTACATACGTCGGAATAATAAGATGATTTAATATGAGAATAGGAGGAATTTCTACTTTAAAGGCAAGAGATATTTTCTGCGTCGTGAAAGGATTTCGCGGCCAAGAATCAATAGAATCATGATAGCCTTCGCAGTAAACACCATTTGGAATCCGTCAAAATAAAATAATTACGATGGTAGGCATCCTTTTCAAGCACTGATAAAGTGACTCAATCAGACAGGGAGTTTAGTGGTGATATGGAGCCAACGACTGAATCAAATATAAGGCATAAGTATTGTAAGTCAGGGAAACATTGACTATTATAGAATAACACAGAGCACAATGACACGATTTGCGGAAAATATTAATGTCTAGCTGCTTGTTATCGTGTATAATTCATGCGAGAAGTTCCATAATCTAATACTTTGTCAAAACAAGCCAACTACACAAACTTCTTTTTGATTTGACAAGTTCTCTGTCACAATGTATTTCTCTATGTATTATCCTAACTCGAGCTTATCTATATCACAGCGAAGCTTAGCAGACGAATTCCGACGCTGCTTCCGGTCTATGTCTGAATAAGCTGAAGTACCGTTTCTTTTTCAGATTTCGCTAAGTTCAAATGCTCTGAGCGGAACCCTGTCGACTCTGGTCGGTTTTCCACTTAGAATAGTTTCTGTGTCATCATCAAAAACGATAATTTTTGTTTTTGCGGTGGATGCCGCAGCGGCATTTGCGACGGTTGGAGTGTCAAAGTGCCATGTACTTTAATGCTCTCTTGTCTAATGCAGAAAAGGAAGCCGTATGGCTATGGCGTTATCGACGTTCCAGTCCGGTCAGACGCTTCATTGGCTGCGTCGGCAAATTAACTCTTACAGAATTCTGTAAAAAAAAAACTTGGATAATAATAATAACTAAGTTGTCAACACGCAAAATGTATATTGTTCAACGTGAACCCTATCCCCTTCATGCTGAAACACAATTGTTAAAATATCAACTAATAAACAGAGAAAAAAACAGCCACTGTGCACCACATTACCTTTATAACAATTTAAAGGAGTTTTGGTTGGGCCCAAACGGACAGTTCAGAATCGAAAAAAGATATCTGTTTGAACAAAAGCATGATTTGTGGGTTTTGGGGTACTACTACAGTGCAGACTGCCTGAGAAAGTTTAGTATGCGAGCCAATTCCTCCATATAGCCCAACTAAATCAAACGAATAGGACTATTCAGCAAAAAATACCCGTCAGGCAAGCTCAAGCCTTCCTATTCAAGGAAGATCTCTTGAGGTCCAAAAGTAAATGAAACAGTGTGTTGTTTGGTAAATGGAAAGACTTATCGATCATCCCAACAGAACACAGATGTATGCACCAAGTGAGGTAAATGGCACTTGCGATTATGGCACTTGCGAGTTACGAGACGATCGATGTGGTACCATATCTAAAGAGCAGATGAACATGGTCAGGTCAGGTTTGCAAGCACGAGCTCTATAAAACTGTTCAGCTCAGTATGGATGTACATTTCTTTAACACGTGCACATTATTTCGGCTCAATGCAAACACCCAAAACGATCGCGACCTAGGCGTCTGCAGGCTAGGATCATGCCCTTCTGGTGGTATCGTTTATTTTCAATCTCAGTCTATTTTTAACGAGTAACGTACTTTGCCCCGTAAGTGCGCTATGAATCCGTAAACTTGTCAAGGATAATTTTGTTAGATCTAGTACCTGTATTCAGTTTTAACATATAACATACAAATAATTCCACTCACCTGTCCAAAAGGTTATAAATTTCACATTACCGTTTTGTCCTTCAAATATAGAAATGGACCTTCCTCGTTCCGTACCTTTGCGGACCCAGGTTACGAAAGGGTTCTCAAGAATGCATTCAAAATCTATCCGAGCCCTTAGTACCTTCTCCCAGAACAAAAGGTTAAGATGGCTTATGAACGAATTGGTAATATTTACACGAACATTTCATAGATAACGACAGACGTCACTAATTGTAGAGTATAATATGAGTACAGGATAGGAAGTTCTAAATCTCCCCACTGTTGACACAACAACGATAGGGCTCTTATAAGAATAAAAAAATCTACTTGGGAATGAAAGCGGTCTTGTTCTATATTAGTTGTGGACATATCATACCCTCAAATACTTAGATCCGCAAGCTATATTTTTGTGTAAACCAGAAAAAATTGGATGAACCAGAACAAGGTGGACCCATATTCGTCTTAGTGATGAGGAAGAGAGATCGCTTTTGTGTCTGAATCACAAGACCGTTTGTGTTTCTAATATCTACAGTAAGATCTACAGGTAAGATCCGTAAATTATGTTCTATATCTTAGCAGAGCTCCTTTACTTCTCCGGCACAGGTAAACGGTAATTCCACACAATTACCTTTGACATAACTCTACACAAAACTGTATAACGGCACGCATAAAAAGACAATTCTAAATTCGCGGGTACTGAGTTTGATTTTTTTTTCTTTATAACCAAATAAGCTTTTTCTTTTTATTTCAGTATTTAAGGCGAAGATATTTCTTAAATTGGAGATCCTTGGGAGTTGACTTCACTACCATGCAATAATTATTTTTTTAATTAATACTGTCTGCGTATCGCTATGATCGTAAATGAGCTGCGTCACATTTGCAGATTTAGTCCCACTAGAAGAGTAAGTCTGTTAGTGAGCAACATTTATATATATAGGATAGATACTTTCTTATTAATTCAGTATATATAAAACTGTTATTTCACAGCTCCACTTCAACTACCATTAAGATTTTAAGCTATGATAACAATAATAATATGAGCGCATTAATTTCAAATGCTTGTACTCCTTCGTTCAGTATTCCAAACATACTAAATAAGTTCAGATTGTTTTCGAAATAAAACGTACCAACAACGTCGCACTTTCAGAAGTTTACGAAAATAATACCTACGATGGTGGACGATCCGTTTCTACGCTGTAGATGTACACCAAGAACCTCCCTTCGGACTCCATAACATCATGTCCAACGGGTTGCCAGCTGCACCTGTACAATGAAGGGTTATGCTGTCGTAGTCGCCGTCCAAAGTTTATGCAAATAAATCGAAGATACAAATGGCTACTGTGTGGCGCGATTTTTTAATGGTCTGCTTTTCGTAATAGCAACAATAGAACTAATCGATCTAATGGTTGTGAATTATCTTCACAATGTGTTATCTAGAGATAGAGCAATTACGATACCATCTAACCGTTCGATCAGCAAATACTGCATAATTGCGACTTGATCTTCCGATAGGTCGATTCGCATGGATGAACGTGCTTCATAAATGCCTCTCTGTAAATAAATTATAGGTTTAAAAATGTTAAAAGCAGAAAATCAGCGACTTTTCACAGGTTGTTTGTGACATTTTTGCGCTTCGTCTCTGGTCCCGTGGTGCTTATCTGGAATATGTCGCAAGTGGCCAAATGATAATATTAACGTTGATTATTGATAATGGTGAGCCAAATAATTTGTGTATCAGCTGACAAATGAACTGCATGTAAACCTGTGCGGGTTTTGCGATTTTCTTAAAAATCCGTTATTTTGCCTCAATTATACTGCTTTAATGATTTTGTTCATTCGGTTAATCTTTTGCTTTTATCTATTTACCATGTTTTTTTTTAATGGAGGAAAATTCGAAATTTATTACGTTACACTATTGCGTGTTTGAATAACTTTGTATCTTTGCCGTAGCCAGGCGATACTCGTATCACGATTAAGCCGTCACCCAGCTAGCGTAACCTCGACTTCGGAGTTTCCAATATAAACCCAAGCAAATCGCACTCTATCTGTATAAAGCTAACATAAAATCCTGCATCCGTTTGGTTAATTAAATAAATTGCTTTGTTGCTATAAGTGACACACCTAGCGATAACTCAAGCGCAGACCCATTTGCTCGCCGTTATCAGTTAATAAAAAATTCATTTCTAGGAACATTCTGCAATTTCTGCACCATGGTGAACTCATCTTATTTTTCCATTGTTGTTGAATCCTTTTCATATTTTCACATATATATTACTATACACTATATATATTACTACTATACTACACATATATAATATATTACTTTGATTTTCAATTTTTCATTTAATTAGACCTCAATCGTTCATGAACGTAGCACTACTTCAGGCCTCCATTACAATAATGTAAAAACTGACCTTTTTTTTTTTTTAGATAATTCAGTTTTGTGTATATTTGGCGGAATCGTCTAAGCCTCTAAGAAACTCCTACTAAAAGAAAACACTGCTTCTTTTTTTGTTCGTCGAAAGGAAATGATAAACGATTGAGGTAACAACATTCATATTAAGTCTCAAAAAAAAAACGTAGAATACTACTTCAGGTGGATCAAGAAACACAATTAAAGCTGAATCAATTACAATCTGCAACCGATATCAGCCCTTCTAACCTTCGGGATCAATCGAATTTCGTCGCGCAATTATTATACACCATATTGATATCAACCATACTTTAAACATACATTACAATGGGAGTGCCCAGAGAGAATCCAAACAATATTTTGGCGTTCCGATACTGCCCTATATAGGCGTACTTAACGGTCAGTGTTATCTTTTTTACATATTGAAAAAACAAAATGGCGGATGGCCAAAATTGTACGAAGCACATTGCTGTATTAGCAAAAATTAGCATGCGATGGATATTTTTCAAGATCACTGATAGAGAATTAGTTGACAAGATAGCGGGCAAAATATAACCAGTAAGCTGCAGTTATTATAAGTTTCGTTCAGAATAGTGCCTGAAGTCGAAATGTATGTGCTCTGTTTCTGGTTGAGAACTATACACAGCGGCCAATCAACAGAGCTGAACCCAGAACACCAATTGATAGGGCATCATCTGCTATGTATCGATAAAATCTCCTATGGGCATTTTCTTTTTGAATGTGTGCCAAAACTCACAATTAGTTAAATTCTGCTGTAATTTTTGAGTGTCTTTGTTTGTTTATCGTACTGCCTGTTAACGTCATCATGTGGAACTAGTTTTTTTTTTGTTAGAAATGGGATTGAAACCTGTAATCTTCGAGTATGTTCCTCTGCTTCGATCTGTTACCAGCAGCTTAAGTATGTAGACTGACTCTTTATAACCTGCTCGCACCAAGTAATAACGATATCATTGTCATAATAATCATCGCGCCAAAAAGCCTCATAAGTGAACGTAGGAATCTTCTTTCCAGATACTTAAAGCGTCTCACTATCTTCTGTGTCTGATGAGCTCAGCGCAACTCTCATCGCTAATACGGGATATATAATTCATGATTTTTTGGAGTAGTACGCCTGGCCTTGTTGTTAATTGTTGCTTTAAGTGGCCCCTAGCAGCAAACGAAGTGTATGTACTATGTTCAGCTCCTAATCCAGACCATTTTACGTGTTTTTACAGTTAGTGGTCACAAGAAACTGAATAACTTGGTAATAATGCGCATCTCTTGAAGTGCCATTATATCTCTAGCTAGCAAATCCCGTCGTGGTAGAAATCAGGAAGATGATTAATTATTACTAATATGTAGAAAAAAAGAATTAAGAAAGCTATGGCACGTAGTTTCAAAGACCTAACACCGAAGAAGCTCACAAACGTTCAGCAATATTCACTTCGGTTAGACTACTAATGAGGCATTGTCGCAATGCTATACCTAGGAACTTTTGGGAGCCTACTCACCTAAAATAAATAACTATAGTAGTGATAAAAATACAGAGAAAAATTACCCAAGGTAGAATAAAGGAGATGTTAAATGCACGCACACCTGACGTTTTCCACCTTAACAATCAACTGATTAATCAATTTTCAATTAGGACAAAACTATCATAGAATATAGCAGCTAGAGTCCATTTGATTAACGCAATGTAACTTCGTGGCATAGTGGACGATTATATAGGTACAGGCAGATAGCATATAGTTTGTCAAAAATTGTCTCATTTTTTTTCACGTTCTATAGTTTCTTTTCTAGTTTTTATAGTTTCAGAAGTTGCATATATTTTTGTTAACTTCAGGTTTTTCATTTGTCGACTGCTTAATTTTAGTACAAAAAAGGAAATAATAATATTTCGACTAATATCAAACAAGTTACTCTTTATAAAATGTGTGTATTATCCTGCGATATAGTTGTTTCTCCGATAGAAAGCACTCATTACTGATACAAACCGGTCCCGCAATGATCTTCACAGTGGGTTGCCCCCGCGCCTCTGAAGAGTCAGTCATCTTGGCAGGCAGGCAGGCAGGCCTATCGCATTGGCATTAAGCGGCGTAGAACGGGCCTTTCCAATCTTTAGGTATTAATTACTCTACGAAAAGCTGATAGTTTCAGCTAAGATCGGCTGGCTTTGCTCTCAGTCCTGTGATGCACTAGATTCCTATCCATTATTGAATATTGGATAGGGTTAGCAGGGATGCTTTCAAGGGACTACGACGGTTGCTATTTACTGTAATGAGTCAAACGAATGATTTGAATAACTATTAATGATCTATGATTAAACCTCTCGCCCTGTTTGGATGATGTTGACGTGCTGTTTTCGTTGGCACTGTATGTGTGGCATCTGAAACTTTCTACTTTCTGTTCTTTTTCACTCGTTTACGCACCTTCATGAAGTGCTCAAGCCTTCGTCAGGCATGATCAGCAAACACCATACATCCACAGACTCGTGTACTCATTTGCTGATCTGTTCGTCTTGAGCTCTTTATGTTAGCATCAATGTAAGCTATGGATCTGATGCATACAAACACACAACATTTATACACCAACATTACTTACTAGATTAGCGAAGTCATTAATTTTGAGTTTAATTCAAACAAAGATTCCGTAGGAAACAAACAAAAGAAAAAAGAAGAATTCTCATTAAGACGCTCCATCTCAAATCGCTACTGATCAAGCCAAATAAGCCGGGACCTCTTTTGAGAGAGCCTTGGCCCGACACTTCGGAAAGGGTTTCGTCGATTGCACGTGTCAGTCTTTGGCCATGCTCACGTTGCCCGACTAGGTTGAGTGGGTTCATGCTTGCGAAGAGTACGACGCGACGAGAATCCCTAGTTCACCCTGCGGAACCCTATTAGCCTAACCGCCCAAATAGGTACGTCAGATGGGCAGACAGGGCTTGGGGGAAGTTGGGAATTCAACAATCGTAAGCCGCTACCTACGCTGAGGTCTTCGAAACGGGTGTGTCTTATTTGCTCGGTTTTGTTTGATCTCCGCCGGGCGCCGTTTCATAGGGATCGAAAACCCCAACATCGATACGTTAGTTATTATCTATGGTACGATTATATCTATATTTTGGTCATAAGAGCTCCAAAGCGTACTGCTTAAACTTCACGCGGCATCACCAGTGCCTTGAATTTCATTTTTCGATATGCTTTCTGATTAATCCGGTCATTGGCGGAACGGAAAGATCACTAAATATCTAAATTGTCCTTGGGTAACAAGCCTGAGGGAGCTATTGGCTATGTCATCGTTGTATTAAGGAGCTGAAACAACTTTTTTAATATCTGGCCACTGTTAAAGCTACTACCATTACCTTTAATTCTGTTTAGCAAAATTCCCTTGGGGGCGCATATTCCGAATTCGATTATTACTAGAGCTGTGTGCTGAGCGTCTTCCCTCGCTTACTGTAAAAAATATAAAAGTTATACAAAACTGTAGCAAAAAAATCTTTCATGAAGAAAACAGAACATCTCTAAAAATTTGGTGATTGCAGAAAAAATTAACATTTAGAACGACGATATCATCTGTTGGACCTACACATACGGATGGCGCAGATGGCTTGAAGATAACGGTACAAAATATCTGATAAACCTGTGGACGGCGTTCGTGTCTCACGCAGTGAGCAGGTCAATACACAATCAATTTTCGAGAAAAAATTAGGTGTGGCTGAAAGAGAAACCTAGAAGGGTCACATGAAAACGTCTTCGTGCAGCAAGTGGTTTTTTATTTCTGCGATTTCAATAAAGTATCTACTCATTTTACCTATTTGACGTTAGTTGTTTGGCCATAAATATTTTTTCAGTAACTCATCTTCAGGTTATTACAGATACTCACGTGCCAGGTAATTGCATTAAAGCGTCTTTGTCCCGGTTCTTACCAAGAAAACACGTTGGCAATAAGAGTAAACAAGATCAAACATTTTGTCTTCTAAAACACACTCAATTTTAAAAACAACATTTATTTGGCTAGCTAAATATCTTATCTTTATTCCCATTAAATACCCATTGAACCGAAATAAATAATTTGAGTTTTACGTGTGGTACTGCCGTGAGTTATTGTTCAAGATGGCTGGCTTATTCCAGTACGAAACCATGTTTCGTACCTATGCCACCTTGTTACGCTACGTTACTCGTTAATGGTATTATAAATTAGATATTACCGTATCCAGCGCTTCGAAATCTACGTGACTGGTCCTGTTTTTTTCTGAAACGATTTTTATTGCTACTTTGGGTCCTTCTAAGGTCATATAGATTACAGGACGTGTGTACAAAACAAGGAATTATCTTTTCATTTCGCAATGTACCCTCTAAAACGCAATTATTTAAGCCTATCTAAAGCCACAAATATCAATGGAATTCAGCCCTGGAATTCTAGACGGAGCGCACGGCCGGCTTCCGTTTTTAGCTTCTGTTGCAATATTTGTATGTTTGTTTTTAATATAATCCTACGGATAATACTATCGGGTGTAGGATTTATTCTAGTTCAACTTTAATTGGGAAATTCCGATTTTACCAACTCTTCAATTCTAAATAATATTTTCGCATTTTTTCGTAATGGGTAATTAAAGGAATCAGCATTCAATTTTTGTCTTGCCCCATTTCAAACTGATCGAAATAGTAATGCGCGTCTATTGCAGGGACATCATTCGGTCAAGCAGGTTCTGATAAGATTTATGTCCGCTAACTTCATATATGAATGAGAAAAGCATACTCAACTAATGTGTATATATGTCTACAAGCTACAATTGCATTCTATTTTTGAAGCTGTCGACAAAGTACGCGGTTTCAGGATATATACCGAGCTTTTGTTCACGAGCGCAGTCCGTTTCGGGGGTGTCCCGCCAACAACAATGTTCGTCGCATTGCTGGCCATCTCGGTCACTGCGGGGTTACGAGAGCTCTCCTGTCACAAATACAAGAAAACGTCTTAATCATTAGTACAATAACGGTGAGTTTCGACGGCCGGAAATATTCGAAGCAACTGATTCGGTGGCACACATCCTGTGACGTTTCAAAAATTCCGCGCAGCCATCACTGACCAGTCTGTATTTTCGTGACGATATCGTCTTCACGGAGAGATGCGATTCATACCGTAAATCGTTATGTTTAAAATTTTTAGTATCTTTTTCGCATCTCGGCACCAGAGTCGATTCCATATGTAATGCTCCGAACAGTGCCGCTTGTATCGCCAACGATAGATAATGATACTGGTGTCTTCACTAGTTCTGCTTGTATCGGTACAATATGTACGCAAAAGCAATATACTGAACAATAATCGTATAATAAATGTTAAATATGCACGTAGATGACCAGCGCTCGGGTCTATATGAGGAAACTTGAACTTCGTTCAACATCAACTACAAGATTTTTTTCGTATTACCTCAGGTGACTGCATCCATTGCGACAGCCCATTCATTACTCGTATACCTGCTGATTACAGTGTTTTAATTATTTTATACCTGGCACGGGTCTTTTTCTCCTTCAGTGCATCCCGCATACAGCATCGTGTCGCTGAAATACCAAACTAACTATCTAACCAGAACCTCAAATACAACTAAGTACCCCCGCCGCAAATTTTCTCTAACCGATATGACCACTTCCCAGTAGCCTGTAATCGGATTACGTCCTCTTTCATTGTATTTTGCACGGAAGATAATAGGCGAACCCGTAACGACAGGGTACAGCGGAGCGATGGTGTTTCTGGATGCTGTCTCACTTGATACGGTAATCGTGTCGTTGGGTCGCAACAGCAGTCAGTATCAAGCAAAAAGATGCTATAATCTTGGCTTTGCCAAGGTTATAGCATCCTTTCTATATAGCATGAAAAGGATCGTTCAGTGCGATGATGGCAATATACTTCGTTGATGAATAGGAATATTGTATGCAACGACGATACCTGCCCAGTCGGTAGTATAATTAGAAATTGGAAGCTGCCTCACCTGCTGGCTTCGATTATTTAAGAATTATTAGACTAATAATAAACATTCACTTTAAAGAAAAATGCTCGTGTGTTATGTTTTTTGAAGTTAGTAAGAACAAACTGATTAGCCGTAACTGTGGCTCAAATCTAAGAACAGCGCCATCTAATCCGCTATTGTGCATTAGTTTCAATACATTATTGTTATTGTGAATACTTTAAATTAAACTAGAGGGCCTGCAATACGAATAAAAAGTGTTCACAAATGCCTTACGGTTCCAACTTGAACATCTCGATTTTTTATTTCATCCAGCTACGGTTCGATGTACTGAGAACTAGTCGTGAAAATGGAATCGACGTTCCGCAGATCTGAAACCAAACGCTAAGAGGGCGCCCCATTTGTAGAAACACCGGTGTCGGGAGCCCCTTTCTAAGGACCCCTCTTTCACCTACAATGCAAATAGCTGACGGCGACGTTCCTAAATGATCACATGCTGTAGGCCTGGGGTTACCGAAACCTAGAAAAAACTGAATCTTAAATACTGTTTTGATTTTGTATTACGGAGAGTATAACTTTCCTACCTGTTATCGCTTGTGCCAGCGTTCAGCTATGTCAAGCTGAGACTACGTAAATTATGATTTATGTGGCTCTGTATGAAGGACCGCAAAGCGGCTTTTAATAGATGTTCCTAGGGTTAGACCACTTATATAGCTATATATGGCATAAGCATCGTTACTTCAGTACACTTCTACCTAATCATTACTTCGCCAAACTGACTTATGTCTTCTTTGTGGTCAATGCATAAAGGTGCAAATATTGCTCGGCACGTAGTAGTATTGAAATAGAACCTATTTGTAACAGTTATACAAGAAAATGCCCGAAAATATTGAGTA
Source organism: Varroa destructor (assembly GCF_002443255.2). Lineage (NCBI taxonomy): Eukaryota > Metazoa > Arthropoda > Arachnida > Mesostigmata > Varroidae > Varroa > Varroa destructor. Next base: position 43,661,705 of record NW_019211457.1, read on the forward strand.
ATGACGCTTTGTGTAGCACAAAAAAATCGCTCACAACCTTCATGTACTTAGAAAAATAAGGTTTGTTCGCGTTCAATTGGTACCCGCTATAGTACACATTACGAATCACTTACATACTAGTCCATAGGTTAATATCAGGACGTATTGAAATATTCAGTTCTTTTATCAGAGGAACATAGTGCTAAATATATTTACCAATGTCAGATCAATAGGCGACATATTGTGACATAGTAAAGATATACTAGTCTACATTTACTGTTGTCGAATTCTATGGTTGTGATTTAGATCAGACGCGTCATTGCTGCCTGCGCCCAGTTTGGCTAAACCCAGTTCTAGGACAAACGAACCACCAATACGAAGGTATTTCTTCTACTATCAATAGGCCTAATCTATTGTACGGGTCATCTAATTGGCTTCGAATGGAAATCAGGATTTTGAAATGCTACAGATTCGGATGCCGGTGTCTCCGTAGTCTGGTGACCATCGTGGATCGTGTGCCCGGCTTATGCTTTGGAGATAGAATGATCGTTACTTAGAGAATGTTTCTAATAATTATTTCTACTACTAGTGATATGTTGTCGAGATCCGGCCAAGCTAGTTGTAACCTATTAGATAAGCGCGAATGTATGAAATACATACGCGTTTCATGTTCCTTTATTTGTTTTTTTAAGAAACACCATTTTGGATTCTGCTATATTTTCTCAGTTGCTGACAAAATTAATTAACTGGTTGCTTCATTTTACTTCAATAGCTCAAATAAACTCTTTACCAGTGATACCGCACTTGCAATATTGAGTACTGCAGTACTATTCTACTTGGCGCACATATGGAACCTGGTGATCTATTCGTCTGCGCGATTATAACTCGCTTCTATTTATCTTGTATTTGTATGCCCTATTTGCAAATCGCCGCAGATATCAGCAGTTAACTCGTCTCCTTTTTTTTTTTCTTCTCTTTTTATCTACTCATATTTCTACAAACCAAACGTGTACAGAAGAATACGTATTTATCAAAGAACATCCAGATAAATGCGATCCAGATTAAAAAACAAGGACCTATGATTGCATTTTCTCATTGATCCAATCGATAAAGTATGCAACTTCCGTGTACACCCCGGGCTTTCCTTTACGAGCGCATCCTGTTCCCCAAGATACGACGCCAACAATGTTACTCAATGAGCCGTTCATCTTTGAAACCGCAGGACCACCGGAGTCACCCTACCACAAGCAGAAAGCAGCATGTCCATCGTATTAATGAAATGGCAATAAGTATTATAGTGAAATGGATATTTGTGTTGGAACTTGTGACGAATCATTGAATTACAAATTGTGCCGCATTAAACGGCCGTTGTAACAGATCCAATAGAGCTAGTATCAGATAGCAGTATGGTAAATAGTTGAGTTGTAGACAACGCCGCAATAAGCCAAAATCGATATATAAACTATAGTGCAGTGTTATGCGGCCCATTGCGGTATAGCTAGCGGCTCAGATACAGACATCTCTGGTCTGAGTCGATGATGTATCGGCAACATGGTTGCTTAGCTGGAGAAACACGGAGGTTTATATGGGCGTGTGAATGCATTCTGATTCTTCAGTGAAAATCCAAACAGCAAGATATTTTTTTTAAATGAAATAGGGCCTGAAAATATTGTCACTCTGCATTCTACGGTATTCTTCCATTAGCAATGAAGCTAATGGAAGAATACTGTTGGACTAAAGCTTCGACATATGGCATACAGGTACTTAATTGAACATTTGACTGACGCGAAAATAAAGCAAACAGGAAATGCGTTGGAGCTCACTGTCAGAATACATGTTCAATAAAATCACGTTTTGCATCCTCGCTTCAATTGCAGTCGAAGTTAGCCGAAGCACACGATGGGATTATGTGTTGATTTCGTGCGTTATTTGTGGCTGAACCGCAACATACCTACTGTTAGAAGTGTGAATTCCTCACCTGACACGAATCCCTACGACCTTCAGGATAGCCGGCACATAACATGGTGCCCTGTATGGGGCCATCTGCGGCCCGATCTAAAGCAATTTTTGATGCTTCGAATTTCGGGGGCATCAATGTTGGTAGTACGCCACCTGTTACTGATGTGATCACTTCCCAGAAGCCAATGATCGGGTTGAACGTGCTCGATCCTCCTGATCCTCGTCCATTGTACATCTCATTGCACTGCGTATCAGATATAACAGGTAACTCGACTGCCATGAGAACCTGTGAACTCTGGCCGCCCTCACGAGTAGTTCCCCAGCCCGATACGGTGATCTTGTCATTAGGCTGCATAAGAGTTGGAGCAGCGGGGGGCAAGCACGCTGGCTCAACGGCCTCAGTCATATTCAAAGGCTCCTTTAGTGTGATTATGGCGATGTCGTTCATTAAAGGCTTCGGTTTATTGTAGCTTTCGTGAATGACAAATGATGACACCTGTTTGATGGACAACAGTATCGTTATGTATTAGGATATTTTTAATTCGTGAGCTGTTTTCCATAGGTTAATTGGGGTCCATAGCTTTCATGGACAATCCTATAGTCTGACCAACGTCAAGGGGAATCCTTATCGCCATTGGACGTGAAATGAGCTCTATGGGTATGTTAAGATTCTGGAAGAAAACGGTGAGACATAGATGGTCAAACCTGAATCACTTACGGTTGCCGCTTGAACAGCTTCGTTACTCATGTCACCCTGTTTGTGCATTCCAGCCACGACCCTGTATTTTGATCTTCTACTATAACAGTGAGCAGCTGTAAGGACATGCTCTGGGGATAACAGCGTCCCTCCGCACACGTGGAGCCATTGATTAGGTTTACCTCTCATCTGCAATGACACTTGCCAGGGGAACTCTTTCTGCAGTGCTTCTCGTCCACCGACGATGCGCGTGGCCGAAGGCGACGTTCTCGACCTCCCGCATTCCCTAGGCTCAGGCTTACAAAAAGCTGAATAAAGTCAAGTACGAAATTAGGATTTCAATAACAGTAATAATAATAATAATTTCATAACCTGTACCTAATGCTATCGTAACGTTTGAAAGATGAATTCCTACTTGGCTGTGACCTGAGCTAATATACCGACTTCACTGAATTGAAATTCGATGTTAAACAGGCACGTATATATAAAAAGGTTTTTACTTGTGTCACAGTTTCGATCATTAGCAAGGTAACCAGCGATCAAAGGTCGCCGCACTATGCATGAGCCAGTTTGAATAAAGCGGGCGTGAAAAATTCCCAATGTGCCCTACACATCTAAACTAAACTACGACGAAAAAGACGGCATGGGTATTTTGAAGTTGTGCTGGCTTACGCTCGGGCTGGCTGTGAGTTAGCGCAAAAAGTAACTGCGTAACTAACAATAAGCGAGCGTCGCAAAAAAATTGATCAACTACTTCGATCACTTTCGACAAGCGTCACACGTGATGGTAGATCTTTACAGCTAACCGCCAAATAAAAACTAACATAAATTTACAGATTACCATAAGTGGACTACGATATAGATAGATAGATAGATGCGACAGGTAGGTGGACTGCTTGAAAAATCTGCTTCTTTTCTACGCAGTCACATTTCTAGCTGGAAAACATTTGCTTCACGTATAGCTGACATACACTTTGCAAAACGAGAAAACCACAGCACGTTATAGGTACAAATGATCGGGAGATCTTGCTGGTCCGAACGGCTCAGCTTAACAGTATTCAAAAGATACTTAAGGGGATAATATATTATATCAAGTAGAATTATGCTGCTTAAATCTCAGTGAATCGATGACAGTAATCTTGCAGCTGTCAGTCGAAAATATCGGAACATACTTAATTTATTTCAAGATCTGTTACCTACCGCTGTTCACCAGTATAGTCGTTAACCAGATGATTCGCATCATGGTGATCCTTTCTACGCTGAGTCGAGCCCTGAAACAAGTGATTTTATTAGAGAGTCTTTTACCTTTTAAAGGATCTGAATGCGGGTCTGCCAATTTAGCTAACATAACTGCCTGTACAAAGGCGAGATATACTGCAGCAGTGGCTCATACGAATAATTCCGGGCACTACTACTCTGTGGTCAAAGTGACCCAGAAAAGTTATATTTAAGGCATCTTCTGCTACTACAAACGAAATCCAATCTAGAAAAAAGCTAAGAGAATATAAACAGCTGAGGATAAACGTTATGCTTACTAGGGCTCTAGTGATGTTTGCTGGGTACCATCGACAATATTGTTTGGTAAATGTCTACGGCGTTGAATAACAAAAAAGACACCTGTCTATGAGCAGTATTCATACAGAGATTCACAAGTCTGCAACGTACGCGGAAATATGTACATGAGCAATTGCTGCAGATATAACCCTTATGGTTATTGACAAGGTTAACGTTAGCGCGATGGCAATACGCAGTTCCTTCCTAGGAAGGAATTCTAAAAAAAAAAAAACCCGACATAAAAGACATTTTTTATCTAAAAGGAAAAAGAGGAACTCTGGTGCGTGACTTTTACTCTAGCCCCATAGATTAGCATTTCCCAAACATTCAACTTTTAACATGCGTTTCTATATGAACAAGCTAGCAAAACCTAGAAGCACCAGTTTCTGCAGGAAGTGTCGTGTAATAGCAGCATCTCGTAGAAATGCGATCCTAAGTTAACACAATTGATGTTATTGCATACGTTTTTAAGAGATATGATTATTTGCAGTATTCGGAAATGGTTAGAAAATGGCCGCGGGCGCTCATGTACCATTTTTTCTCTATCAAGATACTAAATATTGGATTACCAATAAAAACTTAGCAGCTTATCGATGTCTTGAAAATGCGCAACTTCAACAAATGAATTCTCTTATTATTTTTATCATTCGAAGGTGTTTGCATCAGCGGCATGATGGTTAGAATGCACTATTTCGAAACGACGAACCGTCAACAAAACATGGAAGTATGTGTAATTTTAGGTACTGTCTTATCAATTTCCTCTTTATAGATTATTTATAAGATGTCAATGTATACACACGTTGATCTACCTTCGACGACGATTTTGCCTTAGCTGTTAGCATACGCAGGTTCACTTGACCAATGTTGCGTAAACAAAATTTTACCAAACGGAAGGTACCATATTCTACTAGTATGATTTCTTTTCTCATTCTCCTGTTCTGGACGACTTACTATACTGTTAGATCCATTCTGCCATCGACTATAGTTATCGATTATAATTATAAAAAAATCGGCCAGCCACAGTATTGGCTAGGTACGCTCTTGATTAGCTATAATAAAGCCGCATAAGTTTTTATTAAGCATAAAAAATTGCACTTTCCTATCCACATCTATAGGACGCCTAAAGAACGTCTGAGAGTATCCCATAGGCGTACTGAAAGCAACAAATAAGAAAAAAAAAAAGGGCATCAATCAGTAATTTCATAGAATATACTTAACTTACATGTATTGAAATGATTTCAAGACTATTCCAGAAAACACTGTCGATACTTATTCGAAATAATGTTTTATGTTTTTTTTTTTTGAAGACGTTCTAATAAGTTATTTTTACAGTTGATGATCGTATATCATTTATATCTATCTAAATATATCGCGATTTTCTTCTGATTTATCTACTTCGTCGCACCTGTTAAGCTTTTTCGCGTATTCTTTAGTTCTTCGTTAGTGACATTGAAGCTGCCCTTGGCGTTTTCGTGTCCGGCCATGGACCGGCCTCCTTTAAAATCATTAGTTACCATATCTGTCAATACTTTCTTCTGCGGGACTTCGATCCCCGATGTGGTACATGGCAACGTCGATTACACATCTGTCTTGAATCGTCAAAGCATCGTCCACCTCCCCTTATAGTAGTAGCAATGGTAGCAGTTAGTTCGTATTCTATCATTTACCTTTTACCACGCACGGCAATATCGTATACATGTATATATTGGGTTGTCGAAAAAATTTTGACCGTTTTTACTTGGCTTTCTAATTTCATATCTTAGGCAATACGAGCTGTCTCAATTTGGCGTTTCTGTCACTGAAATGTTGTAATTCCATAGTAAAAACTGCGTTAAAATTAGGTGAAACTACTTGATTCAAATATGAGATCAAGCGCCTTGGCCAAGCGCCAAATGAATTTCTATAACGAATTGCTTTATTTTATAAATTTACTACGATGAAGGCACAAATGCTGGCCATGTACATAAGAAATTTGTGTTATTAACAGTGAAGATGCGTTATCAAAAATGGCTTTTCACTTTTGTTCTGAAAACTTCGATATCGAAACTGGCTCTTCGTAGTGGTTTACTGATCACGGAAAAAGTTTATCAGATTATTGCACAAGTTGAACCAGAGCTATGGTGGATGGATAACTATGGTGTGACTAAGTATTCACTACCAAACAGTTCAACACTATTTGAAAAAGCTCGTTGTTTGAAATAGTTTGATACAAGATAATTTACTTGGTTGCATATCTATTTGCGAAACTCCAAAGGAACGCAACAAATTTAAGCCACTATTACGGGTAATAGAAAGTGGGGTCACAATACGCAAACAAGGGGAAAAAAAAAAAAAGGTGCGCTTTACGATGTGTACCAAAAAGCCAGACTGACGTCAAAGAAGGTCATGCAATGTCTTTAGTGGACCTGGAGAGGAATCGTGCATTGTCAGTTGCTTTTACTTGGCGAAATGCTTGATTCGGACCTCTACTGGCAACAATTAACAAGATTACGAGAAACCATTGAAAAAATTGACCGAAACCAGTGAATAGAAAAAGTATCGTTTTTGACTATGACAATTCCAGTCAACCTTTTTTTTTTTCCATTTCGACGTTAGCTATCCGGCAAAAACTTCGTTGAGACATTTTAATATAGTCGTCGTATAGCCCGAATCAGACTATTATTTAAGATTAACTTACTTGTTACAGTTTTTCGTTCAGAAGCTCGAAAGATTTTTTATGGTAAAGAAATATGGTGATACGGAAAAAAGCAGAAAATCACGCACATTTATTTACGCAATCTTATTTTGAAGAATAAAGTATATGTACTTTAATTTTGGATTAAAAACGGTGAATATTTGTTTGACAACTATATATATATACATTGGTCGATATGTACATATTAAGAGTTGTCTGCTATTATTTCTTTAACTTAGATATTCTCATTAATATCTCCCTGCTCTATTTCCTAGATCACACTCTGATTTTTTTTTGCCCAGACCGATAATTGATGTTTATTGTCATTCCGGTCTCGCCTTGAGTAAAAGGTTTATGACAGGTCATTGATGACATCGGTGATGCTTCTCGCGCTCTGCTATTGCGTATGTGAACTGATGTCTCCGTTTGGGCTGTTGTGCACTATAAAGTCTCCGGGAAGTGTCACAGCTGCTGTAGAATCCCATAGTAATCGCCCCTTTTTTTTTGAAGTGGATCGCAATGAGGCTTTATAATTATTGATGGCGGTACGTATTGGCTCGGCAAACGATTGAAAAGATGTCTACGTCGACATACCCAACGTATCCCTATGTGTGACGCAAGAGTGCTTTAGGGTGTCAACAAATGATGTTAAGAGCACAGTCTCCCGATTAGGTTTAGCAGAGTATACAAATATCTTATGTCTATTGTAGATTTTCTCATAACTTCCCCTACCGCTGGCAGCAACCTGCTGTTGTTGTTGATCGCGTCTGACCTACGTACTAAAATACTTCGTACGACACTAGTGGTATCAGAGCATGCCACTGATACCACAAGCGAAATCGTCTATAATCAGATAGGCAGATGGACGGTCGCAAAAAAACAACGGCCAATCTGATACAATAGCTATCTAGTATATATTCCATGGAAATTTCTTTGCCGCACGAACACAACAGCAGCATCGACGGCGGTGGCAGCCGTCTTCATTGATTTTATCATCCAGTGCATTTGTTTTTATTTTTATCGAGGACAAATGCTAAGCCCAGACGTAGTGCATACGTAGAGATCAGACGGTTGGCTAAGTTTTGCCCGACCTGTATCTGAGACCGATCTCTTTTTAACCGTCATCTGTATCTGTCTGTATGAAGAGGTCCTCTACATAGGGCACTACCCCTCAAAGCTGGCTGGCTGGCTGGCTGGCTGGCCCCAAAGAGTTAGAAATGACCTGTGGTAGGGACTGTGATAGCAGCAATATAGAGCAATTGGCTAAAAGGCAGAGGAACACGGTTAGATATAATAGCAATAGTTAGATATAATAGCAAAGCAATGGTGGCGCAGAAGCTGAAAAAAATATAGCCGTAGTTTGCGATGGGAATCCGCTGAGTCCCTAGAGAATTGCGCTGTACAAAAATCTAGCAGCACTCATAATAGGCTTTGCGACGTCAGTAGCATTATACAATTGAAAATTAGCTGAACTGAACACCGTTGATACCGAAACAGAAGCCGAAAATAGGAGAGTGCGAAGAGAAAACGCTTAGAGACATGTTTTGATAAAGGGACGCGAAAACGTAAGCAAGCAATCTATAAGCATCGATGTTTAATACGTGATATTCACCGATACGGTGTGTATTGTTCCATTCGTAAACGATAGATATTGATTGGGCTAAAGAATGGCATACAGAATTCAAATGTATAATGGGGCTCACATGCCCTGATCGTACTGCAGTCAAATAACAAGAGTACTGCATACAAGTTAGCTAAAAGTGGAAACTAATCATTCTTCGAATGGGTAACTACTAGAAAACGCTTTAAGCTTCAAGGGGTTTTATCACACTGGACTCGCTCCGAGGTTCTCTATGTACGTATCTATTATATTTTACATAGATACACGCTATCGTGTCGGTAACTTCGTTAGAGCAATGGGACCTTTTTGAAAAGCCGATCGATATTATTTATTGCGATTAGCCATAGCGAAATTTAGTTACTTACGCTAAACAGCAGTGACCTCAAGGACGAACGTGCGCCCCTGTACGAACAATATCAATTCTAATTTATCAGATCGACAATTAGTTGTTGGGTAGACGTAACTTCTAGAACTTATGATTTAACCGTGCTGTAACTGCAACCGCACGTACTTCATATTGTATAGTACAGTTTGAATTGCTGAGAGAATCCACAAGTCCTAAATCCGGACACTAAACACTGCGTAGATTAACTGAAAGAACAGGTAATTTATGATCTAATGTAATGAATTGAACAAGAAGTCAGCCTTACGTATTACGTGATGTCTTTTTTTTTCTATCTTTCTGTAATCCTCGTAAGAAATCCTCGATAAAATGGTTAACAAGGAAAAAAATGCTAGGTAATAGCGAGCGAGAGAGAGAGAGAGAGAGAGAGAGAGAGAGAGAGAGAGAGAGAAAGTCGGATTTGTCTTAGACACGCTTTATGACATTATCTAGTGAATAAATTTCTATATGCCCATATTAGGCGATCATCATGGGAGAACGTAACCAGGAACTCTTTAAACGGCTTCTTACGGTAAATCGCCCTCAGTTTAACGATTTTTATCAGTCAAATGAATTATCTACCAGAGTTGCAGAATTAAATTTCAGAAATACGCCAAAAAATCCGGGTTATTAAGCTAACTTTCACAATGCTTAACAAACAATTTGAAAATTATCTCTATCTTACACAATAGGCATGGGTACCTAGAACTGCAAACACGTGGATAACGTATATATTTTTTGTTTTCCATGCCAACAAACAGACGATATTTGTTTATATTCGGGATGCACAGGCAGTTTTCTGTCTCATCGATTCGTTTGGTGCTGACTGATATGACTTTTTTTTGTTTATACAATAACGGTTATTGGCATATAAAAATATCTTATATCGGCACACACGTATAGACAGGTTGGCGTGCCACGTGCGGTTCAGTCACCGTCAGTTAACCGAATATACAATGTTACTTTTATCTGTATCAAATCTATAATATATACTATATTATTTAGCGGCAGGCAAACAATGATAGTACATAACTATCAAAATCTGGTAAATTAGTAGACTTGATGCACAGATGAAGATTTAGGCGAGATCGACTGCAATGGTACGTCATCCCTAACAACAGAAGTTACTTTCAGTAAGATGCGCCCCCTTGTAGTGTTAATGATAATAATAATAACAATATTAGTTCTACAGATCCAATTCCAGCAGCGATCACTGATATCAAGCCAGCTAAAGCTAGCGTTCGCAATTGACTTGCAGTAAGCGCTAACGGTCCCTACTGCCAGTCCATTCAACTTTCACTACGCATAGCTTCGCGCAGCTCAGCACCGACATTCTACTTCGCTATGGTGTCGTATCCGCTTCGAAAAGCGCGTCACCCCGAAAACATTTTCAGATCCAACACTAAACACCTTGCCGTACGATGCAAAACGCCATTCATTGTGCTTGGCTCATAGTCATCGATGGCAGTAAGATCGCTAGACCATCGCGTAACGTCCACCAAACACACGTAATCGGTGACTTCAGAACCCAAAATCCGACTACAGCCGACCTGTTTGGTTGTTCTTTATCCCCCATGCTCGCCCTTCACAGTGTAGTGCCAAATGTCCATTGCTCGTTCGATTACTCGTTCGGTTTCGCTTCCATTGTTCAGGCTATTACTGTGACTGCGGCTGCCGTCGGCGCTTAAGCTGCTGACGGAGCAAGACCTTCAGCCTTAGGCCTGTATCTAGTTATATGGCTCGATAAAGTTCGGATGAAGCCAGCTCTGCCGCGCTGATGTTTTTACTGTCGAAGACGACAATGGCCAAGACTGTACCAACATCAGTGTACAGCCATGATTCGGGAGCAATTGAACCCGTGAACCATTGATCGAGTGAGCATGTCCAGCATGCGATCACTGGCGGACGGGGACTGAAAAAAAGCGTCGACAGCTGGGATTGTTACAGCCACCGTCATTATACCGTTAGCTCTCCTGATCTAACCACATCATTATTCTTTGCCTCTACAGACGAAGAAGTGTTTAACCTTGGACAAGCGTACTTACATCGACGGCGAACATGTCGTACTATTACTACTATGGGTGTGACGCTCCAGCACGGAGCTATCTAGTCCACGGCCCATTAGATCTATACCAATAATGTAAGTGCACATAGTTGGGGACCACGGAAGCATTAGAACGCTGTGGTGAGAGAGCGCGATAGCGAGACGAAATCGGCCCCCTCGTTGCAGACAAGAAATACTAGCAAAAATAAATCTGTCACTATGAAACCTTTCGGGGGAAGTCGCAGCAGGTCTGATCCGCAGTTCCGCCACTCTGTTCGTTCCGATGAACAGTTTCATTCAACTGATTAAATGCCCCATCGTCAACTGCCGATGCTCATGGTGTCTTATTGTCTTTTACCCATATCTACATGTGTTGGCACGATCGGTTAATTTGTGCGTCTAATTCGAAAATCCGCCGTAGCTACGTGTGCGCTATCCACAGGAGCGTCAGTATGTTCGTCAAAGAGAAGCATTAGTCCGGCAATATATATAATATTGCAATCAGGGTTGCTGCCGTATCATGTACAGCGGTTCTACAGCCATCGCAACGATCAGTCATTGTCGAATGGTACAGTCGATCAGCAGCAGCATCAGTGACGGCTGTGGTCATCCCTGCTGCTGCTGCCGCTGCTGCTGCTGTTTCTGCTTCTGCCGCTGCTACTGCTGTGGTTGCTGCTAGCACTAAAAATAGCTCACCCAGTAGTTGTTTAAGGACAACAGTGTTACACACGAAAACCCTGACGCGAACACCCACAACAAAAAGTACAACAACCGCATCATCGTCCTGGGAGCGCCGGTAAATGACAACAACGTTCAGAACCGCCGCAACAAGAATCAAGGTCTATATCGCATGCCCTCCTCGCATCGTAGTAGCAGAGCAATGGTGCCCCTTGCCACAACTACCGGTCGCGACTACACTTGCGACTCAGCGAAGATGTGTGTTTGTGATGTTAACGGAGTGTATTATCCAGACCAATGGCTAAAAAGGTATCTAACGGTGATGTACATGTTCCCAGTCAGCGAATAACCAGCATAACGGCGTACTGAGTAACGGCAAGATCGCGCCCGACAAGCAAAAGCTTCTGGAAAGATGGAAATGGATGTCGACGCTGCGTTGTGGTCGATTTGGTGGGTACCTTGTCATTGTTGTGTCCATACATCTCCCTTACCCACATCCAAGAGCCACTGTCCGCGTTCGGTAATAGGGGCGTGGGTAAAATAAGTGCGATGAACAAGCACCCAAACACATATATAAGGCGTCCACGTGGTAGAAGACCATTGTGCGACTACACAAGATCAACAAGAGACAACAGAACAACTTTGAAAGATATTCGAAGAACTCCACCGCTCTCGACATGTTTATTCTATCAAAGCTGCTCCGCGTAAGCATCGTCATTCTGGCTCTATTAACGATACTAGTCAATGTACAGCAAGCAGAGTCGAAGAAGCTGCTGAAGCTGGCTGCGGCAGCCGCTATTCTTCGAGGCGGTCCGATCATTCCGCTGCCCATACGCTACCCCGTTCATACGCCTAGATCACAAGTAACATTCGTCAAGCAAGTTAAAGAAGACTGGGATCAGGGATGGCAGCAATCTGGACACCAAGGTGGTTGGGAAGGCAGTCTTGGTGAGACTGGATGGTGGTAAATGTTATGTGCGACCCCGCTCTACGTACGAGTCCAGTATTGCTTGTAAGACAGAAGTCCCCCCTTCCAGCCCCCCGTTCTTCTCGTCACGACTCTGTGCATATCAATCGCCCATCACGTTGTTATCAGCGCAGTCTACGATTAGTCATCAGCTGGAAACAGTTCAACTACTTCCACGTTTTTTCTCCGCATTATGTAAAAAGCGAAACATCCAGCAAGCTTTCCACGTCATCTTTCCATACTGCGTGTAACTGGTCATTTTTCAAATTCGTTCATGTGCCAAGGTAATCAGTTCTCAGAGGGACAACAAGTTCGAACCTCCACTTCTGTTACCATGTACGGAACCACTTTGTTTCCTTAACGTCGCATCGCTGTGCACATGTTCACGTAAAGACTTCGGTGCAGAAAGCGGACGGTTGTATAAATAGCCACTGATAACAGAGATGCATGCACATTACCTTCAACGTACCTTTCCTCCTTTATCGTTTATGCCATTCAAATAATTATTGCTTCAATGTGACGAGTGCTACTGATGTCGATCCTTAGCCTCGCTCTACGAGTGCAGTAACTTCAGTGCCGTGGCTCTCAATGTGTTGTCGAATAATGTATATAAACAATGATATGTAGTAGTATTTAATTGTAAAACTGAGCATTCATTATTGCTTGCACGTTCGTATTGTTATGCGTGAGCGTCAGTATATGTAAATAAATTAAATTATTGTGTATAAGTGTGAACACACACGTTCTTTTGTTTATTTATATAAATCGAATAATTTAATTAGTAAGGTAAGTCGACATATTCTATAGACTGAGTCGAGTCGACAAAGTATGTTTTTTTTGGCTTCTAGGGAAGTTCGAAATAAAATTTCCAAAGTTTGAAAAAAATAGTAAGATCGTTCACCCACCGTAATGTTATAATCACATATTTGTTCGTTAAGTCTTTGCTTTACAGGAACATGAAACTAAGTGTGACATATGTGAGAGCGGGTGCCATGGAGCAAGCGTCCAAGATAGACTAGCAAGTTTCAATGTCTCCGTGATAACTTTCGTGGAAACGTATTTGCCTGATAATCTTAAACTGAAAATCCTGACAAAAACGGTGTGGTGTGGTGTGCTGTGGATTCAAACCCAAGCATAGGCGCACATTGTTTCGTGTTGAGGCAATACTAGAGAGGCAAAATTATTATATCAACGCAATGGGCCCAATCATCTGTCGTTGAACATTTAGGACAAACAACAACTCACGTATATAGCTGGACTTCTAGAGCTTTTGGTTTTTCAATCGTAGTTAGTGCTCAAGCTCTATCTAGCAAGTGATGTTGGAACTAAGCTCAGTTTGGACGATCTTGTCCTTCACTTCAAATACAGCGCCACGTCTACTTGCTTTTGTTATTTTGTGCATCATTCTAATTTTCACATTAATAATAAACTGTTAACTACTAGAAATTATTGGATCCATACAATATGTTGTACTATTCACCTGATTCGAGACGTATGTAGATATTTATTAAGAAAAAATCAAGGTAGACTATTTGATAAGTGTCTGGGCTGAACCGTTTTCAAAAAAAGCTTACTGGAATATCTTGTTCATTGGGCTGCTAACCCAAACAACGATCAATATGGGCTTTCCATTTTGGTTTTGTCGGTTGGTGTCTGGTGTGTAAGCATGTGTGTATGCGTGGGTCTGTATACGTGCGCGTGTAGGTGTGCATGTGCTGCGAGTGTGGCTTAGCAGGAACTTCGTTTCGTTAGTTAAATTTTGGATTCGATGGAGATGAATCGAACGAAAGTTAAGGCGACTGAAATCCCAATTAGGGTCTATACCATGTATGCATATAAAAACACATTTAAAATAAAGAGTCTTACCATTAGACGAACTGTCTCTAGGCTAACGAAAACACTTATTGCTCTATAAAATAAGTGAAATCTTCGTTCCCACGGCATGGTTGAAATGATAATTCAAAGGTACCTGTTAAAAAGTAGATCTTTACAATGCCTCGTTAATTCATAGGGCGAGTTTGTAATCGTGGAATCCAGCCTACAATAAAACAGTATTTAGCTACTTTTAAGACGAACAGGGATATATATATATATATATATATATATATATATATATAATCAAATGTACTTTAGGAAGAATTCAAAATGTACTCTAATTTGTACCATTTGCATAATACTAAAGATACTTGGGCATCTAAGAGGGCAACGTATTTATCAAGCAACCCTTAATAAGCATACGTTGTTTCGAGGTACGATAGTAAGACTTACCTACATAACAATTCTTAAATGCGGTTGTGGAAAGCATAAGACCGAAAATTCGGCCATGTTTTATGACCGGCTGAGTTACGGTAGAAACAGCTAGATTGCCAGCCGGTTAGTGACGAACGAGAGAATTAAAGATTGCAAATCTGTTTAGAACGAGTTCCAATTCACAGCAGATCTTTAATGGAAATGAAACGCAAAAAGCCTAGAGATTATTTAGCAATACACTTTTAATATCGTTCTGAAAAATAAGCCTTTTACAAAAATAACATTTTACTGTACTTCATAGTGCGTAAGCGGCACCATGCCTATAGTGGAGGAACTCAGTAGAGTTCCTCTAACCTAACCTAACCTAACCTAACCTAACCGAGTGTCCCATAACGGAAGGCATAAAGTGTACTTTGGCATATATTTTAAAAAAGTTCTATTATATAATATAAGTAAATCGCTTTCTTTATTCACGTCAGCTGTGTCATTGATGGGACTGGTAGGTTGCGGTTCCTGTTCTTTTTTCGATCAGAGGCCAGTTATATTATCGTGTAATGTACGCATAGGTACATTGCATAAAGAACTCGGCACTTTTGATGCATAGTTATGTTGTCGTACTTCTCGTATCGTTTACAATGGGCTCGTCTGTTGATCAGAAAGAAAAGTCAGTTTAGATTTTGCTGATAATTATTACCCGAAAATAATTGAATTGCATAATGTTCTGAACTTGAGGCACTATGTCTTGGCTGTGATGATAGCCAAGGTACAATATATAATAGTTCATATTATTTTCTTGCAAAATATATTGAAGCACAATAAATAAAGGTAATTGAAGCACATACAAACCTAGTTCTTTATTCGAGAAATGTTTATATTGTGAATTCACAAGAACGATTAGTGTGTCGACTTTATTTACTTTTTGAAATATATTTAACAATGTAAAGTTTATTCGTGTTTACAAGTTGTTCCAGAAGTGGCGCTAACACCAGGCGAACTCGACCTCCTTGGATGGTCGAATCCGCCTAGTGTTGAAGCAACATGGGAATAAATCGAGGCGAGATGTCTACGTGTTACGTTGACAAACATTATCTAGTCAGTAGATCAATACGATTCCCAAACATACGCACACACATATATATGCATAGAAAAAGTAACGTAAAATACAACTCGACAAAAGGACACCTGTACTTTTTACACTAGGACGTGTTCTCACTCGAGTGGCTCGAGTCACTCTAACGCTACTGGCTTTATTCGGTACACAGCGGAACGAACCGTGGAAGCTGCTTAAATTAGCAGCGACTGTTCGTGTTCTTCGTAGGAGTCCAAATAGCCAAAGGATTAGCCTTATTAGTATTTGTATTCGAGTCAGAGGTACGCTATGTTTAGGTCGCATTCATCGTTCTGGATCACTGCTGGGACGCTCATCGCGGAGGTTCAAGTTCCGAGTAAGGTAGAGGTTGACGACAACTAATTCACTGTTTACAATGAAATACTTCGACGAGTTTTGTCTCCGGAACCTTCGTGACGCCACAGTACGACGGGCATTCCCCTAAAATTAACATGCTGATGCATCACCATTTACCCATGACGAGACTTCTCTTTTAAAGATGTCTGCTTCAGAAAATGTCGTTGTGGAGTTCATCGCTGAAAACGTTCTGCACCTGTTCCTGCCGAACGAGAAACAGAGTGAGGAGGATTTTTTTGGCTAGCAGAGCTCTGATCTAGCAGTTGGTATAATGTGCGTAGAAACAACTTGAAAACCTTTATTGCTTTTACTAGATTTTATTCTTCGGACGGAGCGAAACAAACGTTTTGCTTTCCCTGCTCTATTTGCTAGCTGTTATTTTTATTACTATCATTAGTGTTATTACTGTTATTATTATATAGACGAGTGCTTTCTTTGTTTTTTTCGTCTAATATCAGTCAGCCTAATCAAAAAGCTCCAATAGAGCTGCGAGGGCTCTTCTTAGCCGCTTTCAGCTTATGATATCGCACAACGTGGAGCGCTTATATTAGGGAACGCAATTTAGCAGAACAAGAAACGCAGATGGACTATCGGGCATGACCGCATATTCCTCGTACGTATTCATGCGCGTGCGTTTATCTTAATATTTCTATAAGGATGAAACCTGCATGTATGCGTAATCTTACTAGCTAACTAATCCATTGTGCTTTATACACTGTACACAGATGCAAGCTATTACCGTAAGCACCCGCTATGTAATACTACTACAAATATCAAATAGCTAAAAAAAGGGCGCACCTCTTTTTTCATTAACTCGAAACAAGATTATCATATCTTAAATCCATCCAAACAGCGAGCTTACGCTGATCGTAAGAAGAAAAAGACTTCGCTGCTAGTATAAAAAGTCGCCTTGGAAAACACGCGCTGCGCGTCCTTTAGTTTCTTGTTATTGAACCTACTTTAGAGTCTCACGAAATCGTGACGAGTAGGCGATGTGGGCGTAACATCACGCGCGCCTATTTTCATACTTTTTTCATTTCGAGATAGAATGCAATTGGAGAAATGTAAGACTTAGCGGCACGGCGAACGTATTGTTAGCTGCCAGCTGCGAGCAAGTTTATTCGTCAGTGAATAATAGTGCGATTTCTCGAGCTTACTTACTTACTCGAACTTACAAGTACGTGTTTGTTTACCTTTAAAGAATCTCTAATATCCTATCGGAAATTAGTTTAGGTCCTCCACATGTACCCATCGAAAACATTTTGGGTTTTAATATTAACTTTCATTTATAGACAGCGTACATAATAGATTCTGTTTTGCTGGCATTTATTTGCAGTAACGAAATACGAAACAAGTACCTATAAGTCAACGTGTGAACGAAGCCACTCGAGTCGAGATTCAGAACAAATTAACCAAACTTCTGTCCGATCATCCTCTAACACGGAAGCCTTAAAGATACATATTTCAGAATAAGGACACCTGTCCTAATTTAGTTATCAACGAGTTTCGAACACAACGTCCATTTGAATATTAAAATTTCGTTTATTTTCATCAAAAAACATGATCAATGGTGTTACAATAATGACATAATGTTGTTGTTTCTGCTGACGCCTCCTTCAATTGTCACTTTTAGTTGATATTTTCACCTCGTCGTTTAAATGGAAATTAAATTATTCACAATAGTACATCATAATACTATGCCACTTTACTCCAAAATCGAATTGGTAGTAGTCTTATACCCAAATGACCACCTGTCCATCCAGTTTTTACCTCTTTTTTTTTTTTCCATTTTCCTCTTTCAATTCCGCGATTGCACAACTTCACTTTGTCTTCCAGAACGGTACACTCCCCCTTTTTTCAATTACAGCTAACGATTCGATGATCGTCTTACGAACATTGCCAGATCAAGACCTCTACACTTCGTGTTCCTTTATTGGTCTCAGAGCATCGGCATTTGCTATACATTTTGATTCTAGTTTCAGTCTCTCCATCATCGTTATCTTCCCTTCTCGAAATCGCCCCAGGATATCCCCGTACACTCACCTGCCTATCGTTCCTGCTACCTGTTTTCTTAGATGCTCCTCATATGTTATTATTGTTATTAGAATTACTACTGTTATTGTCATTGACGATGTGCATTCTTTGATTCTCTGCGAAGGCGAAGGTTTTCGCTGCCCGAATACTGCAGCGAGCCCTGCGGGGCGGTCATGGCGCGTCAGCCACCGCCCGCGGGCAGAGGTGTCCTAGATGCAAGCGCGCAGATCTTCCATCATCCCTTTTTTTATTCGTCATAGGACCACTTACCGCGCTTTTGTTCTCTCTTACGGGTGCATTAGTCATACTAATAGTAATAATCTTTATCCATAATATCGTCACTGTTTGCTTATTGATATGTCATAACTTAGGAGAAATTTGGCTGTGCTGACGTGTAACTTCTGTCTTCCCTAACATCCTCTCTTCCATAAGATAATTTTCTCATAATCGTTATTGTTGTCGTAATAATTAAGTCGTCTCTTCCCTTCGGTATAATCTTCGTTACGTAATCCATCTTCTCTTCTGGCTTGCCTTCTTTCTCGCTCCCGCTCGCCTTCTCTTCTATTATTATTATTATTAGCCTTGTTATTTCCATTTTCTATTTGATTACTTGTATTCTTACTGTTCTCATGAATAGCATTATATTATTAATAATAATAATAATGGTATTTTTCGTCTTCGTTAATTATCAATATTATTTTATTTGTTACTATCTGTCAATATTGCAACAGATAGTTGGTCAGTTAAGCGTGGTTTGTCACTCCGCTTACAGTTCCTTTTTTCTAGCTAAACTGGTCGAGGACCTGCGATGTATCTGTGTAGCTAATACGCGCAGCACCAGCTTCGACCGGTTCTGGGGTCCATTTCAGGTGTGAGAGATATGATAACAAAATCAAGCAACACCAGTGTCACCTGGAGCTTCTTTTGCCTTGCACATAACCAAGATCTTTCCTCCAGCCTCGTATATATATATATATATATATGTATGTATAAGGTAAGTATGTACAAGCTATTGCACGCGTCCTGCCATAAGACTCCGGCCGCATCTCATCCTTCTTACAACTCGCAGATCTTCACACACAGTCTATCATACTGTCGTTTAAAATTTCAGCGCTGTGAGGTCATTTTTTTTCTGTTAATCTTGCTATTTTATAGTGTCAGCTCATATATAAATTGAATTGTCTCGAATTTGATAACCGGTACCTTCTTGATAACTATAAAAAAATGCAAATATAAACTTCTTTTGTGTTGTTGTTGTTGTTGTTGAAAAATGAAAACCTCAGCGCTGTGTACATGGCGCGTCCGTCGTCCTTGGTCAAGTTGGTGAGCGAGTTCTATGTACAAACGAAACGCTTTTTGTCTAGGGATAGACGCGGTCGTTGCTTGATTTTATACTCTCTGTTTTGTTTTTATATTCATTACGTTGTTCCTTTTCCATCTTTATTTTTTCACTCTCGTTCATGCTTTTTTGCGTCGTAATTGTTTCTTTTCAATCACTAAGTTTCCTAGTGCATCAGTTGTGTCAGTTGTACTAAGCATGCTGCTATAGAACCCGTCCATAGAACATTTTAGATCGGCCTCTGCTACCTTTCCCTTGCGTTAGTCACTTCAAATATCATCTCTTGCCGTGACTTTCAACTTTTTTGCCAATATAATTTAATGCAACCACTCTTTTTTATCAGCCATGAAGTTTCATCAGCCTCTTCCGCGACCCATACCCCGCACCGCTTATCGACTTTTGAACTACGACCAGTAGACGTATCGTTAAATTAATTCGATTTTTTCAGTTCTCGTGCTGAACCGGTCGCATATATACTTGACACACTTTTGTCTGTCACTTACTGCAGCTATTTACACGCTATATATATATATATATATATATATATATATATATGCCGATCCCCTCTGTCCTTACGACGTCTACTTTTGATCTTCATACCCATAACTGCTCTGACAAACCGGTCAAATCCCTACCTCATCTGCGTAGCAGATTTATTAGCGCGCGGTTAGCTTTTTCGTCGTTACCTTGGTCTCTAGTCAGCCAGTAAACCATTTTGCTGAGCCTTATCTACACGAAATTCCTGATCCCAAAGCTGCAACCTATGACGGCCTTGGCGGCCCACCAGCTTGCCAATTCAAATACCTTCAAGACTGTCCTAAGCTTCCTTTCTACCACTCGAAATGCCTCCCTAATCAAACCCTCGGTTACACTACCGTATATGGTTAGAGGAGGTGGCGAAGGTCTTTGTTCGTCTTGTCAAGGTAGAATGCGTTGTGGAACTTGTCTCTGACAGATATTAGCCAACTACATGAGGCCTTACGTCATTACTGCATTTTGTTATAACTTTTCCGTACTATTTACAAGAGCTTGTGACGGCTCTGTATCAATAATAATCTTGGTGTGAATTTAAGCCAGTCCGCTTTATCGTATGTATTTCCTTTTCACATTCCTGGGAAGTAGCCTTTATCTGGATTTTCTTCGCCAAATTTCTCTTTGTTTTGTATTTAACTTTAGAACACTCATCCACCCGTCCTAATCAGTCTTTGGAAAAATGCCATGCGGTGCCTGTCACTGGTTCACTTTTTCCCATTTCACTGACCAGCCCGCATGATGAAGCTACTTGCCACGGCGCCTATATTCAGTGTCGATCATACCTGAAATAATGAATTGACACATATTCGTAACGTTGCTTTCAGTACCACCGAATAATGTAAAATTCTCACCCCTTGCCCTTTTCGAAATAATGCCTTGCTATTTCATTCGATTACGATGCTTGTCAGCGCGCGCATTGCCACGATCGCATTGGATAGACTCAGTCAACTGCCCGCTGTGTCGTCGGGTGTGCTTATTTCGTCGACATGACGGGAGGACTATCATACACCTAAGCATCATAATCTTCCCCTCATAATATAGTGCCTTGTCATTCATTACATAGTCATTATTACTAATATTATTTTAGTACCATCATCACCATCAGCGTCATTCGTATTCTTGTCCCTTCCGTAGCTTACTGATCCACATCATATGATTTTTTGTACATAACAAAATAATATCGGCAGCCCCTTCGCGTATAAGTACATACTTTTTGCTATCTAGACTATGAAGTGGTGTCAGGCCGTCTCTGTTCCACAAAAATCGACTCCAGGTTGTCGCTTTCGTCGTCATCAACGTCATTGTTATCGTCAAGGGAAATACTCAAAAAAAAAAACAAAAAAAAAAAAGCACGCCGAACAGTTTTGTAAGAAAGAGAACCACAACGATGCGTCTTTTTACCCACGGACTCACCCCCTTCCCTTGTCTGCAGATACACAAGAATCTACGGGTGTATGCATATGTATATATATATATATATATATAGATTTAAAAAAATAATTTTACGTAAATGATCCTTTAAGAAGTCTATGTCTTCAACTGATCGTACAATACTGACAGCAACTGCAATAATAATAATAACGCATACTCTTGTTCCATTAATTAATTTTAAGCGTTAGGCCCGCTGTACAGATAAGTAGAAATATATGCATCTGTGTATATATCAGTCACAGTAATATCTCCGTTTGGCATTCACAGTGAAGAAAGGATGATATGCCACGCGTTTAGGGTACGAATCTCCGTTCCAACCACTACGAAACGATAAAAATCTATAATAGAATATAAAGGTCTATACGATTGTATTAGCCGACAGAATTGCCATATTCATCACTAGTAATTAAACTATCGAGTAATCATGGGGCATTGATATCGCTTAGTAAACGCTCAATCCCGTTGGGGAGTGGATGGGTGGTATAACAGCAATCTCTTGCTGCGAATGGCTGAGACATTCACGTTATATCCATTGCATCGGCTGGAACAGAGATGGCGCCGAACTCCTTTTAGATAAGTCGGGCACTTGGTTATAAGTTGCTGCCATTTGCTATTCGGTGGTTATTACTACAGTTTCAGTCATCCAGTATAGACAGACCATATGCGTAGAGGTGTTTCAAGCTGAACTTTGCTCTCGCAATGTTTGCAGACCACGCTATCGTAGTGTTTCCCACCGACATAGCTTCACGTTTTTCATTACGTTTGCTTGCTATCAATAACTTGCGCGTCTTCACACTTCAGCGTTACATTTATACTATTCTAATAGTTTAGTCCGCCTTGATAATCGTCATTATCGTTATGTTTTTATTGATCTCTTATTATCATTCGTACTATTATTATCATAATTAGCTGTAGTTGTTGCACTTATTTCGGGCAGTGACGGTGTATCCCATTCCGTCACTGGGTCACCGAAGTATCAATTATTGGAGCGTCAGGCTCTTTGAATGGTCGAGTTCAGTCAGGCAGTCCTGTTACGAGAGTTAACTGCAGGTGCTTGCTGATAGAACATTTCCAGCCCAGCAGTAAGCGTAGATGGTTAGCCCCAAGTGTTCTCAGTGGTGACGATTGGTTGTTTCAGCAGTTGGTGATCAATCCTTATCTACGGTTCAAGAAAGAAGGTGCCACCTCCATAAACGACCATGTTCGAGATGCAGACTTATTTAGATACAGGGCTGAACGTTGATTCCGCTGTTGGCATGTGTGACAAGTCGGACGTGGTAGTCGGTTGAGAGTGTGAAGTTCCCGATACAGCCAACTAGGCCAGTCTGATAGCGACCCAGTGTCATGTGAGTTAGGTCGCGGATACCGCCTGTGAATATGACAAACAACGGTGTTAGAACAAGTGCAGGCACGCGGCAGAGGGCGGAGGCGCAAAGATGCGGTGGGTTCCGTTTCGATTCGCTTTGATCCTCGCGATTTTCCCTTATTCGCCCTTATTTATAAGCAAACCTCAGTAGGCCTTCATGTTCCATAGTGGTCTATCGTATAGCTCTTGGTGTATTTAATAACGCTGAAAAAGTTTCTTATAGATGAAAATACGGCATTATTGATGTACAACCATGTATACGTGTGTGTTCAAACATTAGACAACGTGAAAATAAAATGTAACAGACACATTCAGCCCAGCAATCGGCTAACCTAGAAAGAGTCCACTGTTCACGGTGAGCTGGTTCAGTTGCCCGAACGAAGTACCCACTATGGTCGGACCATCATCCACTGTAAGAGATCCTTCCTGACGATAGCGTATGGCCCGTAATGTGTGCCAATGGCCATCATCAACCCTCGAGTAGTTGTAGACGAGATCGCCCTCACCCGAGCCGAGATTAAAACGGAACACCAACTGGCCCTTGTTGATGCCGAGCGAGACGAAGTCAGAGCTGCGGGAAACATCTTTCTCGCCAGCCCATAATAGCAGACCATGTCCCGAAAATGAACGGAATTTCATCTGGATGTCGATCTTCGAGCCGCGCACGCGCTTAATAATCTCTTCGGCTGTGTAGTGCAGGAAGCTCTGACCACCCATCATTGGCTGGGCAATCGCTTCCTGTACTTCGATCTCGCATTGCTGGCCGGAAAAGCCGAGCTTACAGTGACATTGGAACTCATCCATGGTCGGTTCACACTGACCGCCATTGTAGCACGGTCCCGTGACGCAGGGATGTGCACAGTTGTTGACATTTCGACCGGTCAGAGCTTCCTGAAGAAGCTTCAGCGGTTTATTGTTTATCGTCACCTAAATCGTAGAGCAGAATGCATAGCCACAGTAGGGCGCGTTAGATTAATCTCACCGATTTGTTTTGTTAGCTGGGTCCGTCAAAAAAATATTGATTTTTAGTTGCTTCGACTACAGCGATTTATATAGCACTTATATTTGTAGTTTTTTTTTGCAACGATGAGAATAACATTGTCCGAGAGTCATGCAGCTTCTATAAAAACATAGACGTTATCTCCGTAACGACTTTCCTACGATGCTGCAACACGAGACCGTCATTCTGGGCCTGCACCTGAGTAGTCCTGAGATACCGGTCGACCGGGCTATATATATATATATAGGTATGTCTCGATAAAACGTGGATAACTCGTTGTTTGTTCACAAGAAAGAGTTAGTAATAAAAAAAAAACCTTTTTAACAACCTTTTGTATGCATCCCGCAAAATTGTGCGTGATAGCAGCATTGGGCGAGGTTTCTTTAAAAGAAGGTACTCCGCCGATGTACAGGTTCAGATCGAGGGAGAGCTGAGTGAAGGCTCCTGGTGCGAAGCCGACAATATACGGGTGCTTGTCCACCCGTAGAATGCCAAGCTGTCCCGTGCGCGAAATGGAAATCGTGTGCCATTTGTCCACGGTGACTGCCTCGTCGCTTCTGAGAAAACGAATGCACCAATATTATCTCTATTACTCTGAAGACCTAAAAGGTTTGCCAGGAGTGGACGAATGTGTGTCATTAAAGTGAAATATTTTCACAGTTTGGCGTGCTCGATAGTAGGACCTTTGACTTAGGTTATTATACATCTTTACGTTCTCATGTTATGTTGTCTCGCTGTGGCAAGTGAAGGCTGAAAAAGAACATTTCATCAATTCTGTATCAGCAGATATTAAAGCTGAATGATAGCCCTTGAGAAAAGAATAGCGAACGTCAATATACCTAACAATAGCGGCCCCGTTGCCGAGATCGAATCTAAATTCGACGAAACCGTTGACGAGCTGCAGCATAATAAAGTCGCCCTGTCCCTCGAGAGAATCTCCGTTGTAGAAGAAAACTCCGTTTAGAGACCGCGGCTTCAGCACGACGGTGATCTCGAGGAAGGACAGAAAACGCTCACCGAGGCCGGGGAAACGCATGAACGATGAACCGTTGAACGCCGGTACCAGGATTGTCACCTCTTCACAGTTGAGCAGATATGGAAAAACAAACAGAGCGTTCGCTTGGCTATTAAACCGCCTTCTATTTCGCCCGTAGGTGAGGTGACAAGGCTTTCTCAGTTCGATATTCAAAATGCACTGAACCCGTGCATTGAACGTTAGTTTGGCTTATTTGACAGGAAAAATAGACGATTTATATTGTTATCGCCTCATCAATCTCAATACGAATGTCATATAGTATCGGAATCTAAGCATACAGAATTACTGTGTTCAATGCTTGCTAGTAAATACAGGACGTAGCTAGTGTAAGATAACTGCGAAGGGACTAGGGTTGTCTTGGCTCATTTACTACCTTGATCGCAAAACTCTCCTTCGTAACCTAGCGGGCAGATGCATGATGCAGTCTTTCCGTGGTCGACACACTGTCCTCCGTTCTGGCAGAGCACGTTATTGCATGCATCATCACGGCATTCGCCTAAAAAAGAAAATGTGAACATGCAATTAATGGCACAGGTCAGGCGAAATTGAATTCGGAGCTCAGCTAACACTTAGCAATTGTAAAAGCTAAGAAAGAAAAAAGGTAGCAAAGCATTAGATATCTCGTTAGCAGCTAAAGTCGGTATCTTGATTAAGTCGATTTCCACAGCAGCCGTCTGTCTAATGACACAAATAGGAATATTATATGAAAGAATAGCGTGTTTCGCAATGAAATAGTTTCGTCTTAAATAAAGCCGAAAGCTTTATTTGCATGTCAGGGTTTCATAGCCATGTTGCATAGTTTTAAAATGAATGTTTCGCTCTACTATAAGCGTGTCAGGTCACGTTTTGTTTATTGCGTATCTCACTCTTTTTTTTTAAGCCGATACAAAGCCCAGTTGCTGTTTTCTTCACGTATGCGATTCTTTGTAGTCTATATTGCACATCTTCTGTCCACGGTTTTTGCGTGTTAACAATCATTTCAAGCGGGCGGTTGCAAAGCATGATTTCTAACACCTTCTTACTTGAGTTCTCCCCTGATCTCGTCGTTGTTTTCTCGATAATGCCTGCCTGGCTAGCGAGCTTCGTCTGTTCAGTAGCTCGCAACCGTACGACGGCAGTAACCCTGTGGCCAGCAGAAGCACCAGCCGTCGCGGTGGTTAATCCGCTATAAGTCGCTTCTTGTTGTCCTTGGCACGCTGTATGCGCTTAGGAGACGGCCTTCTACCATTAATGGTTTCTCTTTTTATTTGTTTATTTTCTGGCCGTGCCCAATCGGCGCATCCTAACCGGAGAAACAGCAAAGCCTGGCCGACAGAGTTTGGACGTATGGGACCTGAGGGTGGATGCGGTGAGCTACGCGACATGAAGGAATGTTTGGGGTTGCGTCAGAATACAATGCCAAACCCTGGCTTGGTAGAAGAGAAGCACCGTGTAAGCAATAGAACTACTGGCGGCATGACGCAGAATATGAAAACTGCACTCTATGGCACTGTAGAAAAGCTTCCAAAAATAACTCGGCAAACAGCATTCGCATTTCCTCTCTACGAAAGAAAGGGGCAGATTATTTCAGATGTCCGAGGCCCAATGGTATTGGTCTCTGTAGAACTGTGCAACGCAATACTGTAAAGGCAGCTTGTCGCTATGCGCTTCCTCGTTCCCTCACAGCCTTACATACAGACCCCTTTAATATTCCTTTCGTGACGACGGTTGCCCCATATGAAACGGTATGCGTTTGCGTGAGGACTCTGTCCAGCTTGCCTTAAGCTCTTTCTCTCGAGTTCGAGGCAACAAGGATCTCTTAAATGGGATACGCGAATTTCGGGAACAGAAGGAAATCGTGTAGGCTGGGAAGCCTGAAGATCTGTCAGAAGGATCAGCGACAGCCATATTGCAAGTGCAAACGCCGCGCGCAATGCGTCAGGAAGAGCTTCTAGGATTAAAACGACGCACACGGATGGTCTGAACAGATATTATAGAATGGAGCAATGAAAAACCCCTTGTCGCGTACTTTCAGAAATGATCATGACGAAAAGTGAGACTGAGAAAGTTTATGCTCTTTCGAAGTTAGCGGGGCAGTGTTCCGACACTGGAAGAAACAAAAAAGTTGTTCTGAAGCATTTTATTTGCGCAGATTCACTTGTTGTAAGAAGGGTAGTATTTGCTAGTCACGAACCGTAGTAAAAGACTTTTGTATTTAGTTGTCAGGAATAAAAATTTTACGTAACCACGTATAATATAGAGTAGTTGATGTATGTTAGATAATTCGCAACGCATTCGATCGAATTATGTGGTTCAGGCGACTTAAATAGGTTTCTATAAGCTTCGGTTTTAGACGATAATCTGTACGGGCTATTTATTTTTTATCTTGTTCACTAGTGAGTAATAGTAGAACCCCATATGGAACGAAATAATGTAATAACGAAGATTTTCAAAATATATATAGTTATAATCAATTGGTAAAAGTCAAAGAAAGTTAAATTTTCCGCAAAATGTTTTTGGTGTAACACAGTCCAACTATTGTAATATTCTATTCGTATAAGTAAGTTCCTAAATTTTCGTTCCTCCACCCAGGTTAATACCGTATCCAAGTGATAAATCATGCATCCCAAACCGTATACTAACATCAACTTGAATGAGCTCAAATATTAACAATTTTTCAATAGTACTTGAAACGTAAATAGGTATATCCAGTGATAATGTGTTGTCTTTGCGCCGACTACCTAAAGGCATCCGCTGTATAAATACTACAGTTGTTTGCCCAGTGTGCAAATGATTGTTACGTATACGTACATATTGCATTACTTACCGATATCGGCCCCGTCGAGTGCGTCGCCTTTAACCCCTGAACGAAAATCAAAGTTCCTATTGTTAATCTCCAGCTTTCTCACGCAGCCTATGAATGCCTTATCTGTTCTCAGACGTCCCTCAACCATCGTGATATTGGGCGACCCGCCCAGGTATAAATTGTCTCTGAAGGTGATACGCGAGAATAAGCCTTTGCTTCTTCCTTGGACCTGAAATATAACGACATTAGGTGCGCGACAACAAGAAGACGCATTGTGGATGAAGGTGTTAAATGAGC
Source organism: Varroa destructor (assembly GCF_002443255.2). Lineage (NCBI taxonomy): Eukaryota > Metazoa > Arthropoda > Arachnida > Mesostigmata > Varroidae > Varroa > Varroa destructor. The sequence continues at coordinate 43,689,797 of NW_019211457.1, forward strand.
GCTATGGATCGCCGTCAAGGTAAGCCCGACCTGAACAAGTCAGCCAGAATGCGCGGGGTGATGGCAGCACAATTTTTAACAGTAGGTCTGTTTCTCAATGAGAAATGATATCACCGTATCACAGAAACGCCTAAGTTTCTACAAACGGGTAAGGATGTTATTGTTATTTTCATTTTAAACAAGGTTCTCTATATTTTCAAATACGCCCTTCTTATTGAACATAGATAGATCTCAGCAAACTCGTTTGCGCCCATCTGCAGAAAGCGATTCGTGCTTAGGAGAGCCAATTCGGTGTTTGGCAGCTGGCAGTAGGTAGTCGATTTTAAGGAAATAATATGGCCTGCCTGTCAGAAGCAGAACTGAACTCAAAGTCAGGTGGCTGTTCGAACGGAGTATGACGTTATCGGGACCGAGTTTTGGCCATCATTGTGCACCTTGTCCTCCAATTTGCTTGAGAGTTTTCCCTCTACCCGAAAGCCAATAGCGGCCACGAGCGCGTGTCATACAGCTGGGCCCCTTGGTAAAGCGGTTGCTAAATCCACTGGCCGTACTTCGGGGTTTGTGTGTGCGTCTCAGGAATACAACTTCACCTACCTGGTGGTCATTGTTAAGCTGCATCCAGGCGTCCCACCGATCACGATATATTGACAGTTTGTTCCAAGAGCTGAGCACGACCGGCTGATCGCTTCGAAGAATACCTTCGCCCATACCGCAATCAAACCTATCCGAGAGATGAGAGCCAGCCAGGGTGTTAGAGAGAGCTGTTAATACTTACCACTAACGATGATTACGACTCTTTTGGGTTTGCTATCTCTCTGGTCAATATTGAATTTCTAATTTAAATTAATACTGCGTCCTAGTACGTAATAATTTGGAATAAAATCTTTGTTTTGAAATTACACAACAACAAGTTAACAGAACCGATATGCAATAGTTCTATTTCAGTCAAAGATCCTTTCTCAGTTACCCTGAGGTCTTTATATTAAATAATATCTGACTGACTGTTACAGATTTGCATCAAATTATGGGAAATTCCGCGCGTTTGCGTAAGGGATAAATGTTATAGGTCGTTGATTAAAAAGTTCTGTTAAGTTGAATGAGAACAATGCGGGACCTCGATTATGAAACAAAATATTTCGAATACTGTCTTGCCAGCAAGTTACGGCGCCTGAAAATAGGTACGAACAGAGAGTGCTACCAGCGTATATGGCCGAAATTCCGTCAGTAGAATCGATTACGGGGACACGCAGTGCCTAAAGCTGCCACACATGAAGCTTCCTCGTCGATTGTTCATCGTAAGAACGGACTGTGAACCCATCTGGGTGAGGAGTTTGTAGTTCTTATGTACGCAGCTCTTATTCCGCAGAAGACATAATACAGCTAGCGCTCACATGCCGACTGCCCCTTCGTGCCTTTTCTCTAGGAATCGGCAGCACTTCGAGTTGCGTTTCTCGATATTCTTCACGGCCTTGTTCTAAGTTTCCAGACCCCTATACTCTCCACGCCTCCCTACCACAGTTGCCCGAAGTTGTTTTCGTGGCTGCGTTTACACGTACTAAAGCGCAAAGGAAAAACTGGAAGCGCATCCGTGGTCGTTGTGGGTAGCAACGGAGCGCCGTATCTGGGACGGCGGCGCGATTTAGCGTCTAGGAGACAGAGCGATAGAAAACAGGTGCTCGGCCGGACGGTCGAAATCATCCAAAGGTGTTAAGGTGAGAGGCGAATGCAAAATAGTAAGAAAAGATAAAACTACCCACAGGTTTAGATATTGCGCGGTGGGACTGAGCAACAAACGGAATATAGCGTAATCTTGGGGAAGAGAGCCCTTATAGATTTGCGTAGGAAAAGGACACCGACATTTCTAGCAAAGAGAGCATCCTTCAGAAAATCTTTAAGCGATCACGCACGAACCTGCTGCCTAGATGTCTCGTGCTATCCAAACGACTTGTGACAAGGCAAAACTCGATGTGTTCGTGTTGCTTAAATCGAATTCACTATAAATGCTGCGTAGAGACTTGTACCATTAATCACTATACATTTGTAACCTATTTATATATATAAATCTAGGGGCTGAACTAGATTTTGTGCTCAAATTTTATTTTTTAGTACTTTTTTTTTAGGAGAATTTTTAAGGACTCGCGCTCTGAGAAGACTATTTCTTTAAATTTACCTTTAAATTAGCGTTAAAATTACTCTGCATGAGACATTTGAATATTATCGGAAAGAATAACAATATCCACATGCAGTGCCAGGAGAGGCTGCCTCATATGCTGTTTGTTTTTCCAATAACAATGATTACTACCCAGGGGATAGTGTACCTTCGTTCAACTCTGGTTAATAGTTTAGAGAATACCGTTCAGTTGCTATAAACTGGTTTGATCGTTTTTAAAGAGGAAGTTAAGCAACTAAATGTCTAAGATAAACAGCTTTAGGCTTTTGATGAAAGTTACCTAACAGAAACTTGCTGGCCAACCGAGGATGACTCATAAGGCAATTTTGCATTGCTCGTGTACTCTGAGAATGATATTGCAAGCCGAAAAGTTAATTCTTCATTAAACAAATGCACAAACGTGCGATTGCACCCCACAGGATCGCTAAAAAAGAATTTTCGGTATCAAATGGTTAATGTTTATAAAAGATGCATCTTCCTTTCCAATAGCAGATGACAGTTTTGGCCCATAGGAACCATAAATTCTACCCGATAAACATGGACAAGCCACCTGATGAATATTTGTAATTATTTTGAGCTTGTATTGAGTTACCCACATAGTACTAGTGTACACTCAAGCATTGTCCAAAAACCCTGCAAATCTATCTGCGTGTCGAACATCTATCTCAATACAGAAAATACACCCTTCTGATAAATCCCAGAAAATCTTCTGCGATAATCCCAACATTACTCCACTAAGCTCGGGATTGCCGAATACACTCCTTACTCAGTCGCCAATCAAGAGAACACCTACAGTTGAAAAACTTAGCTTTAGAAATTTTATCTAGAAGCAAGATCCTTGTTGCTTAACTTAGGCAATTTTGTGCAGGAGCCTACGGCTGGTTGGTCAACCAAACGCTACTCTGAAAGACGTCAATGTCATTCAGGACACGGGCGAACCAGGGTCATATACACTTACAACACATTTAGCAGACCAGGTAGTAGGATAATTACATGCACTCGATATGTAAAGATAGCCCAGATAGCGCCTGGAGTATCAGAACACCACCTAAAACCGTGGCATACTGCCCTATAGATACGTATGTCTATCTATAGAGAAAGAGAGGCACTTACAGTTAGACGTCTCTTTATACCTCATTTTCAAGACTGTGTCAAAATAAAAATGAATATTTCAGCAATTTTTTTTACATATGCTGGAAGTGCTGTTCCTGCCAATCATTTTATTCAATGTCATCGTCAATCGTCGCGACTGCGGCTTCAATTCTGGTACTGAACAGCTCATAGGCTCGTCTTAAATGTACTCTACGGAATTTCCTGGACGCCTCCTATATGGCACGAGTATGCAAGACAAGATAAAATTTGTTGGCATTTCGCTCAGTAATACTCTATAGATAGCACACGACCGGTTTAGATCCGGAGTGGGTCATGTACTTATACTGGAACGTGTTTGTATTTCAAGCGGTCACTGATTGACTTATACGAACCGATGCACCATCATCTTATTGGAAGCAGGACAATTTTCCTTCAAACACTTCAGCTACTTACGATTGCACAATAGTTTGTACAGCATACAGATGAACTTGCTTACCGATGCGTTCGCTTTTCTGAAAGAGGCATGACAGCATGACGTCTCTCACACTGGACACTATAATAATGAGAACATGAACTAATATAATGAGAACATGAACTTCAGCTGAAGATGTGCTCCTATTCTAAGAGGCACAACTTCTCGCGATCGCGTTCGCACACTTCCTTCAGAACATTTTTCTTCAGAAAGAGCTGAGTACCAAACAATACAGGACGAATCTCTTGATTTTACTGTTCACAGAGAGCGTTTGGTTGATTTTTATAAAATATGACGGATACGTGCGGTTTTCGTGAACTATCCGTGCCGTCGTGCGTTCACTCAAATTTCTGCATCAACGCGTTGACGTAAATACAAGGATCGTCAGAAATCCTTCTTTGGGCGGGAGCGCCCTCGTTATTCCTTCTGCGACGTGGGTTTCTACTCTGCTAGAATCTCCTTGTGCTTTTTCTGCCACCGCATACTCATATACCCAACCCGATATGCTGTAGATTGAAAATGACCCAAATAATTTCAGTTGGGATTCGTCCAGGGCATAAATACTGTACTACAGCCAATCTTCGCTCAAGTTTCGAGACCGAGGCACCGTTGTTTGTCGTAATGAAATACTGTTTCGTTGTAGAATGAGGCGTTTTCGTTTAGCACGAGAAGAAGGAGATGAGCCTATATCTATATATATAACAAACAGCCCGTTAAGGCCTATCCCGATTTCGCTTATATATATGACACATATGAATGATACGTTTATAGCTTACTCACCATCCACTAGCAGTCAATCGACGCAATGGACAAGTTTGCCGTATGTCAGTATTTCGCTCTGATAAACTTAAATTTCAAGTCGATAGCCACTTAGCTCTATCTGCTACGTATAGACTACGTAACGGCTAACCAATGGCTAAAAAAGGCGAAAAGAATCAGTTAGTCATTTTTTTGCTTATGTGATGCGCGTTACGTCGTCGCAGCCACTGACAGCAGCATGAACCGCCAACGGCGCCATTGTAGGCGTGAATTAATACATGCATACACCATATAATAGCGCCTGCGCTCACGATTTGGATAGGCATTCAGGGCCAGACTGGTTGTCCGTCTTTACCTTAAATAAGATATGAGCGCCAACGACGTGTTAATGAATAAATTCATGGCGCCCCGCGGCTACTACCATTGCCGCAGCCTCGTTCCTATTAGCGTTCATTATGGACACGGAACAAACACTGCCTTGCTGACGATCAGAGTAGCTGCGAGTTGGTTACTGACCAGCTAAGCGAGGTTCCGCCTTAAGGTTTGCAGAAAAACTGTCGCTTAAAGGTAGAGAGTGGTCGTGGGAGGCTATTCTTTATCTCTTATTAGGAAATGAAGGCAAGCGCTGCAGGAAACTGTGAACACGTTCATCACGTGCGCTATTGAACGTGCTGCGGATCGTGATCCTTGCTTAAACGAAACTGAGCTAGGCCAAATGCGTGCTCACCTTCCCCATGGCTCGACAACGGGTTAAGCAGGCCTTAACGCTACAAAAGCCCGACAGCCCACGACGCCAATAAAGTAGTACACAGCAATTGATCCAGGACGGAAACGGAGCAATCTAAGATTATCCACAGACGCCTGCCGCGTTTTAGATGCGATGAGGGATGTATCTATGGACAATATCTGAGAAGAAAAAATAGATACTGACATGCGAACGCTATGGGCGAAGCGTTAACAGTAACACGAAAAAAGTTCAAGTGAGAAATTAGCTGCTCTTACTAATGGCGTATCCGGGCGGAGAGTTTCACTTTCGATATGGCTAGATAGACAATAAGACAAAAAAAAAAACAGCAAAGAAAGGCCAGTTTACCACTATTTTCATGCATAATTATGGCCACTGCTTTCAGATTATCTTGATAACAAAGTTGCTCGAGCTGGTAACTTCCGATTTCCGAACAATCTGGAGGGCAGGACAGCGAATTACATCGGGATAACTTTCGTCTTTCAGCTCTAAAAAATTGCAAATTTATTAGTGTAATATCCTCAGAGACAAAGCGGTGATAACGCAGTGAATTAATGTCACGAAAAACAGCAAACTTCGCCCCCTTTGAATTCACAAATGATCTAGCAGAAAAGAGTTCTCGACTGAACTCCATGAGTCATGTTAGACCATAATTCATTGAACTGAGGTTCCGAGTCCGCGAAGAGCAAAGACAATCTCAATTTAAGCAAACAACGTCAAAGGTCGAGCTAACCAAAGGGACTGGTTTTTGCCGATATCACTACGATCACGTTTGATACATACTGTTCCATTAAAAATTAACGTCTGTAAATCGTATCTTTGTCATGCAAAGACTAACTAATCTTATAGCATTAATAGCTTATTCCAATAAGGATCTTCTGTTACTTGTGCTGTGAGTTCATGGAAAACGGCATTACGTGCCATGATGCGTATACAGATGTCATGTATGAGACCATTTTGCCCACGTAGCCTTTAACGTGAATGAACTTAGGGCGCAGAAGGTGTTGGGGCTACATAGGCTAAGTTCCCTGAAAGCGACCGTAGAAAACAATTTGCTAGTCACGAAAAAAGAATTATCTAAAAAAGACTTCTACAAATGATTTATCTGTGACAATGTCTTTACGAAGAGAAAAATGCAAAATTTCTCAAGAAAAGTCCAATTAAATACACATCTTTAAACCATATGGTCCCAGAGCGAAATAACTCTACCGATCAGCGACAAACCTACTGAATCACTGGTGGTTTAGTGTAAAAATGTCACTCATACAACAAAACTGAGAGGAAAATTTTCCTTAACCAAAATAACGACGATGTTAGCTCGGGAGGCTCAGTAACCATTTAATATTAAGCTAGCTATTTTTCATTTAATTAAAACACACTTGTTTGTTACCATGGGTACTGATAAAAAAAAATAGAATTGTAAAACTAAGTTTCGAATGTTCAAGGTTTAGGCGTATCCTGGCATTGTATTTTGTTAAATATGTCAGACAATTATAACAATTTGAGTACCGCTTTCCAAAATCACTTTCACTACGCGTAGCTCTGCGTACCTATCGTGAAGATCTTGGCATAAGAGATACCCCATGTTTAAACTTGATCTATAATTGGCTGCTTTAGAAATATGGTCCACAAGCCGGCAATATTGTCCGACAAAGAAAAAGATGAACTAGCCCCAAAAATCTAACCCCTCAAAGTTGTGCTGGAAAAATATAAATTTCTGCTATATGTATACGTCTGAGAAACAGCGCACGTTTTACAGTCACCGATTTTAAAATCAGCGTTATTTTCCGTTAGAAAAATAACTAAATGACGTATATAGTTCTATGCCCATATGCAATTTAACCATCGCCTACTTCTAGGCATTTACATGTTAAATGGCAGTTTGGCGTTCTTTTTCTTGAGCCTGACTATCGATATCCGCGTACCTTATTTTTTTGACAAAAAAAAAATTGGAGATGTCAACAACACAGCGAAACATCTCGATACGTATCACACTTGGTGGTGCTTTCTAGTTTTTCCTAAATCTGTTTTTAGTAAACACCGAAACAGCGGCGGTGGTGGCTAGCAGAAATCGTACCAACAACGATATCAACCGAAAATAACATTGTTAAATCCCCCCACTCTACAGATGTAGTTACTTAACGATCTCATCTTTTATACATTTATGGCACCGCGGTTTTTCGGTCCGCTATTGGCATCCAGTGAATTTCTTTGAAATTCTTTGGCCCTCTTCATCTCACCGTTGGACTTCTCTGCATTTCTGCCGCTGTTCCAGTAACTGTGGGACTGGGGCTGGGAAGCAGGTCTCGCTGCCTGGCGTTCTCTATCTGGCGTCGCTGTCTAGCTGTAACACCGTTGTCACAGGGTAACAAAAGCATAACAGGAGATAAGATTATGTTGCGGCGGCTATTAGTATCATGATCACAGTAACGATGGCCAGGGCCGCGGTAGTAATTCAGTCAGCGTCAACAAGCTCTCCACTCGGGTACAGACAGTTTTATATTCCGTTCAAGCCCCACAGTGGTAATATATGATCACTACATCGCTCCGCTTTTGTGCTTGGCAGTTTCGTATCGCATTTAGAACGGCTTGTTTTTCTCCTTTTAGTTCGTGATCTTTAGATACAAACAACTGCTCTCAACAAACGCTAAGCCTTTACGGGCAATATTGCGATCTCCTTTTAGGGCTCCGCTCAATATCACTCTTCGCTGCCTGCCAACGGAACAGTGATGGTGCCTCGCTCTTTGCTAAGCCTCCATAATCTATTCGTGTCTTTGTGATACGTATGTAGATATAAGCCCCTCCGTAATAAGTACTCGCTAAGTTTGATGCGTAGACTTTTGCTGTAAACGTCTAGTGCAGGTATTTCGTTCTCTTTTTTTGTCACGATACTGATAAAGGAAACGAGTTAGATAGGGAAGAGGAATGGTCTCTTGCGTCTGCTCTATTGAGCCCCTTTGCCCGCTGTAACGCAGTCGGTGTGAAGGTCTACGGCGTAACCTCCGTAGATTGTAGCCGTCACCGTTGCCGTCGCGAATGCGTCAAGTTGTCGCAGCCCAAACAACAACCTGTTATCGATGCACTGTACAGAGCCCAAAAAAGCAGTACGGCCCAACAAAAGTGCCTTATATATATATATATATATATATATATATATATATATATATATACTTGTATACGTATAGGGACATACAGAGAATGCGCGGGAAGCGATCAAACAAAATACTGGACTCTGGACGCAGAGTCCATCAGCTCTCCAGAGACGCCAGACTCCAGTCCTCTAGTGCTGTGGAGTGACTACGCACCATAACTCGGTACGAAAACGGAACGATCGTAGTTCTAGCGTAAGTATTGTAATTTTTGAAATTGTCGTTCGATCCCTGGGGCAATGCCTCCGATTTGGTCATTCAAATTCTCTCTGTTTGAGATCATTGATGAGCTGTACATTGATGGAGGCGTTTTTTCGACGTCGCGAAGAGTGTCTACCTGCCTATTAAAAAAAAAAACCAGTCGGTTCAACGGTAACAAAATAGGCAAATGGCGACAAGAAAAACGAGCCCTGTAGACTAGTCTATCGTATCGCGAGATCTGGTTGTCTTGCACAGACGATTTCGAACGTGGTATCGCGTCACCACTACAGTCGTTATTTTCTCCGTTTGTTTAGCTCTTGTTATGCTGTTAGCGTAGCTAGCTAATAGATTTTGGCTTTGGGTTCGTAGGTGGGCGGCATTTTCCATAACATTAGCGGTGTCCGCATGAGTATCACCATCATCGCGTTTCGTTGGATTTCGCTATCGCTAATAGTTGAAAATTCGCTCGCTGGTCTGCGATCTGATCGCCGACAATGATGTGCGTACGTAACAGGCAAATACTGTTGTAGATCATCTCATTTCGTGCCCTTCGCTAATCCTGCTGGCTATAGCCACTTAGATCGCTGGATACGATGGCTGCGTTCAAGTGGACCGAAAGTGCCATCTCGTCCAGCTAAGCTGCGCCGCGTGAGCTATCGTCGGGAGCCCCAGCAACCGTCAAACCCAACTGGGTTATTAGAAATGCTAGTTCACGTTCTACACGATAGCATTAGGCTGCCTACTTGTAATGGTTAGCCATAGCGTAGCCAGCAGCTGTCAACGAGTGAGGCAAACATTAGCTGCTCAATGAGAATATGATATGGATGACAGATAAATCTTCAATTCGAACAGTAAGGTAATGCTGTTCGCTCACCGAAATCGTTCGAAACATTATTGCTCGATACGATTCCAAGTAGTGGTAATACCACTGCATCTTACCGGTCTACTGTCTCCCTTCTAATTCTCAATGGCGCAGCACTAATCGGCCACCAGAACTGCAGGACTTGTCCATTTGCATTATGTTTGTTTATTGACATAACGATCATCTGTATTCGGTGCTCTGTTAGCGCAATTGCGAGTTCTTCACTCGACCCGGCCAAATTTTCGCCAAGTGATCCCGTTCTTGGTTCGAGTTTTTTGTGGCGTGCTGTTTTTTGCGCACGTTGTCAGCTTGTTACGCGGTGACAGCGATGTGATCTAGCTCAGGCTGAAAGTCGTTGGCCCGCCTGGGCCACCTTTACTGCTGCTTTTTTTGTATGACTTCCTTATGTAATGATGTCTTCATTTATACAAACACTCGCTAGTTGCAATGTTGTTAGCCTAAGAGGTTCTTCTTCTTTGTTTCCAGTGCATCAACGGCGACAACCTAGCGATAACGTCGGCAAATCACTCCTATGAACACCCGCATTCTAATGAAAGCAGTTGCTGGCTGTTGGTGATGCTGTGAAAGCCGAGGTGATTGCTGGTGCCTCTTTTTGTAACAATGGTAAGGGGTGCATGTTGATGACATCGCTTCATTTGTGACACATTACGTTATATATATATAGAGGATATGAAATAGATGTGGAATATTATGTGACGAAGAGCGGCGCAAATGCATGCAAAACGCACTACTTATTATTAAGTTTTGGGGCCGACCGTAAACCGCCGTAACGTTGGGGTGGTCGAACGGATCGAAACCGACACTGTTCTAGTTTGGATCGGACGACAGGTTGGATATGAGTGTACGACCGTGGTCGAAAGCCCTACCGAATGAAACAATGCAGCTGGGCTAGGCGGTCAGAGTGGAACAGATGTTGGCATGACCTCGAGATAAATAAGCTGGACGAGGTCAATAGAATTTGAAAACAGGACATGACCGGTCAGTTTAAAATACAGCCGGTGGATGCTCCTTCAAAGTCTCTTCTTGATTTGTTTCAGGAGCGCGGCGCACCGTCTTAAGAATAAGTTTTGGGGGTTGTTGCTGGGACTGGACTGGTTCCCGTCTCTGGCCCAAATTAGTAGTGCGAGTTATACAGCAGAGAACGAAATACGAAGTCGAAATGTATATCTACAATCGTTTTAATTAAACGTACAGCCTACCTCGATTATTTATCTAGTTATATATTGTCAGGATGTGAATTATAATTGTGGCTATGGCAACATGAGAAATGCGTCATTATTTAGCTTCGTTGCAGAACATTTGTAATGATCATAGCGCCGTGTCGCAATTATATAATCAAAGTGTTGGAAAACAAGAAGCTTTACACTGGCCATTCGTTCGACTTGTAACATTTCTTTTAGGTAAGCAATATTGCTTTTAATTAGTCTGCTAGTTCCCGGCATATCTGGCATTTAGGACCTTTCTGCAGCCTAGAGTTCCCCGTTGAACAGCACTTCGCGTCAAAATGTCAAGATTCAGATTTACTCTCCAAAGACATTCTCAAGTCCCGAAAATCGCTAGCGTCTCTTCCGTAGATACGATTTGCGTCTCACGTAGATGTTGTGGGCTCTTCCTCTCGCCTGCGCTCTTACTCTATATTTTTTTATTTTAACCAAAATATTTCCATCTTATCTGGACATTGTTTCAGGAGCCTGGGCGCTCGATAGTAAGCTTGGCCGAATACGGTCTCAAGAATAAAACTGCACTCGTCACAGGTGCAGGCAGTGGGATTGGTTACGTCATCTGCAAACAGCTGTATAAAGCGGGTGCTCATGTAAGTTTTCATCTTCACTAAACACGGGGATGACAATTGTGCGGCCACATAGACCGTTCCTACGTCTGCAGAAAGTACCCGACTTCACGATGTGCCCCACGTTCCGAACAAATACAAGTTTGGCCAATTTCCATTTGTTCTTATTACATATCCCGGGGCGCCTGCAAGTTGACGGTATCTGTCCAGGCAGAATCCACTGAATAACAGCTCACGTAAACATGGTGAACCACCTCGAGCCAGTTCGATGTTTCCTCTCGTTAAGGTCCTTACGACCTCATGAGCCAGGCGACGGTCGACCGGATCTACGACAGAAAACGAACAAGAACTGGGTCTCGGCTAACAGCTTTCCAAACAGCTCGGTTCTACTTAGGCGATAGGTAAAATACATGCATGCGTGTAACGTTAATAACGTGATTGGTTTACCTGAATAACCAGGAGACAACAAAAGCCACGTAAGATGTGTTACATAACGTTCAACCGGATGGTAATGGATAGATTACCTAGTTATAATCCATTTAACTGTGATTTTTACCTATTAAGCGTCCCTTTTTCTCCCTCATGTTCTCTGGCATAGGTAATCGCGGTGTCGAGAACGCTCGAACATCTCGAGAAGTTAAAACAGGAATGTCAGGAAATTCAAATTATATGTTGTAACTTAACGGATTGGGAAGCTACCGAGCACGCACTTAAGTATACCAAGGCCGATCTGGTCGTTAATAATGCGGGAGTCGCCCTGTTGGAGCCTGTTGGCCACATCACCGAATCGGCATTTAATAAAACTTTCAACCTAAACACCAAAGGTAGCTACAGAACTTTGCTTGATCTTACAGGAAGCAAATAGATATTTGCCTTGGTTTATGTAAGTGGGCATTTAAATATTGTGTGTGGGATATATATCTTTCCTTTCGGGCCCGTATTGAAATGTATATAATTCCGAACTCTGACAAGTCCTATTTGTCAGAGTTCGAAATAAGATTTATATATATAAAAGTTTTCAGCTCAATATTGGGATCATATTATAAACGGCAGTGCTTACGTTGTTTTGCATATTTCATCACTCAGAAGATCATTTCCGTCAGGCTCGAAAGAAGGCATAAAATTTTCAATAAATTCGTAACTGTTAAAATGCGAAGTCATATAGTTTATTTAAACGCCGTAATTGTATAAACTCTACCTACCGGGGAACCTTACAGAAAGAAATTAGTGATACCGATTTGCACAAACTTTTCCTTAAGTAACTTGTTTTAAATGCTCAATTACAGATGGCACAGTCTCATTAGAACTACGCTTTTTTTTTTCATTTTAACTATAGACTATCTACTAGCGTGTCTTTTTCTAGCGGGGTTTAAAAAAAGTAGAGGAAAAACAACCGTCCGATGAAAGCTACTATACAAAGTCAGAACTTTACGTTAGCTTACTACCGTGAAGGACCGCGTAGAATAGTTAGATCTAACTATTCTATCTAGTTAGATCTAACTAAATGTTTGTTTCAAGTTAGATCTAACTTGAAACAAACATTTCATACGTCAACATTACAAATCATTATGATAATATTTTTTATTTATATTTTTTAAGTACTTCATTTTGAGGAACTGAGTTCCTCGACGTCCATACAGGCAAATAAAGCATACCTTTTTCATTCATTCGGTAAAAAAACAGCTTTAACATCCCAATTGAAATCCCCTATTACAATTCCAAGCACTTTGGTTCATCCATTCACCTTCAATATGACGTAACTACTGGGAAAAAAGCCTACTCTCCCCTCGGGTTTTCTTTAGTCTTTCTCTTCTCTAATAATTGTATTATCTTTTCAATTTTGTTGCCATAAAGAAACTATTTAAATTGACTGAAGAACGCAACAAATTAATAGTAAACATTTTTTACTCTAATATACATAAAACTCGTCCAGCTCGACCTGCCATTTTTTCTCACGTTCTCTCTGTCTGTTTTCGGTTCTAAGGGCTTTACCTTTTTTGGTTAACAGGCGACCGTAGATAACTGCGTCTGTGTCGTTTTGCTGGTTGGCAAGCAGCCGTTCAGACAACCTGTACGCAAGTTTTCTTCTCTTACTGAAATAAACGACGTATCAGTTGCCAAACTCAGTCGACCATCGTCCTGGAGCTATTGCTCGATAGTCGTGGCTGATCCTTTTCCACCAACATTTTCCCTCTACGGGTGGAGTGAACAGGGTCAAAAGAACAGTTCAATGCACTCGATTAAGAGGCGGAACGGATCGGCAAAAGGCAGAGTCTGTAGGCCACCTGAGCTGCATAAGCCTGCGAGCTGACATGCTAGTCTTCTGCGTTCTTTTCTAGTTCGATATACGGTAGCCACTCCATGACTTTGTACACCGCTCCGTTGCTGCCACGTCGCCACCGACAGCGCTATTGCTGTCGATGTGCTTCGAAGTGGTCGCTACTTCTAGGTCTTTACCTTCTCTGAGTTTTCCCTAGTGCAACGATGTTACTACGACGCCCTGAGTCGCTTCTGCACCGTAAATAATATTGACTTTGTTTTCTTTTGTCGAACATCCGTAGTCCGTCTGGCTGCCGTCTATTGAATTCGGTAGTACTTCCTAGCATCGACCAGCTGAGTGCTGTGCACCAGAGCCTCCCTTCTGCGTGGCTTACCTTTTCCGACTACCCGGTTGTCCGACGCCGCCACGCTAGCTCAGACGAGACCAGCCCCCATTTTTCGCTCCGCTCTTTGTGACTGATAGGCGCCTGCTCTTCCGTGCAATGTCGTGAAGTAGTATCGCGTAGGGTCATTGACTGGTGTTGTCGTGTAGCCAATACCAGTATCGTATCCCTTCTGCGCTCTGGGACTACTCGCAGAAAGATAGCTGTAGCGCTAGTATGATCAATAATAGTACGAGTTCTAATGGTATTAGTGGGGTGTGGAAGTTGCGACAAAACGCAGTAGAGCGGTGAATCGGTCATTGGGTATAGTCGCTTTCAAGGAGCTGCAGTAGCACTTGTAGAAAGGGGCGATCAAACGCTGAGTGGCGGTTGGCAGACAGAACCTGGAGAACGAGGGAAAATTGGCCAAGAAACTCATCCCAGCCGGCAACCTCGCAACTGACATCGTATCCTTTACTTTTTTGCCTCTGCATCCCATCTTCCCTACGGCAGACCTTCTTCCTCTCCAGTAAAAAAACCTCAGCTTCTATTCCTTTGCTTGTTCCTGTTAGCCAGGCAGCAAAGTTGTGTCAGGAGATTCGCAAGCTTGGCGGACCTTCTGCCAGGATGGGATCACTTTCCAATGAAAGATGGTTTCCCTTCTATGAAAATCGAACACGACGCTGGTAGCAGTCGCCTGCTGCTGTTGCCTAACAGATAGTACAATATGAACCAACGTAGCATTTGGCCGCAGCAGGGGCGGCAGGCGCCTGGCCGTCGGCAAGTGCCTTCACAATGTTCAGCGTTCTTCGTTGCCGTCATCGTCATCCTCGTTGTCGCCGTGAGCGTTCGATGTCGCATCATGTCCTGGACCACCCATCTCATACGATACATGTACGGAGGATATCGATCGACGTCAAGCAGACGGATGGGCATATAGGTGGCCGAAGGAGGGAGCGCAAATTGGGTTCAGTGTATGCGCAGCCTAACTATATTTCGGTGTAGAGCAATTTTTCTTGTTGACCGAAACGTGGAAAAATGAGCATAGTTCGGGGTGATCATCCGATCGGAGGAAAGTGATGGGAGTCAACCAACAACAAGAATTCGAATATAGTCGACCTAAGAGCAAGAAGCAACTGATGAAAATGAATAATCGTTAAATTGAGATCGATAACTAGAACAATGAAAATAATCTTCATCCGTCAGAGCGTTACAAATATTGAGATGTTCAAACCTTAGCCTCAAGGTTTAGGTTATCTAGGCGGAGAATTTTAATTGAGAATAGGCTGACTAGCGCTAATGTTCTCATCTTGATGGTTTATTGCAGCGGCGATCAATGTTATCCAGTGTTGTTTACCGCATATGAAGTCGAACAAACACGGAGCCATCGTCAATATATCTTCGCAAGCAGGAATAAGTGCTATTCAAGATCATGCGGTATATGCAGCTTCGAAGGCCGCCCTAGATCAGCTGACACGGGTATTCGCTCTGGAGCTTGGACAATATAACATTCGAGTGAATTCTGTAAATCCTACGGTTACACTCACTCCCATGTCGCAAGTAAGTGTTTTCGGCGTGGAAGTATCGAAGTGTCTGAATGTGTGGATTAACACATCTATATCTCAAACAGACAAGTGTATGATAGAATCGATTCGCAACGATCTGGAAATAGGTATATATAAATAAACCAGCTATATGACTGTTTTCGTTACTTCGATATGAACCCATGATGTGATAATAAGGTCCTGCCTCTTAGGACCTTGGGCCTCAACCAGCATACAGAGGCTAGATGAAAACGGGTTTCTTTCTAGCTCCGGTGGCGCTAGTACAGGGATTGGCTAGCAAAAGGGCATAAGCATAAAGCGATGGAAATTCCTAACGTCCTTGCTACAACGGATGCCCCTTCCTTGGCTGCACCAACTAGACAACTCAGTACCCTTCCTTTTTTACTTTTGTAACATTTTACGACCCCGCGACATATTAGCGAGTCGTTTGCTTCCCGCGGCTCTCTCAATGTTTTTTGTTGCTGGTACTATTCCGACAAGCTTAGTACGAGACTGGTACAGTTTTTTTTTAAATATCCGTCGCAGAAGGTTCTGGAGGTCTATTAGACCAAGTCGCTACTTTTATACATGCTGCTTTTATTCTTCCTTATCCTTGCCCTTGGCTGACAGAAATCGACCGCTAAAGCTAGCTTACCTGCCACGACTAAAGGCTTTTTCGTCCTGCTTGTCTAATTTAGGTTGGCTGGTCGGATCCGGCAAAAGCTAAAGGAATGAAAGACAAGATTCCGCTAGGACGGTTTGCGACGCCCGAGGATGTAACAGATGCTGTCCTGTATTTGCTTTCTGATAAGTCAGCCATGATCACGGGTACTATATTACCAATTGATGGTGGTTTTACTGCTTGCTAGCCCTAACAGCTCTGTATGAGCAAGACGTTGATATTATTCCTTTCGTTGGTGCTCCGTAATATGGATCTGTCGGATTTATCGTATATTAACAAAAATAAGTAAATATCAAATAAACTATAGACATTTGTGCTAATACGTGATTTGTTCATTCCGCACACTTTTCAATACTTAGATATTTTGTAAAATGGTATATTTCAGATGTTCAGTCTCCTTTTCCCGCACGCGGTGCCTAGCTAAGTTCAATGTTGCAAAGTGCTCACTCCCTTTCATGAGCCCGTTGTACTGTGAGTAACGTTTTTATTTCCAGCTCAGGCTTCAAATATAAGTATTTTCTTAATGAAAAATAATCGGTTTCATAACTAAATATTGTTTCGTCTTTACCGGGGGGTCAAGCGGCTATCGAAACAGTCTGGAGCATTTGTGCCATGCCCCCCGAGCATACCATGCCCCAGAAACACGGTCAGAAATTTTTTTTTAGCAAATTCAAATTACAACTTGGGCCTGGAAGATGCTTCTTACCCTGCTCGCCAAACCGAAGTTGACGTGAAAGCTCGCCTAATAAAAGAGAAACCTTAAGGAAACACCCTGTAAATATTAAGAAAAAAAAACGACTTGTATCTATATAACTATCAACTAATAAAATAGTTGAGCAAACATTTGTTTTCAATGACGAATTATATCCACATGTCGTTATAGATATTTCTTTATATATATATATATATATACATATCTACGCAGATATTTCTTTATAACTGTGTGGCTCACCGAAACTCGACGAATCCTTCGACAAGCAAAATAGCTACGTAATCGCCTTGAAGATTGGCCTGTTCGCCGCTGTACAGAAGCAAGGCATTATGCGTTTCGGGTTTAAATTCTAACGAAATTTGCATCGATCGGTGGGCGTCACGCAGCGTCGGCAAAACGATGTACGAATTACCACTGAAGCTCGGGTACTTCACGTCCATTTCTGAAAAGAAAAAAATCGACAGATACGACAATCGAGAGCATACTTTCAAAGAAAGCAAACAAGAGTTGAAGAGCCATATCGAAGCGGACGACTGAACCAATGAATGAACCGATTTCATGGAATAAATACAGGTTGCTATTCGCATTCGTTCAGCCTAGTCAGTAAATTGCACCGTATTATTTGTTGCCAATATGCGTACGTTTGTCAGCTACGGTAAAGAAAAATGGAGATGAGCGCCAGCCCCCGTTAGTGTTGTGAGAAAGGCCGAGCTGTGAATGTACCTTCGTTGCAGTAAGGACCGGCGAAGCCGAGTTTGCAGTTGCAGCGTACGCCGCCTTCCGCCTGCGTGGCGACACACTGTCCCCCATTCTGGCAGCTGAGTTGGTCGCAACTCCAGAACGCCACGTAATCATCGTCGTAATCGTCGTCAACTTCCCGCGAAGCTCCGGGGCCACCGCCATCGTCTCCATCGGTCTCCGCGCAGCCGGTTGTCTACCCACACCGACAGTGAGAAACAGAAACAACCGAGAGCGGTTAAAACACAAATAGAAGTAAGAACTAAAATAGTAAGTATAATACGATTACTATAATAATAATAATAAAATCATTATTAATACCACTATTAAATAAACACAAATAAACAGAAAAATCATATTTAGCAGTTAGACAACAAAACAACGGCAACTGCTCAATTGACAAACGATGGTAGATCCACAGTAATCACAAAAATGTCGCTATGCTATTTTTTTTCTAAATGTTAGAAGCATATATATAGTAGTTTCAGAAATATGCATCGATGTACATTCTAATGACTCTTTCTAATCGGTTCCCATAGTGTTGTAGCTTTTTCTTTTTCCCCCAATTTTTTATACGTGCGGTACGACGCCCTAAAATCATTCCCCTCCTGTTTCCTTGCTACTTGCCTCCCCCTGCAAGAATAACATTAATCAGACATGTCTGAATGTATTCAGGATCAGCGTTACGGGAACGCGACCCAGCCCTAGCAGTAGCGATAGAAGCAATTGACAAAACGAAGTCTACCGCCACTGTTATAGAAATAGAAAGAGAACTATAAAGGTACACCGCGGCGATTCTACGATAGGAAGTCATGCAATCCTATACCAGGCCTACGACAACTTACAAGCAAACCCGTCACTAGCTGCTGCCACTCCCAGCTACGCAAGTAGGCACCAACGCTTATTTATCTCCCAGGGAGATGGCGACTTTAATCTTAACACATTAGCGAGTTATTTACCGACAAGCTGACTCGGTTGTGAACACCATGCTTCATCGTATGGTGCAGTCAGCGCGAACGATGGGGAATGACAGGATGGAGTGCTTTAGAGAAAGCCGAACGGCTGTTCAACCCACGAATATAAACTACCTGCGCGAGCCACGATTCTCGCAAGGGTGTAAGTATGCGAGGTTTGGAGACCTGGGAGTTCCTGGAATGTTAAAGATGGAAATGGATGCTTTGCACTCAGCTACGCATGTTTATATGACGAGGTGGCTGAGTTTTGACTGCAGGCTTTGGAACAAACCAGTTGGAAACCACGATCGACATCTTCATAGTTCGGACCTCGTTATGTTCCGATAGTTCTACGACCACTGTAGCATCTATCAGCGAAGCTCAGCATACACAGAGCACTTAAGTCGAGTTAGGTCGAGCGGTTTGGCAAGTGCTGCCACCTTCTGTTGTGGAAAAGCGATTCGTCCGAAATGCTACCTAGTAAGCACGGCAAACGTAGAGCTTTGCTGTGCCATATATATATATATATATATATATATATATTGCTTATATGAGCCTTAAACCCCCTTTAAGTGGCCATTCGCCTGGTTCCTGATAAGCGAATGGATAAAAAAAAAATAAGCAATTCGATTCTCTTGGTTAAGTAAATAATCAAGTTTTGCTCGTTCCTGATCATACGCTACGATCGTGGTGATTCTATGATGTCTGAAATTTAACAATGTATTTATTTAAGACAAAATAAAACAAAAGAAGTCGACGATTATCGGTATAGAAAGATGGAACAACGCCGAAATGTAATCCGTGACGCACTTTACGATACGACTGACAGACATAACTGCTTATTGTAAAAATATTTACTTTCGAACATAGGTAGCACCCTGTAACAACAAAAGTAACAGGGCATTTTCATGTGTAACACATAAGTTTATGGAATGGTAAGTTTATTCACTATTCAAATGTTTTTATCGCCTTGGGGTCGCACCAATAGACAGATCAGTACTACACAAGGCGTGTAGATAAAAACCAAAAAGTTACCTTGTTCTGAAACAGGGTCATATGAATAATTTACGAAGCCCTTATTCTAGATGTAAGTGCCAAAAAAGCTTCTTATACGAAACTGTGCAATACACAACTTCATATTCAGTGATGTTTTTCCAGCACTCAGTGCAACGCTTCCATCCCGATGACGGTGCCACCCACGTAAACAACAAGCCATCATATATATTTATTTGCTATGAGTTATTTAACATCAGACCATTCGCTTGGTGCCGTTGAATAGAGGCCATTCGTTAGGATTCTTTATTGATATATCTTTACTGAGGTAACGAAAAGGCTAAAGCCTTTTCGTTTCAAAATAAACAGATCCCGTTATGCCACAGGATGTGTATTCGTGTGTGTGATCAGACGAACAATTTTGATTCTGACCTGATCCGTTGTCGACGCTGCAGTGGCCGTCGTTGTCGCTGCTAGGGTATTCATATTAATATTATTAAGGGCTAGGTTCTCTGGCGTTCCGCTTGGTGGAGTCCCGGTCGTTGCTTCCTCTGTTGAACTCGCATTCGAACTCGAATTAGTCTCAGCTGAAAATCACAGAATGAATAAAAGTCAGCTTCTCTGAGTGAACTGTTTATTTATCCGACGGTGTATTCCTAATGCTAGATAAATTGTCTCGATTAGGAGTCGGCCATATGTTCTAGGCAGTAGGGCAAATTTGCATTGTCCATAGTGTAATACTGATTGATTTAGGAAGAGTCGTCATACTCACTTTCGTTAAAGTTAACTTCGCAGTGAACTAATAATAGTGATAATAATAACAAACAATAAAACTTGATTGAAATAAAAAAAAAATCAATGTTCGAACTGAAAACCTCAGGTATACTCTGTGAATATGGTGCACATTTCAACCGTTAACGTTGAGATATGCGCGTGGATACCGTTTATACTTAAGCATCTATACATTTACCTTGTTCATACGTTCATATCACGACATTTACTATTTGCAGTGTAAATCATTTAGGTTTAAGTGACCCCGTCTGCGTATGCGTTGTTTGGGATTGACAATTAGACCTGACAGCTAGTTCAATAATCTCCAAAATATTCACACAATCGTACTCGAGGATATCGTACTAAAAAAAAAAAAAAAAAAAAAACTTATTTATGAGCTCGTGTTGTCAATTTCATAGTTCACTCAATAGTTCAACCAGGGAGCTTTTTAATATGAATACCTTGTTTTTAACATCTCGAGCACAATATGCAGCTTTTTAGCTTCAATGGTTGTGGAAGATGCCCTCGGCTAAGCAACAAATAGCATAAAATAAGATTTTCGCCTTAAACGTTTCGTTCATTTGATCGAGTATCGTTAAGGTTGATGCTATCGTTATTTGCTAGCAAGTTTCCTCTTATATCGTACGGGATACACGGCACTCTAATAGTGTTTATTGTTGGTGAAAGAACAGACATTAAAGAGAAAGATCGTGTCAACGCTTCGGCTCAAGGATGTTTTCTACCAATATCCGAACAATGTAGTGCGCTAGAAGACGCGAAATAGAAGATATTGGTAGAACCGCAACAGAAGCAGAGTCTTAAATTAATGCCCTTTCATTAATGCGCGATCCACAACTGCCAATAGCAACCTAGTAATACCAACAAGCGGCCGAATGCAGAAACCAGCAGCTGCAGGTTATAATGGTACTCAGCGGTGCGACGTTACACTGATACTATTGTCGATTCACCATGTTCAAGCTGACGGTGTGCAGATAAGGGAAGTTCCATTCATTTTCCCAGTGCAAAAGCAGCCCATCTTGACATACCATCGGACAACTTTCCAGTAAATAACTAAGGCTTGAGAAATTTTTCTCATGATGGCATGGCGAGAATCTCAATGACCGCCGATTAACCAGCGACTTCCAGAAACTAGGCTCTCAGTTTTCTTCACGATGGGATTCTTCGATCTTACAACCAACGCACCCTCTATGCCACCGAGGCTTAGAGTATCGCTGGTATTGTTGTCAGCTCTGTATCGCCTCTGTTCAGCCGACTCAATCCTTTACATGGACCTGGCACAGACTCTCATCGACCGGATCTATGGATCCGAAAGACGACAAATCTAGCCGTTACGACAAGTCGCAAACGAGATCTCGCCTCAACAACCTGGACAATGATCAGTTTCTACAGGGCTGAAAAATGAGTAAAGGGGGATCAAATCCAGAATAGTTTCCGAGTAATGCTCTATCTGGAATAATAACGAAGACAGGAGACAAACATCGATTCAGAAGATCATACACAAACGCTATCAACGCCGTAGCGCTCTTTTATCAAACTACTGTTTCCATCCAGCAGTGGTTCCATCTGCTTGGAGAGTGCCAACTAACACCACGAGTTGTGACGCAGACCACAAGGTTACCCATATCCAAACAAAAGCCACCAGATAGCTTGCCAATGGCGTATGACCATTCTATTCGTTGTTTGGCAAAATGGTTAGAGACAACTTATTCTATTGCAAGATGTATTCGGCACAGTTATGCATCGTTGTCGACGGCGCAACTTACAGAGTCTTCAATAGTACTGGATCATGTTCTTAGTCGGGGGGAAACAGAACAAAGTAATTGATCTAAACATGAATATTTTAATTTTATATGACGATTAATAGCAAGGAAGTGAGCCGGTAAAAATATTTAAGCGACAACTCAAAACTGTCTATTAACGCCTTTATTTCTCTATGGTGCATATAGCGAGGCATCGCTTAAGAAGGTATGTCGTACGTGTTTTTCGTATAAATTACGGCCGGAATATATAACGGAGAAGGCAAAAAAGCCAACAGAAACTTGGGGAAATTGCCATTAAAAAAGCTCAAATGATTGCGCCGAGTAAATTTTCGACAGTACGGTTAGTCGCTAAGCTATTAAGCACAATGAAAATCTTTATCAAACTTCAGTGAAAAATTGAACTTTAGGGCTGGAAAAGGAAAGACTCACGACGATGGCAGTCGTGAGAATTTGAAGCATAAGCGCTTTGTTGAATTTAAGAAAGGAGGTTCATGTTTTATAAACGTAAGCCGTCTTTAAGCACGAGGCTTGATGGCCAGTTGGCTTGCATCATATTTTGAGAGAAAGGTGATGAGATGAAACAGTTAGCTGAGCTTTGTAATTCTATTAGAAGAGCAAGCCTGACGAGCCTTGGAAGAAGGCCAACATGTGCAATTTCTATCTGGTTCTCCGAATATTTATTCCTGAATTCGGTACAAGCCAACTGTTCGTCGTTGAAATGACGAAATTTGGCAATATGTCTGTAAAACACGTGCGTCACTTTTCGTTAATGCTCCAGTCATTTTTAGAGCACTGCCATTTACGTTACTCATTCGAAGTTTGAAATAGCTCGCATGGTTTGTCGAGGTCTATGTTTCAAATTGCCCTATAGTTAAACGCAGCGATATACTTTCACTTGAAGCTGTAATGTAAGCTATACGCGACGTTGTTTCTTTTTTTTTTTGCTTCTTCCTCCACGATTACGGCGCTGTACTACTGAGTATATATCATCTAGTCCCTGTTCTTCCTGCATCCTATCGCCCGTATATATCGCAGTAATTAAGTTTAAATAAAAAACGAAGATGAAGAATGAATAAATAAATAAAAAACAAGTAATTAGTACAAAATTGCAAGTAACTGTCCATTCGACTTCATTTGTCATAGTGGCTAATGCTTTCGGAGGTTACTGGAGACATGAAATAAATCCAAAGGCATTACCGGCAACGATTTACAATAAAAACATCTATAAAAAGCGGCTAGGAAGCCACTGTCAAGCTCTTATACCGTACAGTATTATACGTAAAGCATAATGTGTGATATCGGTACTTGCCATTGGCAATAGGCGTACATATGCTTCTAAGGCGATACTAAATGTAGTTTTCAATGATGCTTAGTTTTTCTCTCACTATAATTTTAACTCTCAAAAGCAATGTCATCCATTTACCCTTTGCTTGTTATTTTTAGATCATCTGCTATGTTGCTAGTACACAATGTAGCACGAGCAGAGTTATCTAAAAAAAGGACGGCCAATTTGTCTGCCTTCCGCCTTTTTGTTCCTTCTCTTCGTCTGCAAAAAACACGTCATCTTAGAATATACGTATTCGACATATTCAACAGGCGGCCAACCACACAAGCAATTAACCAACCAACACAGCTGGCTGGCACTAAGCCCAACTAAGGCGTATGGAATCGAATGGGATGCTTCAGTAAAAGCCACTTTACGGCCCGCCCTGGTCTTGCCATGACGTTCTCTCCCATCGACTGAAGCCAATGCCGCTGCTGCTGCTGCTACTACTGAAGCGGTTTCCGTTCCTATAAGGAAAACCACAAATTCGAGCGAAAAAGAAACAACCTTGAGTAAAAACCTGACGTGACTAGAACGCCTCGGAAATCTCTTCCCGTCCTCTTATTTTAGAACAAGACAGAACTAATGAGGGAGTGAAGACGTTGTTCGCTGTTTCGTCCACAATCGGTCATTCGATGCCGGCAACGTCACCCCAGACCATGACTGGCTTTGCCGACCGGTTACGAGCTCCGGTCGCAGAGAGACAACTAATAGCAACACTGCCCCTCAAGGCGACTGCCGACCCGCAGAGAGAAGCCACCAGCTTTTCCACGATTACAACAGCAAACACAGCTTTACGATACGAGCGACAAAGACAGGTGGAGTAACCACCCACTGCGTCCGTACCGTAGTAGAAGTAATCCCAACAGCAATAACTGCAGTAGACTGTCCCGACCCCGAACGAAAACTCGGTCCCTAACCTGACGCCATCTCCTCGGACGTTGTTTGCGATAGCAGTTGTACTTTGTGCGCGGAGAAAAACAAGAAAAAAGATGGGGAAGCTACCAGAGGAGAGGTCGGGCCGTTGTACTACTTCATTCCTGTAGCAAGATAAAACGCACAGCACGCAGCGGTCACAACTTGCACGGCCAAACGAAGTGTGTCAGTTGTCGTTTTGCCATTGTTTCTCCCCATCCTTTTTCTACTTCGCTGCCGATCGCCAACCTGACACAGTTGCTTGTTCAGCAAAAGTCATAGATGGCAGACTTTCAAGTATCGGGAGAGGATCAAACGCTTTTGGCGCCCTTAAGGACTCTTCACTTTAGCCGCCCTAATTATTGTTATGCGGAAGCGCACCAGAAACACTGACAGCGGCGACAAAATTGAAGCATTAATAAATAGCTAGAGTACTCTTCAGTAAATAGGCCATAGGCCATCGGCCCTTGCCCTGTCGGTAAAGCGTGCCATTTGGTCCTTTCGTCGTTTTGGCGAAACTTTCATATATACGCAGGACATGCTTTGATTGTTGGGTGTGCAGAGGAGAAGGCAGAGTATTAAGCAGTTCAAAATAGAGAAAAAAAAAGTCGCCCGCAATTAGCTTTCATCAATTAACAATCATCAATCGGTTGTTCGACAGGAGACGCTTCCTCGGCTATTTGCATACACTGCCATATGCAAAGCAGGAAATTGTACAGAAATGGAAAAGCCATCACCCAATGGAATTGATGACTGCCCACACGGTACGGCAAACTTTTTGTCATTTCTCTCAGAAGTGGATAACATTGAGAGAAAAAAAGTCGTAAGCAACACCTGTGTGTTAGTGTATTTAGCCTAAGAATTACGTCTCTTTACGTACGTTAACAACAGGTAAATATTAAGAAAATGATATATATTAAATACCACCTGTAGAGCGTAGATTATAATAGAAACGAGTTTGCAAAATGAAATAGAATAGAATTGATCAGTAACACGTACAGCATAGAAGAGGAGCGGGTAAACAGAACGGAACTGTTTTGTTACGTGCTTCAGCTTGTGTGAGGCCTAGGTGAGAGTAAGCAGAAGTGGAAGGTAAGCTCCTTGAAGCATACTCCGAATTGTAACAATGAGCGCCAGTGCTCTCCCAACTCTTCGTTACCCCCCAGTTCAGCATCATTTCGTCCAAAAGCCCCTGCCCGAGAGGGTATTCAGGAGCTTCGATCATATTGGAGTTACTTAGCCATCTCGTGTACGGCCTTAATGCGAAAAAAGGTATTGGCTTAGACAACCAATGCAGGGTAGCGGCGGACTTGGCCAAGTCCAGTTATCGTGACTAGAATATGCACAATGCCTTCCAAAAGGTATCAACCCCAACAATCTTAGAAGGTGGGCGAGCTAGCTGTTGAAAGTGCAAGCTGTTATAAGCATCTTGTAGTCGAAAAAACCAATAGCAATACAATGGCCTAGTTGGGCTCTAGTGTAGCGTGTACCAAACTGTATTAAGCCACACGGCTGGCAGACGCGTATCCGCCAA
This sequence comes from Varroa destructor, assembly GCF_002443255.2. NCBI lineage: Eukaryota > Metazoa > Arthropoda > Arachnida > Mesostigmata > Varroidae > Varroa > Varroa destructor. Next base: position 43,715,646 of record NW_019211457.1, read on the forward strand.
AAAACCACAAGCAAGTCTGCCCTGGCCCTACTGGTTAGCCTCAACTGTTTGGCCACATCTCTGACTAGGAGAATCTCACAGGAAAAAATAGAAATAGACTTCGATTCGAGTGAGAAAAAAGTCGTCCTATACCCATGCTTACTATCTATCTACTATAAAATGATATAAAGGCTTTTCCTTCACTAGTTCAAGTTCTTTATTCCGTCCACTTCAATCTACAAGCATATGCGAGCTCACATATCCGCACACGCCGACAATTTCCATCTCATCCGTCTAGGATATGAACTCTCGCTAGCATTTTGCCTAAAATAGCCGACAAGTCTACCAAGTTAGTCTTCACCAGAGACTAGCGGTGAGTCTAGCGTTAGATGGTGCCGGTATTGCTTTTTCTCTTCTCTCAGTATTGCGTGCACTCAGCCAAATCTTCTCGTAAACACAGACTCCTCACTTCTACACACCAAATAGACGTGCATTTAGTAGGACACTTTGCATGAATCCTACCCTCTTTTCATCATCAGTTCACTAGTCACTACCTTTCGTCGGCGATCGACGAACTCACTTGGTATAAATTCATTTGAATATATTTTCACTAGTTCTTTCTGCTTTTTTAACCTGTCGTGCGCACGCAGGCGGTGTATTGGATGGTCGGCCATTGGCGACCCGCCGCGTATAGTTAGCAATCTATAGCTTCTAACGCGCTACTAAGAAGAACTGATTTTCACGAGCCCGTCTTTGTTCCGTAAAAAAACTGTATTCCTTTCTGTCACAAGGGGGTTAAAGAGGTGAAAATAAATAAAAAGCTAGAGCGTGGGAATTTTTTGGCGCGAGGAATAAGAGGTTATTTAACCGTGATTCAGAGAATATAGCAGACTGCAATATTTCACTACTGCAATGAGTACGTGGCAATTGCGTTAGTACATAAACGTAAGTTCTTTCTAAAGTACTCTCTGTTATCTCCGTAGTGGATGCTACGCAGCCCTTTCCAACCACAGACTAGACACGAATGAGATTTACACCTCCATTAACCCCTTCGTTATATCTGACTGTAAACTTGGACGAAACGGCCTACTCTTATAGAACATTTGATAAAATTTATTATTTATTGTCATCTGATTAGGTATGATAACAGTGTTCTACCGTACTATTCAGACAACCATGCGAACATGCATACAATGTTCATACAACGCACATCGGTGTGCATACGAATGCGCTTTCCGCAGTCGTAGACGATACAGGTCGAATAGGTTAAGGTCACACGAGCTCCGGTCCATTCGCTGGTAGAGGTTTTTAGACATCGTCTATGCGAAATAAATACTGACAAGCGGTAAATTCTAACATAGTCAAGCAGCAGGATGCATCCATTCTTTTTTGCCTCGATGAACAACATTGTGTTGGTTAGTAAGGCCATTGCGTACTAGCTGCATTTGTAGTGGAACAGACGTAGACGCTTCGCGTTCAATACGATCAATGCCAGTGAATATCGTCATCTGAGTAGCTTATCGCTGACGCATTTCCGTAGACATTGGGTAACAAGAGGTCTCTCCGCGATCGGCCAAATCCCTTCACCGACGACACGGAAGCCAGATGTCGCTGTTCGAACCACTCACGTCTGGGCCAATATCCGGTCCGTAAGCCACACAAGGCCGGCACAAGTTTGAGAGGCAACCTCGTTTGGCTGCTCGATGATTAGCTAGCTGCCTGTTCGCATTCTGGGTTTCTAAAGAATATGATTGTTTCAACGAAGTTTCTCGAGCATTTAGTTGCAGTCAACGTCGGTAGTGATCTCGATTCGCGATCTATCACGAACGACGATCCGAAAAACGTTTGCGAGTGTGTCGCGTAACCAATATTTGACAGACTACTATGGGAAAATGTGCATCGCGCCTGGCAATCGTATTGTGTAGTGAGGAACAAGGCTACGTCCAGACAACGCAGACGTCAGTTCGCGCGGACAAAACGCGGTTTATATAGGCGTATTGGCTACATTCGTTGCGGGTGCTGAAACTCGCTCCCGACTGTGTTTAACTGCTGCCCATAATAGACGCTTATTTTATATGTTTTGGTACCGTGAAGGGGCAAAGACGTAGGTAAGCGAGAGATCAAATGTTTTAAATGTGCAATATTTAGAGTGACAGACTGATGTTTATCGAAAACAATAAAACTGTATCTTAGTTATTTTTCTTTTACAAATATTTGTAGTTCTAATTATTTCCATACCTTTGTCACCATTAAAATTCGTACCACGCTGATTCAACTGATTTTGAAGTAATGTGTAACGTGAACAGCGTATTCTAGAAGTAACACCTATTAGCATCAAGTGTTTTCGGGATGCTTCAGGTCGGCTGCTGCCTTTTCGTATACATTTTGTCTAACTGACTGGGGTCGGAAAAAGCCGGATTGTTGACCATAGGATGGCCTTGCTCGTCTTACTGTCACGGTAGCTACCGTTGCCTACTCACACCCATGCACGCATTCTGCCACGTAAAACCTGCATATCGATGTACGACCACTCTCTATACCCACAATGCCGCGATGTACCAGCCATGCGATCGTCGGCTGCAAGTTGCAGATTGCGCTCATAAGGACGACCTCTCTGTTAGTCAGCGTTTTCGGCTAACCTGGCCATAAAGGGCTACCGATTTCTATTTTTCGCCACAGCTAATCAGCGACAACATAAATTGTTTAAGCAGACAACGCTGTCTCCAAGCGGTTGCTCCTCGCCGTCAAGGGCTTCAGCCCAACTGAACAGCGGCCCAATCTGAAGGCCTGCTTTTTTTCTACGAGTAGACGCCTCCATGGCGAGCTGGCGTCCCGCAGTGGAAAAAGAGGCTAACGGGACAGCCTGAACCATGAATGTTAAAAGCAAGTATCGTGACGGCTATGACCAGTCCTAGTGAAGGGTTACTCATTTTTGGCCAATTATGTGGGTTCATTTGTAGGGCCTATGCTCTTTAGTTTCGTGCGATGCTTTTAAGCTGAGTAAGTCTAACCTCAGACCTTAGGTCTCTCGACCCACTGTAACAGAGATCCCACCGTTCGGTTGGCGAAATCAAGTGGTCAAATTGGGTCAGATGGAGTTCCGTTCCACTGAACTGCCGGTAATCTCTGATACTATAAGCTTTTAGCTCCCGACTCTAGGCTCTAGTCAAAGGGTTTTGCAGTGTAAAGCTCCCGGGCTTCTTTCTTTTTCGTGAAAGTTGCGACTAATCTACAAACAGACTACACCGGCAGACAAACAACTGATTCACTTCTCTTTGCCGGAAAGTATGACTTGTTCTTATGTTGATGACGACTATAGCAATGACTATTTCTGTTCAGACGATGCCTATGGTAGATTCATTTCAAAAGCTATGCTCATATCGTGAGCCATCGTCGGAATCTGCCAATTCAGCAGAACTGTATTATCTGTACGAAACGCTTAGCAGAAAAACTTATCCCGAAAACTTGAAGGAAACCACTAGTCCGAATGGGCTAAGATAGACCTTCTCCCCTCCCCTTCTCCCATTTCGTATTTTTTTTGTTTTCTGCTTTTCTTTCGTTTTTCTTTTCTCTAGACGAAATGCGTTCTGCAATATCATATCCTGTATGCTCCGTTCCAAATAACGTCTGGCGGCTAGTTCCGCTAGCGCCATGGTAATCTCTCATTTCTCAGGAAAAAAAACACGTCTGGGCTGATACGCACGCTCTACTGCAAGTGTCCGAGTCATATGAGTAAGATGTCTAAGCAATCTATCATTTGATAGCGGCGCAACGGCGATATGGAATATCTCTAGCGGTTCTGCACCGGCATCAGGTCAGCCAATGCCAAGCTTCGGTACTTGCTAGTTTCGGCCAGCACGCTATTGGAACAACACAGCTGCAGACCAGGCGGTTCGACGATGTATAGAATCGAAGTACCTTCATGCACTGTATATGTGCGGAATGCTTGGCGTCATACGCCTGAAACTGTGCGTCAGCTTCCGCCTAGAAATGTATTCGGCCATTTATCGTATGACACAACCTGTTCTAGGAAAATTGCTGCCGGTCAAAACATTTTTCCAGGCCATTATGGCGGGGTAGCGCGGTTGCCTGCATCGGCACCAGCGACCTCGCGGTGGTAAGTGACTGGTCCTCAGAGTACTGTTCTGAAATGGACTTTCAATCAAGGACGATACAAGAAGGAAGAGATCAGTGGCTGCGATAGTTGGAACTGTGCTCGTAAACCTTCTAGGCGGCTTGGTAAGGCTCTAAATAAGAACTGATTCGTTCCTTAGAAAACGAACCGAAAAAATAAAGCCAAGTCTCTTTCGAACATGAACTCTACCTGATAGAGAATTAACGTACAGTGTATCTCGTATGTATTTCGAATATAATATATACTATATATGTTATATATAATACACGAAATATACACAGATATATATATA
>NW_019211457.1:43720151-43826256 GCF_002443255.2 Varroa destructor
TATATATATATATATATCTGTGTATATTTCGTGTATTATATATAACATATATAGTATGTGTATACTTCGAAATACACATCACATTGGTGTGTATCTAATGCTACTAAGTCTGTAGGTGGCTTCCTGCCTACTCGCACACTCTGTACCTTCCTGGTTGCTCGTCTGCTTCGCGGTTCGGCGTTGTGCACGCTTCGTCGAACAAGTATCGCATAACATGAAGATCTATATGTGCACAAGCAAATCAGCCTTCGTGTATTTTACAGACAGAAGATCAGAAAGCCAAGAGAAAGAAAAAAGACCAAAGAATCGGCAAAAAGAACATTCCTCTCTATCTATCTTTCCTTTCATACGAGAAAAGAGTCACTTCGGTAGTTGAAGACAAAAGGAACTCAGCTGAGTTGCCTGCTACACAAAAAGGGAGGAAACTGAACACGTTTTGGGATGCTGAAGTGCAGCAGGGGGCGTCTTCTCCCTAGTATGTAACGCTTTCGCTTGCCCTCTCTCTACGTGACGTCGACTACGGTTCGCTTCGATCACTGGCAGTCCCCGTCGACCTCCGGCAATCCGCTCTTGTTGGGTTGGCTGTGAGCCTGTGTAGGTATGTGTGTCTGTGTGTAGGTGTGTGTGTGTGCGTGCGTGCGAGCGTGTGGCATCAACAAAGAGCACCCCCAAAGCTAGTGGGGCATCTAGTGCGTATAGTGGTGGTAGTAGTGCATAGAGAGAAGGGTTAGGTTTTTTGGAATTCAGGAAAAGTCGAAAGGGCACCTGGGGTGGAAAGAGCTATATGTCTATCTGTGCATTTGTGTGTGTGCATGTATATGTTTGTATCTCTGTAAGTACGAATGGTTGCCTGTTTGTGAATACGAGTTCTTCTGCACAAACGATGCGCGTTACGTTATTCGCTATAGATCGTGAATTGCATAAGATTTAAGACGCATGAACGGCCGAGGTCCAACCAAATTGATAGAGAAATCGACTCGAAATGATAGCGCATAGATCGTAGCATAGAATGCAGGAAAGGCGAAGAATAGAGAAAGAATATATCTGATGATAAGACGAACGGCCGGGTCGTATTGGCAACATAAATTATTCTACCGCTACTAGGCACTGGTAGGCCGAATATGAATATAGTCGTATTGATTTCAGTAGCAGCAGGCTTCGTTTCGGAGGAAAAACGGAACCTAGCGTTTGACGGCGGTTGCAGTCGAAGTTACTTAGAAGGCCTGAGCATCAACAATGGCCAACTAGTCAACAAATCTAGACTATTAGTAGCAACTGCGCTTCTATTCTTATCAGGACTGTCGGAACGCTTTTCTGTTTCACTGTTTTTTTCGTCGTCTTTCTGTATCGTGCTTGTCTGGCTAGTTGTTTTAGGTGAGCCCGACCTGTAGCCCAAACAGGCTCAAACCTATACTACCGCTGCTGCTGTTACTACCACTGATGAGATCTTTGCTCAGGACGTATTTTGTTGAAAGCATGTCGACCTGCTTAACCGTTCCTTGCATGTGGTAACACTTGGCAGAGATGCTAGTAAGGCTCGTCTAATGACAAGCGTGTTGGTACGGAAGCAAATACTGATCATAGGTAGATATGACTATAGTACTTCTAGTACTAGTAAAAGGACACGGTAAACGATGACGACAGTACGCTAATGGCAAAGATCCGCGTTACTTCATCAACTAACGGGAATGACAGGGTTAAGGATGATCATGAAGAACGATTAAGAAGATCAGTTGACAACTGAACGTCGTTTTTAATACGAATCTTCAGTTATTAATAGGTACCGAAATAAGGTGCCTAGCCCTAACATCGGCGAACATGAAGTTCTTCGCTAGACGTATTCTTTCATTTTTTTCGTTGAACAGACCGTCTTACAGATGTTGAAGCAAGGATTATAATTATAAACTCAATTCCTCGTTCCCTTCCTAAGCTACCACATTTAATAGCGAGGCAAATTGATGTTGGACTTTTTTGCAGAACAGAGCAGGTGGCATATGAGGTTCTTTTGATTTTGAGCCGTGAAATCTTCAGAGGATCATCAATGGCTAGCTGTATAATTCTTTCATGAACTCAGTGTATCCTTTAGTATGATTAGTATTGCCAAAGAAGATATTCATATCTATTTTTATAGATCGTCTAGTTCCTGCTGGTCATCGCAGTGTTGTATCATGTAAGACATTCAAGACCACCTTTTCACACCACCCAAATAATCACGCTGTTAACTACAATCAGTTAAGCCCAGATACCATTCCCATTTCTAGCTTTGTTTTAGCGGAAAAAATGACACGGACGCTTTCAGTTTCAATAGCCCTGCATTAGCAGTAAGTAGTTCATTGAACAATAAATTAGACGAGACTCACCAGATCGTTATGCACAGCGACTGTACATTGTTAAGGTTCACTAAGAGGGTGCTTCAATTTACAAAAACAAAAAAGGAAAAGTGACATTTTTAGCACATTACCTTATTGCTGTTGTTATAACAACATATATTTTAGCCCAAAGCATGCATTTCCTTTTGCGTTTCTCAAGTATTTATAAGCGACAGAGCGTCGCCGAATAACTCGTATCTAATGCCATCCATACACTGTAATTCTATTATAGAGACAAATTACGCGTCTGTTAAGTCTAAGAATATTTCTATACACGTAATCAGAACAGCCTTCTCAAGGAAGGATAAGACAAACTGCCTAAGCGAGGCCACACAGACGACCTAAAACCCAGTGGTCGCTTCTAGAGCACCTGGAAACCGACATAGGGTGGAGGGGGTCTCGACTAAATAAGTGCGCTGAAGTAACCGTTTCTCTAACGACCGAGCGCACATCTGAGTACTCTTTACTACTGCGTGTAATGGTCGACGGGTGTGGGCAAATCTGGGTGGCTGGACGCGAGAAGAGCTCGTGGACGCGTACGGTACCGGATTGCGAATTGGTGAAGCTTACAAAACGACAGGCGAACATTGGATTCGGTTTCGGACAAGGGTAGCACACGGATGCAAAAGATAGTGTCAAGAGGTAAGGATGTGATCAGAGTCAGTAGTGGGAGAATGGGATGCGGGTAAAGTGGAGAAATAAGCGTGTAGTTTCTCGCGACTTACGGTGACAGCTGTAACCGTCAGTGGAGAGTACGTAACCTTCCGAGCAGCCACACTCGAATGTTCCATCGTGAAGATCATAGCACAGCTGCTGGCATGGCCCGCCTTCTGACTGGCACTCTCCTACAGAGCAAACGACAGAGAGACAAAAAGACAAGAGAACATAGGTGAGCACAAACCAGGAACGGCGAAGTTGGCAGCTGTTGTAGTAACGACTGCAGTACAGCCGTAAATGCCGCTATATATAGCTGAAAACAACGTGTCACTCCGTACCCATACCCGAACGCGCTTCGAGTGTTCATATAAGTACATTCTAACACACCGAGAGAGATCTGTTTGAGCTCATCTCACTAATATTTAATGGCCGGTTATGCGATAGACATGTACGAGAGAATCGTTGCACCGTTCCAGTATAGAAGTGCACTCTATTAGAAAAGAAACATGTGGAATACGCGTAAACGAAAATTACATTATTATCATTATGCTGTGAGCGTGCATTATATGAGATACGATATTTATAATTACATTTCCCAATGAAAAAAGACACATTTCTATCATATGCCAGCTACACGCAAACTTTCTACCATGTGAAAACCTGCATACTAGATTGCGTGAGTAATATTTTTGAGTGACTCTCGTTGAAAATGTTGTTGTCTTCGTATTATCCGTAATACGTTATATCGATTCACGTTCGCCTATCTTCACACGATGCACTGTTTAACAATATGTAGCACAAAAGCCTACCATATTTGTGCATTTTTAACAATACATTTTCAAATTACTGATGATTGAACGAGGAGAAAAGAAATGTGGGGATGAGACGCATCAATATGCAGTACACTGTGCACAATTGTGTGCACTGCTAGCTTTTCTGGCTAATTCTACGTTTTTCTCTTATTATCTCTATTATTTTTCTCTTATTTAACGATAGTGCGGCAGTGATTTTGGGCCCAAGCTCTCTAAAAGGTAAATCAGTTACTTTTCTCATCCACTACTAACAGCTACCTGGCCAGATGCACAAGAATTAAAAGCTCGTTTGAAAATTGTTAGGAACAGTGGAAGCACTTGTAAAAAAAACTCTGTCGTGTGCACATTATTGGAGAATGCTCAGCGTATGGGTGCTGCGATGTAGCACAGATACGACGATATGGACCGTATCAGATAACCGTTCAGCCATCGTTTCCGCTCATCGGGTCCGAGGAGTTCTGCCAGAAGCATTCATGCTCGGGAACATGTCTCAGGATTGGCCCAGTTACGCTGCCCCAGCAACACAGCAAACTTTTGGCCCCTTCGACTCATTTTCTACATTTCGCAACCAGGCTAACTGCGGTCATTCCGTTATGCCCACCTCCCTTCTGTGTCGCTGTCCTGTTAGCATTTTTAAATAATCAAAAACTCATCAATCCCTTTTCTCGAATACCCCCGATAGTAATAACAGCTCCATACGGTTTGACAGTCCTGCGGTACTCTGTTTTCAAGGGAGAATGGAGGAGCTAACAGACGGATGGATCTTGAATACTGAATGTGCCTCGAGTACCCAGTGCGCCAGATACCATGGGGTACAGACGCCGTATGCGGAAGAGAATGACAGAGGCCGAGCAACCATTAAACGCCGTGCGACGCAGTCGCCACTGACCCGTGGAAGAAATGCAGAGCGCACGATAAGGTTGGCCATTAATGATTTTGTTGCGTTTGAACTGCTTCTGTCGCAAGCGCCCTGGCTACTGTTGCCTCCTGGAGCACTGCAACGGCGCCTATGGGCTGTAATCCCGGTGGAACGCAACAGGAAGCTTTGAAGCAACGGGTAATTGGGGATTGAGGTCACAAGTAAAAAGGTGAGTATAAGTGCCACTGAATAGCCTTTCTCGTCAAGCGTGGCGTTTGTTTGAGAAGGACTCCTAAAGAGCTTTTGATTTTGGTTTGATTGCGGACTCGTGAGCTGGCCGACCGGCCAGCGTTGGAATCGTACGAAGCAGTGCGGAAGTAGTTCAGTAAGAAAAATATGGTATTGATTTTTTGAAAACGCGTGAACAGGAAGGCCACGGTTGGAGCGAGCCATCACTGTACAGTCAATCAGATATTTCTTGGAAATCTTTTTCGCCACGTTAGTTTCCACCATTTTGCGGATCTTTCGCTTTTTTTTTATTTCTCTATCTTGTTCGTTTTTGTTACGACCGAGACAGCGCCCCCTGTCGGAAAGAACGCTCTTGTGTGCAACTGTTGCAGGTTCGTATTGAACTAGTTGCTGGGAACTACTTCAATCTAGGAGGTAGTGCCATCTCCACTTCGTGTGTAGTTACGTGTACACTTATGAATATCTTATGATTACGAAGTGCAGTATTAACGGCATGGGCAGATGCCAATCATCTGAGTTTTGCTGGCAAGTCGCTAGATAGGCCCTAAGAGGTAGAATGTGCAGGAGGTATCCAAGCTTACCCGGACCCGCCGGATTCGCGTGACGTTTCGCCGACGATTTGCAGCATGCAGGCTTTCACATTATGTGGATGCCTCTCGACACCGATTTCGCTGTATTAGAAATGAATACGGCTTTATTAAGCGGGACACCAACACTTTGTTACACTGTACACAATATAAGCACCCCCGTGCAACTGCTTCAGCATTTTCAGGACATATTGTGTTCAACGTTCCTTAACGACGCTGTGATCGTGTCTTTTCCATTGTGCGCCTTTACGCAAACACAGAAGCCCTTTTCGCATCGAAGACCATCTGACCATATAGACAGTACTGGTCTAGCAGTAAGCTTGACCTTTGCGAACAGTTGACAGTGTGACACTCACTGAGTTTCTTTTACGAAACCAGCAGACGAACAGCCGGCAGACACAGTCCACTATAATGGCAAATGAACCCACTATATATTCTATGCTCGTTAAGCAGCAATATATCTCTTAACCTAAAGCACGTAGTGTACCATGCCACTATGTGTTAGCATGTTACCATATGCTCTAGCGTCTGTCTTGGGTCTGCTTGGGCCCCTGAATCAGGCAGTTTTTCGTCTAGGTTGATTCATGCAAACCTAACAAACTCTACATAGCAGCAATTATGCCATTCTATCTCTAGTTCTGTCAGAGCAACGGGAACTGGCCACTCCAATGTTTGTTTGCTCGGGGAGCAATGTCAATGCCATATCCTGAACGCATCGTACGTAATGGGCTAGCTGACTGTTCATTTACGGAGCAATGTTTACGTACCTTACACGCACTGGGAGTTAAATCTGGCAAAGTATGGTCGGCGACATAGTGGCGATACGCATGTTCTGCTATATAGTTTTATTGGCAGCATTTTTGTATACATACCAGATGCAGAAGTGAAGGATTGTTGTTTCCTAGCTAGAGAATTATTAAGCCAAAGTGGACACGTTAATGACCACTCGCAGAGACTGCGCAGTCTCAGCCCTCGGGGACGTGAGTGAACATACTTAGCTTCGTAGTTTCTTTGAGTAGGTATATGCGATCCCCGTAAACAAATGAGTCATGAAAGATAAAAAGAGAAAAACTTGATTCGTTGATATACGGTACACTGGCCGCAATGAGACTCGTTAGCAGCGGTATACGAACGAAGTGCCTTAGACCGAGTCGCTTGCTCAGAAATCGCAAAGCACTGAATGATAAGTCAAGAAAAATTGTACCGGCTTAATGAGAAGCGTGTCATACATCTATGACGGACCTATGAGGAACCTATGTTATTTTATATCAAGTCACGGTGACAATTTTGAATACCTGTAAATTTTTTTTGCTAAAGCCAGAAAAAGATCTGGTTAATAGGCGCCCTTTAAGCGTCATCAAATGTTGAAATGCTAAACAGATTTTGTAAAAAGATATAATTTTCATTTGCAATATTGTTACACAGCTGTTCGTGCGTTATTATATATTTAAATACTGAGGTAGCTGTAGATCGGTAAAAGGCTGAGCTTACAGATGGAATGTTCCCATATTTACGCCAAAGGATGAAAGTGTATGCATATTAGAAAATGCAAATTGTGACCCTATATTAAAGGCCTTCGATTATCTGTCCATACCTTCTTAGCCTGTTAAAACACAAAAATGCGGTAGTTCCCCAAACTTCTTAGGTGCAACGTAAGCCGCATCTTAATCTACACCACATTTTCTAGATCCGAAAACTTCGGCCCCAACGAAAATGTTATAGACATAGAAATCGGGAATTCATTTATGTGGAAGTTTACGCTGGCAGTCATCAAAAAAACTCCGTCAGAACCGGAGCATTTCGTACTGATACATGAGTTCACTTGAGGTTTCCGAAGCTTTCGCAGGGCAGTTGCCAAAGAGATTTACGGAACGACAGGGTCTAAGCAAGGAGGCATTTAGAGAGGAAAGGTTGAACCTAGCGAAAGAGAAGGAGCTGGACGTTTTTGTGTACAGTTCAAGAGCGCGCGAGGCAGTTGAGAAAAGGTGGTAAACGTCACCTAGGCGGCAGTGCATGACCGGCTGTGTTCAGTTCAGATTTAATTTCGGCTATGACTGCACTTTTCAAGCCGCCCACACCGCGCCCCATTTCCACCAGTTCCCGCCTGATTGACTCTTTTATTAACGCAGAAAAAGCGCAAGTTGTTCGTTGATTCAGTTGTCGTTCGTTCAGAAGCATTCAGATGGCCGCTGTACCGATGGCAGGAGCAGTGGCGGGTGGTAGCGGTCAGCAAAAGACGTTTTCAGCGATGCTTCATGCTCTTTCGTTGTCTGGAGTCTATTGCTCACGTTCGTTTCACTACGCGGCCGTCACCCGGTGGCAACTCGCTTGGCGGTGTATAGCTCGTGGCCTTGATGCCGCAGGCCATCGGTAGGCCGCTGTAGGTACTTGCCATCCCCTGCCTTTTCAGCCGGGTTTGGCTGATCCCTTCTTGTGTCTTCTTGTGTTGAGGAACACTACAAAGTGTTCCTCCACTGAAGGCTTCCACATCGACGTTTTGCTCTCGGTCTTCACCGCCGAATGGCTCCTTTCCACAGCTATCCAGATTGTTTCAGGCGAACCCTGAAGAACAATCGAATAGCGCGTTCCAGAACGGCCAGGCTGGCTTTGGTGTCGAGCGTCACTCTAGGCATTTCAGCTAGCGTTTACTTGGCCTGCCTGGAGCATTTCCCCCGGCTGGCTGCTCCTCTCTTGGATTCAGGATTCTGAAGCGACAGAATGTGCAATGTCGAGACCCTAGCGCTTAAAGTCACATTCCCTATTTGATACGCGATCTAACATGGCTTAGAATCATAGCCGAGACGACCCTAACCAGCATCAGTACCAATCGCCATTGCTATAGCGGCAGCAGAGACAAGAGTCTCAGTCGCCCCACACCCCCGGCTCTTCTTGCTGTTGTTAATTAGAAGGCAAAGCTTTCTACTCGCTCCACATCAAAGCTGTCTAACGCGTCTAGCCGGCGCCGCATCTGGAGAAGCTGAAGCTGCTGGCCTGGTTCGAAGCAACAGCCAGCCACCATGATAGGCAGCAAAGCCGTCTGTGGGAGCTGTAGCGACGGTTAATGGTAGAGCTACCGGCAACAACAGGCCGTTCTCCTTACAAAGCGCGCTCCAACGATCGGGAATTTCCCTACTGCTGCGCTTCCTGTCTTGTCTCTGCCTGTGATCATTCACTTCACACAGAAATCCGGAAAACTATTGCTGCCCCTGACTTCAACCAAGTACTTCCCAATCGTCCGCTATTCAGGCATCCATTCGCTGACTGCAACGGCTGCGACGAGATAGAGGCAACGGAAGCCAGAAGCAGCGCAGCGCTGGATAATGAAAAAGAAAAGGGGGGGGGGGGGACAAAGGGCTCTAGGAAAAATGGGCAGCCTTTATGGAAAAACCTCTGCCGTTTTCCCAGCTCAAACATGAGTCATTCGGTGTTATTCCAGCTCCAAGCTTTTCTATTGCCGCCTGCCTGCTTACGCCATAGATGACTCTTGCAGTCACCATAAGCAAAGACGACGATGTCGCTTGACCGCAAGGGAGACAAGGCCGAGATGGAAAAAGCACACTCGACCGCTAGCCTGCTGAGTCATTCAGTTTCAGGGACCCGGCCTGGCGAGGACCTTCTTTGTAAGTCAGCTTATGTATATGTGTATGTAGTGTATGTATATGTTAAGTAGACTGGCCTATAAACAGCATTGGTGAGATGGCAGGCGTATCCAGATCGACCCGTACATCGGGCTTGCATAAACACAGGACCGCAGAAAATATACATACTGACGTGCAGCACATTATACCCGTAGCCACAAGTTGATCATTTTTTAACAAAACCACAATAGAACATTATTCTTAGTTTAGCTTTATTTCTCTAAGTAAGGATTCGTTATCATGTGATCGTATTATGCAAAATACATACAGTAGTATACGTGTGCGTACGTACGCAACGAGTAAGTGGTAGTATTTTGACGCCGCAGCAAAATCACTTGCCATAGATCCCATCAATAGACAGCGAAGTTACTATGTCTTCCCTTGTTGGAGAACGAGACTATTGTGCTCCATTCCTCGATAGTGGGCCTTTTAAGTTCCGCGCACAGTCGCATACAATTATATTGTTCCTAGTACTAACTTCCGCCAGATCTCACCTTCGAGGGCGTAATAGCGGTAGATCAAAGAAGAAAACGATGAACCGAAGACAAGACAAAGATCAGCTAACTCGCTGGTTCGATTTGCTCTGCTCTATGTAATCATCAAGCAAATTTAGCCAGCGGCTCCAACTATAGATGGTTGTTCCAGTACGGCGTGAGTAGTGCTACAGCCATAGTAAGGGTCATGCCTTGCTAACTATCGCATGAAAACCAAGAAGCGAATCTTCATTGGGAAGCTGGGGTACCCAGGGGGTGATGTAGCGCTGCTATTAAGTGGCTAGAGAGGTAGAGAAAGACCGAAACACGAAATGGCGAGAGTTGATTAGGGAACATCGAGAGACAGTGTCTGCAGTAGCAGCTGCACCTGCTAGGAGATGCGAGACAAGAAATATGCTATAATCGAGTTATCAAGACTTCTCTTTGGCTTTCTCTGCTGGTCGCCAAAAGAACTTTAGCCAGCAACAGAGGGGAAATAAGCAGGCAACGGCCGGGGACCCGGAGGAAACCCGGCATTGCAGACGTCGCGGTCACCTTGTAGCCACCAGGGAATGCCTGTTTATCCGATTCATCGCATGAGCGAGCATCTCGCAAGCGACTTTCATAGTAGCAGCTGCAGCTTTGGCAATGACATTCCGCAGCAGAAAGCTGTATCTTGGCTTAGCTGCCGTAACCACAAATCGTCTGAGTAATCTTTTTCGCTGTGCCCCTGTAGGAACAATTTGGGCATTAGCACCAATAAAGCCCCTGTCCCTGATAACACTTTCGTGGTGAGAACAAGTCCTCTAAAGCGTTGTCTACCTGTGTACTGTCAATAGGAGATAGCCAGAAGCAAACATTTCTCATTGTAGGAACCATGATCGTTCCGGTTACAGCGGCAATGGTCAGCTGCTGACAAAAGTCTCGTTGTTTATTTATAATTAGAAAAATCTGTAGTTATCCATCCGTTTGGATTGGAAAGAAGCCATACGACGATTTTCGTACCAAGCCAATTCGCTAAAACGGGGATCAATTATTTAACACGTCGAAATCTACTTTGAGTAAAGAACAAAGTGCTACTGTAGTTTATTAAACCATTTGCATAGGAATTATCCTGTAAGTAGGATAGGGTTCATTAAGAACACGCATTGTCGCACGCTTGACCATACCAATACGTGCACTTCGTCTCATCGTTAGGACGCATAGAAACTATCCCATCTGGCTGATACGTAGTAGCATATATACGCCCCACTTGACACGTCAGTAGAATAGTTGCCAACCTGAACTGCCCGTGACACACATTTCTGTTATTTTTGCTTGATTGGGCGAAGAGGCTTCTTTGGCATGCGTTACACTTCCCTCCTGCAACCGTCAGGAAACAGACCTTGCCAAACTGTGTAAAAGCACAGACTAGCGACGGCATTTGTGGCTCGTTGGACTAGATAACGTATGCCAGAAAATACGACCGCTCATAGGAGTTTCGTAGCGCATACTCCGTACCGCTATACATAGCTCCATACAATGATTCCCTTGGTCCAAAGCTTTTCTGCTCGAAGCAAGAAGGCTGGACGCGTGCTAATTCCAGCCAATCTTGAATCGTCTGACACATCCCGCCCGGCACCCCTCACACCGTTGTCTCCACATAGCGTCCAACAGATGCGGCACCGCTTTCAGAATCCCTGATAGTAAGAAACCTTTCGTTCCTTTGGGGCAGTACTAGCCCATTCCCTGGCAGGGGACATTTACCAGTACAAACGCTGCGATGGCGGTATCAAGGCGCTGTCTGCTACCTTTCGCTCACGGCATTCCCCAGATCTTTTTCTTCTTTTGCGTCTAGCCTTTTGACGTTTCCATAGTCGTACCGTTTATGTGCCCACTAACTCTAGGTTCGGCATACCCTACCACCGCTCGATAGCTGTCGAACATCGGCGGTGTGCCTGTGGGTATGTGTACCTTAACCCGCCTTATGCCAGTAACCTTTTACAGAGCTAGCCAGTGTGTCAATTCTGACGTGTCAATTTCTCAGGGAACGACTCACAGTGAATGGTGTGTGGCCTGCTGCATCAGTTCGGTCCCGCCTGTGTTAAGTTGAGCAGCATCTGAACGGGCAGCTGCCACAGTTGCGAACGCCCTGGCTGACAGCAGCAGCAGGAGCAAGAATTAAGTCGCTTGTCGTGGAGACGTTTAAAGCGTACGGTGCGTAAATATGTTGTGACACACATTAAATCGATTACTTCTGATGCGCCTCGGGTCTGACGCTCCATACCGTTTTGAAGCATATAGTACATAGCGTGGTACAGCATGAAGGCTGACCGTTTACAAACCAGTCAGTCCACGGGGCTGTTAAAGCTATCTCCTAGCGTTTTTCCTCTATATTTTCGCGAGCGGTAGAGAAAAGGCGAGCTGTTTACTTTATAATAGTAGACACAACTTGGCCTTTGTAGACTCACACCATCCATTGGCTACTCGTTACGGCATCCATTTAGCTTCGACTCCTTCTCAGTTGTCCGTTGCACGATGATCAGCGGCGAGTGGTCGTCATTACTTTCTCGAAAGACAGACATCTCGCAGGGTCTGGTCTTCCGTATGCTAACCAGAGAATTGATAGGGCTTACGTTGTTTGCTGCTGGAATAGGGCCGACATTTACAACGAAAAGGTGGCTTCCAGCGCAGAACACCAGCCTTCTGGATCGTATCAGCCGTCAACAGGCTGCCTGCCATCCTAGCTACTTTGTAGAGCAAGATCCAAGGGTGGGTGGAAGCAAAATGGGAACGAATGGAGAGACAAAATAACTGCACGAGTGTATGCGCGCTAAACTATAGTAACAATGGACGGAACAGAGCGTAGCCAGGCAGTCGTCCATGGTTGGTAATCGTCGTCGTCTTCCGTTGCCTCTTCGTAGCATATTCGTCCACATTTATAAGGTGAACCCTCTAAACTAAGCAAGCATCTATATAGAACTCTTGACTGAAGGCAAGAGCACAACAACGCAGAGGGTAATAGCTAAATGAAATAAAACATTTTACCATTCTAGACTTCAACTGGAATTGGTAATAAACAAACCTTTCACCGCTCTAAACATTCAGACAGGTTTGAGGACATGGAAACGCCACTCGGATTTAGCTCGTAGCCCTATATTACCTAGAAAGGTGCATTTTGGTTAACTTCTTTTAATGGGCTCTGTCATCGTGGGAATATGACTATATAGACTGCTTGTGGTTCGCGAAAATGTACAGAAGAAAGGTCGAACTACAAAATTGGATGTGACTTTTGTACCGATCAAGCTAGTCGTTGGAAGCATGCGCCTTTCCATTTGACCCCTGTATCTATATTCCCCGTTCGATCCAGAAATAATAATAAGAACTGAATTTAGTGGCATAGATAAAAGTTTCCACCATGGTCCGTAGAGAGATGCGGACCTTAAAGGTCGCTTAACTCTTAAAACACAAAGGCTGTTACTTTACTGCCGCTGCCTACCACTACCGCACATATGCAGTCTGCTAAGCCTAACCTAGACCAAGCCACATTTATCCGATACGTTACATTCGCATTTGTCAATCCAGCAGCGAACATTAGTCGTCCATACCGTAGTCCATCCGCTGCGAGGGATGGCTCGCGTCCTTTTTGCTGGATACCCAAAGCCACCCTTATCGCTACAATCGTCATCGGCGCCTCGTGGGCAGCCGAAGAAGCTTCGCTAAAACACGAATCAGCGGACCAAGCGGCATATAGAAAAGCGCTTGCCTTCTTCCTCTCATATTAAACTCAGGAGAATCCATGGTTATTATCTGCAGTTGTCCTACAGTCAGTTTGGGCCTAGCAGCGAGGCATGGGCAGGCTCCCAGAGAGAGCCAATGTATAAGAGTAAACGTGATATAACGTTACGATAGCAAAGGACACCACAAGTTAGATACGACCCTTTAGATCGTGCTGATATAGATGGAAAGGATACAGCTCGGACTCCGGTTCAATTTGGGGCAACTCGACCCACCCCGGCTGAGCTTGGCCATACGTAACTCAGCAGTTGACGGAGCAGCTGAACGAGAGTAAGTAGCATCGCTTTACGACTGAATGTGCGTGCGCTGTAGTGAGTGAGTAAAGTGTGATCTTTGTTGCTCTCTACGCGCTTTGGCGGCCTTTTGCAGCATGTAAGGGTCTGTCTGTAAGGCTGTCCGGCAAATCCTAGGCGTTCGACAAGGAAGACGCAACGGGGAATTGGGCATCGGCAGGGCGTTCGGTGTCTGGCCTATCGTCTTCATTGAGCTAGGTCTGCATGAACAACCTTTCAGCGTCCACTCAGCTTTCATCTCTTAGTCCCTTACCCGAATGAATTTATGTCTACACTCCAACCAACAGCTGTTTACTGCTAAACGGATACCCGGCCATTTGCCATAGCGGAAGCACGTTCGCAACTTCCACGAGTGGTAGTGATGCTTATATGTTGGTAGTGGCAGCCTCCATGAGCGAGAGGTCCTTTGAACTGTCCCTTGGCCGACTGTCGTGTTTCATTGGCATGGCCTTGTTGCAATAAGCTCCACGGCTGCATTTGGACGGATATACAACGATACATTTGATACAAACATGCACCCAAACATGGTTACGCGTTTGGTCCATACAAATGTATCTATATACAGGAACGCTCAAAAGTAGGCTTACAGTTAAAGCAAATGCGCTCTATCGGTAATTATGTACAGGCAGACAGAAGTGAAAATAACTGTCATTATCACCATTACCATCGTATTATTATTATTATTGGAAGTGTTGATTTATTATTTTATAAGGGTGTTACAATATTGATAACTTCCTCGAAGATTATCGTAACTTTCAAGCGTACATTACGTTTTGTGCTGTCAGTCTATTGACAGATAGCAGCACCTCCCGTGGATCAATACATAAGAATCCCAATACATAATCCCGTCATTTCAAACCTCTTTCATTTTGTAACTTGCTTATTTAAGTAGAGAAAGTATTTGAAGTTTAATCGAGCAAGTCTATGGGGCCTGTTCGGCTTAAGCCATCGCTTTCTTCTGTGAAAGCTGTGATTTCCAGTCGTCATAACTATACGACCGTTATCATACATTATAAACTATCTTTTCGCACCAAGACAAAAAAATCATAGGAGAACCGTTTAAGAAACGAGATTGCTCACCGTTATTGACAATAGAAATCTTCTCCGTTAAAAATGTACCATCATGAATGACGGTGAATAGTCGTATGACGTTATTGTGAAACAAGAAACACACTTTGACAGACAATATTTGCATACATTTTGTGCAGAAGTATCCACTAATATACCCACTTTCACCCCACTTTTAGCTGCTAGCCTGCTTTTCTGCTCGAACGTGTAAGCCTATTTTTCCTCCTTGTATATACATGAAGGGATAGGGCTTTCACAAGGGCCGCTTTGTTTACTTCCTCTTTTCGTCCTCTATATATTCGTTTATCCTCTAACGCAGGTGTTCTGTCCCACCACTCTTAAGGCTGACCAGGAGGGAGCAAACAAACTTCGTGGTTCGTAAATGAGTACGGTGAGGGTTTCGTTTGCTCCGTTCTGGCAACTGTAACAACTGCTAGCAACACTGCCAAGGGGCCATTGGGTCACTACCGCTCGATTTCGAGCTTCGCTACCCCAAACTGCTGAATCGTCTCCTTTGTAGCAGCCTAACGCCGAACACGAACCGAGAAGGACGAGATGCGATACCATATTACTTTGATGCCCCCAAGCTCCCGACGATGCTCTCACGCTAACACCCCACCACCTCGATCTGAATCTACTAACCCCTCGATAGAACTCCCTGGAGATGGAAATTTATCGTAATTTGCAGAGGGCTGTATAAACTGTATGTGCTGGGCAGTGCTGCTGGATCGAAAGCCACTTTCATTTCGGACATAGCTTCAAGAAGAATAGAAACGGAAATACCTTTAGTGTGTTCGGTGAGCCTCTCGACCCAGTCGCCAATGCGAGTGTCAGAAGACCAGGTAGCTACAGAGCCAGCCGATCTTATAGGACGGGGTGCGTAGGGCATTTATCAGGGTATCAGGTGGCCTCCCGGCACTGACAACTACCAACTTCGAACTGCGGCTAGTTCGAATAGCTAGACGAGCTCGACTAGCACCAGGTGGTTCACAAGTCCCGATGGCGACTGCGGCGCCTATTTTCTTCGTGTCCGCAGAATCCGGTCGAGTTCTATCATCGAAACGCTTGATGTTCTTTAGATGGATGCCTTCTGTGACGGTTTCGCATCATGGTTAACTGCTTATTCCATCGAGGTAGAAACGAAAACACGTTTGACAAAACTATTCGAATAATATTTGGATCCTTAGCCGCGTCCATAAAGGCGTTTGGTTGAGTCAGCTTATCTTCAAGATGGCTTTAGCCATGCTGATGTGTATCATAATTTGCCTGCCTACATTTGTAATGATAGCTTCGCTTGGTATTTGGAATCTCGTAAACTTTCTGGGAGGTGTCTCATATAAATGAATTAATCCCGATTGGGAAAATTATTCGAGGGGCATTAGGCTGCTGGCATATAGGTATAGGGGCATTAGACGAGATAATCTACATACTGAGTTCGGCATGGTTAAACCCCGCATATGCGCATACATACGCTTGACGTTTAGCCAGAAACTTGTGCAGGCGAAACTTTCTTCTCTTGTAAACATTACTATGATCCTTTGGGCTAACTATTTTACATATCCGTCTTGCGCAGTTGACGAGCGCGAAAATACGCTATCGTAGCCGCAGACGGTATAAGTCCTTTAGAAGAAAAGAAACTCAGCTAATTATTAAATATTACTATATAGTAATATATATAATTCTAGTAATAAATATAGTGCGTAAAGCCGCTGTATATGAAAGGGGGTGTATCTATTAATAGATATATTCTGTAATTGGAATCTACCGATACGATGCTGTATTAAAGGTGGCAGTGAACCTCTATACCAGCATATGGGGTCAGCAGTATCTAGCTTTCACTAAACATTATTTGCCCTATGTACAGACGACTATGTCTAGCCGAAACCTGAAATCTGTCTAAAATATAGGCCCATAGTCAAACACGAAGTGGTAACAAGAGTAACTACATTCGTTTAGAGACGGGTCAGCAGACCAGTAAAATGGGCTGCAGGTTTGGCGGCCGGGGGCGTGGTGCTCACAGCCTTGCAGGCGTGGCCAAAGTCTCTCGCTATCACTCGTACCACAACGTGCGGTACCGCCGCATCAAGGCCTTCCCTATGGGATTATCTACGTTTGTGCATAACAGAAGAATAAGACGAATCCTTGGCCTAGAGTATTGTATCCGTTGAGTTTAGGTCAAAGTGGATTTGCTGCTGCTAATGATAATAATAGGAATGAAGATGCGTCTATATGGTGACATATATAGTCACGCGGAGTAGAAGGGGGAGAAGATATTGGCATAATTATTCCATGAAATGTCGCTTACTATACGGTTTTCATTGTCCTCTAGTCAGACGAGATAAATAGATAAGTTCGCAAACAATATATCTCCATATTTCTATCTAGTAGACAGTCTTGTCATCTCATATATTTTAGACATTTATCGGTCAGTGCGGCTTCACTGCGGCGCAATATTCATTTCAGATGCTGTTCCTTAGGTAGACTATGTTTGCTTCCTTTCAGCGCTCCTATCCTCGCATGAAGCTTGCTATACCCGTTGCAGCATATAAAGTTTTCTCTGATTGCGGTTGAGTCAGGAGTTCTATTGCTTGATGTAGACGCTAAGCCAATACGCCACTGCGGACCTTTCTGATGATTACTTAGGCTAACCGGTGCGGCGAACGTTTCTATGCTCTACAGATTAGACTTCATTACACGGGTTTTCTTCGTATAACATAGGACAGAAGTGATGAACACACATGCCTTGAGCAGTAGAAAGTCGTAGGGAGTATCTAATTTGGATAATACAGCCACTGTAGCATTTTCTTTCAATAGCGCTCTCAGTACAGGCAGAAGATATGGCTACACGGTATGAGAAAATTCAATAATACCGGCGTACGCAATATCTATACAATAAATGTCAGATAGATAGGGCATTAATGAGGCAAACAACCACATTGTTAGAATTTTCAAACGAAATCCATTTCAATTATAATTAAAAACGTAAGCCTTAACAATCCCAGTATCTAGCGAACGTTTGAGATATGTTTGTAAACAAAACACAATTTCTTCTTGACACATCTTTGTTTAGACACATAACGGTGAATAGGTAAGCACAATTCAATAAAATCGAAATTGTCCTTATAAATGACGATATATACATAGCGTACGTGTGTAATGTCATGCAATATGTACAATTGGCCTTGTCTGTCTTGTGTTATTTGTGTTTGTTATTAAATTTCTTGCAACGATCCCTTCTATACGTTATAATTAATTGTAATCTGTACCATATTTTCTGTCAAGTACGTTATTTAAAATACTTCGCTCTATGGGCCCGTACTCTGAGTTATTGTATAAACCTACGATACGGCAGAGCTAGCCTTTACCGAGTTCGTCAGTGACAGAGTCATTAACTTTGAAAGCATATTTTTTACTAGACCATTCGAGAACTCCACAATATCTTCGTGTACTTTTTACGCATTGGGAACGATTCGCGAATTTGGTGGCCTTTTTGGCCCCTTGGATCTTCTCATTATTTCGGAAGTTGCTTAACACGCTTATCGCGTTTGACGCTGTTGAGGTTTGCTTCGCGTTTCAGATCAGAGTATCAGCCGGAACTTTGAAAGAATCACGGGCTATATTATTGCTTATAGCACGTTGGCAGTATCGTGTGGACTTTCTTTACGTTGTTTAATGGATAAATTGTACCGAGAACCATATAGCCAACCCATACACGGGCATGTTAAGCCACTTATAGTAATAGCAACACGGTAAACGGTAGTAAAAACGGTACCACAAAATAATCCATTAAACGGGATCACCGAGCCGCGGTACGTCACGAACGATGAGGCGTACGTCGTAATGAGGCTAAAAAACATTATCAGTGATGTCGTAGAACGCCGGTTGCAGTGTTAATTACTGTGCAGACTTGATGGGAATCCTTTCAATCTCTACGTCGTGTTGAGTATAGATGCACACGGTTATCGTGTAGACCTATGTTCCGAAAAACATCGGAGCTATCAGTATGAATGGGTGCTTAACAAAAAGTGACGCTTCACTAGTGGAACAAGGCGTCAAAGGCCTCTCATCACGCCTTAAGTCAGCGCCTTCATAATGCAAGGCTTTGTACTAATCTGACGCTAAGTTCAAGTTAGTTTATTCCATAACCAACATAATGAATCATGCTGTAACACCTGTAAGAAGTGTCACAAACGTTTTGAATTAACATTTCTCCTTCTTCTGCAAAGGCCTATTAATTTTTCCGTAAGTTAACGGCGACTGATTTTTGTAGACACCATCAGTGGGCGAGTAACATAGGGCCTTCAGAGAGTGCAATCTTGTTAATATTTGAAACCGCTAACATTGTTGATCACTGACTCAGATGGGGTAGGTATGATCCTGTTGGCCCGACGTTCAGATTTAGGATTCATCAGAAAGGTTTAAAGCAGATACACAGTTTCTACAGATATAAAGACGATTGCATGGTTTCCCGTTGTCACTAGAACGCACATAAACAATGTTTAATCACATATGCTTATACGATGTTATTATAGCATGTAAATACCATCTAGTATGCCGCATAATTGGATTCGTTTATTTATTATGGACATCTTAAGGTACCGATATTTTGATATTATCCATGTTTTCTGTTAAATATAAAATATAGTTCTGTTAGGGAGATATAATGGCTCATCGAGATAGATATAAAAGTTCGGTACTGCAGAACGGCTGGCACCATTACACAACAAAACCTGTCTACACCCGGCTTTGACCCTTACATCATCTTACATATTACTGGATTTAATCGATAAACACGTTTATGCCTAAAATCTCTATTGCCATTTATTTCATCTGTATAATAAATATTTCTCATTTTATTATATGTCATAGATTACCGCTAACATATAACAGTGATTGGCTAGATCAGTGATATTGGATAGCAGTCCCCACTCGTTCGTTAGATGAGTGAAAACTTGAAACTTGAATTCCTTTTATTGATATCGTTAACATGATGATATTGGTCACATAACTGGCCTTTTTTTAACCTTTAAGACGCCGTCTTCTTTTTTTTTTTGGCGAGCCCCAGTTCATTGCGCTCATTGCCTGATTTTCGGTTATAATCTATACGTCGAAAGGTTCTTGTTTATTCCATTACTAGCCACGTAGACGTGACTTAAAACAGGCCATCGTAAAGGCAGATCCTACAGCTAGTCTAGACGCTGGTTTCGTGGGCCTAAATTCATCTAGTCTGTGTATTCCTACGAACACTGCCTGCTATTGTACACGTACTCTACGAGCTTCTATTTAAATACGGCTCGAACAACGTCACAGTTGAGCAGATCTGCTACGGTGTTGGTAACGCTCAATGCCTTCGTTAGCCATATCCGGACATCTACAAACACTAGAGACCAACTGCATTATCAAAGAAACAAACAGCCGCGTTTCACCTATGAACAGTCTGCTTGAATAGATTCTTGGAAATTATTAGCAAGCCAAAGAACATTTGGAATGATGCGGTATCAGTCATGGCCAGACCAATAAGTGCGGCGAACGTACCATATGGCTGACAGGTAGAAAATCAGAAGATTGAATATCTGCTTGCCACAGACAATCGTAGAGAAGTTGCGCCATAAGTAGATGCGTTTTGAAAGCCCTAAAGACCCACACAAAAATGAACTCAAAGGATACCTGCGGTATCCGTATGAAAGAATACTTTAAATTATGATTTCACTAAGTGGGGCGTGGCGTTCTCGTCGTACTGGCCCTGGTAGCAGTCTGTTAGGAAACAGCAGCTGGCCTGGCTCATATTGGTGTTTTCGTTGCTAGCGGATTGATTTAACTTTTAACAAACAAATCAGCGGTATCAAAAACAGTTCATATGACGACTACATCGTGTGTGAGGCTACCACTGCTTTGTTGCTGAAACAAAGCTTGTAACGATGTTGACACGACCAAAACCAAGTTGTTATTCTAATTACCTAGTTATTAATTGTTTGGTTATCCGTTAGAAGTACGTCAAAAGCTGATGGCCCTGAGGCCACCGGGTAAACTCATTTGAGCTTTTACCTTTAAGGCCATTTTCACTTTATGTCCTGACTGGGTTCGGACATGAATACGCTGCTATCACACTGATGTTAGTGATATTAGGTCCGATGCTGCAGTGAGTTCATTGACGAGCATAATGTGATTCCTAGCTGTTTCGTACGGTGCGGAAAACTTTGTGGCAACCAGGCAAGATTTGTTAGAAAAACTTCGGCTGTTACAGCTAGAAAACACTAAAAAAATACCAAAAAATGTTCCCTAGTTACTTGAAACCGAAGCAAAAACTAGCCACGTACATTCGTTAGCCGAAAAGCTCATTTACCGCCTGTGCAATGTTTTCGAGTAGAATATGCAGAGGGCAGTAGTTCCTTGTCAAAAAAGAAGTTGATATTGTATGGCCTGATTTTCCTAACGCTATGGATGCTTGTGTATTGGACGGAATTTCGGACGAAACGGAAATTCAAACGGTATTTTTTTAGCCCGAGTTGCTTAGATCTGTAATTCTGGTCAGCGCGACCATCTCCGGGAGTTTCATTCGGAAGGCTAAGCCGATCATATTGCGATTGCTCCTTGCTACCTTAATGCCGTACGTTGCTACAGCTCCTCACGTTTATAGCGTGTTTAAGAGGTGCCAGAGTTGGCCTTCAAGAACAACTCCTTTTTTACACCCTTGAATATTTTTTTTTTCTGTAACATTTTCACATATAGCATTAATGCAGGTAGCTTCTTTTTTTTCTGTAGAATGTTAATCAACTAAGATATAGGCAACTGAGCTTGAGCGTGAATGTAGAGTTTTCTTTGTTTGTTTCAGTATGCGCTTTTTCAAATGCACGGCACAGTTTTAAGCCCAAATGTGTGAAAATAGATCAAAAAACAAATCCTGTTTATCTATAGATATATGTATTTTCCCGTAACCGTTGCGAAGGTTTGAAGAATATCCCGCTTTTTATCAACGTCGATACGCGCACACAGCATTAGGGAGACCCAGCCGATTACTAGCCCGATTCCCTACCAAGAAGAATAATAATAATAATACTAATTTTTTTTTTGACACAAATTACAGATAGCATAATGTTTATAATAACACCGAAAACGATAATAATCATTTGTCTATTTTCAAGAGCTAGGCGGGTTGTTGCTCCGTCCCACAACTGTGAAGCTTAACATTGTCTTGATCATCTGTTCCTCGGGCGTAATCATTGAACGGGATTTACTTGCGATTCAAATACTTCCCAGCATAATATGATGCGCGATAACAGCAGCAGCTAGAGCATTGAAAACAGAACCATCAGAAAAGCACTAGAATTACAATACCCGCGAGGCTCGAAGTCGATCACGCTTACGCGCGGCATTCGATACGGCCCAGACGATGGTTGAGCAAGCCGACCCACTGATTCAGTTCAATCCCGTATCAGGCGATGCGAAGGCTTTTCAAATAATGTCATTTCCTGTCTGTAATATTTTGAATGCTAAATACGTCTTTGTTCGCACAGCAAAGTAGAATGGGGTATAAATTTCCAAGCGACACCCGATAGCAGCTGAACTGGTCGGGGAACCCATTAGTACAAGCTAACTATGTTGGAACTGCCGTAAGCCTTCAATAAATACCAATTAGGTGTATCATAGTATTAACATATGTGAGTGATCCAAGGGTACACAGTATGTGCTTTTCTTTTCCCTAACAGGACAGCTACCATATACTGATGAAAACTTCATTCATGAGGCTACGCGTATTTCAAGGGCCTGGGAAGGACCATAAACAAACATACTTGTTTACGAAACCTAGATAGACAGATCTAGCATCTGATGAGGTTCATAGGACAACGATGTGTGGATTTTTTTCTCGTTTGTCAGTTACGGTTGGGTTGCAATAACTGCGTACGTGAAAAATTCATCCTACTGTCTATACATCGAGCTTTATTTTCCCATATGGTAGTTTACAAGGAAGTGCTTCGAACATTCGAAAATACTTCGCCGATGTTTATACAATATTAGAATTGTTACAATTTTAGAAAACAACGAGCGGTCTACCTCATGGCTGTCGGTTATGGTACAATGTAATAGGATAGCCTTATTTAAACATTTATTGCATAACGTTATAATGGATACGTACGTAAATGTATACCTATTTTCCCTGGGCTAAACTCCCTGGGCTTCAGATTCGTTTTTAGATGCTTTTTGTAGTATTAACGGCAACGGAACCCCCACCCCACACGCAAGACCTCGGGCCGGTTGATTCCTTAATTGATCTATATAATAATACATGCAATTAGACTACTCCGCACGATAGCAATACGCCGTATCGGCGTCGAACTTAGCAGATCATTGTGGATAGCCCTATAGACATAATGAAAAATCCTAGAATTTGGATTGGATGGATCGTTTGAACGCTTGAAATCATGGATACTATCCAAATAATGACGACTCGGAATGAGTCAAGACACATGCGTGTGGTCGCGTTCAGCTCTTTGATTACGGCGTGACCGGATGCGTTTCCAAAGCCAGACAGAATAGCCAATCCGACAAGGCTAGCCGAAATTTTCGGATTATATACCAGCTGACAGATTGCGTCGATTGTGTCTGCGAGCGGCACCGCGCGCCTGTTAAATAAGTACAACGGGACCAAGAGCGTTCCAAGCGTGCACATGCCATAAAGGCCTTCGTAACCAACGCTTTGTACAGGTGCTACATTATACTTCACGAGAATCTTTTCCTCGAGCACAAACTGGCTAGCGTACAGTACCTGCGCAGAGATAATCATCAGGTTGCCAACAATCAAATCTAGAATTGAATGCCTTTTCTCGTATAGATCCACATCGGCCAACCCCACTGTGGCTAGCCCAAACAGTATAATTACCATGCCGACCCATTTATAAGCAGGCATGTTCCGTTTAAGGCATATGAGTGAAAACAAACCGGTACATAACGTTGTAATGCTCCGTAGGATATGAAACGTGTACGAGTATGTCATAAGGAGTCCGATAATAGTAACTGTTGTGGCAACCATATCACACATCGCTGGCAAATAGAAAATTAACGGCGTGAAGTCATGACCGCCTTGAAACGGCCGAGGAACGCTTTTCATATCGACACCAAGCTTTGCGTAAACAAACGTAACGAACTGGTAATATGGCAGACACAGAAACTCGCCAATGAACATTACCTCTGTGATCATGAACGGTTGCGTAAACTGGTGGTCTTCGTCAGTAGGCCGGCTCGTACTGTTATGGAGGTAAAGCCCCCCGTAACAACCCTTTGCCGATAGCTGGCTAACATAGGCGCTTAACATGACTAGCATCGAACTCGAAATAGCAAACACACTCGACAGGAGTATATGGTACATCTGCCACATCTGTGGAAATATTGCGTTGCTTCACATAAGTTATCCACATCGCTATATTATTTAGCCGTGACAGTCGTTCCAAATCACGCACTTCATTTTCCAAGAAAAAACCAACTCAGGCCAATATTTTTTTAGTACATCTTTTTCCCCAATGGTTTCGACCAGATGGCTCAGCAGGTGACTCGGGTGCCGACAAATCTCCAGCCGCTTTTTACGCGTATTTTAGTTGTGAGTAAAATCGGGCGTGAAGCACGAGCGATTGGCATGATGATCTGGCCTCTTCCAATAGTTCACTGATCAGAGCTACTGGGTAGTCGGGCATAGTCTAGTCAGCGCCGATACCGGTCAGTACTACAGACTTCCAAGTGTACGCAGCGTCATAACTAAAAAGGGCATGAGCATATTACATCCTCCTTAAGGTACCTTTTTCGCTGACGATGTTTCTCAGAACAGACCTTTTTTTCAAGTTTCCTTGAACGTCGGCTTGAGCATTTGTCCAGCAATTGGGACGCGGCGATGCCCTACTCTGTAGTAGGTTTAAGTCTGCTCTGCGAATAGGAGGCTAAATATGTAGTTTACACTCGAATGTGAAATAAATACAAATACTTTATATATATATATAAGTATACTTATATATAAGTAGTACTTTATATATATATATATATATATATATATATAGAACACTTTTGTATTCTAAATAGAGAGCTAAAAACAGAGCTGATCAATATAAACAACGCATATTGTGCTTCGTCCTCAAACACACGA
The DNA here is from genome assembly GCF_002443255.2 of Varroa destructor. Taxonomy (NCBI): domain Eukaryota; kingdom Metazoa; phylum Arthropoda; class Arachnida; order Mesostigmata; family Varroidae; genus Varroa; species Varroa destructor. The sequence continues at coordinate 43,745,063 of NW_019211457.1, forward strand.
AAGCTTTGCTATCAAACTGTTCCGGTTACTATCGCCAACATTTAAAGAGATTCGGTCTAACGTTTGTCGTTGTGGAGTTCTATAGCATTACCGGAAGACGTCAATAATCTGTATGGTACACAGTTGTCCGTTTTGATTGATATTGGACATGCTCGTACGTTGGTTGCTTTTCGAGTTATCGAGCCGTTTCTCTACGTTCCTTTCCAACAAATCCAATTGCCATTTAGTCTTTGCTTCTTTGTTGTGGTGAAAAAAATAAGAGCTTGCCGCTTGCCGTACCAGTCCCGAAATAGATGAATGTTGCCATTAATTCTGTTCGATTTCATATATCAGTTTGCGATCTGGGCTTTTCGGGAAATATGAAATTGTAGGTTAAATTATAAAAGGAGCTAGAAGAAAACACTTTTTCTAAAAAAAAAAAATTCTGGAATGAGCTATGGTTTATCTCGATGCACTGACACCATGGATGCAGCATGGTCAAACTGAGAAGAAGTGGACCGGCCGACAAAAACAATACAGGTATAGCAGATTGTTTCAAAAATCTTCTTTGTTGAGTAATATGGCCTACACGATGGCTATCGTCTGCGATGACATTCATCGAGTATAAGGCAGATTTTTAGGACAGACCCCTATGATTGTCCTTTAGCTTCGCATGCGCTTACACAAGCTGTAAATCACTTCTCCTGCGAACACGGGGCTTCAATAAACGGAAACTTTCCTCTCGCGTTATTTTGAGTTTTCGATGTTTATTGTGAACTGTGTCTATGGGCCGGTGTTACTTACAATACATAGAAATAATGGCCATTTTCCATTTGTTCGTTTGTTTCTACATATGATTCGAAAGCGCACTCGTTATTTCATAGACACGTTGCAATTATTTATCTGAATAAATTGAAATTTAAAAGATGGATGTTCCCAGTGAAAAGGTTCATTTTCGACTTTCTCCGTTTGCTCCGTGTTCTTTCTTCTCCGTTTTGCTTTTTGCCGAGATCAACAAGGTACCGAAACACTCCAATATTTATATTACGGAAAACAGCTCAAACGTGGAGCCATGGGACAAATACTCAGGGGTCTTTTGTGAAATTTGAAAATTACTTCGGGGTGTGCGTCTCGTCGATGAGGTTTCCTTCAAGACACCTTTCAAGTAGGACAACCGGCAAATAACTCGTTAATTGACCGAAAAAAACACACTACTGCAACTATTATCAGTCATTGCCACCCGACAAGGTCTACCCATACGTTAGATGCCTAACTACTCTATAACCTAAACGAAGAGCACACGAAAAGATTGCCTTTCGTTACTTCGGAACAGATTCAGAGCAGACATCGCTATAATCACATTACAATGATAAATTCTGAGATAAAATGTTACGGGTAATAAGAAGTGGATAAATAAGTAGTAGTAGTAGTAGTAAATAGCTAAATATCTAAGCCCTAGATTAAGCTGGACTCTAATCCGGATAAAAGCGTGATCTGCCTTTAGTAAAACTGAAAGGACGTTTCAAAAAAAGACGGACGGACAACAAGTATCTGTAATTGTCTGGTTGCATCGAATAAGTGAGACTACTCAACATAAGACACGCGACGAGCAGAGCAGTCATGTCCTCCTTTGGCACAATGGCAAACTACAACATCTTACCCGATCATTGGTAAATGTTGAAAATGTGTTTAACAATAAGGACAATAAGCCAATTCTCCAGCACCAAAATTAAAAGTTTGCGTTAATTAAAAGTTGGGCGAGACGAAATACGTAATGCGTTAGTCTGTTACTAGAAACTGAGTAAAACGCCGGGCTTTTTGTTTCGTGAAAAAAATGCATTTACTTTTGAATGAGCTCAATATTTGTTGCGGCCTAATAATAAGTTTCGCACAAAATGCCAGTCGGGTTCAGTAAATCTGAAGAGCTTACAAACGTTTAAAGGCTCTTCCTGCCCTTTATAACCAACAAGCAATGTTATCAATCCAGTACAGATATCCACAATTTTACATTTCGATCCTTCCACTAGAAATTAGACGGGATAGATACCTAACACAAGATCAAAGAAACGATTTTGTTAGGATAACGTAACACGTTTACTTAAGGCGCTATTCGGCAAATTTATACCAGTATACCACGCCGTATGTCAATAAGGTATACGTTGGATAACGTTTAAGCCTTAAGTATATGTACAAGTTCTTGTTATCGTTCGTGGTGTTGAACTACCTCACTGGTCGAACTGGTCTGGCTTGTGCGATCTGTCACGATGGTTGTGCTCATCGTGGTCATTGCAAATCACTGTTGTCTTCCAGTGCACGATGCTCGTTTTCGCTACCTTCAGGATTTCTGATCCATCCTTTCTTCACCATGAACGGCACTATCAAGATGTTATTGTAGACGATCATTCCGATTAGCAGGACAACGAAACCTCCCAGCGTGATAAAGCTAGAAGCTTGGAAGGTCGGTGGGTTTGGCAACATAAACGATGTAACCCAGATGACAATTGTTCGTACAGAATCGAGCACCATACGCGTTGTAGCCGACATTTCTTTTGTCACTGAAATACCGGCGAAATTGAAGAAACTGATCGAGATCATCGTACCGAAGAAACCGCCAGAAACTGCGCCACTCTGTATAATCTGATACAGGCCATCAACTGAGTCTTCAAATGGCGCGCCGTTCGGCTTGATGAAATACATGGGGATGAGCAGAAGGCCGAGTGTGCACATTCCAAACAGGCCCTCCCAACCGACAGCTTGCAACGCAGGTACATTGTTCTTTGAAACAAATTTCTCTTCAAGAACCATTTGAATGGCGACATTAATCTGTGCAAGAACGATAATCAGATCGCCTGTGATAATTTCTGTCGTCGTATAATCTCCGTGAGCCACTGTTCTCATATCAGCTAGGGCCAGGACGACAAGGCCTGCTAGGACTAGAAGAATGCCGGCCCACTTGTAGGCGTACGATTTTCGTTTCAAAAAGATAATTGAAAAGATTTCTGTAAAGACTATGACAGCACCTCGGAACATCTGAAACGATGCAGGATAGGTCATAATTAGGCCGACGTACATTAGCGAAGTTCCAATCATATCACAGAATGCCGGCGCATAGAAAATTAACGGGTTGAAGTCCTGATTGCCCTGAAAGATCTCAGACATTGCATCTTTGGGGGTACCTTTCTTCTGGTAGACAAACATCATCAGTTTGAAAAACAGCAAGCATGAAAACTCTCCGATAAACATGCCCGTGGCCTGTAAGAATGGATGCTCAAAATTGTGCTTTGCGTCAGTCGGGTGTAGAGTGCCATTTTTAAAATAGGTTCCATTCGGTCTACCGTAAGCTGGCGTGTTACTAGCAAATTTTGCTGCTAACGTATTGATCGACCCGGTAACAACTAACATGGCAGCCAAGAACAGTTGGTACTTAGTCCATGCCATGGCTTAGTTCCCTCGAGGTGTCCCTTTTTCTCACCTAAATACTATTCCGTGAGACACACTAGTATACACTGTGCCTAGCGTAGAGAACACAAGCTGACTGCTCGATGGATAGCTGGCACTCGCCTCGCGTAGCACCTCCTTGGAGCACTCTCGGTACATAACACCACTCGTCCCACCAGCTCTGCATCTATCCCGTCTGCAACAAAACTTTTTAGCGGCATCGACTATGCCCTAAGTAATATCTTTCCTTCTCAGAAAAAAAGGAACAATGGCCTACTAGGTTCAACTAAGATTTCTATCGAATCACTAATTTTTCGCAGTCGTACGTTGTGGCCCCTTCTAAGTTTTGTGCCTTAATGGATTAACGCGCTCTGATAGCGATGGTTATTATATCGCTATAATTTGTCAGTTGCAACAGGAAGGCACCTTGAGAGTCCGTAGTGTGTTGTCACCAATAGCTTTATACCTCTTTCGGTTTAAGTGGGATAGATGTTTTTGTTAGAATTTTTTATCTGGGTTGATACCACTTGCGAGCCATGAGCGGCTAAAACGGTGGAGTAATGGCGTTGGCTTAAAATCAAATGTTTCCCTACGGGGAGCATCTAAGTTGTTTTAGCTAAAAAAAAGCATACGCTTACTTTTCAACAAAATCTATCATTGCGTATCACGTGGCAATAAAGAAAGGTTGAACTGCAGTCCCGTATGGGAAAGTGTGCAGTATTGTACACTACACTCGTGTGCTTATATGAAGGATGTATAGTCGACTGAAGTTTAGTTGAACTTTGGGTATCTAAGCCTGCAGCGGGACAATCATAGTACGACGTACGTCATTCGAATCAGTATCGCATAGGTACAAACGATTAGAACCTAGCTGTCAACAAAGCCCTATATCTATACACATGGTAAGTCTTTTAAATCGGAGTATATGGGCCTAACATATCAAAATCGCTTGTAAACCTATTGTTGAGGAGATCGTAAAGTTGTATAGCGAGAAGTTCTCGACCGGTCATGGGATCGTGGGTTGGCGCACCTTCAACCCGTTTCCGGTTATTAGTAGAAGGACCGTTTCCGTATGCGTGATATCTTGATCTCGTAGTCGAGCCAGCAGCTACTCACGGCGTCAACGTCTTTGTCGATAGACAACGAGAGCTTCAGTGAAACGGTTGCATACCATGTCGAGCTGATACCTGCAGGACTTTCACTGATGAGGCAAATTGACACATCGGCTCAACGACGTAAAAAAGCCCAACGCATTGTCCAAAAGATAGTACATAAAACTCTACGCATAAATATGTAGGGGCATCGAATTTCAGAAGTGCTCACGTTGCCGTCACTGGTGTGCCAACCTACTTTCGACTGTAGCGTACCATATATACGGACGTGCACTTATGAGAATTTCTCAACGAAGGCAATGTTTTTGCGGCTTTTTTGGCAAAATGTTTATCCGTAAACCTTCTGATTGCTATAATTCAATATAGAGCTATACCGTTGTAGAAGATCCACCGCAGAAAAAATTATGGAATACTTTTTAATACATGTATCGATCAACATATTTTCCTAGTACGTCGGAAACTAACTATTCCAAATGAGCAATTAACAAACCTTAAAATTTTTTAACACAATGCTATTTTAGGTCGTTCATCAAAATCTATTTCGTACCTTGCGTCATTTTAGATATAATTATTCTGTTACAATGTTGAAATCTCTAATTATGCTGCTCAAAGCTCCACGGCGAGGCAGGGGGGCAGATATTCTAGCGCATTGTGATACTGGACGAATGCTACGGCTATTTCACAATTTCTTGGATTAGTTCACTGAACCTATTTAAGGCTGCGCAGCCACCAATTAATGAGAACTGCTTCCAATTTCCATGTACGTATTTACCGTCGACCCAGCGAGCAGTGCCAGCGCTTGGCTTTGACGTTACTTTCGGTCCAAAAATCATCCCATTTCATTTCCAGGGATTTATTATTTTTATACGGCTTGAAATCTTTTCGATGTATCAATGTTTCAATTGGCTCGACCTGTTGTAGCCAGCATTTCAAATTAGTATTTCTCATATGGCTAATGGGCGAAATTCAATGGATGCTGGCTTAACCTGGTAGTGACCTGTCAGGCTGCAATAACCAGACATCTCCGGGGCTCCCTAAACGAATTGCTGGAGACGCAATAGCTGAACTGATTCTGATACTGTTCGGCCGCTACTAAATTGTTCGACTGTGTCCCGATACCCACTAGGTGTATATGATGAAGTATCTATAAAAACCATTTAACTAACTAAATTTGTTACGCCACTGGTTACAACAAGTTGAAGAGGCGATCTGACCTCGTAGAAGTGGCTAGACGCAGGACAACCGCAAAAAACAGCACCTAAATAGAAACAGAGATAAGACGAACCCTAAGGTTAGCTCGAGTGTTCGTTATTAGACCACGGTAGAATACCTAAACTGTTGTCGACGCTGTTCTATGTCAACATCAAATCTCAGTATTTACGATAAACATACATGCATATTGTTATAATCTCTTGATCTTGTTATGTAGGTCTGTGCCTTAACGCCATTTGTCAGAACGCTTCTATTCAATAAATAGGAAAATTGAAAAAGTCGAAGATTTTGATAGAATCAAAAGCACGACTGATTCTTTCCACCTGCAAAGTCCGGCACTCAACATAGCCTCTTTGCAAACGTAGTACAATACAAAAATAAATAATAGAAATATTGCTGAAAAGTTCGTATTTAACTTCCTCGACCAAGTTGCTCATTTTTGCAAACTAGAGTTTCAAATTCAGGCTCTGCTAACAACCGCGATAATTAAATCCATATAGTCATAACTGATATAGGACATCATCCGCAATGCGAGTTCACTGTGAAGTGTCGCTCGAGTGTAACGTGGACTACGCCAGCCACGCTGGACCTCGTGACCGATTGCCAATTACGGATCGGCCCAGGGATTAATTATTTAGAATGGTCTTAAATCCTATAACGTGCGAGCCCTACAAACGATAAGACTAAACTCGTTAATCCTGACGTTGAACCCTCGGTCGGCAATCGAGGAAAAAATTTGTGATCAACATTGTGTTTCTAATAACTATTAAACGAAATCTTTATCGTTTTAATTATTTCCAGACTCAATAATGCAACTACGATATACGAATAGTACTATTTGTAGTAATACTAATATAAATGGCAGCCTATCGAATTTTTTGCCAATATGGCGAAGCATACTGAACGTCTATTTTATACTACGCTGTCTAAATAAATAGATACAAAGACAAACATTGACACGGGCACAAACTGTGACATCAACTAGCCCATACAAGAAACATAGCTATGCTAAACGTGACGTTTATAAGTATCGGTGGTAAATACATGTGTGGTTTGATTTAGTACATTCAATTGCTATATATAAATATATATATATATATATATATATATATATATATATACTAATGAGATATGTGTTTACCACAGGATCGGTAACAAGGTTTAATGCAGTGTCTCTGGTTCGAATAGCTGTAGGGGTTCGAATAGGGTGGGGGGAACTTGTCAGAATAAAACCCCTGAACTGTAAAAAAATAGCTATTGATGGAACAATGACTTTTGGACCGATATCAGTTTAGCACCACACAAAGGAGTAAATCCTCTAGAAGGGAATTGCTATGGGAATGAGTGATACGTTATCTCGTCTATGTCAGAGACAACGACAGGAGCGATTAACGTGCCCAGAATGTTAAGTCTGAACCAAACCGATATTGAACAATCGACCAACAGCAGTGCACCGCGGCACTACAGGACGTTACTCGAGACAATCATATAATTTAAAATCTGACGAAGCCAACCTGGTATGGTTTTCAATGTGTAAATATTTGAAGTTTTTCAATAGTCAGCCCCGTGATATTGCTGTTTCGTGTTGATATCTTATTCGCATCTCCGTATTCGATCTCCCAAGCCAGCGCAGCCGTCACTGAGTTCCGTTTGTGCAAGTGCGTTCTAATTCGACTTAGGAAGGTAGTCAGTCTGATCTAGTGTTAAACGGCCCTTAAATCGTAATATACATGAGATGACGAAGTTGGTTGCACCGTGAAACTCGCCGATGGTCGCAGCAGGCGAAGTGGCCAAAGTGCCCGGGTGCAAAGCACATCCATGTACGAATTTGGCTGAACCATCACCCGTCGGCAAAAAGCGGAAGGGGCCGGTCACTGCTACCATTGAACGAGGTCCGCCGAATACCAGCGGCCAGGAACGGCCACCAAATGTGGTGATCACAATTCATCAGGGGGGAAATCAGGGGGCACGAGGACATGTGCGAGTTGAGGGCGGTGGACTGTACATCGTCAAAGCTAAACTCTACCACGATAAAATCAGGTAATAATAATGTGAACCCTCTTTTACTGTGTGAAACATTAAGCGTTGAATGATCATAGCAATAGGAATCAGATACTGAAAGTCGACGAGCACTCGCCATATTTCAGAGTTTGGGCAGGAACACTTTTTTTTTGCCTTTAAACTACATGTAAAAGATGTTCTCAGCATAGCTAGTGTTTATGTACACATAAATAAATATTATGATTACAGCAAATCCACAAAGGAGATCATAACGGGTAATTCTACAAGAAATGAGCAGTAATTTTTTTCTGCGCGATTTGTTCTTCCGTAAACCATTGCAAATTAGATGTAATTGCGTCGTTTTGATAACGTTTTTTTTTCAGGTACATCGTTGCATCGGAAGAAAGACGCTTTTATAGGGAAGTAGACGTAAAGATGATCGACTCCTCAGAACCTGCAAAAATGACGAGAGTAGTTCTTGAAGGTACCCTGACGCCTTGACTTTGGCAGATTCTATAGGCACAGCTATTATTCTACTGCACAGTTCAAAATGACCCATGTACAATGTACTCTCCGATGTCGCCTTTTCAATAGATCTATTGATATGCATCTCGTTTTAGAATTTTTTTGGTGTATCGTAAAATTCCCCCCCCCCCCCCCACCCCCACTGATGGTACCATTCAACCTACAAGAATAAACATTCTGCATTAGTCCATATATATAAATGACTGAAATAAAACACAAACACATGATCCCGATACAATACACAACCTATGTCAACGAATATAATGGCGCAGCTTATAACCCGTGCGTTTTGTTTGGGCCATAGCAAATAACGAATACATAGAGGAGTTCGTAGACCAGCAGCTCGCCTGAAAACACTAGAACGGCGTATCACCATCCATGGAACGCGCATCTCTTGCGCATCTATTGAACCTGCAGGTGCCTCGGGCGTGTCCTATGGGTCTATAGCATCTGTACATTGCAGATGGTCACAACGGAGAGAAGAGACCAGTTTAGCGTTATTCGTTAGAGAGGTTTCGTTACGATGTTAAACGCAAGGCAGATTGAAGGTTGGCCTTAGAAATAAAGTAAAAATTAATGCATATTGTGGCGCGTACCATTGTTGCCTAGTTCGACGGGATATTGGGTAGTTAAATGCAGATAAACATGCCTGCTTAATTGAATGAAAATTCCAATAAATTTAGACCCGTGTATTGTTTGTAATGCCAAACTCGTAAGACGGGTTTAATGAGGGTATTAAAAGGAATAAAATGACTTCATAAAAATCAGCTTTGTTGCTGGTCGCTTCTACGAGAACTTTAATGATATGGATGCGGTTGTCGGATAAGGCGCCTTGGAAGACCTATTGTTTTAGGCCTGGCGAATTATACGTCATAGCGAAAGCAACAATGTAAATAAAAAAAAACAATGTAAAAAAACAATGTAAACAATGGATAACAATGTAAAAAAAAAAAAGAATTCTAGGAAATGTAATACTGGTGTCTATAGACACCAGTATTACATTTCCTAGAATTCTTGTGTCAGTTTGATCAATTTTATCCTAGTTCACTGCGATTCTAGTGCATCGACTAAAGCCATACTGTCGACTGCTGTAGTTACCGTATTGGCATTAATACAGTTAGATCAGAACTTACCTCTCGTCAACATGGTGGGTGGAACTGAAAAACACTGTTTTTGGTTCTTCTAAGCTGTTACTGTTTGATATTGATCTATAATGATCTGGTTTTTACCAGCCGCACATTCCAAGAGTATGTACGTGAAATCTACGGGACCAGTGTGTCTGTGTGGATGTTTAATGTCCGACACCCAGCGTTTGGGACGAGCTATTGGCTCGAGACTGGCGTCGGTGTTACGACCGTACTTAGCACTGCTGTTGGTTTTATTGTGAGATTGTTCCCCGGATCCGTGAGATCCAAGAGGTTGTCCGCAAGTGCAGTTCTCCTCCCTGCCGCTCCTACGAGACGAAAGATGATGGCGGTGAGTTCCCCTCGTTAGTGATTACTAGTAGTAGTCACGCCCGATCCATTGGCCTTAAGGGCTGTTTTGAGTGTCGACTGTCTGTTCGCGCATACGTAAGTGGATAGAGGACTACGTCTGTGATGAAAAAGTTTCGGCACGCTCTGTCTTTTTCCTTTTCTACGTTTTCTTCCTTCATCTGTCTTTGGTCTAGTTTAAGCAGCAGCAGCAGCATTCGGTAGCCGTTTACACTTGTAGTTCGCCGGTTCTCCAATTCTCCGCCTGCCCTGACCGTGCTCAGCGGCTTCGACCACAGCTCTCACTGAGTTTGATCAGATCTAAACTTGTTTGCGGTCTACTGCGGGAGGGCGGCTTTGATCCATGTGGGTCTATGGCTCCGTCGAAAAGAACAGCAGCTATGTGTACCACAAGGTACTACCGCTATCATTATTACCAATGCTACAACATCTGAAGCCATGTACACACGCACACACACACACCGGTACAGAGACTTGTAGACGATCGTATACGACGTCGTTCGCGTCGAACCGTATACGTTACTTTGGCCGACGCGCGGAGTTTGCTCATTTGCTCTGCGCTGCAGCAGGCGAACGAGCCCTGCCGTTTGCTGTAACTACTATAACAAAAAAAAGGCAAAAGCACTGGATAGCCTTATCGTTTTCTCATCATCCTCTATTTCGGCACGGCCCTTTTTTTGCAAGTATTTCCTAAGTTTCAACTTACTCGAGAGTGAGCTGTTAGCGATGGCTGTATTGACGGTTGCAACGGCAAACCCCGCGTGTGCTTTCTTCGGGTGATGGTCGTAACTGGCCGGTCCTCCAGTTAGCGTTTGCGTCGTTGGAATACTGCTCCCCTTTGCGCGAAAAGTAGAACTGGCAGAATAAGAATGTGGTGGTGGTGGTGGGCTGGGCCGTAAACGTATTACAGGCTGGAGGCGGGCGCCAAACGCCATTCGCCGCTACAAGCCCGTACTAAAGCCAGGTAGAACAGCGACGGCTCGTACATCTCTAACGGGTAAAACAGAAGAAGAAAGGGTGTGTAAGGGCGAAAGCAAACGAGCGTAAAAATTCCGAGCATTCATTGCTTTAATGAAACTAGCAGTTCCGTTGGCCGGCTGCGTTCTAGTTGGCCCTCCACATCCATGACCATGGTTCTCCAAAGCAGTGCCGATGCAAAAGAACTCTAGCACGCTGGCAGTATTATGCCAGCACGTATTACTCTGCTGAGCTCCGGAACGTTGACAGAGGTAAAACTCCGCTTTGCCGAACGGAGAAGCATCGGTCATCAAGAGAACTGGCTCTACCATTCGTTACTCATTGTTCTCCCATTTCTCCCGCAACATGGGTTATCAAGCCCATTGGCCGGCGAGGAGAAAAGCTCGCCAGAGCGATGAGAAGCAAAGGAGCCTAGCCGTGACAATATTAGACGTTCTGGCATTACATTTTTTTCTAGCTTTTCGTCCACAGCAGTACTATATCAACACTGGTAGTAGTAGTTGACGGTATTGAAGGGAATCGTGTGAGCATATCCATGGAGCTTGATTCTACGACTTTTGCGAATACTTAGTGTTGGAAGTTAGGAAGTGCTCTTCGGCCAGAGTAACATACCGTCCACGAAAAACTGATGCCCAACGGGACGACACGGTATAGATTTACTATGCTGAGAGCCGTGTATACGGTGAGGTTATTTTGTGCCCGGACCACCGGGACCAACCTGATAGGTTTGATGTGGTCTGAACTAAGCTAACCACGGTGAAGCACCAGGCGTACGCAAGCTCAAGTGCTTAGCAGTCGTCCCAACATCGTACGCATTTAACTTAGTAAAAAGATATAACACATTGTTCGTTAGCGTGGCTCGAACCAAAATTATACCGTCGAGAATCGTTGTTACGATTAGGTATTTGTGTCAGCGTATGCATTATACACAAACTATAGTACACACACTGGAAACGGCAATATCTGCATGCCTCCACTGTTATTCTTTTCTGTGTCGGTAACACTTGCTTCAATGTCAGTTCATTATTATCAGTTGGATCTATCTTTTCTAACAGATGAAGGTTTAGCCCCAGAAGATTGCTTTTTTCGTCCTTTCCTTCAAGCTCCACATGTTTTCCCTGACTCGCGTTTCCAGCATTCCGATGAAGTGTGCCCTGATAATGGCAGACTGATAGCTCCAACGTCCCGTTTTTACGTAGGCGACGCAGCACGAATTTATTCTTCAACGTATGATACGCATATCCTTGTGCGTGATTTAATCCGATCATTCGAAGCGTTAAGTATGACGTGGTTGTACTTCGCTGATTGCTTTCCTTGCCGATGCTCTGTTGTGAGCAACGACTGCTGAAAATTTTTCATTGGTATTCGTCTATGCGCAATACCATCAAGGCTCAGATTCCACGATCAAGGAACCGTACATTTGTATCTGCTGGTACCGATATTATACGCGTGTACTATCACACACACATGAATACGGATACGACGTATAATATACGATCTCGGACGAGATTCACTGCCTGACTACTTGATGATCGTTGCTGATGGATGGAAAGCGACGTTTTGTTAGTTAGATGCCTCTGTCATCTCTTGTCTATGTTGTTTTCCGCTGCCAGTCAGTCACGACCCTCTCACAGCTCAGCGCTGATGCTCCATCGGGGTCGCAAGGCCCTCTCGATCCGAGTAAATGATTCACCTACGCTTTCCATTGGTTCACTACATATGTAGCTGCCATATCACAGATCGTGTCCTTGTTTACGGTTCAGGTGAGCGACTGCATAGGACTGTACTCTTGATCTAGCCGGTCCGAGGGACGGAGAGTGCAGAAAATCTGTTCATTTGTGAATCTATTTGTATCTATATACCTATGTATGGGCTGGAAGCATCTTCTTTCTATTGGTTAGAAAGCTGGCAAAGGTAGTACCTCCGTATAGTTCTAGGCATCGAGATAGGCTACCTTGGTACCGTGTTGTCAACCAGTGGCGTATCGTTGGCTCGCACACGTTAAATGTGACGTTTATCTACGATATCTAACAATACAAAAATGCTGCTCCACGTTCAGCAGATTTATCGACACAACTTATATGTTTGGTTGTACACGAAAACAACCTGTTCGTCGTGATAAGCAAATAACATTATTCAGTCATAAGTAAAATCGACAGATTTATTTGAATCCTTTTTGCTAGAGGCTTATAATTACCGACATAATATCTCAGAAATACGCTTTCTTTGCTGCACAGATTTTAATAGTCCTTTTTCTTTGATGAATATTACGCATCGCCTTGACTCTCCTTTCGTGTAAGCCTTCTGTTGATCTTCTATAGGCCTACAAAGATTCGCAAACACACAAACAACTTAGACATGACCCACAAATACGATCAAGTTTGAAAAGGCCGCCGACCCACATACAGACATACCGCCGTCGACGAGTGGCAGTGTTAATACGAGTCTACTATTAGCCGAGTGAAGAAAACTTATGGTAACTGGACGGAGAAAATACTGTAAATAGACAGATACCGAAAAAAGGAGGCAAAGGCCGCTGCTGCTGTAAATGATGTTGGCTTGAACTTGTACGGAGGTGAAGGTTCTGACAAGTAAACAAATATCCAAAAAAGAACGAAGCCATAAAGACGAGGAGCTCAGTAAGGAGCAGCACAGACAAACCACACAGGACTTTCACATTTCAAATAGCTCATAACTTGGACTCCCTCCTAGGTCTCCATATAAACTGCTCAGAGCTCCTTGTTCCATATAAGCGTTCAATGTACAGGGCTCATGCTGTTCTCCCCTGCTGGTGCAGCAGCGTCCTCAATCACCTGCCTCCGCCTTGTTCGCCTCTTATAGTCCTTACCCTCCGGCTGTTCTCGCTCAAAGTCTGCCTTTTTCACTCCTTGCTCCTAGGTTCGGCTCTTTCCAATAATGCCAATGCCAGATGTCAGGCATTGCATGCTCGTAGCCCTGTTTCTCTTCTCCAGTCGTTGCCTCTGTTAGGCTGAGTTTCTTCACTTCGTCCACAAATTGTCCCCCTTTCGTGAGCAACTGACCCGAGCTTCTCGTTGTTCGCCGCTCGAATCGGAGCTCATCCAGTGCCCGGGTTTTTTGAAAGAACGGGAGATGCTCGAATTGGAGCTTGCCTGCTTCGCCCCCATTACGATAACTTTTGGCCCTATCGTACTGAGGTGCGTTGCAAGCCTTTTCTTACTATTTTTCGTGATTTCTTTACGCCCTGCATCGGACTCAGCAACCTATGAAGAAGGAAGGCACTTCCCTACTCCCAGATTTCTGTTCCAGACCTCAATGTAGGATGCACCCCTGCTGCTGCTTTGACAACTACCGTTATCCCTGTAACGGTCGGAACACCCTATTCTGTCTCGTTTCCAACTCGCTCTCCTTGACTCACGCGAATGACCTTCTACCGATTGCGGTTTTTTTCGAACCCGTATTTTCCAAAGCTCTTTCTCTTTAACGTCCCTTGCTTGCCTTCTTATTTTCTCTACTGTGTTACAAGCTTCAATAACAGCTCATCGGCCGACCGATGAGACGCAACCAAGAAAACTGCTCCTTCTGGGACAAGCAGAGCGCTCGTACCGTTAGCGGTAACAGGCATTCGAGAAAATAGGAGAAAATTAGTATTAGATAGAAGGACAAGTTAAAATAGATAGGTGCATAAGGCCTCTTATTATTAGGCGCATTTCACGTCAGAAAAAATTGTAGATGTGTGATGATTAAATTCGTATCCGCATCAAGTCGACAGTAATCTGAAAATACTTAGCCAGCATTCGGGATTGGGTAAAACTGTAATCGAGTACGTAGAAACCACGTAGTAAAAACCTGAGTAGATATGATGTCTACGGTACACTACGGTACGAATCAATCGTTCCTATTTAGAATAGCGTACGTTTAGTGGGATTGTGTCGCCAACGATTCTACATCAAGCAGACGAATATCTGAGAGCGGTAGTGCGTGTAGCATTGTCATTGATAGTGTGCACGACTCATCCAGACGATTGCTTTAATCTTTCGGCGACCGCCCTTAAGCGATGGTAAAAAGATAATGGTATTCCCAGGATATCAAAAATACATTCGTAGTTCTATTCCATAATCAGCCAGATGAATGTATGCTAAATATGTATGTCAAGTTAAGATACGCATTTGAATAGACATTCATACGAAATAGGAGTAGAGTGCTGTCATCCGCGTCGCTCGTTAGCACCAAATGTACGACTACGTACTTGACGCGTGGAATGGTTAGAGGTACCTGCGTTGTAAGACAAATGCTGCAGAACGAGGAGCCGGTTGGCAGACCAGCCCTGCAGTAGTATACGACTAGTAGTTAGGTTTACTAAGTCCTTCTGTATTATAAATGGGCCGAAAGTTCATAAATATCACCGATGATACATAGGTACGACGAGGCCTTCCTCGCCTAACTTACCAAGAAATGTATGACACGAGCTACCGCACATTTAGAATAAAAAGCTGTACCCTTCATCGATTGTCGAATCATGACAATTTTCTGCTTAATCGAATGAGTAAAAAGCCAGCTAATGCTTCTTTCGAGGAGTGCACTCATATAGGTAAACGATGAAGTAAGAGAACCAGCAGAAGGCGAGCACAAAGAGCACCCCTGCGACTCGTGTTTACAACAACCGTAAGCGAACTCATTGCCAATGATCGAAGGCCACGAAACGACGAAAAGCGGATGTCCTAAAACCAACCCTCAAAAGCTCCGGTCAGCTTCCCTAATTCTTCACTAGTGAGACGCAAATGACGAGATTTGCTCATCCAGTTAACGATTGACCGACACAACCGCTTGTGGTAGTTTTTTCTGTCGGTAGCCGTTTTGTGTTTCCAGTAAACTGGATTTCTAACAGGATCGTTTCAACACCAACAGTGACCTGGACAGTTGAATATCTAACGATTAGAAAGAAGACGACTAAAGAATATTAGTTAAAAAGACAAAATATGCCAGAGAAAAAAAGAAGTCTAAAATGCGAACGCAAACAACAAAGATCTACCTGGCGCTTTTTTTTCGTGCATCTTAACGGTATCGAGGAGGAATCCTAGAAATGGACAAAGCTGAAGTAGGTGGACGGGACCGACGGCAGTCAATTGGTGGTGAAATTGACTGCTAGAAGCTATCCTACATACCATCTGAAAGCCCTTATTCAATTTGGCTACTCTGTAGATGTAGGTGGTGCCCCAGTGGCTAAGGACCAGGCCGGAAAAGCGAATCCACGCACAGCTATTGGAGGGCCCTAGTTCTCCATAAAGCATCGTGACTTTAACGAAGATTTATGAAATGATGACAGTGGCCGTGTACGAACTGATCCCGAGTCTAGACTGGCCAGCTAACTGCCCGAATACCCATTTCGTCGCCAGTGTCCTCCCACGGGAACGATTAAGGTGAGCTAAGCATTATAAAGAGAAAGGGAGAAAGAAAGTTTGCCAGGAATCCACGTAGCACCAATAGCAGTTGAACTGAAGTACCGGAGCAAGACCAAAACGAAGTGCCGCAAGAAGGAGAGGGCGGCAGTTGAATTGTATAGGGCAGCTGGTTCAGGCTGTGGAAACTGTGCCGCTACTGCAGACGGAGTGAGCTAGCCATGCAATCAAACGTCTATAAAATAGTACACCTTTATGATGTTTAGAGTATCGTAGTTTTTCTAACTATAAATTCAAGCGAAAACTCGCCGTTAGTATCGCTCGAACTTCTCAGAAAAGTTCGCCGTTATCAAGCGTATCAATAGTATTTAACATTTAAACGGTCAGTTTTTTTTTAGCACATATATATACATATATATATGTGTACAAAATTCGCAACCTTTTTCGCATAAACGTCAGTCTCTGTTCTTTCACTTTAGGGACCTTTTCTACTGACGACTTTGGCGCACAGTTTTGACGTATTTAGTGCTTCCTTTTATCTGATATAGCGCGCGAGTGGTTGCAATTGTAGGAGCTCGTTCCCTTCTACAACTTCTTATTTCATCCGCTTCTCCCTATGTCTTGAAGGGAAATCGTAACAGCTACAGACCGCCAAAGTAGACACAAAGGAGGCGAACGAAACGTTATTGCGTTAATATCAACTACAGGCCAAAGTAAATTTTTCTTCAAGCGCCGATCGAGGACTCGACCCATAGGACAATAAACTTCTCTCTACTGCTGTTGCCTATACTATTTATGCCGTTAAATGTTTTCTTATGGAGTCGTTCTTACCATTCACCTACATTCGTCCATTTACGATCGGACACCGCAAACCCTCATACCAATGTCACCATAGAGTCAAGGGTGTTTACCACGTTCTAATGCCATTCGTCTTCAGGTCTAGTAAATTATACTACTCATAGGTTTAGGACATAGTATCATTAATATGTTCTGAAGGTTCTTCGGAAGAATATCTGAACCACGTACAGAATCTGAATAGAATGTAAGAACATAGTGATCATGGTGCTTTACAGCCGAACGCGACTTTTGCTATTGCGATCAGGAGCTGGCTAGAAGCCGATGTTCTGGAGAATTTATAGTTTTTTGAACGGGATGTATATATTAATCCGCAGGTTACCATAGTTACCCGAGGAACATTACCCCTAAACGCCTGACTTATATCTCGAGGCCGAAGGTCGCTCCAACGTTCTCGACTATGTTAGATATCGGCCGCAATTGCATCCAAGCAAAATGAAGACAGGATGAATTTGTAAGGGTTAACTGACTCTGAGATGACTGATTGAGTTAACCTAGGTTCTGCAGTGTTTTTTCGAACAAAACCTCACGAACCTCATTGAAAATACCTCAGTGTTGTTACCTAGAAATGTACATTAAATTCATTACACAACAGTACTATATGGTCGATTATAGGTCAGAAACATTGTTAAGCCAGGAAAGTTTGCGTTTACACAATCTGGTTCTGCGCTTGTTGTATGTTATCCTACGCACCAAACATTAATGGCACCCCTAAGCACCTTGAGTTGCCTTTCAGTGACAGTGAGCGACTATACTGATGCATTTGATATATCGGCCGTTTAGTTGATTAGCAGTCTTGAGCGGCGTTTTCAATGCTTAATGTGATTTTATTAATAAACTTTTTCTCTAGGCCCAGTCAAGTGTATCCTTACAATTTCTTGCGCAGCCTACCAATACGAAGCCGTCTCTCTCTCCTACAGTCCATTCAGGTAACAATATAACTACAGGTAGGCCAGCAGGTTTGCGTTCGCCAACAAGTTTTCGTCGATTTTTTATGCCTCCGGAGACAATCTCTTTTCCCCTTAGCCTGCCTCGCCACCAGCCAGCCGGTTATCCTCTCAGCCAATTTTGCCTGGCTGGACACATCGCGCGGATCTATAGACTACTACGAAATATGCTCGTCATCCTTTCCCTTGGCCTCGCAGGACTGGTATCCGGAGGGATGATGTTATTCCAAGGTGTTTCTTGAACTTATGCAAAGCGATGCCGACAGACCAACAAGCATAGAGAGTATAGACTAG
Source organism: Varroa destructor (assembly GCF_002443255.2). Taxonomy (NCBI): domain Eukaryota; kingdom Metazoa; phylum Arthropoda; class Arachnida; order Mesostigmata; family Varroidae; genus Varroa; species Varroa destructor. The sequence goes on from NW_019211457.1 coordinate 43,763,275, forward strand.
CGCAGACGCTGAGGGAGTGGCCTCGCACATTCGCATAGGTTAGTTATGTTGGTACATAGCATAATGAGACAAAGAGGCTCTAGAGGGCAGAATAGAAAATGTAGTTCGAAACAACACAGCAGTTTCAACTGCAACAGCAGCTGCTACGTCAGAGGCGGTAATATAAATGCTAGAAACTGCAAGTTGAAGCAGCTTCGAGATGTACTTGGCTTTATGGGATAATTCGACGGTGGACCAACACACGAAGGCCGGCAAAGCGGTAGGTCGTTGGCCTATGTCTACTGAAAACAAAAGAAAAAAGTAACGTTGGCTAACATTGTTCACGTGCTGTATACGGCCTATGTGGTCTACTTGTGATGCCGCTATTGCCGCGGGTATGACAAGAGAAGAATTGAAAGTATTCAGTGAAGCCGCAAAAACTGCAGCCCCATCCGTCACTAGCGTTTCTTGGCTTCTTGTTAATCTCCTTGTTGAGTAGGTGGACACGCCAGGCTTGTTTTGGTTTGGTTTCTCGTGCAAAAAAGGAAACAGCAAACATTTGCGCCGTAACTGAAGCGCCATGAAATCAGATGATGGCATAGTACCGTTGGTGACGTCTTTCGCTCAAGCCCTCCGGCAAATCTGGCTAGAATCCCTTGGCAGATCAGCAGAACGTGAAGGCAAAGGAAAGCAGGAGACTACACGAAAGAGAAAAGTGGAGAGAGACCAAGCGAGGAAGAGACGTGGGGGCAAAAATCTCTGGAGGACTCTGGCGGGCAGCCGATAGCTGACAAGGAGCTAACACACGGCGCATAGCAACTTGGTAAGCAGAAGTAAATTAGGCTTCCACAACTGCGACTGCCATCAATTCAATCCGTTCTTCCGTCTGAATTTCCCACTTCCGCTAAGCACTAACACACGGATTTCTAGGGTTGCTCAGAAGTTTCTACTGCAACTGTTGTTGTTTGCTCATGATACTGCTCTTGCTTTGTCGTGAGGAACGACGCTCTAATGTGGTTATCCTGCCCTGTGTACGTCCAGATTACTTTGTCTGCAAAAGTATAGGGAATTCAGATTGTCTCAGTTTCACAATCAGACAGACTCATATAGACGGTTGCTGCCTGCTGCCAACGGTGGTAGCAGTGCAACACGATAGATACATCTCCACTTTGTGTAGGTTAAAAAGACGAGGATTAGTCCTCTGTCAGGATCAGAATAGAAGCAAATCCATACGGGGAATTTAAATATTTCGATGTATAATACGGAACAATGGATGGATACATAGATTGTTATGAGCGAAAATTGCTTCTGCTAAAACTCCGGTCTCTGCACCGTTTTCTGTACCAATTTGCAGCTGATAGAATTTATCTGTGGAACATCAACAACAAAAGTTATTTGAATATTAGTAGACAATTATTAAAAAAATGTACAGCTTTACGTGAAATATTCCCTTTCTGCTACGGCATGATCATAGTAAAAAGCATAGCCGCGTAAATACGTACACAGTCGGCATCATGTCACCACAAAGACATCGTATCCCGTCGACAGGTCTTTCAACAACCACTTAATTCGTAGATAAGCCCGATAGACGCCTGATCGAGATAGATAAAGCAAATTATTATATTAGTTATATAGTAGTTATTCTGTTCTCTTTCCCCTTTGTTTTTCCTGTCTCTATAGTGAAAAAGGTCAGCCGCATTATGGTACCACAGTATATAATTAGACCTGATGTCCCTGGCGTAGCCATTCATTTATTGATATTTTTATGATTATCGCTCATGCGAGCGGGCAGTCATGACGATTACTCACGTGCGGTTCACATACGATCATAACGTATTGAAACCAGATCATAATCAACATTTGGATGGAGTGGAGATGAGCTGGTTACTCTCGGCATGTTTGTCGGTTGGGTTGCCAACCCGCTGCCAGGTAAACTGGCAGCATCCCCATCTTTCCGCTCTCCTCTTGCTACAGTAGAAGAACTTAATGAGCCTAGCTCCATGGTACTGAAATGAACAACAAGGCTCACACTCCTCCTCGGAAGCCATGGGACAGCATGGACGAGAGAAATCGACCAAGACGGCTCGGTGAAATTTTGGCAGGAACAAACGGTCAGAGCAACAGTAGGATAGGCCGTTACCTGTCGTGGTCGGTGAGAAGCTACTGCCTTCATTAAGGGTTAAACGTGCAGCCACGCCGTACAATGCACCCTCCTTCACCGGTCGTCTAATGGAAGAACATTGTTCACTATTCCAACGGTGACAGCGTGCATCGTTTGAATCAGATAGACGGCCCAGGTCATAAAGAGCGTAGAGGGCAGGTAGTCTCAAAGAAGCGCCAGCTTGATTAAACTAGCGACATGTGGTGTGGCTGTTACGACGAGTGAAGAATAACTCCAAAATGGCCGGCTTTGGAACATTGTGACTCGTATTAGTCATTGTAGCAGCAGACTGTTTTGTTTAATGCTGAATACATTTTGTTAAATGAAACACTGTACGATAACATTTGAAACATTCGCTCTGCGTCGATTAAAATTATATCTGAGACGCTCCTTGCTGTTCGTTATCGCAATTGTATAAATATATAATAAATATGGCAATTAAGATGCCCCTTTTATCTGTTTGTTTCATACAGCCTATTCTCTAGTTCCAAGCTATAATTAGTAACCTGAACTGTGTTGCCTACAGAAGCTAAAGCTTCTGTGTTGCCTCGAAAATAAGTTACCAGCTACTTCACCATTCAACATTTTCGTCCAATAATTCGTTGATGTCCTTCTTCCTGAACTTATTTCGTTCTCACTTGTCCCATTTTTCACATACCCAGTTGGAAAGGTTCATTTAATTACAAAAATGAAGCGCACAAATCATGATTTATAACGACGCTGATTTCGGCTTTCGCAGTACTGCTGCAAGCTTGCCTGGCTACACGGCCACGTATTGCCTTGTAGACCTTTTCTTTTATCATTTATATCTTCCTAATGTCGCTCAGTCTTCACGATCGGCTCGTAATGAAGCGACTCGTGTCGTTTTTGCTTTAACGATACATGCTATTTCATCTTCCGTTCTTTCCTAATCTTCCTTGTCGTCCTATCGGCCCACTGGTTAAATCTACTCGCATTGGTGGTACCGCCGCTGCGGCCGTTTCAGCTCGTAGGACTTCAAGCACCTTATTCGGACTGCAACACTGGGTTCATACTGTCCCATGCCCGCCTACCGCCATGTCCGTCCAGAGTCAAACGGATTACTACGAGTAAGTTGTTCTTACTTCGGGTGGACTAGACCTCACCAGTCTAGATGAGATCAGATGTAACGACGGCGCGACTCTTTTGGGTTCGTACTACTTTATACGTCGCGTCACGCGATCCCCCGATAAGGGAGAAGGACAGCGATCATCATAGGAGATGGGTACGAGTGGCGCCGAACGAGGAATGAATCCGCGGCCATTGCGCCAGTTATTTCATGCACGTCATGGGTGTCGGTTCTATGCGGCTGTCGCATCTTTCGTGCGTGACACAAATCTCATCTCCCTAGCTATTTAGAAGGCCACCCCACCTTGTACAAAAGAAACGGAAACGTCACGTGTAGGGCGCTCTATCGAACTTGGGCGATCGCGGGATTGTCCAATTCGCGGAAGTCACACTGACCTCAGGCTGAGATATGACTTCAAGCTGGGCACTCTTCAATTATACGCGATCCGGGTGCTGTTCCTGCCGAGTTTGGAGACGGGAATAAGACGAATCTTTACTTACTGAGTGCTCTTTATCACATGGCTGTCGCAGACGGGATCAATGAACGGACCCCACTAGAGGCGTTATAAATTTTGCAGTGAATTCACGCGAATTTAGCATTACAGCTTAACGCGTTAAAAAAAAGTGCTGGTTCTTCATAACATTTATCAAGCCGGCCTTCTGTGCTTTATGAACAAAACATTTGAAGCAATACCTCATTTTATTTAGGCCAACGATCTTTTTCCGTTGTATTTTTCAATTGTGATAATAGGTCTTTAACACACTAACTGGATAGTAACGTGTCTATGAGGGTAGTACCTCATGAGTCTTCTGATTGCATTTCGACCTATGGAGCGCGGTCATGAAAAGAAGCAAAGCGTAATGCAATTTGATAACGATGGCAAAGACGCTACGCGCAAATCAAACTCAGTTAATTCCGCGCTCTCTCCCCTGTCGAACCAGATCAGTGTGAAATAACATAAGTCCTGTATATATAAGGCCATAGGCTCATCGCACCCTTTTCAGCAACGTTTAAGATAACCGCATTTAGTTCACAGTTGATATTCCAAACTCTCCGATCTCTCGCTACAGCTTCTGTCACGGTATTTATAGCTACAATCGAACTGGTAAATACATGCAACGAATGAAAGAGTCGGAGTCGTAGGCTGTACCAGAACGAAACTGCGAAAAGCACTATGCCTATAAGATTTTTTAAAAAGACGATTAATTTTTGCCAGTTTCGGCCATGGCCAACCTTACATCTCAAGTGCTATCCCTATATAGCTCTCGTATTCAACTAATTTGTTTACGAAAATTAATATTTATCTACAATTTATTATGTTATGTAACATGAGGTCTGCCAGTGGTAAACGTTACAAGCTTTAGGTTAGGTATATGCAGACGTATTCAAGCCGAACCCAGACTAGCAGCTAACTAATTATTTGCCTTAATGGCTCCTTTCCTTATACGTAACCATGATCTGCTTCGCACACACGTGGCCTGTTGCGCGTTATCTTTGTTCAAAAAGCTCCTTGCTAAAATCGTAATCATGAGTACGCATAGCCTTGTGGTATTACTAACACAGGCTTCCTACAGCTTTCCATCTATGCGCCCACGGTGCCGCTAGACAGGGTCTCCCTTTGCCCAAACGGTTCGGGCAAGAAAGTTCTTAAAACTCAAAGAACAAAATGAACAACAGCATTTTTCGTAACCAGCTCTCATAAAATTCTAGGCCTTCATAGGTTCAGGATGACTCTGCCTGTTGCCCTACACATGGAACTGAAATGGCCAGAATTTAAAATTTCGCCAGCCGCCCGTGTGCAGCAGGCCTGCCTAGGCCGACAGGATATACAAAAATGAAAGTGTTTTCAGTATCTTAACCCAGTGCAACTGTTCCATTAAATCTAGTTTGTAGTACCGTTCGTTACGTTACGAGGAAACGAACGAGATTCCGAGTATTTCATAGGACTGCGAGTATAGTGGGACCTAAACAGTTGTACCTTTGTAGTAAGTTATTAGTCTGACTTCATTAGTAATTTTCGAGTAAAGAAAAATAAAATTAAGTAGATGACCCATTAAGCGTTGAGTTGAAGTATGCAATTTTGCGGCACTATTATACTGACAAACCATGATGAAATAACTTATTACTTTTCCCTGCGCGGAACGTAGGGTCGATTGATGTAACAACCTATCTATTTAAGTTGCCTAAAATATTTTTGGCAAATATAACTAAATAAATCAACATACAAGCTTGGAATTCAACTGCGGATTTTTGAATTTTGAGCCTTCTGTGTGCTCGAATAACAACGGTCAGACTGCGTTCTCATTCTAAATATCTGTGTAGCCACAGCCTAACAACGTGTGGCATCCATGATTCAATGGCATCCAAGCTTTTTAGCTGATTGAAGTAGCCTGCCGGAAAGCGTGTTACGAAGAGTCGGGTTTTTCCACCGCGCCATTCGTCCCAAAGAAATACAGATAGCACGCTATAGGGACGCCATCGGCCGTAGCAGCAGTCTGCCCGGACTCTAAGCGAAAATGGAGAGTGAGAAGCATGGAACTCCGAGGCCCCCCGAGCTCGAACGCATCCTAAGAAGTTCACTGCAGTCATTTTCTTGCACGTGGCTGCCTCAGGCTACAAGGATGTTGCTCGTAACGGACTTACCACTTTTCAAGTAGTGAGTAGAGTTCATTGCCGTTCGCTCAGATAGGATAGCTCAGTACAGCACAGCACTCCACACCGTGGCCTGAAAGGGCTATTGCTATTGAACTTCTGGGAGCTGGTGCTTGTCTCTGGTATCGTGCTTCTGGTCTCATTCGGATCCGGATGGTCCTGGTCTTGATATTGGCCGGCCTATGCTAGAAAACGGCAGCAAAACTGCTAAAAAAGAAGATGCGGAAAATGACTTTGTGCTATAGTGCGAACACAGAAACGGAAGCAAGTAGCTATACCGTCTTCAGCTGGAGGTGACCGACTCGGGACGACCGTAGCCCATTTGGCATCACCGACAAAATCGAATGGCCTGCACCAGCGCGTCGTGTACGCAGGAGTATCAACCGAATGGCCAACAAAAGAAAGGCGGTAGGGATTCTTCCTTTTACGTTGGATGCCTGAGACTCTATCAGCGATTGGAAAGCTTGTTGGGGAGAGTTTCTTTTCTACGACTGCGATGGTGAATTCATACTAACTATGGACAAATTCTGCACGAATGTGGGCAGGGAAAGATAAAGATATAGGTATTTTTATGAGCCAATTGTAAACCAATTATTGAGTGAGAACGCAAATACCGTTTTTACACGCGTCTGATTTCATCAGTAAGTGAACCACAGTCAATGAAGGCAGTGCCTCTGTTTTACTAATGTTCAAAACCACTGTTTAACGTAAATAGTTAATAAAAACAATTAGAACGTTATTCACGGTAAAGCACATTACGCAGGTGTGCTAAGGTGAGTAATTCTGGGTAACGTGACCATCTATTCGACATCTATCGGGCTTAGATAATTGTGTTTAATCAATGTGTTATGCTTGGCTTGAATTCGAGCTATGGCTTACTACCATTCAAGCAATATAACAGTTATCACGGTCAGTGCATGTTAACCAACCAAAATATGGGGTTCTTTCATTTGATGTAAAATTCTCATCCTTAGTATGAAGCATCTTACTTCATGCCTTGTTAGCCAAGTTTAAATCGGAAAATTACAAATGAAATTATTACATAGACCATAGAACAGAATGACTTTTTATGTAACGAATCTTCCTAGAACGCGTGTGGGCCGACCCGCGAACCGTCTGGGCATGCGATAGAACTGCGTATGGTGAACACTTGCCTCACAACAAAATGTATTTCGGTACAAAGCTCAACCCATCAGCAGGTTAAAGCACGCATGTGCTGGGCAATCTTACGGAACATAAGCTCATACATGAGCATAACTGCACAGTCAGAAAATGAGGCCACAGGCTGATGCACTAGGTGTATGTAAACTGCGTTTTTGGGCCTGGCCTCAGAGTTCTTTTGGGGGCTAGACATTCGATGAGACACTCGGCGTGTATATGTGTACCCATCATGCGATATCGTACGAAGTGGATCGTCAAAGTGTAATTACGAACAGATAGTACCCGCGATATTTGGGCAGACTGAAGTTGAAATTTAGTTCAGCTTTGGCGTACAGCCGCGCAACACTGATCGACCAAAACCCGAATTGCCCCAGGTCAACTCAACAAAAGACTGACTACTTTTAACCGCTGTCTAGGCTTTTTCCTCGTGGGATGATTCCAACGAGAATCTTACAAATATATGCTTACTACTGCGTATTACATGTAAGTTTGTCTCACACCGAAAAAATACATACGGCTTATTGTGCCGTACTGTTTCATTCGATTTGTTCGAACAATAATAATCTGTTAAAAGCCATTTTAGGCCTTATCGACACATTCTTCAATTTCAATGTCAGACGGTTTTTCCACGAAGCCTGATGCGGCCGTCCACTACTAGTCACGACCAAATTATGTTTACTATTAGTTTCTAGTCTTGCATGCGCTCACGTTTGGGGCTGATGAAGTTGTTATCACATAATGTCCGTGTGGCCATTACCGCGCCCAAATTTTCTGCGCCAAAGGAGCGCGTCTGTTAAGGATCGAGTACAATGCATATATAATAACTCAGGCACAGAAAAACCTCAACCCTCAACCCATCAATTCATTATCGTACAATAACTGGGAGCCATCAAGACAGGTCCTCAATATATTTGTTGTACATCGCGTCAAAGCGTTTCAAACTTCGCAGCAAAAACTGAAAATAGTATTAAAATGCTATTGGTTGTGGGATAAACCAGCAGCGACTGGCCACTGTACAATGTAGTGTCCCCTGGATACCATTAACCATGAAAGTCAATCTAGTACACCGCAACCATCGTCTACCTGAAAAAGCATACAAAGTTTTAGTTAGTAATTAAGTTGCTGGTTGTCATTTCTCGCGACATTTCCGATACGGTTGCTTTTACAGGGAGCACTAATACTTTCAAATAGGTAAAATAGTAAATTTACGCCCTTCTGAAGCTAATTCAGCAAACATGAACGTATTTTCTAATACTGTCGAGCGTAAGGTAGACAACATTTGAACATAAAGCAATGGTAGAGATTATTACGATCTGTATACGTGTGCCTCTCATACACGCATTCAGGGTGAGCTGAATCCTGAGAAGCAGTATTAAGGAGAATTAAGAATAAACTCTAAGTTAGAACGAATAACCACTACTGGGCATTATTCCGACCGCGTGGCCTGATTGTGTCGGTAGTTTAATTAAGACGAAGATATGTGGCAGACGAGAGTTAGCAGCGCCGGCAGAGTTTAGCTAGCTGATAGCCGGTTTGCTAGCCTCTGTCTAAGTTATCTAACTTCCGAAAGGTGCACATCTAATTCTAGTTCGTATGTGTTGATCCTCGCTTGGTCATAGTTCTTCCTGTTCGAGCTGATTGGTGCTTCGCTATATAGCTGCACTGATGCGAGACTGATCGAGCGCTCATTAACCCGCCGCACGTACATGGGCTGCTTGGTGACGTCGTGTATACTGACGGTTTGAAGACTTGCTCTACATTAACTTCCCACGATTCCCCATTTCCGTTCCCCCTACAACGTCCCACAAACAACATCGCCGGCTTTCACCGACCCCACTTGGATGGTAGCGGGTCCAACCCAAACAACAGAGCGAATTGACGAAAGCCCGCCGCAGGGTTAGCTCTCATTGAGTTAGTTGACGAAGCCAAGCGGCCTTTGGCAAAGCGATCTCGCTTGACAAAATGCCCCCATTTATGGCCAAATAGATTTGCATGCTACCCAAAACGTCTCGAACGGCTGAAAGTAAGTAGGATTATTTTAAGTACCATGATCTCTATCTAGGTGTAACAGATAATATATTCCAGGGTGGACCCATAGCGATTATAACCTCTGCTACTTTATCCTTGGCGTTCCATACAGCTGGGCGAATATATATTGGCTTTTGATAAAGATGCTTCTCCACTCGATATCGAGCTACGGTAACCAGAGAAGCCAATTACATCGAATGGACTTAAAACCGGATAGTCGCTAATGAAATTAGTGATGCTTTAATATAGTCTGTGGCAGGAAGACCTTCATTGCGACAGAACTGAGTAACAGCAATGGCAGCTTATTTAGAAAGTAGAGAACGGCCACAATAGCTTGATAGGCCGAGGGACAGAGTATGAGAGCCTCGGGTAATATCACCTTCTCTGGCGAGATGTACCCACGCCTGCTAACATGCCAAAGGGGAAAAACCGTAAGCTTCTGTACTCGTATTCTGACTCGGCAACCAACAAGGACATCATACACTAGGATTACAAATATAGCGATGTTAGTGAGAGGTCCGGCCGCCTGTTGTCATGGCAACGAGATGAAAACACGTCAACTCATCAGACCACAGCTTCTCACTAGGCCTTACTGCTCTTACTAACTAAGCGGTTATTTGAATCCCGTTGAAACAAACTGCGTTGTTTAGGAAGCCCCTTACTACCATTAACGTTTGGGTTTAAAGCTTGGTCGTGAAAAGATAGACGATGCGGCAATAGAGTTCGGTTACACAGAAAAAAAAGGCTTCATTCACCAGCATGGAAAAGGAATCTTCTAAAAAGAATTCTTTCGTTCAGAAGAATACGAATTGCCTCTCGCAGAAAAGCGAAAATTAACAGTACGAAGGCTGCAGACGGCCGCCGGCGGTCGGCAAAGCCACGCCAAGAACGAGCCAAATAAAACCGAACTCTGGGGTTTGACGCGAACGGACTAGCGCTCTAAGTGCCTTGGGGGAGGCTAGCAGCATTAGCATTTGGTAGTTAGCAAGACGAAACAACTGACGAGTAAGGCATGCCATGAACAAGCTAGCGGACTATTTTGAGCGTCTGCCTTGTCGTTGTTCCATGCCCATAAGGTCTCGTTGGGGCTAATTCTTCGCCACTAGAGTCAAAGCAACTGACAGATTAAAGACGTCTTCTAGTATTTTCTGCTGCTGGTCAAGTTGCCCAAGGAAGGTTCAGATTGAGATGGGTTGCAATAAACTAGAATATAAACGGCTATTGCGCAGCACCCGTTCCGCGAGCTATCCTGTATCTGCTGATTCATCTTTCACCGTAGAAAATTTGTACAAAGTTGGAGAGCATCCAGGTTATACTAGGAGAGAAGCGGGATCTGGCACCCGCAGACGCTGCCAGGCATTTCAGCTTGCTCGTTGCAAAAAAACAAACTGGTGTCCATCGCAGGGCAGCTTCTCGTAAATAAATATCCTCATATAGAAAAGCATTTAGAAACGAACGGCGCAAAGGCTGAACAAGCAAGTAGATGATGGCGTGCTGCTTAGCTAGCTTCGATGCACTTTGACAAGAAAAGAGTGTCCCAAGAGAGCGGTTTGCAGACGCGGGCGCAGGCATTCCTTGCCTCGACTCCTTACCTCTCGAGTCTTTCTTTCTTTTTCGTTCGTCTCATTAGATGTAAAGTGATCATTATCAGCTGCAAACAGGAGTTGTTTCGGGGTAAATCAACGAGATGAACCAGTACTGAGCAGCGAAAGCAAACTGAGGTGTCTCTGTTTAAGTAGGCCGAGTCGAGCCGATTCAGATGGAGGGACCAGTGTGAAGATTCGGGAAAAATGGGTGATGCAGAAATTTCTATTAAGAGGTCGGCTTTGCTGATGTAAAGAAAGAGGAGGATTGGCCGATAGCAACAGGGCAACATTTCCAGGGGATAAACAAGATTATTTTTCCGTTGCATCATGCCTGCAAACTACAGGCCAGAGATCAGACCACCGCAAACCTCTCTACCAAAAGGGGATCCCTTCTATTCTGGTCTAGCCCTAGCTCTTTATATGGCGAAATCTCTAGCTATAAATCACCGCAGACTAACCATTGCATAATCTCAACATCTCAGCTTCCTGCGACACTCAAAAAGAATGCTACATTTGTAAAGAATGATACATTGCATCGGGCACACTTCACATGGCAGTTACTTGGCTTGCTGTCTTACTGTCGTGACTGCCTTGACTTCCCCCCAAACGAAAACAAAAGCGTCGGTTGACAGTGAGGATACTGGTCGACCCTGACCCTTTCGGTTTCACTCAGTGTATAACACGCTGGTGCCTCATTGCAAGGGCACGCCTATGCAAAGGCGCTCGTTTCTTGTGTTAACTATGGGGGTTTCGTTTTTAAGAGGTCATCCCTTCGGCTCCTAGGTAGCTCTGCTCATTCAGCGAAAGCAAGGACCACTGTCTGCAAAAGGTGCATCACCTCGCATGTATTTTGTTAAGATTAAAGTATTCTGCCAACGATGAAACAATTGTCTGCGAAGCAAGGGCCAACAGATCGTGGCTCTCATAGTTGAAAAGCGTGATGAAGGTACGACATCATTTCACCGACGATTCTCAAGCGCTCAAAGCGTAACGTCGAAGTGCCGCCACGATTCTAGTGCTTGTGCTTGCAGCGTCTGTCTGGATGTATTCTCTATCAACAATAACTGCTGCCGCAACAACTGCTAGTATTTCTGCCTTGCTTTCTTCCTCGTGGACGTGGTTACAAGTTATTCTCGCCCGCTAGCGTACTTTCCTGCAGTGGACGTCGCATCTTCTGTCTTAGCTGCTGCCGCTGCTTGGATCTTCGTCACGCTACTACCAGCTAGCCTGATTTGCCTGACTGGTCAAGCGTATTCTCCAAACTTTAAAAGTTAAATAGCGTTGGACCCACCCGACATTAGGCCGTTCGCTAGAAGGGTCTGCTGCTAGTTACGAAGCTCGGGAGGTATTTGCTTCTACAGTGCGGCAATGCTGTCCGTCTCCATATCGGTTCTCAACACGTACGTGTACGAGATCACTATCTCTGCTTGCGAAATTTGTGCATGACTCGGCATCAAACTTTATGCCTTTATGATCTGAACTATACGGAACTAGTTCTCCTTCATCTCTATTCTTAACGTGCAGCAGGACCTCTAGAAGAGTAAAGCTGGAGGAAGATCTTTCTAATCAGGCCATTGGCTTTTGACTATTGCTCTGCAAACTAACTTTTGCCCTCTGTTATGGTTGGCTAGCTTTGACAAAAGCGAAGTCACATCATTATTTCCGCAAACAAGGCTATATTTTCTTAATGAAAGAAGAGTCCCGCTATTAATTTGAAACGATTCATTGGATTTCTACAATGGAGACCATTAGAATTGCTTCTATCCCTTTGGATTGGTAGGCTATGCCTTGTACAGGATCCTTTGCAAACTAAAAACAAGACATTTTATTATCTCTAATACTAACGCTAACTGGAAGCAATCTATTGCTTTTTTTTTGACCTTTTTTGTTATGCCGTCACACCTTCACCACGTTGAAAGTTTCTCCAATACCACAACTTTATGTAAAGTTAATTAAAGTAGACAACGTGATTCAATCAGAAATTATGTTATTATTTTATCGAACATAAATACAGTAAGCGCAGTTTACGAAGGCCGGGCAAACAACATCAGGTCATTCACCAGGTCAGGGTGCCTTTGCGTTGGATTTAGACGCGTCCGGCAGCAGATATACATCAAGCAATATCTGGGGACCATCTCCTAACCGGCGCAGAAGCGCTGCTCGTAGGCCCGGCTCGTTGTAGTCGGGACTTCAGACATTTTAGAAGGGTATTTCGTATTATATCTGCAAGCTATAAGCCTTTCGCCTTGAAATAAGAAGACAGAGGCTGAGGCTTTATATTGTTTCCAACAATCAGTGCCATTTCACCAACCACTGCAATCGTTGCTACTCCACCCTCGCGTATGGTCTTTTTCTAGGCTCATTCGTTCGAGGCCAATGATGAGGCAGCTACAAGTCGTATTTCTCTCCTTATCTCTCGATTTCCTGCTGGAATAGAATGTTAAACATACGTGTTGTGTCGGGTAATGGCACCGACGGCTTATCGATACAACGGCATAGCGAAGCGGCGTCGGTAGAGCGGCTCTACTGAAACAGGCTGAACGTGAAAATATATATACGTATTATTGATAATTCTAGCCAGAAAATAGAACAAACTAATATTCTACGACATTAATTCACTTACCGTACTAGCTAGATATCGTCTTTGGAGGCTATATATATATATATATATATATATATATATATATATATAGCCTAATATATATAAGTTTTCCCTGTAGGAGTTAGTTTTCGCATTTGCTGCGAACGAGCTCTAAAGGTCGTGTCCGAATGCAATAGATAGTGGCATATTTACTTCGTTCAAGATAAACTGACACTTTTCGTCTGCAGGGAAAAAAATACGCGCTTAATAGTACAATATACAGCAGCCAAAAGTGAACCGAGCGTCGGCATCTTGAATATATCCAGGAAGCTGGCTAGCCACTGCTACCCAAACAAGCTATTCGGTCGCTTTCCTCTTCGCAGTCTTGCGCTAACTTAGGTTAGGATACTGAACGGCCAAACCCATTTTAGCTTTGACTACGCACCCGTAACGCATGTAAGGCAATGCACATAAGTTAACTTAACTAGGAAGCAAGAACGACTCCACGCTCTTCCCAATCTGCTCACGCTGGGAAAATGATACGAGGTCAATAAAGTGCACCTAGAGAGGAAATGTGCGTGTTAGTATCATTCATAACCCCAAGTAGATATTGCAAGTATCGAACGTCCATGTCAAAAACAAAAGGCGGACAATTGTTTCAATAAGGTATAGTTTCGTTAAATTTTACGACCTTAATACTTCAGCTTCATGTGATAAGGTCAATTGTAGACTAAAATTATTAATATTAGATGCTTTTTTTTCACTGCGTCTATTGACCTCATCGAATGTGCAAGTATCATCACTGAAATATCTTTCTTCTTTTTATTTCCACATGTTATTGTAGGGTTTTTAGATGCTGTGGTAGCAGTCCACTGACATCCTGATAAAGCAAGCCCATAAACTTTCCGTTCAGGCTTCCGAGAAAAATAATGTGGCATTATTTACAACTGTACCATCTGAGCACTTCAAAGGCTGGAAGTTGGCTCCGTTGATACTCGTCGTACGTATTAAAAACTGCTCTGCGCTAGCTCTATTGCATTAATGCTAGAATAAGATCTTTTTATTTTTCATTTCATCATAGACTTGCCAGTTTTCCTATAACTTATCCGAGTTGTTCGCGTTTTTTGCGTTCGATATCGGATTAGAAACAGTAAAAAAATAAACTGATTCTGAATTTTTGTTTTGTTGCCCTTTTTACATTTCCCGAGAAATAAGATTTTGATACTATAACTACATTGGGACCTTATCAATGTATATTGTGCTTAGTTCTCAATAATTTCATACTGGTAGGTTACTGAAGCTATAATTAACTTACTACTAACATCTTAAGTTACCAGAGTATTTGGAATCCAGCAACATTCTCATGAAAAAGCATGGTAGCTGCACAAACAGTTATTAATTTTAATAAAATTAGCTTATTTTCCTTAAACCCTTATGCTTTACATTAATATCTGCTAATAATATTTGTCAATGCTGAGATTTGTGCTATGTTGGCAGCATGCTTGTTAGTTATGGTCAGTGCAGCTCAAAGAAATTCGCATCAGCCACCCAGGCCATGCCTCCCCTAAGCCTGCATAGTACCTAAGGCGAAGGTGTCAACAAATGCATACTTCTCCATAAATAACATGTGTGTCTCTGTCTGTGTGTGTATGTATGTGAACGTACCTGTAGTCGTCAGCAAGCGCCACTGTATTTCTTAAGGCAAAGGTAATTCGGGCAAAATTAAATTGTTAAAGAAGTGGGTTGCCCCGCTAGTCACTTACAGGGCGATATGCCCATACTCGGGGTCCGCCGCGTCTTCGTAAACTGCCTTTCTACGGTGTTTGGGGAGTGCCACCTAAAGGCATTCGCGCACGTGAATTGGGCTGGGGCCAAACCGAAATAGCCGCATAATGCTGTATTTCTTCTATCTGCTTCCTGCCCTTTGACCTCCGCCCCGTAGAACTACCAATTCGACAGCGTAACAAGAAATATTCGAGTTTCGCTTCAAATGTGAGAGACCTTAACGTGAGACCGCGTTGAATCGTCCAGATTCAGTCGTCGCGTGCCAGCAGCGACACCGCCACCTTAAAACTGTACCATTGGCAGCCGTCGTCTGCCGTTCCGTCGTTACTTTGAGCTCGACCGCTCGATAAGCAGCGGCGGTTCGACTTATCTGCCCAGCCGGCAGTCCTCCCACTGCTTTTCAGTTACTCCTGTCACCCTCCAGTCTATTAATATTTGAAGGACTTTATTAAAAATGCACAAATTGTTCTCGACTGCTTGGCGCGTGCTCTCAAATTTTCAAATTTAAGGCGAGTCGGGAGCGGAGAGATCGTGGAACGGTAGGCGAGTGCAGCGGGGCTCGTGTCCATTGGGAGCGTCAATTCTCGCTGCATTTCGTGCAGTAGAGTAGGACCTTGTAGTAGTGAGAACTGGTGGAAGCTGCTCTCTTGAACCGAGACTGCTGCAGCCAGTTGGGGCCCGCTAGATTTTTCCGTATAGGAAGAAAGAACGGTCGACAAGTGCGTCAGATAACGGACGATGGACAACGGCAGCGGCGATACTAGAAGTGGCGCTACTACTTCTGGCTTGCGCATGTCTTCCTATTCGTAGCAGGAGAGCAAGATCAGACTGAGATAACAACGTGGGCTACTTGATGCCGGTAGACAGAGCGGGAGAGGAAGAGCGAAGAAAAAAGAAGGGAAGAAAAGCCGAACGCGTTTTCTATTTTATTTTCCTCTCAGCGCTGTTCAGACAGCTCAGGCCGACAACCAGCGGCAAAGGAGGTCCAACAGGGCAAATCAAGCTCAGAGCGACACTTCCAGGTGTGTCACGTTAGTTTCATTTTACTTCGCAGTTTCTCTTGACGAAGCTGCCCCTCAATAGAAGCCTGCAGGAAAAGGGAAGCGGATGAGGAAAACAAAAGCAGGACACCAGTAGCACGGTGCGTCCTCCACAAGTCTCCTTTATCAATAACATTTTCCACGTGTCTAGTAGATCTTAAAGAAAAATCAGAAAGGTCTCATGCTAGAGTTAGCCGGAAGCGGAAGTTTCCACCTGCGAATAACAGCGGTCAGAAAAGTACACTCTCTGGAGACGAATGACCTTTGACGATCTTCGTGATTTAACTTTCACATGACAAACATGTCGTTCGCTTGTATCTCTTTGCACGGCGGCGAACCATATGGATATTTTTTGGTGCGTTACTTCGTTTTCGTTCCCCTGTAGTTCCTGTCTGTATTTTTGATATTCGAAAGCTGGCGCGCAAAGAGAACGCATAGTGAAATGCGGATACTACCTACTTTACCCTTGGTCGATTGAAGACTGCTGCAGTGGAATTTAAGCGACGGGTCCGCTGGTTGTTGGTGTTCTAACAACTACTGGAAGATTCCAAGTTGCATGAGTTCGTTAAGTTACTTCTATTAATATACTGGTTATTGAATGAAAGTATTTGACCTTTTTTTCGAATCTATCAGAATATTAATAATGGCTTCCCTTGGCCAATTATATAATTTTTACCTATCGGTGGAAGAGAGTAAAGCATCTATGTCGTCAAAGAGTTACGCAGCTTGCACTACCTGAAACGTCTTTAACACCTCAGCAATTTAACTCAGTTATGTGTTCACTTTTTGAACGTGTGTATCTCGAGGAACAACATGTTTCTCTGAAGCTGTTCTGAAATCTATTCATAGCCTACTCATAATGGCTGCACCAAACGCACTGAGACGGCCTTGTATAAATCAACAAAAGCTATTATCTTGCAGAACAAACCTAGCTGGCAACTGAGCCTAAAAGTAGGAAAAAAAAAAGTTCTTACGCTCTGTAGTACTCTCTTTTCAAAAAACATCCACTAGATGCTTTACGATCGCTCCAACAGGGATCGTGTTCATCCAAAAGTAACATCGTCGCCTGTGTCCTAATGGAAAAGGCGAGCGATGCTATTTTTATAGAAATTTCCAAATGCCCTGGGTATTTTTGCTAAACACACCTGCATTCCTAGCGAGAACCCCCTTTGTACGTGTGCTTCGCCTCCATTCATTCATTGATCTTGTCGAGAGTTCCGTTTTTTGCAGACGCCCTACTTTCTGTCAAATGGAACAGTGCCTCTTCTCAAGCACCAGATGAATCGATTTCGATGTGACCACTTCTTTGCCATTTCAATTGTTTCGTAATAGGCACCACCATTAGGTTCGAAACCTGGTTTCTAAATGCGGAACAGCTTCCATCTTTAGCTATTGCTGTCATTCCCTGTGTTTCGTTTACATATGCAACAGCCCTAAAAAGCTAATGGTAGATACGAGGCCTAGAATTGCATCACAAGTATAATGTATAACAACTGCGCGTTGCTTATCGTCGCTTCAATTTGAAAACGGAACCCAAAAGTCTTTGTTTATCGTAAGGCAGTCAAAGCGTATTGGTGATAGCCCATTGGTGATATTTGCCTGAACAGCCTTATGCTGTCTAATCTACATTCGGTCAGATCCGTAGCAAGGTCGTACTATTAGTGATCCCTGATGGCCCCAAAACAGGGGCCATTCCGCCAGTTGCGGAGCCATCATCACACGCTTATGCCGTCCAGCTCACCTGGCTGTTCTGTTATGTTCGTCTGACCTCTCGAACAGTCCAACGGAGTCAGTTCTAAAGCGACGCCACTGAGCAGTTAGTAGCCAATGCACATTCGAGTGCGCTTCAAAACACATAGATCCTAACAACGGCAAATCTCAACAATAAGCGTCTCTGTCTCACAAAATACATACATACTGCTTATTGTAGTATCCCATTGTAGCTTCCAGTTGCCAGTTGTTGCTGGAATGGTCCCTGAAGCCGGGCTTACGAACATCGTACGATCATTGGAACGTACTTTATAATGATAATACAGGTTGGTAATGACCAGGGCTCCACTGCGCGGATAAGGAGCGCAACATAATGTAGTGCAACCAAGTTTGCTTCTAAAACGTCCCGTTTTAACTTGTAATATAGTCTAACTTTTGAGTGTCCGTGGTTGCTTATACTATTTGCTTTATATAGACAGCCTTTTCAGACTCTCTTCGTTGAACGACTGCTTTTGTCGACGAAGCTACCCAGAAATGATTTTACAGCTTCTCAGTAGGCATCTTTCCCAACTTTTTCAAAGGCTAGCACAATCGTAAATCAGAACGATACAAATACGTTGTGGACCATTTCATGCCGCGGACGCTGCACGGATGAACGCGCCCAATCGCTTGGACAAAATGTTTGCCCCATCCCACTTTTTTCCACCTGCCCCTGAAATATTGTATTCTTCCGTACCATCCAGTCATTGCACCCTTAAGGGCATATAGAATTTGTTTATGTCTCATTCGTGTGTCATGCGTAGCGCTGTCCTATCAATATCCAAAAATGGCCGAATACCTGTTTCAAATGCTCGTTTCAACATCCATTTCCTCTGCGAACTACAACGATAGAAACGAAAAGACCCTCAGGAGCAATGTCAAACTTAGGAGGAGCACGGTTTTGTACTATCTACTCTTTTCTTCGTTGTAGTTTGACCGCACTATTTATTGGGTTCATACAGCAGCTCGAATTTTTGTTAGATGAAAAAGTCCACATATTTAAAAAATAGATCTGTCCTTCTTCCCACCAGCTCTTCTGTTTTGGCCGCAAAACGACAGATATGCGAATAGACAGGCGGGCATTTCTGTCTTGAAAATACCTGCAAAGTACCTGTTTCACTAGCCGCACTGCTGAGCACGTGCGGCACATATGGTCGAAGAAGAACTGAAGAAACACAGGTAAGAGGCCGACAATATTTCCACTAGTACAGAGCGATGAGAACAGGCCAAGCTGGCTGTATGGCTGGGGGGTGAGAACTAACTTCGATTAACGTAAGTAAGACTGAAACAGTAGCACGTGTTCTAAGAAAATCAAATTTGATCACGCTGTCTAGCTGGGCTGCGTACGTATCCTTGAAGCACCAAGCAGAGGTTGAACTTAAACGCTGGACATACATCAAGGATCATCCAGCTAGCTGGCAAACCGGCCAGGCTAATACGGGTGGACAACTGAACAAAATCAGCTTCTAGCGGACGCACGTGGCAGATTCAATCTACTTTTGTATGCTACATCTCAGCGTTTTCGTTATCGATCGAGATGTACTTCTGAACATCGAAAAAGGACCGCCTAGTGATCTGACCCATTGCTCACTTACTTTCGCCGAAAGTTAATGCCAGTCACATCGTTGGAACGTGGAACGGGGACCAACGAAAGGTCGCTTTGGGAACTTGGATCACCCGATCCCTGCTGCTAGCGAGCGGATGATCGGCTTGATCCACTTTGAAGATCTGACCTAAGGGCAAAGTTACATCATGAATTGACTCCACCGTTGCCATCGAGAGTTACTGGAGCGAGCTGAGAAGACTTGCTGTAGCTCATAGTGGCAGCACGATAGAGGACTAGGACAGCTGCAAACGTTCACTTGAAGAGGGCGGCTCCCTTCGAAGAGACGAAACGCGCGAACAGTGCGCCCCACGATGCCGCATAGAATAGGCTGTACAGCATCCAACAAGCGATGAATAATATTGAGTATGAAGTCAGGCATAAAATTCGGCGCGTTTTCAAGAAATTGCTTATCATAGATCTGCCTTTTCTTCCTTATTCGAAGCAAATTATATCTGACAATGTCCTTCATGAGCATTTTGTTCCTTTAATTCTCTCCTACACACACACGCGAAACGCATACAAACATAGCTCAGCTGACTACAGACAATACATTGCTAGCCTGACGGTTTGCCATTGGACTACGGCCATCCACATTGCGGAAAGTCGGATGTCCGTAGTCCAGTGGCCCTTTCTGTCTCGACCTGCTGAGCCTTTTCATGTCCATCTATTTACTTAACCATACGGCATCGGAATTCGACCTCTCTTCAACTGCTTTCTTGCCTTCTACTTTGCCACCCTAACGTTGCTTTGCCAAGGCCTTAGTTGTTTGCCCGTCGCCTTCTTGCTTAAGCAGGCACAGCAGCCTACAGTGTCTTTGAGCAAAACTCAGTGTCTAAAACTGCTTTCTACTAGTCGACGCATGGCTCTGTTTCGGTGGCTGGGTAGTCTTCAAGAGTAGAAGCTATAAGACGCAGTAACATCTCATTGGGCTGCATCATATGAGGCGATGAAAAACTAAGTAGAAGAGAAGTCGGATAGAGTAGAAAGGTTAGGCGACAGGGATGCTGTAGAAATGGGCTAAACTGAAAACTTTGGACCGAAACTGCTGGAAACTATTGACTGTTCTAATATAATCGATAAAATGATAAATAGAAGTCGTCAATTACCTGTCATAGCTGGACAGTGTATCCAAGAAAAATTATAAGCATTTTCAACGAGGTCGATGATGGGTTTGGAAAACACAGAAACCAGCGCAGAGTTAAAACCCGATCAGGTTTAGCCTAGTTGAGACAAATAGAAACTGTTTTTTTTTTATATTAGACTCCTAAAAATAAGTCTGCTATTTATGCGTACATACAAGTGGGGCATAAACATTATGTAATACTAATAAGCGTATATCGCAGTCTTATTCGCACGGGCGAAATCGTTTAGATCGAATATTCATAGGTGTACAAGATATTCGACTCATCAATGGCACACGCATAGGGGTCTACGTGTGGGAACGTACAAATGAGCTCTCCCTGATGAACTATCGCCTGCTCAATCCCGTTGAAGCGGTAAAACGTCGCCATAGAATTAATCTTCCGGTTCGTCCGCGATCCCGTTGACCCGCTTATTAGTGAGTCATTAGCTCAAGACATCATGATACAGAGCGAAAGTGTCCCCAAAAGCAGCCCCGCATATAGCCTGAATTATCCCAATCCTCCAACGCCAAGTTCATTCATCCTATTGGCCCATATCAGGATAACTACAGCAATTCTTCCTCGAGATGCTACGGTCTGCCACGTGCAGCCCGTGTACTTACAACAATACTGGTGATATCGTTGTCAGGGCGAGTTAAAGTGGAGAACTAACAGAAAGCACCATAACTGTCCACAACCACTATTATGGCAAGATGCACAAGAGGACCTAATTACGAAATCGAGCTATTCGCACATATGCTTCCTCTGAACGTCATGAAGAGACGACGAAGATGCCACACGCAGAATCACGTGGCAGAATTATAAGAGAAAAACAGTATAAGTTTTCGACTCTGAACGGAGTGACCAGACAATGGGAAAACCCCAGTTGTGACCACAGCCGCGGATACAACTGTGGTTGCAACTATATTGTATGTGAAACTTAATGTCAGACAGGCAAGCCATGCCAACGCCGGCTTAACAACTGCGAACAAGGGTAAACGAAGCCGACGAACGAAGATGAAGACGACCACGAACACCAATTTTATCGGCCGAGTCGGCGCTAAGTTGCAGGGCTCTAGGCTGTCGCCCCCAGGAGCCCATACATGCTGCTAGTAGAGCAGTAAAACCCTACCCGTGGTGATGAGTAAGCTCGTCACGTCTCAGGCGCTAGACTCTTTTGGTGAGACTGTTGTCGACGACGACGACGACACTGAGGCTTCTAAGCCCAATCATCGCTACTGTACGGTACCGCAAAGAGGCAGGAAACGAGGATCGCTGGCTACGGATTCCTGCGCCAGCTTCTTGCGTGGGGTGCTTTCAACCTTCTACTGTTGCTAGTGGTAACGGATTGTCGGCAAGACTGGAGGCTCTTTTCTCTCCTAAAGGCTCGCCAAGACGAAACAGGACTTGCCAACATTTTTACCCTACAAAACCTTCAATCTTTATCATGTTTCTTCTCAGGTGCGAAACAGATGGCATCAAGCTGCTGGGGCAGACCTTACCTGGCAAAAACTTGACTTCAGACGCTGCCTGCAGGCAATAAAGGCTTTGCCAAACAGAATTCCGCCAGTGTCGACTGTAGGTCTGAGCGATCGAAGTAACATAGACCTGAGCGAGTAGCGGGCAAGGATGAAGACAGCGGGTGTACAAAGGAAATCAAAGTGAGCACTTCAGACCTTAAAATAGCTCACAAGCTTAGCAAGAAAGCGGTTCGTTTGCGTTAACAGGGGTGCTAAAATAGCGTCTACTAAGTAACTTCGTGTCTATATGGGAACATCTAAATAATTCGTTTGCGGCTGCTTTGCCAGATCCGGCAAACGATCATTCCGTTTCGACAAGTAATACGAATATAATCTCAAATAACTTTTCCGCTCCGCGCTCTCCTTTATTGGCGCCAAAGAACTGTTAGTGACCAGGACTGCCCCGAACGGAGCATGAATTGGCTGGATAATATTAGGTGTCGCATCCTTGATACCTCCTTCTCTACTAAAAATTTTGTTATCTAGAAAAAAATAGACATCTGTAATATAGTTTTCGGACGAGATAGAGTAAGAACACAGGTGTTTAAACAAAATTAGAAAAGATATTCCTATGATAAGGACACTGATCTAAAAGCCTAGTATCGCAGATCTAATACAAAAAAAAAAGTAAGGGCCCCTGTTGCTAGCAAATTTAATATTTTGCTTCTCAGGGACAAATGCACTTTTGTCTGGAATGATAAAATTACGAGACTGTCAAATCGTAAAATACGTGCACCGGTTCCTGTTAGCTTATTGACTTAAAATAGCCAGATTAATGCAAGTATAGAGATTGCTGATTCACTGGCTCATATCTTAGCAGTCAGAAAACATAATTGCAATAGTAAAACATCCAATTGGATTCAACATTAGAACTCCTTAATGAACAAGCTGATCTGCCGTTGTTTCTTGAGCAAATTCGACCACTAACTTACGCCAGAGGCCTTGCAGTTGAATTAAATCTCGCTTCCTTTTTAATAGGCTACATTTATTAATAATGAGAACGAATAAAAGCATCAGAGCTCTTTTTAAAATAGAATTGTTTCGAACGTTTGTAAAATAAAGATTTCTAAAAGCAACACGACCTTTCCACTTTTTACCGTTGCCTATTTTTGGCGATATAATGCTTGCCCTGCGTACCCCATTCGGGACCACTATTAAACTGATCTCGAGGACTAGCATCTCAAGAACTATCACTACTACTGCAATTCCTTATATCAGGGATATAATAACTTACTGAATTTGAGGGGTTTCGTTGTAAATGATGTAACTTTAACTTGTTTTCCTTTATATCTTATCTTAGCTGTAGTAGCTACATTTCATATTGGATTTTTACGTGAAACAAAATCTAAGAATCCTGGAGAGACTATATTAAATGCGAGTAAAACTTCTTTCCATCATTATTATTCATCTAAAGATTTATTAACCCTCCACGCTGTCAAATCCAGATTTATCTGGCACCGGGACGTTGGTAACATTGCTACTTTCATATTTGCTCTTATGCCAATATAATGCATTTACATAGCACGACTGAAGCATTGCAAATAACTGACCTTCGTTTGAAGACATAATTTAGATCTTTAGATTGCGTCGGACATAATAGAAGTTTTTGACCCGAAAAAGCAATAGTAATCTATAAAGTATCTATGCGTCTTAATATCATATTTTTTTTTGTTAAATTCGACCAGTACGGAAACGATGAAGACAGAGATTGAAGGAAAGGACCAAAAAAGGAAAACTCAGGAAACACGGCAGGCGACCCTCAGAGTTGCCGGGATCCTCAACTCTTCTGCGTTTTATGTCGGCTTTCGCCAAAAAACTATCCCCTAACACACAACTTGGCCTGATTCTCCAAAGCGCTGCCGATGATAAGCAGTTACGCCTCATTATGAGTTCTCTATCTACGCTTCGCCCTGATGGGCTGGACGGCGGGAGGCGATGCCCAGCGCTCGCCATGTCCGCGCAATTATACGGTGCGAAGAGCGAAAGTAAAGATACGCTTTTCCACTTTGGACACTTGTGCGACTAGCATAATATTACACAGCCCCATTTGCTCGTCCTACCGACATACATATATTTTTAGTAGCTTCCCGTTCCGTCGTGGAACACGTTTGTTCAAGCTATTGCATAAACTCTACCTAAACTAAATATGGCATAGATTGGCAGCGTTTGCGATGTGGTACGGTTCAAGTCGAAGCCGTAATGCTTGGCCCGTTCCATGCAAGCTATATTGTTTACTGTGCATGAGATTCCCAGTTCACTTATACCCACACGTATATACCTGTATATTATAAGATTGCGGCTATTCTGTTTGGATAATCATCGTACGGAATCTCCGCGAATCCGAACTTCCATACGGAGCTGTTTCGCGTGGATCCGAACAGGGAAATATCTGATAACCCGGGGGATGAATTGCGCAGTGGCCGAGGGCGACTCAAAGCACCCTTTAGCAGTACTGCTACCAGTGCAATGAAGCGTATCGCCACAATCGCCATTACTGCCATGAGAAGCACGACGGTCGTAATTGGAAGAAGCACTGGGGCCCCGCTTGCATAAACGCTATCGTTAGTAGCTACGTCCGTTAGCAGTCAGTTTACTGCCGGGCCGGTTTTCTCTCATATAACGCTTTAAATGTCCATATTACACGTTTTGACGACGCGTCGCTGCACCTCATTGCCGCTTGCTATAATGTGGACGCCAATGTAGTTAGCAGGCGCAAAAACCAGTAAAGCGCGGTCCGCCCACGGTGCAGCAGCGCAATCCTCGCTGAGAACAGTTTTTTTTCTTAAAAACGCTCAGCGTTTTGGGTGATATGCTACGCTTACCGCGGACGACCAAAAGACTATAAAGTTTGTGCCTTTGAACCCTCGTTCTCTATTTCGCTTCGTCGTCGTCTTTTTGCCGCAGTGAAGTGCTGGTGCGTTGTTGGTACTCAACGGTGTCCATACGACGACGCTGTGCATAGTCCGGTGGTCACACATATAGTGCATGAAAAAGGATCCATTTATGTGCTATTTGTTATCCGTGAAGTGTACTTATCTGGCACAAATGAAGTGAACCAGTCGCCTCACTCGGTTATGCAAATGAAAATACATCTCCTTGCTCGTTATCGTTTCTCTTATACACAACAATGCATCTGTTTTGTAAATATCGTTAATATATTTCCTTGACCGGGCTAAATAAATGGATACATTGTTAAAACGATTAAAAGCTACACTTTATAAAACTTGACGGACTTAACTAAAAGTTACATGAAAGAAAGCCTTTGAAATAAGTGCGCAACTGGACTAACACATTGTATTTTGACGATCTTTTTTTTAAACTCTTTCTGCATTTGTCGTTCGCCTTAAGGTGATTTTCTATGTAATCAGATAATGTCCTTTTCTACAAAACTGCCGGGTGTGCATAACGTACCTTCGAATTCGACCTAAGCGTATAGGCGGATTTCGAAGTTTGGTTGGCATGGGTTTGTTACTCTTACATAGCCAAATACTCAGCGTTCACTATTCAAACGTTTCCTGCTGACGCATCATTTTTCTATGTTGCCAACAAGACACTACTTATGCAACGTTTTCAACCAGGATCTGTCATTCATTGAAAAGAGAACTGCACAGCCCAGCAAACAACGGCTGTCTGCTTGCGCAGGTTACGTTGGCAGGAAAATCGCTTGCGTTCAACTTTCTAGCTAGTTCTTCTACCTGCATAACCTCATGTACACGAAGTAACGAGTAGTAAAAATGCCGCAATATGATTACTTCTCGAGATTTTCTCAATAGGTGACCGTCAGGAGTGGCTGGGCTGTTCACAGGTTGGACTTTGTTGAAGCCTTTGACGCCACCTAGTTATCGGACGTATGACTGAATGATAAATTACAACGTAACAGTTTTTCGATTCCCGCTCTTCTTCTTGCCCAGTCCCCATTTGCAGGCCGTTGGATTGAGCCTTATTACCGCTCCTCGCCCATCGCCGTTACCACAAACGCCTTGTCTTCGTAAAGATTCTTCTGTCTCATTCGCCGTTGTTGCCTCCTTCTCTTGGGCGATTACCGCCATATTCGTTGTTACCATCTTTTTTTTCTTCTTCAACCCCGGTAGCGCTCGTAATCCCGAAGGACAAAGTGGTAGATTCTTTCTACGTTTTCGGGTGCGTTCTCTGAGACAGGAAGGAGTCAGCCAGCAAACGGCATGCTGGTTTTTCATGCTTCCTCGTTTGAGATTCTCTCTTTCGATCTCCTCGCTATAATAGCGTCAGCGTGCGTATCCTTATTACACAATTCCTCACGGTGCGATGGCGCCAGGAAGAGACAAAGCTATGAAACGCCACACATCCTAATTGTACGGAAAGAGCAAGACGAAGTCTGAGCATGTGAAGAGCGAGACCGGCAGAGGAATAGTTGTGAACATTGGAAATATTTCCAAATAATCGGGGCTGTTGTACTGACGGCGTCAGCAGTGTTGGTTTCTGTTGTCGATAACTAAACTGACAATTTCCGCTTTTATTCCAAACGCCATTCGGAACGCGCACGCACTAAAGGCAGTCTATGTGGCTATACCCACGAAGGTATTACCCATAGACATTTCCGCTCATGGACGGATGTGCGAATTGGAAGTGATAGCAAAGGGAAAACTGGGCCTCTTCTAGCAGCCTTCCTCTTCCAAGAGATCCCGTCCTTTTTTGCGCGGGTTCGCTAGGCTCATTTTAATGGCCGTTTCAGTGTCATAGCCTAGGTAAACGTTCTTCTTGACAAAGGTATAGCCAGGCAGCGGACAAGGCTGGTGACCAATGCGCGGCCAACAGCGCGCGAGCAATTTATGACAATATCGTAAAGCCTACGCCGATAAGCGTTCTTCGTCTATACGTAGCAGTTTTCTTTAGTTGTGTCTCGGGCCGACAACAACAATTGGACAACAGATCAAATTAGCCAGCAGCCATTTAGGGTTATATGATTTTAAATTAAAACGAATTGAATTTTGGGAGCTATTTTTGAGAGAAATCAATCAGTGCCCTCTAAACAGCGCTGTAGGTCATCTTTGTAGGTTAAACTGGTTTAATTGCAAGCACCGCTTATGGTTTGAGTCACGTAATTACTTATTTAAATCACCTTCTATGTGCTAATAGACTAAGCACTGTGCCATCTCTGCACTATTGCTGGAATCATTGGCACGCTCATTGTTTCGATACACCGCGTATTACATCGTTTATGGGTATGCCTTCAAGTCTCCGCACTGATAATTATTATGGACCACTCGGCACTACTTGTTGCTTTAGCAAGGATTTCGCTACTGTCTGAGATGCGTAGTCACACGGAAGCCCGGGTAAGCTTACGGTAGAATCATCAGAAACCCAAACAAGAAAGTCTCCTGAAAGCGCAGTGCGGGAACGAAGAGCTTTCAGCTAGAATCTGATATAGAACTTTCATTCCATTTCGAAACAAAAAAAAAAAACGGGTTCTCGTCAATATCAATCAATAAAGCCAGGGCAAAGAGAAGGATAACGTTATGCTGGCCTCTGTCAACGCTCCATCACCCCACAGGCATTGTCTCTACATCTGCCGCATGTAGGTACACATCTCAGCCACGCCACACAGATGCAATGCTAAAACCAAGCCCAACAGGCTGCTGGTGTGGACTATATGGGAGACATCCCTTGCGCATTAGAAGAGGTGGAAACACTTCGTCAAGAAAGGAATAATAGTCCCATTGCAGTTTTCGACAGAGTTCTAATGTATTCTCTGTGTTTCAAGAGATTTTTTGTTCTGTTCCGTTTTTGAGAATACAGGAACACGCTGATGAGGGCCATTGATTTTCTAATAATATTGACATCAGAAGCATCGAGTACATAATATAGGAGTATGCCTCTATGAGTGACTATTTAAAGTTAAAAAGAATAGCGGTAATGGAGAATTTTAGAAGGCCAAACCATTTCAGAAATTATACCGAATCTATTGCAAATATATTTAGGCCACCAGCAGCTCTAGAAATGACACCTTGTCTAGAAGTAGAAATTCCGTTAGCTGAAAACGACAAGGGCTTTTGACGACTGACATTTTACGTAGCGTCCTCATGCCTGGATTCGTCAACCGAATTCAGATTTTGCTTATTCCCTCAAGTTTAAATCATTAAGAAAATATTAACGTCCGCCCATAGTTTGATTAGAGCTAATCCCAACTGGGTTGGCCTGTGTTTGTTCGAACCTATCAAGCACTTTTTGAGACAGCGACCTCACTTTGTTTATCAACATTGTTTGTCGTACTGCATCGTCGTGCATTTAGGGTACATGGCCGTGTGAATGTTTTTTTCATGAAGAAAAAGCATTCGATTTTCTTTGTTTCGGCGGAAGCTGGTTGGCTTTTGTTAGGAGAGGAAATGAGATCAACAACGGCCGAACTACGACCAATACCGACGGCATTCAGCCCAGAGCTATCTCTCACAAACATTTAGGCAGGCCTGTTTCTGTGAAGTCCTTCGTAGAAACACCCTATTCGGAAATATAATTAGAGCGAGTAAAAGTAAAGCACATAGCTTTAATAATGTTAACGTCAATACAAATCGAAATTTAGTATCGGCCATGAGCTTTTGGCCTAGCCGGCATCCTGACCGCGTAAATTTTATAATGATATATAAATGCTGCTAGACTACGGGTCACACTGGGAAGAAAAAAAAGACTGCATTTCATGGCCAAGTAAATAACCAAGTTGATTAGAAGATAGAAGGTTTGAAGGATCTGTAGTTTTTTACTGTATAAAAGCCCCTCCAACACCATTTGCTATACGCTTTGTGTTATTTTGCCTATTTGAATTATGGGTGCTACTTAATTGAAAATAGGACATCGCGACATGTTAGAAATTATCGAACACTTATTGGGGAGTCAGTCAAAGGCAAACTATGACCACCGTCAGCAATTTGTGAGCAATTAACTGCTTGCAATTTGCAAAAAAAAACTGAAAGAGTGAAATTACCGCTGACGATATCTTAGGCTTTCTTGATCGTTAGAAGTCGAGATCAAAAATATATCTATCATGCGGTAAATGTCGGTAAGCCGACCTGTTCTACTGTTCCGTCTGCTCATGGGACTGACCAAGAGAACACAGTCATCTTCTATGCCTGCGCCTCCTAGAAGGTCTCTGGAGAATCCCCGTTTCGTTCTGTGTACATAATACGTTGGCATAATAAACCAGGTTACCAATCTCCGCTGGGATAAATGCACAGAGACACCCAACAGTCACCGAACTCACTAAATATATACTAGATGATGAAATAGTAATAGGTCGTGAACGCCGAGCTTTAAGTCACAGGCGGAGCTGAACAGAATTCTAATATATTATTGTGAAACAATAATTACCTCTCGCTGCCATCCACTGAATAAATTGATTTATATATATGCTGTATTCTGCATGCTGGCAAAACGGGAGGAAGAAGTGCAACATAGTCTTTATCCGCTACGATAATTACAATAAAGGAGACAGCGAAAGGAATCCCAAATCCCTCAGCTGCCTTTGTCTGACAACTGTCAAAATCTACGCTCGCCATCTAGAGTCGTGGACGGCAACCTACATTGCCAAACTTCTTTTTACGGTTGCAGGCCGCTGCTGTTGTTGCGTCGAACACAAGTATCGTTTTAGCTGGTAAGTTGGCCGTTGTATCCCCGCGGATCTCTGTTAACCTTTGTAATGCCCACTACATTATTCTATCAAAAGACGTGCGTGATGTCCCAAGGAGAGGAAAAGAGCCGAAAAACGAAAACATGGATTCGACGCAGAAAGTCAGGCGGTTTATGGGGAGTGGACATATTGCCATTCGCTGTGCCCCAGCAGACCGCTTTTTAAGGAGGAGTTAGTGCTTTGGTGTTCCGTAGGCGAAACGCTATCAAGCGTATTAATCTTTATAAAGCTCTTTTTCTCTCGTAAGCCGGCCTCTTCTAAAAAAGTATTCTGAGCTCTCATCGGTTTGGCACGCTTCTCGCGCCACGCATGCAGTCCTATACCACCTGGCATCAGCAGGCCACTAGGTAATTAAGGCCATAGAGATAGCGATGCTAGTGAAGTGGGCCAGGTGAGCGGCGTTCACTAAGGTAGAGAGCTGGGTTGGAATTGCCCCGATTCTGGCGAGGCTGCAATAGAGACGAGCAACAAGGCACAAAACAGATGGAGTTCACGCTTGTTTTAAGCGAAGGTAATACCTACTGGTACATATATGCAATTGTAATAATGCTAACACAGATGTAGTGCACGTTTATAATGACAGGAGTTCAGCTTAAGCGTTCGTGAGGACGTAAAAATTTACTGCTAAATGAGACAGAGCTTTATCGGATTAGCATGTTTAATGCTATTCGACTATTTATAGAAATAATAGCTTCTTTCATCAGCCAAAGATATATACAGGCGCTGCAGAGGTTCAACAAACTTGCTCAAGCTAAGTTGACCTTTGAGAACAGCTAACACGGCACGATCGTCCTGCCATAAAATCGAATTAGGCTTACGCTGGAGATTTGCTAGATAACGTCAGGACGTGTGTTCATAGGGGCAGTTTGAGTACATTTGGCACTATCGCTTTTGCGGAGTACGATAGTATTAACGTTATGCTCAGTTGTCGGTCGTTATACGCTCAGCAACAGATATGGTACAATCGTCATCCTATTGAATGGCTTGCTTTAACATGTGTTCTGGCCTTAATGAGCTGCTTGCATCTTCCTTCTTTCTTTGCAGCTTGCTAAGGTGCATCCAGGCACTTCATCGTTGTCCGTGTTGAATCACTGCTATTGTAGAATAAATAGGAAATATAATGACATTATAAATCTGAGAGTGACTGGTAGCCTGTATATACGCACACACACTAGAAACCATAGCAGGAATCCTAGTGCAGACAGATATATAGGCCTTATATGAGTGGCATTTCAGTATACGGAGGAAGTTCTAGCCGCTGGTACGCCCCGTTTCTGCGTCTTTATGCTACCCATTTTTGTTTGCTATGTACTATTTTATTTCGTTAATATCTGGTATAAACGACGTAGTTATATTCATATTTTACTAAGCTCCTTCTTATGGCCTGGTATATCTAGCACTTTCGTTGAGCGAATTGGCGTTCGTCGTCGTTCCGATACACCGTCACTGGTCACGACGCGATATTACGCAAGGGAGTTATTGTCCATTAGTATATTTAGACGCGGGCTTAAACGATTGCTGTCGTACCATTTTCAGCTAGAACAAGGACTGACTTCTGCTGCATTGAGTGTTTGATCGAACCGAGTGAAGAAAAAACTGAAGAAAAAAATGATGAGCCCGTGAGAGCATCACTGAGATAACCCAATTTGATATTCACGTTGTCACATACCTGTCCGCTGGTGTCGCTAAGCTGTGAGCCCCCGGTGGCCGTAAAGATATTGGTGGATAATGGCATAAGCAGTGACGACTATGACGTCCAGGTTAACATGCTGCTCTGTGCTGCTACTGGTAATCATTATACGGAATGCCATTGCATTGGATTGCTTGGTGTAGCGTTGTCTATTGGCTTGGCTTTTTATGCCCCCCGTCTCGAAGGTGGGCAAATCGTCGACCCTAAAGAGGCAACGGCGACGATTAGCCTTGATAAGAATTTACACTGGGCCTTTAATACAAGTACGTATTCTATTTTCCGCAATAACCAGAATGATGGCAACGACAGTGAAATCGGTGTGATTGTTCACCGCGTCATACAGGCCTAAAATGGCAGTATAGTGTACACAGAAGGAGCAGCCAACCGTTATCCTTCAACTGGGCCATTCAGGACTGAGCAAGCCACTTCCGATCGGTAAAAATCAACAGGCTAAACACAAATAGCAATGAACAGCGGCATCTTTAACCTTTCCAATGCGCATGCGAAAAGTATGACCTGTTTATGTCTTGCTCCTCCTAATAGATGCACGGCGATCTGTCCGCTTGCGGTCAGTGACCATGTCAATGGAATCAGTTGAACGACGGCAATATGGATCATCGACAGAGTCATTAAGTCAACTATCGGTGTCCCAATAAGAGTCGTACAGCGTTGAGACAATATGCAACATCGGCTTTAATTTTTTCTAGTTTAAGCGAAGCACCCGTGTACCGGCCTGCTTCGGTCTCTGGTCTCTTACTTAAAACAGAATTCTAGGCCATATCAATCTATTCGACTGAATTGGACCAAGCGATCAGGCAACTAAAAGCTGACAGAGCAACTATCAGTTAACTTACTTGAAGACAAGAGACTATGTCGTCTACCAAACGCAAGCTTAAAATATAACTGTGTTCTTTTTATTAAACCTCAAATAGTAAAAACAATAATTCTATCATTATTTAGTTTCGCCCCTTAGGATAAAAACAGAGAACAGTGTATTTAAATTCAACAATTTTACAGTGTTTTCATAAACCACAAGAAGTATATTAACGGCCACTACGTTCAGTGCCAACTTCTAATATTTATAACTATGCACCAAAAACCCGATTAAGATTTGTTATCAGTATTGGTTATTCTATAGGTACTTATCTTTTATGCACCTATGTTTTGTTGTCCTCCCGGAAAGAAAGCTCCGAGTGGCGCTGCAGGCGCTACATGAATTACCGTTATCACTTGTCTAGCTTTATCACTCCTTATCATGAGCTCTACCAGGGGCAACTGGCACCGCAGAACTCATCGATAGATAAACCGCTTAGAGGGCTAATTTCTTGGTTTTTAACAATGCGGGAGACAGACGCGCTAGATCGATCTTCCTGGCCGAGAGAGGGAGAGAGCTGAATGAAAAAGACCAACGAAGGTGTAGTCTGACAGTACGAACAGATTCATGTGTTCTTCTGACTCCGCTTTTGTAAGAACTCTACGAAGCATCTCTCGAAAACGGCGAATAGGGACAGTTCGAACCGACGGCTAGTCGAAACAAAGCTACGCCGGATGTTGCTCCCTCCCAAAGTGGGGCGGCTCTCTACAGCACGGCAGCGAAAAGACAGCGATCCTAGTTTCTCTCATCTAGCAGAAGGCACGAGTGTCTCTAGTAGAACGGCATGGAGCATTTAGATCGTCCTTGTCGACCGAGGAAGCCTACTTGAGTCACGATAGCCCGAGACCCTTTCTACTTTTGCACCCATTACCTTTTTACTCGCCCCTTTCCAATCAAGAACGGTCCTGGTGTGCCCTCGTAGGCTATCGTAGAAACAGAAGCTAGTAGAAACAGAACTTCGTCGACGGCTTATGGAAAACGGAGGTAGCGGTACAGAGGTCAAGATCAGGCTATGGTTGGCCAAAAAAAAAAAAAGGAAAAAGTAATTCATAAATTCTCTCTTTTTCGTATTCTTTTTGATTTAAATTAGAAGGCTCCATTATTTCAGTGACGGCTAGTGCTGCTTTCGCATTTTTTTTTGTGCTCTTAGTTGGTCAAAAGGCCCAACCGAGTGCATTGAGTTTGATGCGCTGCGACATAGATTCAAGTCTGTAGTATTTGAATTCAAGTTAAAGTGAATTACAACCGTGCACTCTCAGGCCACTAACTTCAGAAGGTTTAGCCAATTTGAGACGCTGCAGAAGCTACCGAAGCGAACCAGACAACCAGCAAAAGACAGGTTTCACGTTTTTCTAAGATGTCTTGCCTGTCTAAGAAGATTTTTCTGCAATGTCTATATATGGGCGCATGCGCGTTTGTAAGCGTGGATTTGTTCAAAGCATGAAGGAAAGTTTTGGTTAGTAGAACTATACAATGAAATCCAGCGGACGCTTCCAGATGACCGACGATTCACAATAACCGCTTCGAAGAGAAAACTCGGCTGCAGAGCTGGTAGCCTGGCATTGAGCCAACTAAGTCAGACATCCTTTACCATTCTGTCATGGACTTATCCGCAACGAGCGGCTGCTCGAAGAGATACTCTGACCCCAACTGCCATCTCTCGTTTGCATCGAGTTCATCGAGCATTTTTTCTCCCACTTTTTATGTGCGGTTTCTGTGCGCCCGCTGTCGTTCTTTGTCCGCTCAAGAGCAGCAATCCTCTAACATTCTTGTTCAATATCTGTATGATCCTCTAAACAAATCCAGAAACCGAGTGGAAACCCAGCCTTATTACTTACATGGGCATATCTGCGCAATGTACGTACGAGAGAATATTGGTCTCGCTATTAATTCCTTCCTATTGGTGTAATAAGATGGTTGGCTGGCTGGTACCAAACTATATTTTGGCTGAAAGCCAGAAACCTCGTTAGCTCCGTGGAAAACCAACAATAATCAAGCGATGACGCACAACGCGTAACTTGTTGTGCAGTTGTCGTGTGCAGAACGTATATAACATGGTATAACGGTGGTACAGGTATTGCATAATCTAATGTTACGTCTCGCTGCTGATGATGGAATAGTATATCAGGTACATTAGTTCTACTATTTAACAGAGCGAGTGGGATTTTGGTGCTATATTGTATACGAAGCGATATAAGATTAGTCCCAGGCAACCCAAAAGGGCCGAGAAGATTTCAGGATGATGAAATAGTGACAGATTCTACTTGCCTTAGGCTCTATGGCTAGCGTTAATTTTCACGTTAACAAGTCGTAATGATTGCAAAGTGTGCATCAAACTTGTTACTTTTGTTGTTATTAATAGCAGAATCGCAAGGGAAATGTGGCCTTGTTGACTTCGTTTAAAATAAATG
This sequence comes from Varroa destructor, assembly GCF_002443255.2. Classification (NCBI taxonomy): domain Eukaryota; kingdom Metazoa; phylum Arthropoda; class Arachnida; order Mesostigmata; family Varroidae; genus Varroa; species Varroa destructor. The sequence goes on from NW_019211457.1 coordinate 43,797,963, forward strand.
TTTCGGGTTTTATGCATAAAATCGTGTTTAGGTATTTCTTTAGACAGCCGGGTTGACGCTGTGCGCGAAATAAAATAGGTCTACACCCAGTTTCGAACCTTAACCACGTCACGTGTTGCTAAGTTGAATAGGCAAACACGGTGCTACTGCACATAGCGGGGGTCGTGGACCACACTGAATAGTCCTACTTAAAGAATACTGCACGCAAAGATCAAGAATTCACTAATAAATGAGTTAATGAAGCCGATGCGTTTGCTGTATCCTTAACTGAGTTAAGAATTGTGTTCATCACGCCCAATGGCGTGGAACCAGTTTCGCAAAGAACAGTTCGTTTACGTCAGCCGACGCCTGTTCTTCTTCTCCTTTTTCTTCCTCTCCAAAGAACCTCAGAGCTAGAGGCCAGCTTCTTCAATTGTGTGTGAACAGCTCAGTGGCAGCAGTAATAGAAGGAATAGATCCATGACTCGAGTCGGCTCAGGCCCGGTGCGCTTTGCTTGCCTCGCTGTCACATTAAGCGTAACGACGGCGACAGCGGTGTACCGATATTGGCTATCTGGGCCAAGAGCTCTTCTAGTTGCTGTTGTGGCTAGCGAAGGACTCGTGTTCTCATATCCCTTTCAATTTCCCACGTCGCGCCACAACCCTCAGGATCCGTTATCGGGGCACCAAATCGGCAACAAAGCGTTGCACTAGGCGGTCTTTCTACTCCTAACGCAGACGAAACGGAATGATGCCGCAGGGCTCGACACCGCCCACTGGGCTGCCACCATCCAGTCCAAAGGTTGCAAACGGTATTGCGCGCATCTGCTGTTCGATTGGATAGCACTGGTGGCTAGCGTAGCAGAAAGTCGAGTACAAAGAACTCCGGAAAGGCATTCAGAAAAACAGGTAGAAGAAGCAGGCATTGGCTGATCGAGGCATAGCCTAGCGCTTCATCCCGGGCCTGCGTGCTCACCATCTTGACCGTCATGTTGGTCTAGCGGCGTAGATAGATGGAACTCGACGGGGATTGACAGCGAAGATAATTCGAATAAAGGCAGTAACAGCATCGTCGATAGTACAATGTTGTCTGCTTGCTGTCGACGCAGACCAGCCGTTTATATCAGAGCTCTCTTTCGTTCTTTTTTCCCCATTCATCTATACACATCTCAGCTGAATCTGGGAAGGGTGAATTGTTATGGGCACCCGTTAGCAGTATACAACAAACTGAACATGTCTCTTCGAAGCTGCGTCATCATCGTCGTTGACGTGTTATTTACTTTTCACGTCAAGCAGTCCGCGAGTGGTTAACAGAATACTAAATGGGGTGTTGAAATAAAGCATACCGCTAATTTTAACCACCATCATAAATTACTGGGTGGAGAAAATTATTCCCGTTGGATAATCCTTGACGGTCTATAGCGGCCACCACATTGTTGCCTCGTAGCGGCTTATTTTTGGTAACTGTAATGAAATTCTGCGCCCAATCGCTACTCGAAATTCCTATTGGCGTATGTTTGAGGCATTATTTTTCTTTTGAAGGAAAGAGGGAAAATGGTGAAAAAGCCGAAAACTGGGGAGGAGACCGCTTCCTCTCCGTGTATTCTTCTCTAGCGTTACAGCTATATGTTACACCGAAGCTGTTCCAACCGAGGCCCCACAGTCAAGTGAATGGTGGGATTGGTCATGGTGGCAATGACAGTGGCCCCGGGTGAGAATGGGCTATCAAACGCTCATCTCCAACACAGCAAAAGCAGCACCAGCATATATATTGAAATACCATCTGACTCGATCGCGCATCCGACGATCTACGTGCAAGCCATCTAACCCCGCTACCCTTTAGAGAGTTTTCGGTGAGCTAGAAGCTGCAGCAAGCGGCCTTCGGCATGAACAGCCTTTGTGGGCCGTAGGTTGTGTGTATGTACTTGCTGCTCCTATTGCATATACGCCCACAAAACCTTTCAATCGTGCACCAAACCACGCTTTTGTGACGTCGTTTGCGCCATTTTCGTTCGACGATGACCATCGTGTCTTTTCGCAGGCCTCTTTCCCTTTCATAGTGGCCCTGATCGCCGCCATCCTTCTAATGGCGACTTCGTTTTAGGTTCTTTATTTCCGTCATTGTTCAGACGCAAGCGTTTAACGTTGGATCTTTTCCAACCGATTCAACGTGCTTTGAAGGCCTAGGGTAAAGCGGGGGTGGAAAGGGATATCGCTTTACTTTCTTCTAGAATAGGCCCCATTCGTTGTATATATGTATGTGGCCTAGTCGTGCCCTTCTGGTTTCGGTCATGAATCCGCCGAACGCATGACTAACCATGACTAACTCACAGCCACCATCACTTTCTGCTGTACTTTGCTTTACCCTTCCCAGGGGTCTTGCGAAGATGTAACTGGTTTCCAATGAAGCTCAACAATCTAAGCGTTATCCAGAAGGCTAACACCAACGCCAAAATCCGATACAGCACATGTCTGGTATCTATAATAGTCGACTTATCGACTTCGGTCGAGCCTGCTGCCGACTTTGCAACGTTGTACGTAGGGGACAGACTTCTAACAGTTATTGAGACGAACGTCGTCCAAGCGCAAAGACCGACATCACCATTGACTCGCCACTGACTTGCCAGCACCCCAAGAAATGCCGACGCCAGCTGTACGTTGCTGTCCTCGACGTGAAATGTTGTATTACAATGGCAGAACGCGGTAAGTTAGTTAACTGGCGGGCGGTACTACTTACATGTACCGGTAGGACGCCAAATGTCGGAGTGCTGTGTTCACATCCATCGAAAAGTTCATTCTATGCAAGTTCTGCCCATCGCTATCAACACTAACTCTGCGAGGGAACCCCTTCGTGACGGCTCCAATTGATCCGCTGCTTCAATACGCCACAACGCTCTTTGATTATACGATTCACGATGTCTCGTCATCTTTCTCGTCAGTAGTTTACTTTGCTATATTTTTTTTATTTCTTCCTTTCGGTTTTTCGATCATCTCTTCATTGGAACGGCATTTGCTTTATTCCTATTTACCTCTACCCCACTCTTGCGCCATTTTTAACAATCATTAAAATCAACGGCAATTCTTCATGGCAATCGAACATTTACGAATGTCATTGCCTTTGATTATCTCTATGGAAGGAGCGACAATAAGCACAGGCCGCAGCAGCTGGTGGCCGATGGAAGTTGGGTTAATTCTGGGGCCTAACAAAGAGCAGGCTGTTACCCACGAACTACATTCGAAATAACGCCCAAGATATCAACTCGTTCTCACGAAAAGCTCCTCATCGAATCGTTTCCTTTGTAGCGGTTTTCACTGAGGGCATGCAAAGTAGAAGCGAGACATGGACTTGACAATGCATACAACCCGAATAGACTCCTAAAATAAAAAAAACAAATGCTGAGATACAAAATGATCGAAAAGTAATCTGTGTACTCTGATGACGTGGCACAGCAGGTCTCAAAGTGTTACTTCTTCTAGGTAAAGATTGTTCCGATCAATAGATCTTAAGGGGTGTTATGTTTATAAAATACGTACTTTATTCTTCGAAGCAAGTCGTTTTAAAGTTCAAACTAATAAGATATGTGCTCACCCTATCTAAAACTTTATATATGCTAAAACATAGCATAGAATATAACATACTTCTTCATCTATAGTTCCAGATATTATCAATAGATTCCCCTAAACAATGAAGAACCAACATTTTAGATTCAGTAGTGACGATGTTTAAATTGCGACAAACTGGGTCGGCTGCCTATAATAAAATTTCCAAGTCCGTCTTCTTCTTGCTCACATGGCTTCGTCTGTTAAAGATCCTAAAAACATGCACAAGCAGCCATAATCGTACATTCGCCCGCATACGCAAAGACCAATTATACTGCTGTCCTTCCGTCTCCTAGGGCATGGTCGACGGCAACAATAACTATTGCTATAATGGTTCCTGCTGTAGCTATTGTTGTCGTTGGGCTCTCTACTTTTTCCACTTGCGATGGTCGAAGCTTGTACTGACGCGCCTGCTGTTCCGTAGATGACGCACGTTATGTGGTGATCTTTCAACTGTGCCTTCCCCTTTTTCCCCACACTGAATCATCCCCAATAGTAGAGTTGCCCTCACCGAGTATACCTTCACGTGATCGTTTAGGTCATACAACCGATTCAAGGCATGCTGGCGAACAGGTATTATCAGTGATGGCACAAGGGTATTGCGACACTCTCTTGCTGAATGGGCTTTCAGGCAATGATGGGTCTAGCTAAGACAGGGCAATGGAACAGCAGCTATGAGGTTTTTTGACAACGACCACGACGATGTCGAAGGTATGAGAGGGATTCTATGAGCGTTCACTCAGTCGACCCTCGTTTCTTTCAGCAACTTTAGCGACCCTGGGCATTGAATGGACTGGGGCCCGGGGGTCTCAGGGGAGTAATCGTCCACGACCGACAAGCAGCGGCACGACTTAGGAGCAGACGGCACGCAGTTTTGTCTCTTTGACTGTGGAGAGTGCGAAACAACGAGATGGAAAAAAAGAGACATAGGGAACCGGAGTGGGAGGGAAAAGACGAAATGAGGGTGAGAGATGTGCCAATGTTCGCTGCTTTTTTCTCTTCTTTTTTCCATACTTTGACCGTTCATCTTCTACTATCATTGGTCGATTGTACGACTGACATCAACATTGCCATTATTACCATCTGATTGAGTCGGGCCGACCACGACGACGATGACCACGATCATACGCCAGCGATGGAAATAGCAGTAACAGCAACAATGGTTGATGTCAGCAGCTTTGTATCTGACCGCATCGGCACAGCCCTGTAGTTTGTGGGGTGTATTAGTTTTTGTATACTCTATGATAGAGCTGTGCATCAAGATATGAACATAAATTCCTTAAATCAGGTTTTCCTCGTGTCATTCTATACATGATATATACCATAAAGAACTTATCATGTCTGAAGTTTTGCCATGCCTTTCAAAAACGCGGTAATCTGCTCATAGTATTTAATATAGAAAGTGGCACCTTATACAGCGCTACAGTTTCACGTGCTTGCACCGTCACAGATTCCCATTTGTTCAGGTGCGGAGATTCCAAGAATCCAATCATCATTTCGCGTCAGAACTATTGATGCTACTATCTTATCATAATCGCGCATGCTCAGAAACAGGCACATCCGTAAGCACGTGTATGTATGCTTATACTTGCACGAAATCGTATCTGTACTGCAACAAGGATAAACATTTGTCATTCTCGACGAACGAAGGCGCCCGTGGTCCGTTAAATGACGATGAAGATAGAATTTGTGCATTGTCGTTTGACGCTCAGTGTTCTACCGCACTAAGCTTTCGTTAGATGCACAACACTGGGCACTTCCTCTACTTACTACTTTTCCTGCTGCTGGGGTCAGCTCGTGGTTGTCGGCGACATTTTCCATTTCTACGGGCTTTATACAGCGTCATTTTTTCCATGGCTCCCGTGCAAACTCAATCCCCTTAACCCGTGCAGCTCTTTCCTTTGCGTTCTGTCTCGTATTGTAACTCGATTCGACAGAGAGACAAGTCTCTACCGGAAGCAGAATTGTCATTGTCATTGTAGCAACGAAACATTGATGGCAATTATAGTAACATCGACAGCAACAAACCTTCAACCAATGGGGACAGCCTTCAGCCAGAAGAAGTCGACAAAGACCTATATGGATAGGGGCTGTGTCTGAGAGTACGCTTTGACGGACCGTCGGTCGTCGGTCGCCTTTTGCCTTTGGACTAGCCCACGAAGAAATGTCTGCCAAAAAGAAGCCAAATTGTTTCGTCGGACCCTTTGTGTGCGTCTCATTCCAGCTTGCCTTTCCTGTCGGGTCATCGCACCTATTGTGGGTTATCTTTGTCCATAGCTGCTACTGCTAGTAGTACTGCTTCCTCTTAGAGACGACGCTACCTATCCCTTCTTTATTAGTAGCGCCGACCTACCTTACTGTGCACTATGTAAACGTTCGTCGGTCAATGGTCCGCTCACTCTGGACAATTGGAATGGAAAAGTCCGACAAAACCAGGCCAACCAGGATAGAGCCGAAACGGATACGCTAAGACACATCACGCGGTCGTCGCGGCAGTAGTGCGGGACACAATTGCCTTTACGCTGTCTTGTGGCAGCACCAACTTTACAGCGAAGCACAACGAACTTCGTCGTGACCACTCCTTCCTCAAAATCGTTACGACGGGTTTAGCCCGGCCGACCGCACATCCCGGTCGCGGTCGCTCTATGACGCGAAGTCGAAGAAGCATTTTATCTTTGTCTATCGTTTCATTTATGAGACAGCAGACTGCTCTCAGTCCATGCAGCAGTCGAAGCGAGGGCAACAAATTTCAAGCGAGTAACGAAGTCCGCCCACATCAGACCCCAAATCGACGGCTAAAATTTATTCGACTGCCTGGATTATAGTTGTGCGTCTGGTTTTCATTGTGGCATATGCCTCGAATTGAAGGCCATAGCAGTCAAGCAAGTAAGAATGCGCTTTGATCATCGTTGCAGAGTGAAGGTGAAAAAGAAATTGGATCATCTTAACCAACTGCTTTAAACATAAATACGTAGTTTATTATTGATTAGCAGCAGAACTACCATCGTGGGTCTTGTTGATCTAACTGAAACAAAAAACGAGGTGAGAGAAGCCTTTAGTAAAATAAATCATAAGTCTTCAGGTTTTCAGTGAGCAATACATGCAGCACAATATGCCGAACATCTTTTTTTCTTGATGACGTGGTATACTTTCATAATAATAATAATAAGAAGATATGTCATTACCTTGAACGCTTTTCATCAATTGTATTCAGTAAGCGCAAATAAACTCCGCCCTAATTCGTGTTCGGCCTTTGTTATGGGTAACTAAGCCTATTATGTCTCAAAATGGTTTGCTTTCTTCGGTGACCGTTTCCCGAGCTGATCTTGATTATACTCAACATTAGAGCTATTCTCCCTTTGGAAAGTTCCCTTGTTGCGTAAGCAATCATTACCTAGAAAAAGGTAGCATATCGCTTCCGCTCCACGTTAGCTCTACGACAAAAGTCTACGTTCAAAGCCGTAGAAACAGGCGATAGTCTTTCGAGCGTCTCCATGAGTGAGACCGCATGTTACATATTTTCGGATGATTGCAGTTGACCTCGCTTCCGCTTTGTCCCAGTCGGCAATTCTTGAAAATGGCTAGGGTCTTTTTCTACTATTACTGCTACGACCATCTTAGTGGCCCTGTTCTGATGTCGTTTTACGTTACCCTTAAGGTTCGGTCATTACATGCCGTAGCCGGTATGCTGTTAGACGATCACATCTTCTGCGGGTTTCAACTCTTTTGTACAGCCTCTTCTTGCACAGTTAATCGTTGGTTGCGACCCTTCTCCTTTTTATCCTGCTGTTCCTTGACTCTTTGTCGTCTAGTAGCCTCTATTGCAGCCCCCTGTTCGGTCAGCTGAGCAATGTTGTAGTACTATATTGTGCTGGAATCAGCAGGTGGCGTGTACCGCTTTATGCATATCAATTGGAGTTGCTCAAAGAAGAATGAAGATAAATGAAGAAACGCGTTGCAAAGTGTTACGTTGGAGGGAACTAGACTGAAGTCCTGGCCGGTTACTCTGCGGCCAGACGCCTGACAGACGATCCAGTCAGCTGTTAGCCTACTATCTCTCTCACCGCAAACCGACGCGCATCCCCATGAAAGATGGTTCAAGTTTCGCATACTGTGTTTTGTGACTGGCCAACCTGGTCAAGTGATTTTGACCGTGCTCATTCATTACAATAAAGAGAAACAGAAATAGCGTCGTCAGTAACCAGCAAAGAAAAGGGGCGATCATGCGTGGTTGGGGGTTTAACATAATTGCGTACAAGAGGTGCCGCTTTGGACCTGTATATATAGATGCTACTTGCGTAAAGGATCCTAACCTGGTAAAGTGTCCCGAGGATTAGTATCCAGGCTAGTGACAGTAAAGCCGAACAACTGCCAACATTATAGCACCAGCAGCTAGCCGCTTACTGCGCCAGACTATTTCTTGTTCGTTCGTTCCTCACCTCGTAAGTACCCTTGCGAAATGTCTATTGCAATGATATCTAACCAAGCATGCCATTCTCAGATACATATATGCGCAGACATTAGCGGTGTGTATATGTGTGTGCGTACGTGTAGAACGCTCAACAGGGAGGTCGTGCAGCCAGTAAATTCTAACTCAAGTAGAACAGATAGGTATATCTGATTATATGGGGGCGCACATAAAAGGAGACTCGGTTATGTGAGCGTGAAGCGTACGTACCAAGGCCAGCATGGATTGATTTTTTAAGAATGTAGAATGAGGGAAAAGAGCGAGAAACGATGCGGATTTTTGTCATCTGTAAACATGGTATATATGTAGTATAATATCTATACTATATGTCGCTTTATGTTACGTTAGCGTCTTTGTGAAAAGCAGCAGACTAAGCTAGGTGTTAGATCCTATACAGCTTTTGCTAGAGAAGCATGTTGGATACCAGTTAAATGAGGATGTTTCTAACAAAAGAAGTTCTGATAGATCAGTTGGTCATTAATAGCTGTAGATGATATGTAACAATGTAAATTTAAAATGGTATATTTCATTATTGTCAGAAGCCCAGAAGATTGGACTTTAACCCTGCCGTCTCACAACAGGCCGTGTTAAGCAACTGTGGAATGTGTTTAAAATTTGTTATGCTTTCTGCTAGTTATCCTGCTTAATACCTCTGAGTATTAAGCCATCGTTATAATATGATCTTTTAACCGGACGTTTTGCTCCTGCTTAATAAAAATCCTCTAATAACGTATAGTTGGAAATTGGCAAGTTCTGAACCTCTTCTCTTTGGGCAAGCGTAATGTTTTTCTACGCCTACCTTCGTCGGAAAAACCGAAAGCAGAGCAGCGCCCTACTGAGCCATCTGCTATTATCCATGTGAATCGTGCCTTTTCATATGCTGCACTCTCTATGCACACTTTAACGAGATAGGTCCTCTATTAATGTAGTTAGCGCCGAAAGGGGCAAACAGAAGCCACCTATGTGGCACGTGACTCACAACTCAACTAAAGTCGTCTGCTTAGCTGTTCCGTGAACGATCGATGCTGGTAAACTAGATTCGTTCCATTAAACGTAGAGTTTACACGCAATATACCATAGACAACCGGAAGTGCTGAACCTAGCCCAAAATATAGTGCAAGTCTTCAGGTTGGTATTGCTAAACCATTACCACTACCAATTATCACGACGACGATTTTATCTCGCAGTGCCATAGAAATCGCCTAGCATCGCATTGCACCTCGAACGCCGAGCACGTTGCTTACCTAGAACGAATTAAACGGAAAACGAGGTCGTTAGCGCTCCACAAAGTATAGTGAGGCCAATAAGCTACCACGTCTGCACGTCCATCGTCCTCCATGCATACATATATATTTGGCAGCCAGATATTCCCGAGTGGGGCTGGACAGGCGACTGCGTCGACAACACTCGTCGCAAGTCGACCTTTTGAAACAACTGTATACAGAGAGTGGCCTATTTTGTCGCAGGACACAGACACAGTTTTCATATGTTTCAGCAATTCACCTTGTTCGCCTTGGCTAGTATGTCTTGTACGTCGTGAATTTGCAAGATACTTGACCGGCCATCAATGCCGGCCGTCAAACAGCTTCCGCGTGCGGCTTCTATTTACAGAGGTTTTCTACCAGCGCTGCTTCCTCTACTTCCACCTCTACAACTACTGTTGAGACCACTACTAGCACAGTTCTTCTTCAACAAGAGGGCGTTAGTTGCTGCTTTCGATCACTTTTCAGCTGCCACTGGTACGTTTTGCGGTTCGCGACCCCGATCCCGCCTCCTCCATGGCCAACTCCGTAAATAAGCTCGAGTTTGAACCGCTACAGCAACGACAATGGCGGCGGCAGGAGGTTGGCAACGCCAGCCAGCTAGCTAGCCAACCTCCTGCCGGGGATGAACTAGCACGAGGCTGCTGCAGCACTGGCGATATAGAAGCGAGGCGGGTCATTGATATTTTTATAAAGGCTTCCCACGGAGCGCAATAATGGGTTTAGTTGCCTGACTGCTGCTTGCCAGCGTGCCGGGTCTGGCTACTCGTTCCTACAACGGAACGAAGCAGCGAGGAGAATCCGGTAAGGCGCAAAGAGGGTGGCCTTTGACAGAGGTCCTCTCAGCTTCTCGCCGGCCCGTTCGCTGTGTCTGAGCGTTCTCTGCAGAGCTCATATGCTCATCGCAGTGACACAGTGGCAGCCGCGCCTATTGGTAATCTCACTGTGAGGCCCTGTACATGGAGAGTTCGGTCATCAACACAGCTAGATATCGCGCACCCTCAGGCATCAACAAGCAGAGAAAAGGAACAGTCAACAAAGAACTGGGCAGGGGGGTGGGTCTGATCGGGCTAGCCCGTGGAGTAAGCAGCTGATGATTGGAAGTACGTTGTACAATGCATGTAGTGTTCATGTGAGTATGACAATCTACGCAAGTGAAGTGCTGCGACGCTGCGATACGTAGGTCCATCGGTGGCTTGCCTTTGTAATACATGAAAAGAAAGTAAATGACAGATGTAATAAACAAAGTTAGGAACAGTTAGGTAGGCCTGTACAGATTTTCCTTGTTGCTTTTTGCCATTATTCTGTGCCCGTTTTCTGTACGAAAGTCCCGACAAACTTCACGCAGATAAGTGAAAAGAATGACTTCTTGAAAAGGTCCATTAATCGGTGTAGTAGCCATCAGACGAAAATAACTTCTTAGCCCGCGCGCTTAATAGACGCCTGCTGCTTTAAATATGTTCATCTGTATATACCTATATAAAAATATAAGCAAATAGTGATTATCATATGTACTTTAATGCCTTCCCGTCGTTCCTGTCGTTTCGTGCAGTCCAATGCTTATTGACATTTTTTGTACACCTCATGATCGTCACACATTTGAGTGGCCTTCCGCGTGTTTTTTTCTTCGTTGCTACCGATATAATAGAGAACACAATGAACTTTACGTATACAGGTGGTTCTCGTATCCGTCTAGCAACAAAAGGGGGCAAAACTGACCGGTCATATGACAAACTACAGCGCCTTATGTAGGTTATTGTCCATAGTTAATAGCCAAATCGTAATAGGCAAGTCGCCTGGTGTTTTTCCTTATCGTACAGTAGCAGTATGTACTGATACTTTCATAGTCGTTAGAGAGTTACTTCCATAAGAAGTTCTGAGAAACCTGCGCTATTTTGCAGCGGAGCTGGGTCACATTTAATTCTGCCTGATCATTAGTATTTTCCATGGCGCAGACGGCCTGACCCCGACAAAAGTCTCGACAAAGTCGGGGGAGGGGCAAGGGTGCCTGTCTGGTGTACGCGAGAGTAGAACATTTTTTTCAGGCTTAGAGTCTTGTGCCGTCGTGGAAAGTATTACACTACACTAGTGGTCTAAGCTGTCCTCAAAGGTACTTCGTATAAAGGGGCATCTCCGTTCACTCTTTCTCTAGTTGGCAATACCGATCTCAAACTCGTATCTCTTGTTTTCGTATCTTCCTGTGTGTGGCTGACAACGGTCTGGCCGATCGCAAGAAATCCTGGGCGCTGCTTGCGCGGCAGCTACCGGGTCCACTCTTGTCCACCGTTCGTCTAATGGAGATCATTAAGGCTAAGCTCCTGGTCCTGCTAGTACTAACCTACCGGCAAGTCATTTGCGCTTCTTGTGTCCTGTTTTCAAACTATTCCCTTGTCTGGACGGCCATCTTGGCCAAACTAAGCGTAGTAGAGTCAGCCTAATCGCGCAGTGGAAGTCGTACTAGCAGCAACAGTAATGGTCGTGGCGAGAGTACTAGCGGTGGCAGTGGCACAGGGTGGCCTCCTGGACACTGACTCCTTGACACCGTGCAGCTTAACTAACGCGTACGGCTCGGCCACAGTGGATATACCGTAGAGCAAGCGGCATTTGCAATCCTTCTGGTGACACGACTACTTCAAACAGTGCATTTCCATTGCCAATTTTCCACAGACCCCCCCCCCCCCCCCGCCCGACAGTAGATTCCATCAGCGACCATTGCTATTTCAGCAGAAATCACGGTAGAGGAATTTGGGACGGGAGCCAGAAACGGCATTTCGGCAGTGCTATTCTTTACTCTGTGCATAATCACTTTGCCATTCCTATGCGTTTGTGCATGCGCTAATAGTCGCGGCCATTCCATGTGGCAGCCTAACGCGCTACTGCCGCAACGCGACTAGCATCGGCAGTAGTGTTTCAGCAGACCCATCCCCGCATTATGTTATAGGTTAGGTGGTTAACGGTGACGTATGTACGTGCAGTGCAGGCAATCGGCTGGTTAAGGAACAACTGAGAAAGTCATGCTTGCTTTGCTTTCCACTTGCTTCCTTTTTGTCGCGGAAAGTGGCGCGGCGAGTATAGTACCGTATCGGTACCAGGAGGATGGAAATAGGAAAAAGGGTAACGGACGAAACGTACGTGATCTAACTCATTTTCGGCCAACCAGCACAGTTATCCTGGTTGCAACAGCCAGGACTATTATTGCCAGCGTTGCTTACTGCTTTTGCAAGTGGTCAATTTGGTATGTCTGCCTCAATCGAGAACTACGGTTCGAAAGACCAGTAGGGGACGGCTGTGGGGCGGGCAGTAGCACCTACAGCGGTAATCCACAGATTCTTTGGTCCTCATTGTACACTCTTCTCTCGCTGCCTACCATCTGCTCTGACCTTGCTCACTAGAACAGAAGCGACCGTAACCCAAGCTACACTAAACGAGCCTGATCTGCCCTAGTCGAGCCAATCGCGCGTGGCTTTGCTTTCTTGCGCCGTAGCGGCGTACCCTATGAGGCAGGACCGAACACCATCGGCTGTCGCCTGTCTACGACGGCAGCGAGAACGACGCGGTTGGACAGAGAGGACACTACCGGCCTCTGAGAACATACCGAGTCGGAATGTAACCGGAAGCGAAGCCAGATACGCCCGGGGACAATTAGCTAGCGTTGCATTGCCAAAATACCTACACACACACACATATAGAAGTGGGCTTTCTACATAGGATCTAGAGAGAGAAAATGTAATACAATCATCGGCAGTGGATGACGAATCCCAAAACGTGACTATCTCGTAGCAAAAGTTTTCAGCGGGTCATAGCATGACTGGAACGTACCAGACCAATATAGTGAATCGGGATTGCGGATGAAGCAAACGAGCGTACTAGGACAGCGGATAGTCAGAATCGAAACCGGTTAGGATGCACCAACTACAATCGTAAAGGCGGGACGATTTGCTTGCCAGCTGCAATGAATCCGCTTGCAAACGCCGGCTTCGTTAACTAACTCAGGCTGTAGCATGCTCCCCTGCTATACTAAGCCAATATGTCCTTTTACACAATGTAGCCTAACGTAGAAGACGCTTAGCAGGCCAGTTGCCTGAGCACGATCTCGGTAGCTGGACAGCAAGGCCTTTAACATAAGATGTCAGTATTCAGTGTCTGTGGAAATGGCTAAACCGGCCAACCTGAACCAGGACAAGTTAACTCGGCTTGCAGATGGGAAAAGGCGAGCGATCACGTCTGTGACATCCGCTGTCTTTGCCCCGCTGCTAGACCCTATCCAAAATACACGCAGCTCTCTGATCGTCTTATTGCCCCTGTTCTCTCTATGGAAAATCGAGAAGACGTCACTCGTCTGACTCCAATTCACCCTTTGACCCCCCACCGTCTCCGCCCTAAGGAAGCTGCTGCGCGTACACCACTGATTGGACTAACTATCGCTCGAAGTGCCGGGTGACTCCGAGAGTCTCCGCCGGCTGCGAGAGGAACTGCTATAGAACAAGAAAGAACAGTCTTCGGGCAAACCGCCGAATTATTCCCCTGGCGTAGACCGTCCATATGCAAAACGGACAAAGAAGCATCGTTCAGTAACGGTCGTCACAACTAGCTGCGTCAAGCCATCAGAGTGAAAGTCACATATGATTTGTCTTTGTTACTCACAGCTTTCTGCTAGTATAATAAAAATGTTACACGCCAGATATCATAGCTCCAACGCAAATATGGTCACCGAACATTCGCGAAAGTCAATCCAAAGTCCATTTCCGCGTTCGACTCAAGAGATAATTACATTAACAATTATATATATATATATATATATATTCTCACGCGAAAGGATGAGCAAGTAGTCCCTTAGTTGATTCTCTACTTCTCAAAAATACAATAAAATTGAACTCTTCTAGCCAAACTGTCCAAACGTTTACCAGTCTATGAAGGCGCACTGTCGCAAATGGTACTCGGCTCGCTGACTCCCGGAAGAGTGCGGTGATGGGTTGGTCAGTAGAATCCAAACTGGGTTAATTCGCCCACTCCCTTAGAAGCTAGCTATCCATGCTGTGAGGCGGATGAGCCTTAGGGTAAGTTACAACATGCTGAATTCGTTCATAGTTAGCGGTAGTTTATGAACCCCAACAGCCTTTCGCTGCCCATTGCTGTGCTGCACGATCATACATAGGAGTTAAACTTGGGAACTTCTATTTTCGTCCGCGCTTCACATATGTAAACCCTACATAGATTTGCTTACTTTCTCCTGCCGGTCTGGTATCAGCGCGCCTTGAACAAAGAAAGCGAGCGGACGGTAGTTGGTTTGCTTAATAGCAGTACATTGCGTACGTCGTAGCAATTATTGTATCTAGGGAATGGAGTACGTGCCTACATTTAAAGCAGTAAAGCGTACTTATCTGCTGGCTGTAAATATGCTTTGTCGTAGGGTGACGTAGATGCATATATGACCGGTGGAAAACAGGCTTTTGGAACTGAAAATGCGTCGCTTTACGTTGACAAGTGCTAAGATGCAGGCCAATCAATTTATGTAAATATTAAATTCAGAAAACGTTATAAATGTAACGCAATTAATTGCATCTTCTTAAATAAGTCAATTTCGCCCAAATATTTGCGTATTAAACATGCGTAACGGGCTACGTCTTGCAGAAGGCTTAGACATTAGATATAACTCACTTGAGTGGTATTTCTAAAAAAGTAAGATACTGTAGGTCATGGCTAAATTTGTTTCGGTAGGCAAAATTTCCCAGGTACAAATTGGGGATAGCTGTGTTTCACATAGGGTGTAGCCGCTGCTACTCGTTCACTCCTGAATCGTGTAATCCCACATTAACGGCCGTCTACTGAATACGTAAACCTGAACCTAAAACAACAAACATCTGTCGAGTAGGCTATATACGTGTGCGTATAAAAGCTCCTTCAAAAGGCACGATTTTATTCTTTCCGCCTTCAATGAAAACAGTCTAACACGAAACGGCAAAGCTTGCGCTAGGCCGGAAGCTGAGCACGATACGGTAAGGTGACCGAGACGAATAAGTTCAGGTTAGAACCTTAGAAAAACGCAAGGTAGATTGTACATGGATGGTGCTTCTTTTACCGCCGATCGATCTTGACAAGTACAGTAACCGCAATCGGCTTCCCTGTGTCTCGCGATTTCTCATCTATACACTCACCTATCAAGTATCCATCAGAAACATTCATCATCGGGCAGGAACAGGACTATCGAAACTAGTTCTGCTTTCTATACGACGCACCATTGTCGGAACGATAATGGTAACAGCAGCAGTGGCGAAGGATTGTGGATGGAGCAAAGAAGAGCAGAAGTATGCGCAAGTAAAGAGTCAATATCTTGCCTTGGTTTATCTTTATTTTCAGGGAATCTCATTATTGGGGTGCAGTTTGCCCTGTGCACGGTTTCTCAACAAAACCTACACACTCCTTCCTACTAGGGCCGCAAGACGCTGCCGCACGGTCCTAGATGTACGTCGTTTTCTTCACATCAGCCGTCTCCCCTCTTCTTTGCTCGACCGACATGAAAGTTATCGACCTGCAGGACTAACGACGATGGCGACGGCGTCTTCAGTGGTCTGCTTTCTTTATGCCGTAACGACTAGAAAAAGCCACCACGAGAGGAGAAAGAGTGAAGGAACACCTGGCAGTGTCTTCGCTATGAACATAAGCACATACACAGCTCGGGCCGACCCTCACGTACAAGCAAAGCTTTCTATTCCGAGATCATTTTTGCTTTGTTCCTTATAGTAACCACGTTGTTCCTCTTGCCATTCTAATCATCCTTTAATTTAAACACCAATAGGTTTGCCATCGTGCGGAAACCCGCCTCAAAGTCTAGAAATCACCCCCGCTTCCACGTTCCGTCACCAATACTATTCCATACTATTTCACCTATTGCTAAAGAATAAACGAAGGGACCACGTAGCGAGCATTACTAACTGTGGTCACTTGAGTTTGTCGAAGTGGCAAGTGATCATCTTTGCTTCTCATGCTTCGTCGAAAGCCCCTCTCAAGTCGCTGAAGTGAGGAACAAATTGGAACAGATTTCCAAGTAGACTAAAGTAGGGTAAGTCATGAAACAAGTGAGGTATGCCACGCGTTCACGACAATATTGCTATCTCTAGAGACAGATAAAAGACTAAGAGGAAAAGGAGCAGTGCTACGAGTTTTTTCCTATATCCTGTCTCTTTACTTTGCTAGTAGCAGTTGTACTAGCACTGGTAGTAATGGTCCTTGAGAACCTTCGAAGTCCCCAGAATACCTCCTGGATCCTGCATGACAACAGATTCTTGATGGCGGAATCCGTCTTACCGTTCTCCGGCCTGTATGGCCTCACCTTTCCCTCCATTAGGCAAAATAACAACACACGGTGTACGCTCAGACATGTACAGTCCTCTTTCAACAATCTCAGAGCAGCTATAGCGGAGAATGCAGCGGCACGAGTTATTTACCAATACTTTCCGCATTTGCTCTCTAGTCAGTGGATAACATTATTCGGCAAGAGTACCTACACGACGGCGCACGTATTTCACCTTGGATAAGCAAAAGATAGCTATTTTTTTTCAGTTTAGTCTATCTGGTTGACTAGCTAGGCAGCTCTAACCCCCGAGCCCCGTAACTGCTCCATATGCTATTGTTGGTTTGTTATTTTGACTATTGGAATAAGCGAAAGACTGATTCGAATATGTTCGAGCCGGCAATGACTCACTATTTTTTTCTTTGTACACATAAGCACACACACAAGTTTTTGGAGGTAAAGGATCCAACTAAACTAAATGTAAAAAAAAAAAAAAAATGGCCACACGCGGCCAACCTAGCGGCAGCTTTTGGAATTTAATGGGACCATGATGCAGATCTATTTTTATGAATAATAACACAATGGGGGCTATTGTTACTGTTTGAGTACATGGTACGCATTCGGTGTCCGATTAACTAATGACTTTGTACCACTTATTATGCAGATTGAAAGTAAGGAAGCAGAAATGTAAGAAGTGATGTTATCCGGGGGCAGTCCAATTAACATAACTCTATTAGTGCGGGGCGTCTGCCGGCCCCGCCAATCATACAACGAACGATGAATGTGAGGTAGCGGACGCAAATCACTACCATTCAGTGAGAATAGAAAATGCTAACATTTTATGACTTAGACGGGACATACGGAGTAGCTAGCAGCAGAACAAGAGCAACTGGTACAATACGAGTCTAATCTACGAGAGACGAAGACTATAGTTGCCCTGCGCAAGGAAAACTAAGAACGTTGTCAAGCTTGGCAAACAATTTATGAAAACTTAGACTATTCAAATTTTAGCCACCTGATACTTAATGCGGACGCAGCTTCTTCTGCTATTATAATAGAACAAAACGAAACTTGTATATTGATTTCACTAAGTTGGCAAAATGTGGGAATAATACAATTACAGTAATTCCATTACATTTGATAAAAGCCTTACTACTGCACAAGCTTTGCCCCCCCCACACACACGCATACAGTTCTATTCGATGATTACGTTCCACACAATTACCTCAACTTATAAATGCGTATTGCTTCGTATTTTCTGCATCGTAGTATTATCGTCCTCTAAGAAATATGTATACCATTGCCGTACGGAATTCATCAGTGCATCTTTAGCCCATAGCATAGGAAGATTCACTTATATTGCATCCGTGTGTCTGTCGACTCAAGTAAACATGCAATCATTTTAAGCAGGACCAACGAATCACTGTACCAGAAGATATCAGGAAGTGTTACAAACTCCTTTCCTTACCACTAAAAACATCTCCGCACGATTAGTCATACTACTACTTCGTTGTTGCACTCATTCTGGCCCGACTACTCAGACGCCTCACAAGCCCTCGTGGCATGTATATATATATATACGTATATACATAGGCTAGACGCCTACGCTTCCACGGCGTGCAAAATAAACAGGTAAATCTCATTCTGTCCTTTCATTAAACCCAATTAGAGACGCAAAAAATCGCTTTTTTCCTCTTCTTTTTGAAAAAAAAACAAATACATTTTTTTTGTTTTGCGTGCACGTGCATCGTGCAAACGATTGACGAAAAATAGCAGGATATTTAGCGTTACTTATTTTTGGTTATGTGCGTACAGTTGCGCCTCGCTGGCAAACAATCGTCATGCTGAAAAATTAAATTCTTCAATTCTCCCCATTCTCAACTTCGCCTTCGACTGTCAACTATGTTCAGGCAGGCAAATGAGGGTACGTAAACGTTTTAGAATAATTAATCGTACTAATGGCCTAAAATGTTTGATGCATTCATTGTTCATCCAGGCCATGCTTAGCTGGTGGTTCAGTGACTCGTTCGTGTCTTACTTCAGAGGTTTTGTATCGAACAAGGAGTGCTACAGCTGTGCTGAAATCCTATGCACGCATCATCTGAATTTAATGAAAGATTTGGCCGATAATAATGTTTATGTAAATATCCTCAACTTTTAAGGATTGCGCGGTACATGTTCAGATATGCGGATTATACATCGAGTAGAATTACTCGATGGTGATAATGATAACAGTAGTATCAAGTGGCAAGTAGTAATGGTAAT
The DNA here is from genome assembly GCF_002443255.2 of Varroa destructor. Taxonomy (NCBI): domain Eukaryota; kingdom Metazoa; phylum Arthropoda; class Arachnida; order Mesostigmata; family Varroidae; genus Varroa; species Varroa destructor. The sequence goes on from NW_019211457.1 coordinate 43,816,828, forward strand.
AATGAACAGAAAAAATTGGTTTCTTCAGTCTTCATGCGTTACACATGTGTGACATTCAATGATAGTTAAATAAAGCTCGACCAGCTGTATGACATCATGCGTACGTCTGCAACAATTCGAGCTCCCCTATTTGCCTGAACAGGTATTACATTTTTGGTGCACAAGCAGCTTCGAACTGTCAGCTCTGAGCACTGGAATATGTTATGCTATTTTTTCTCTTTTGTTTCTTAACGAGATGCCGGATAGGGGATCGCTCTTTTAAATATAGCAAAATAATCATCTCTCGAATTAGTGAGCAGGCCGTCTGCGCAGAGCACGTTCCTAATAACAACGCCTCGTGGCCTGATACTGCCACCTACGCAGCACCAATGACTGTGTTACGTTAACGGCCATCCCGACAGCCGTTCCCGAAAGGAGACAACGAGTTTCGCGCTGGTTGCCGGCTGCTATCGTCACTTCTTTGCAAGTCTTCCTAGTAAAGGATCTCTCGACGCGAGGTCTTGAGAAGAGTAAAAGGAGGCTACCTGCTATACTGCCCGCCGTGCTCATAACAGTAATAGAGAAAAGCAATGCAATAGTTCATCCAACTATACGATCCAATACGGAGTGATTGTCACTTGAGACAAGGGTCCCTCCTTCTATGAGGAAAGCTATTCGTCCTTCTGCCGGAGCTCGGCTATTTGCCAAGGCCTTTGGGAACCCTAACGGACCTCGAGGCAGCCACAAGCTAAGAAATTCTTCACAAAGAAAAACTGGGAACTGCTGATTCTCGTCAAGCAGCCGTGAGCTGTTAGCGGCCACCACAGGCCGCTGTGGCAAGAACGGCTACGGTATCAACTGAGAACAACAGCTGCCATAGTGTCACTGCCTTTAATCGAATACTTGCACTATTTCGCACATACAGCGACACAGTAAGGCGGTATGAAGACGATGCACAGATAGAATAGAGGTCTCCATTCCGCTCACCCTTTCGTATGGGCCCAGTTCCTTTCCGATCGACAAACAGCAAAAGTATGACAATAAAGAAGAGAAAAATAGACAGGAATCAGAAAAACAGTTCCCTAATAAATATATTTTCTATTACCTACGGCTTTTTTGTGGTGGCAGACCCTGCAGACGTTGCTGATGGCGGTGTTCCAGACACAGCCTGTTGTTCCGTCTTCCATGCTCGTCCCTTGCCCCTGTCCCGGAGCAACGATACTGCTAGTCGCGTACTGACTTCTTACCAGTTTAATTGCTTCCTTCGTCCTCAGCTGTTTTTTTTTTCTATAAAACAACCCAGTTCGATCAAGCGAACTGAATCTACCACAACTTCCTTTTTTTCCCCCTTCTTCCTGGCTATTTCGGTTCGACATAGGACTGCCTCTACTTCATCGGAGGCCGTTGCCCTATCGCAGCGCAAACAGTATGCCCGTCTGCCTCGCTCAGAAATCTGTAGGAACTCTTCGCTTTCACAATACAACGATGACACCGGGAGTAACCAGCTTTCGTCGTCACAGGACATCGAACGAGCTCTTCCATCAAATTTCTGCTTCCTTTTTTTTTTCTCTCTTTACCGACCGTCGCTCCGCTGCACTGGCTGAAATGACGTGGACCACACCAAACCGAATCGGACCATAGAATTGTTGAGCATTACTGTTGCAAGCACGGTACAAAATGGTGGTTCTGTTGAACTATGGACCCTATGAATACAGCCTGCTCTATGGGGTCATCATTACGGGAAGACAAAACATGATTAAACAGGGATCTCGGACACAAATGCAATTCTATTGTGTCCCTTCTAGCTCCATAAACACTAGGGGCTAACTCAGTTAAAACAAGCAAGATGGCTCTCAGTGGTGACCATCTGCCGCCAACGGTTCAGTACACGCGTACCTATATTCCACATACCTACCTCACTGCTTATATTATAGTAATTTATTACTTACGTCTAGAAAAATTCGGACTTACCTTTTTGACTGTCGATTTTGACGCTTAATGTTGCTTTCGGAGGTATTTCTCTTTTTTGCAATTGAGTTCTGGCAATTTCGGACCCTTCGATTTTTAGGACTTCTGCCTTGCCGTCTACCCAACACTCACATCCACTGCTGTGTTTGTGCACGTACATATATATATATATATATATATATATATATATGTACGTATATATATATATATATATATATATACATATATACATATATATATATATGAGTAAATGATAAAACAACCCACTTACCAATTTTTAATATTGAGAATATCGTAAAACAATTGCATATTATTACAATCAGGAATTTACGTTGATTTCGTACCACTTTTTTTATTACCTAGTGGCTGAATGGCACTTGTTTAGTCTCTGTTCTGTCTGTTGTGCCTGTCTATGCGAGTGTATGTAGGCGTGTGTGTCCAACCGTCTATTTATGGACAACGCACGTGCTCGTGCTCGCCTCGGTGCGTTAAAAATTACGCTGATGCAAAAAGAAATCCACGCTAAACGTGCCATAATTTGCATTCTTTCTACAGAAAAAAAAACAGAAATTCATGATGATTTGCGCTCAGCCGACCCATTCGCGCGATCTCGTAGTCTCTCTATTCTTCTTATTTTCCCTGCGCCAGTGCTCTCAGCTAGAGGGTAGTAAGAATCATTGTAAGGAGTGACTATTTACATTGCGCCCCTCCGAAGGAAGGAAGCAATTGAAGAGAATTCGTTTACTTAATCTTTCTTTGACTGGCCGATTCCCTCTCGACCCCTGGTCGTCCCTCTCTTCCGCAGCACCCTGGGCCGTGCCCCCGATCGCACCGTCTTTTCGAAACAGGGAAGAAGGAAGACGTCCATGCAGGGCCTAAACGGCATCATTTTCTTCGGTTCTGTCTGCCGTTAGCACGGCGCCTATACCAGCCGGTGCGGTGGATTCACAATAACGGACCTCGAGTACTGCCACTGTTATACGCGAAAAAGAACTACACGAACGAACGACTTCGCGCGTGGCTGGGTCAAGTATGCCGGCAACACTGAAGCTCAGTGTATTTCAATAACACTATATGATACATTTAAGAATACTGATACAAACATTATTGCTTATTGATCGCTTCTTTCAAAACAAATATATCAAAGGCAATATTGCATTTTCACAGCAGTTTTTTTTCCAACCTCAGGTGATTATCAAATCGAAAAGGATACATAGATAAATTTGAACCGGTAGGATTCACATATGAAGAGTTGTTTACCTGTTAGTAGAAATAAATTACCCTTTATTGTATGTGGGTGACTATAAATCCTCATACGAGATTAATCAATTCAATATATATGTATATGTTTTCAGGCAAAATTTCCTAACGTCCTTGATCCTAAGCCAGCCATCTTTATAATATATACCATGACCCTAGCTGCCGGCAGCCACTGAAGGCATTGATAATACCAGAAAAAAGCGTATCCGAAAAGTTGATTAACTACAGTCAGCTGCCTATCCGCCTAAGCTACTACAGAAAAAAAAAGAAGAGAGTAGAATTGATTTTTCGGTTTTCATTGGTCAACTTTGGCCGGATGATGAGCCCGGCGGTTTTAAGTGGTTCCACTATATGGACACTGCGTAGGCGTCCAAACGCCCATTGAAGAGTACATCCTCAAACTCATTGTCGTCGGTCTTGTTTTCCTCGCGGACGCACCACTGCGCTAGTTTTATTAAATGTAGCCAACCGTGAGATGAAAAGTCGCTCGCGTTTTCCAGTTCACTAATCAACCCATAAGTTGACTGTCTCTAACCTGGGATCTAGTCGCTTCGAGCTGATTGATGCGGCTGACAGTGCGCTCTTCCTGTCCGTTGTGTGCACAGACATCCACGTGTGTAATTGTTATCCTTGACCACTAAATTAATGCTGAGCAAAGCCATTTTGATTGCAAGGCAAAGACAGGGAACGCTTGAAATGAGTGCGAAACACAGGGGAGACTGAGACAATGGACCATGGAAAGAAGGCAAAGAGAAAATCACAGAGTGAGGAAACTAGTAAAACAACAAACAGGCCAGAACAGGGCCTGGAAGATAGTAGCAGGAGTTGCGGCGGCAGCGGCTTAATTTCCCCAGCATTCGAAATTAAAGACAATAAGAAGGAGTAGATAGAAAAAGTCTACGGCTCTGGCCGTCCGCCTGATAGGCTTTAACCAGAAAAGCAAGATACGAACCTGGCAACAGTTAGCCGAAATTTTCCTAATGTCTTCCCTTAGCCTTCGCGCTCTTGTCGTGAGCCAAGCGCAAGAGGCTGTAAACAGCTGATCGCATCTTCTCTGCTTCTCAGATTAGACCGGGGCATCTACTCCCTTTGCTGATCAGCTGATATGCTGTCGAAGACATGCCTTAAACGCGTGTCCAAGAGGCGCATAGCTATGCGTGTTAGCAGAGAAATCCTATTGAGCTTCTTCTATTGAGTCATATATGGCACACCACTTCATACAGTCACCCAACTCGTCTAATGGCTAGCGCAAGATAGGCGACGATTGCCAACGGTCAGACAATCTGATAAGAAGTTGAAACATACGAACTAAATGGATAAGGTAAAAAGACTAATAAGGAGATCGTAAGGATGTGTGTAGAATTGATCAGGTCAGGACCAACGTCAGCGTGAGCTCAACAGTTCTGAGCAAGACCCAGGAGCTCCATTCTTAAAACCCAACTCTTCGGCAAGTACGCTTTTGTCCTTTTTCTCCGACTATCTTTTACTTTTTGTAGCATGAGAATGAGTCAGTCAGTCAGTAGGCCTTTACACTACCTGCGCTTGAACATCAGCTATGGTCTGTTTGTTTTTCACGCAATCCACGTTCCGGTGCCAAGGAAACGAGCGTGTCCTGGTCGCATACTTACACACGCAATCGACATTGTTAGCCACCGATGCTGTCAGCGATTGCTGCCTTTGCTACTGTAAGTTACTTAAGTTGCCTTTATTAAGTAGCAATCGTGATGCATGCATGAGGGTACGCTTTTGCAAAGAGCAGAACTCGTAGGACCGAGATCGGACCTGGTATATATAGCGACAAATAGAAATTTCTCTATAGATATTAGTTGACAGAGCTAATTCGGTCGTTGGCGTACCGGCGGCAAGGGGCATCTCTAGCAAGAAAGCGTGTACAGATTATTTAAGATACACTCGAGCAAAAATTAAGTTTGCTTGTCGGTAGGCTGCATCTAAATCAAAGCGGGTTAATTTATTTTTGCAGCTGTCAATAGAGACATTCTCTTGCAGACATGTTGGCAACGATTTGTTTGTGCCATGAGATGAATTATTCGTCTGGAAGTTGTCTGCTCTATTGTTTAACACAATGATAATTTCCGATTTCGTTACGATATTTAGAATATCTGATTATTAAATTAAGTACTAAATACCTGACAGTTTTATTTATCGGTAAAGAGATTGTCTAGCGGAAAGCAAGGCATCGATCCCCCTTGCTTACTTAATATTACATAGGTATTTTCTCATTGTTAAAAATCGGAGACCGTCCGCTGTTTGACGTTTAGCCGTAATGGGAAACAAGCGACATAGATCGACTCTCTTGATCTTATTCTGTATAGAGAGCTTCGAATCAGTTTGACACAATGGCATAAGGTTTGCACCTGGGATATTCGTGGACAACTCGAGCCACGTTAGGTCAAATGCAGTCACTAAGATACGTCTGAATGTCAACACGGGGATGGCACACAATAATCGAAAATTCAATTTTACTATTGTACAATCACCGTGATGTCCAGCCGTGTCGTTTTCGCTTTGGTGCGCCAAAGCCACATGCTCTAAGTTGTCTCCTTCACAATAGACAACGTAATATTTGATCGAAGTAGTAGCTCGGTCTTTTGCAATGCCAACAGTTCGCGCGGTAATGAAGGCATGCACATGTATAACGACCAACGATCCGCCAAAACGTGTGTCAATTTATCCCGACCACCATATAGTATGTACTTACATTCTACTAAACGTCTATACCGAATATTGGTCAAACCGGCAATAGGGTAATTTTTCCTAACTGACGGTGAGGAAGAAGACAGTCAGCCAGCTTGTGTAACATATTCAGACAAGCCTTGCTTTGCAAGACCTGATTTGTATCTGGATATGGTACAGCTTTTTTGTGACTCCACTCTATTGATCGTTCTCTAAAATTAATCAGACTCCGTTGTTGACCCTTTGCGCCTTACTCCCGGGACGTTTCGTCGCGCCTTCCGAAGTCTGGCAAAATGGAGGGACTACCTTCGAAGCCACTGCTTCGTGCTACGTTCCAAATGCAATACTTTATCTGACCGGCGTTAGCGCCTTCACTACTGCGCCTATTCTACCAATTTGCTTCCGACTGCTACCGTCTGCGCTGCGTTCCGCTGGGTTTTCGACGCTGTGTTCCTATTTACGCGCTCGGGTCGGTTCTTGTTCGGGTTGGAGTTAATTTCGGCTAAGTTTTTTTTATCTCCTCAGGCCTCCAGTCGGTCGTCACCGTTGCATTATTCGAGTCTGCCCAAAAAGCATCGAGCTACCTCGACGTCATTCATGTGTATACACATATTTGCTGCCGTACTACCTGGTTTTGGCTAGAGGTTAGGCAACCTCGAAAAGTTGGGTTTGTCGTTATGTCTTTTCGATGGTTCGTTGACCCGTCGGCTACAAATTTGAGGTCAACTTCAAAACCATGTTTGCATGAATTTATTTCGAAACAGACATTCTCTTCAACTATGTATATATATATATATCGGACGCGACTACACACCCATATGTACTTTTTATAAAATGCCATCATAGCCGTGCGCTAAAAAATCATCCGTCAGCTTCCGTGTTCCTGAAACGTGAGCCCGTCCATAACGATCGTAGATTCTCTGTGTTGAATTCGTCTTGATCGCCTTGATGCAAATGTATGCATGCGGACCACCGCAATGAAAATCGATTGTAACGCAGATCTGTTGCCAACAAAGCAAGCCGTTTCCTGCATCCCTCAGTGTTCAAGAAGCTAACCTTAAATAGTCTAGCCGGTCTCGGGTCGTACCAATCCAGGGTAAAAAAGCGCAGCTGAAAAATTTCATAACAGCTCTCCGCTACCAAAAGTATACTAAAGAAATCGTTGGCTAAGAACTTAGCAGTTCGGAGGGTCGGACCCATTTCCGTGATAGCTAAGTGGGTAACGTGTTTGCCTGCATGTTGTGATCTAGGTTCGAAGTGGGCATAGGTAGACTCCGTTTCGTGCTGGAAGCCTATAGAATGATATAGCGTGATAGAATGCTTAACAGTGATACCGGAAATAAAATTCAAAGAGTAGAGCCGGACACATAACAAGTCATTGGTCCCACGTATGGGTAAGTGCAGGGTGTGCGTTTCATTCTTTTTTATCTGCTGTTTGTCGATTCGGTGGCTCTAGCAATGACGTCTCTCTAATGGAACAAGTTTGTTAATAGGGCTACAAGCGTACAGCCACAAAAATCGAAGCTGTTGCTGTAGGCGTTGTTAGCCATGATAGAAAGCTTAGCTATGGTAATACAGCTGTACAATATCCTAGGAACTGCGACACTCTGGCCGATGTCCGTATCGCTTAGTCTGGTGGCCCCTCATTATCTGTCTAACATAGAGGCATCGGTACCAATGTGGACAAAAACGATCTGCTAAAATATAATATGGACTGGTCATCGAAACTTGGTAATAGTAAAAATTCCAATTAATACCAAGGGGCATAAGCCTAGCAATATTATTAACAAATAATATATCTACTTAATATCACTAGGTTTTCGAAGACAATTTTTTGTTTCGGGTTCGATGCTTTGAAGATATTGTCGATTCAATTGTAAAATGCCCCACTGCGTGCATATATATATATATATATATATATGTATGTAAATTCTTTCGTGTATTTGAATATACGCATTTGGTTTTACCCAACGGTCTCAGTTTGTCGTCTATCCACGGACGCAGCGTAGCGCAGTGGGTCCAGAGCCAAACACAATTCGCAGAAGTCGATTCGGCTGAGAATTGGAGTCATTCGGCCCTTCTCCGCCTTTGTTCTCCTGAAAGGCTCCTGTCGTTCGTTTGATTCCCGTCTTGTATGCCGCCCTCCAACGGCTAAATGATGCATAGGGCTGTCTAGCGATGTGAAGCCAGCGGTTCGAAATCCAATGCTCCGCTGGCAGATGAAAAACAAGCCACGCAGGGAGAACGAACAGGGACCAGGAGAATTAGCCATGCTTCGTTTGTCGGTGTCGAGAGTGGAAACAGCGGCGTGCTTTGCTGACTTAGTCGAAACTGCGAGGGCCAAGATGGGGGTAGCAAGATCCAGATGACGGGCTAATTGACCGCCTTTACTTATTGTTAGTCGGCGAAGAGAAACTGTGACTGTTTCTGGGCATGAAGTCAAGACAACTCGCTACATTGCCGGGCAAGCGAATTGAACTTGGTGAATGTCGATGAGGAGGGCTACGGTAGAAGCGCTCAGGCTGACCGTGAGGTATGCATGGCCTGCACAGCAGTTTTTCGAGGCCGACAAGCCTCTCATACATGCACACGTACATGGATGTCGAAAAACAATATTGCCCAATTGGCACAATTTTCGTCGACTGCCTCAGTGCGGTCGATATATAGATATTCGACCTTGTACGAACATCTAGTTGTACAGAGCGTTTGATGTCCAACATATAGGGTAGATTTTGTTTAGGATACGTTTCAATATAAGCGAACATCGAGTCAGCCTTATCATGAATATAATGCTTGTATGACGTAAAATCAAAATCCATTTACACGCCTTTTAGTTTATCGGAAGGCGCATTAATGTGCGCGTCAACACCTTAGAATGTTTACGCGCATTAATGCCGCCAGTACTACAGTAATGTACGAAGAAAGAAAAAAAAAAGAAAAATGCACTCCGTTTCCAGCAGTGCCGCACATCCGATAGAATCGTTTCTATTTACGTTAGGCAGCTAGCCCTGCAGACCTAAGGTGTACGTAAAATTCGAGACGCAAATACCAGGATGTTAATAGGTACCGCTGTGGATTTCTAAGAGAAGAAACGCTACCATCCCTGCCAAGCTCCCTGTCACCTAAGTGTGCCTAAGTAGCGATAAGACCTGAGTAGTGTACAGCCAATCGATATGAGCTTTCAATTCACAGCTGACACGCAATCACATCGGTTAGTACTTCAGCTAGGTCAGCTTTATCAGGCGAACCGTTGATCTTCATACTGTGGCGGTCGACGACACTGGCGTCCTATCATGCTCTTAGTAAAATACTATCGATAACGCAGTTAAATAGATCGGTTGATGATAGCTTATCGGCACCGTTGTATGCGCTGTTTGTATACTCATTTATAGACGATCAATGTAATAATAAGTTTGCCAAGGCCACGCTGTCGTTGCGTGTCCGGGTTATGTTGACTATGAAGAACGACCGTTGTAAATAACTAGATCGACTGAAGTCAGCATCGACGAGGGACACAAATAAAATTAT
>NW_019211457.1:43826356-43935055 GCF_002443255.2 Varroa destructor
TATATATATTGCCTCTTACATGTATCGAAATTGGATCGGTTATGCTGATAAACGACCTGCTTTGTGTTGTTTACTGTATATTTTAATGGTTTTGTCGATGTTTGAAGTACTGACAATTGTATTTCCACTGGAGCCTCCCTAACGTCATCCGTCTCAGGCTTTTTTCAACACTGTCGTCCGTAAAGTGCATATGTGCGCCATTAGATTTCTATGCATAAACTTAAGCTGTACCCGAACATCCGTTCTAGGTATTTTGTCGTCCGTTTGCCAGCCGTTCCCTTAATGGTTCTTTCATGAAACGCCATTGTCCATTGCACCGTTAACGGACAACGCGAATAGACCACCCTCGATATCAAGTCCAACACCGAAACAAAAATCCTTACAGCAATAAAACGTCTGCATAGCTGCTCACAGTAATTCTATGCTGCAAGTCCAGTCTTGACCTTCTGGCTCTTGGGCCTTACTAACCTCTGCCCTATATTTTATGGGGTATAGCATTAACTAGCTTCTTGATATCTTTTGCGCGTCTAAAACCGGTTTAGACACATATGCGTGCTCAGCTAATACCACCAGACCGAGATTATCTCTCACAACCTAAACGCATAACTGAGAAAGTAGCTTGCACACCAGATGACTATACGTTCACATATGGTACATCGACGACGGGACACGGAGAACCGACAGCGTCGACAGCAAATTCAGCTTGGTCAGCCATTTTCTGATCGCATTGCTCAGGTAACACGAAGCTGATACCGCTAGCAATGGCCGGCGGTGTATTTCTGACTCGCTTGACAAAGGGCTTAGCATGCCTCCGCCAGCCAAGTTATTGTTGTCGTTGCTAGCTTTAGTGTTTGTTGATGTTAAGAGTGATGTTGATGCTGGCCTTTTCTACCATTCGAGTCTAGCGCCCGAGACGATTTTTTTAGCAGCGATGGCTCTTAAAGATCTGCAATTCAAAACGTCATGCTACATACTCCATGACGCTTAGTGGTGCACGTCAAGCATACCGTTAAACTCGATCACAAATTACTCAATCGTTTCAATATGATCCATATAGTCTTGCTTGGTTCTGACTTTTTATGTTCTCATCTAGCGTCAGCAAAACACTCAACACGATTTATTGGTCCATGCAAGTAACCTATTGTTTGTTGCTGTCTCGTCATCGTCGGCTGTTATCGCCCATTAGGGGGGCATTATGCTCTCCCTGCCTCGTTTTTAACTTGATAACCCCGACACTTAAGGGTCACATAGCGGCTCACCAAAAAACGTTCGTGAATGCACAACGCAAAAAAAAATGTTCTTTTACCGCGCAAGATTGCGACGCCTTTTTGCGTGTCAATCAGTCAGTGTTGAATGCCGCAGTCTATACGTCGCACTCTGCCAAAAGTCCCGATGATCCCAAAATATGTATAATACTTTGCTGTACAGGCGCCTACTCTGCTTCACATAAGACACTTTCTTTGAAATGCTCGGCAGCTTCCTAAGCCCGGAATACGGAGATAATCATGAGAGCGGCCTGGTATGAAAAGATATATCACATGCAGTTACTAACGGCGGCCTTCCTTACTGATGAAGCAGGCGTCAGAATACAAGACGACAAAAAAGGACGACAAAAGATAAAGAGGAAATTCGTAACGACGGAAGTACGGAAGGTTCTGGTAGCGACAATGAAGGAAACGAGACGTTAACGGAGTAAGAAAAAGCGGCGCAAGGCCTTGGTGAAAGTGGATCGGGCTTGCCAGGTTCGGCTGCGGAAATTAGCATAAAACAGCAAAACGCTGCGCTTGCTTCTCACATCCCAGACACGACTGGCGCCGAGAACATGGTTTTACGGCCTTTTCACAACCTCTTCGGCGTCATGAAAGGGACTTCAGACGGTGAGAGACGTGGGATATCGAGTGGCGGTATTCACCTCCTTCTTCTTGTGGCGGTGAGTCTAGTGCCTGGATGAGAAAGCTTGGAGGCCTTTCGAGCAGGCGCCACTCGGCCTGTGTTAGATAATAACCGCCGCTGCTTGCTGTCACCATGAAGTCATTTCGTTTCTACACCTACATGACACTATGTGCCATTCACTTTTCGTTGACCGGCTTCATGAAGTCGGAATGAAGGGTTGAGACTGGTAGCCAGTCGGGTCGTTGACAGGAGAGCTAAAGTTTATCCTATGCCACAACCCGGTTCCATGGAAAGTAAAGCATGCGAAAATGCCCACATAATAGGAACAATATCGTGTACTTAGACGGTCATTAGACTGCAGTCAACGACAGCCTCTGCAAGTCACAACTAATGTAAAACTGCTATGTGAGTTAGCACCTTATGAGGCAACGATTGCGATTGTAAATATGGTAACGCATAATGTACATTACGCGATCGCAGCTACTGCATCCGGACAACCAAGTCATTGACTTAAAAAAAACCAGGGGTCGCTATATTACAAAACTTCTGTGAATAAAGGTACAGTAACGTACATCAACATTATTTGGGTATACATACGCAACACGTAGTATCTGTTGATAATACCTGGAAATCACGAAATTAGTGAAAAGTTATTGTCTAAGTTGGATGTACTAAAGTTAGACTACCTGCGCTCAACAGTGCAAGTCCGTATATTTCTCTAGCACAATAACGTTATGATATTACTGGTATGATTTGAGCTTGATAGAGGTTTTTTTCACTCTATTGTTTGCCTTCCTCTAATTGTACTCTCTTTTTGTTATTTTCTTTTGATTGCAATGTATGTTAAAACTCAAATAATTTCTTGTTTGACATTACATTTGTTCCTTCGTTGTCCTCGTTAGGTCGTCCTCAGTCACCTCGCTCTCCTCAAACGCCTAAAGCCATTCTGAGTTTACCGGCCACAACGTCACTCTACTAATAGTAAAAAGCTAAGAAGATAGTGACATATATGTACGACGCGCCTGCACGCCATAACTCCGACTTACCACACATTTCTCCCGCCAGCAGACAAGTCACTAGGAGAAAGCGAGCAGCCGAACAAACTAAGGTAGCTGCCCAACGTCTAAAAATTGTTATAGCCCACGAGCCGTTTTTAGCTTTCTCTTACTCCCTTCTCGCCTCGATTCGCCCTCGTTATTACTTGATGGTACGCCTCCCTTGGTGGTTGGGCGCGACACTAGCGACAGAGGCAATGGCCCCTGGAACAGTGGACGGTCTCAGTAAGCTTGCCCACGGTACTGACACCGTGGAGACAATGGTCTGGAAGGCAGTCTGACACAACGGTTTAGTTTATGCAGACTAGGCTTTATTCGTTGTGATGTCATCTCACGCAGGCGAGCCTAGCTTAACTTTGAAGCCTGCTAACATTTCTAGCAACTCGAGCTCTTCCAAGCCCAGCAAAGTTGCAAGTCTGGCTCGCACGCCAGCGGTCTACAAAATGGAAATAGATGGAATAAGTACATTTGATGAAACTTTTCGAGAATTAAGCAATTGCTGGCAAGGCTCGCTCCATGCATTGTCCGTTGCGTGTTAACTGTGTTGACTCGCTGGTTAGTGGCGTAGCCAGTCACTCATCGATTGTGATCGCCACCGTCGCTAGTACAACAATGACCGTAAAATAAAGCAGACAACGCTACGAAGAGAGCTAGCGGAACCCTTAGGAGTTATTGGAGCAGACTACGAGCGATATAGACGTGCATAACGGCCAGACCTTTCCGCTACAGGTTAGGGCGGTGATGGTCGCCCACGAAGGGATCGAATTAGTGAAACGTAAAGCCGACTGTTCTTTACCATTGAACAACAGCAATAGTAGTCGCGGCGTCAAGAGGAGACAGCTCAACAGCAGTTAATTCTGGTTCGACGAAGAGTTAATCTCGATTGAACACAGCAGCGAACATTCTCAGAGTGTCTCATTTGCCACTGGGCCGCTGCTGCTGCTGTTTTAATTTCAGAGCGACCTCTGCCGGCATTTCCGTCCAAGTATCTTCTATATCTTTCCATTTATCCAGGGCTATTTTCTGCCCTGAATAAATCAATGTAAAAACGTTTCCTAAACTCTGTCAGACCAAGAAAGTGCTGACACGTTCGATCATATATATATATGATGTCACTTTTGATGGGGTTCTGAACGGACCATACTCTGCGCTAAGACGACAGATATTGCAAGCTTCAATATATAAAGCTCATAGCAGTGACGTTTCCTTTGTAGGAGATCAGTTTATTATCTTTCCGAGGTGATTAACATAACATTATCATTCTGCAATCGGGCAAGTAAATGCATTGTCAATCATTCATGTTCGATTTCGGCTAAAGTGTTATCTGTAACTGCTTATCAAAGTTCACCTCTCTCCCCCCGATCACGTAACACGTGAAATTAATGCTATTATACTATACAATATTAAACAGAAATCAAGATGCAGGAAAAAAAACTTGCGCTTAAGCAGCTGGTTTTTCACGCAGGCGTTCTTAGCACTCTCACACTAAGTATGTCGTGTTCTTGGTCACCAAACTTTAAAAAGATAAATTTGAATTGTATATTGTAAGACTCACTGGTCAACGCTGTTCTGAGACTAAAGCCATTCTCACGCTTGACCACTTTTCTCTTCATGAGTCGCTTTCGAAGCGGGCCTGAGCAGGCCCTGTAGGTCTCGTTGTTGCTGACATCACCGGTCATAACGGCCACCTCAGAGAGCAGCAAGCACAGCGTTGGTGAAAGTGTTTCCGTGCGTGAATTCTTTATGGACTTCTTTTCTATCTCTTAAAGCTTGGCTTGAAGCAAGAATATGCCGGCAGTAACGACCCCATTCTGTCCACCTTTACACGCCATATTCAGTTTTATCCCTTTGATTGTATTCCTTTGATTTCTCACGAAACTAATCCGGCACTAATGGAAAATTTGCGCGTCGACTCGTAGTTTCCTTAAAAGTCAATAAGTAGGTTGCCGCAATAGCAACAGCATTGTTTGGCGCCTCGTAGAGCGTTTGTAGTGCTCGATCCAGGTCGGCAATGGTCTGTGACATACCGGCTATTCTCTGTACTACGCCGGCCTTTCGCGACCGCGTGGAGCCCACAGGCAGAGAGGAAAACAAACGCAGAAAGAAGGATACCCATCATTGGCTAACGATAGGCTTCTTGCAGTTTGACCATGGATTCTATGCAGCGGGAGAGGAGATGTACGCAGCGGAGAAGATGTCATGAAGAGCGGTTCTCATAATGAAATTGGCGTGGTGGGGGCTGGGGGCTGCGGACAAGACAAATGTGTGGGTCCGGAAGGCGCTACAGGCCGAACCCGGCGAGCGAATGCGGGGCCTTAGTGGAAGACTGCCAGGAACAAGGAGTTGCTTTACAGCCCAGTAAGTCGCATTTGTGAGGCGCCAGGCTGCGCGAACAAACGCGCGAACAATTGGCACAAGCCAGCTCTACCGGGTCCAATTGCGACGGTCAAATCGCTGGTGCCACTAGATTGTCCACCCATTCCCCTGACGCGAGATGCCCGTCCAATCTTGCTACATTATTGGAGGGACATTAACCAGATCTGATGTCGCAGAAAATTGTCGCCTCGATAATTCGTAACATCCGCCGCTCTTTAGCAATAATCCTAGGTTCACTCAGTTCTCCCCTCTTAGCAATAACTTCTCTGCTTCTATATCGTACATGTAATCGACAACGATGGTATCCTAGCATCGTGCCCACCCTATGGTGTGATTCTTGATTGTATCATCAACAGTTCAAACGATGCACCTGAACGACCCCCCTAAAATGAAAACGAGGATCAGTGACAAACGAAGCATGTTTTGCGCACTTTACAACCCATTGTACTACCAAGGAAAAAAGTGCAAAGCAACAGGAAGCTGGTTAAACGTGTTTCATCCTACAGAATGGTTACGTTCGCTTGAGCTAAGGTGATACTAAACACAGACGCCGTCTATAATAGTAATACTGCTGCCTCAAAATGACAATCAAAGTGACCTCTGTGTTTCCAAAATGATATAGTCTGGCTACGCTAATCAAATAAAAATAAGGGCGCCTTCTATGAAAATACATTTTATCTCTGTAAACCTAGGTCGGTTAGTTAAAAATGTGCTAATGCTTGCCAGGATCCGTGTCGAACGACCGACAACAAATACAAGTAACTTATGAATATGGAGATTTTGAATTACCTGTAAATGAAACAAAAACAGCATGTTACTTCAAGCTATATATATGTATATATATATTTAGAAAAGGATATCTAATTATATATAAGCTTCAAAATTAATGTCATTTCTGTACTCGGCATGTTTAAGCTTTATGGTTTATATCGTTGTTTTTCGACCGAGACTGTGGTTAGGCTAGAGAGCAGAATATATCGCGTGTTTTTTTCAATCTGGCTTACCTCTGTGTGTCTGGTCGCACGTGCGATCTCTGTGAGAGCGTGGTCGCTGCCCCGGCGTTGGGTCACCCTTCTTCCCGCTTTTACTATTCAAGCAAAGATAGAAATATCTGACAGCCCCAATTACAGAAATGTTTACAGTTTAGCTCTATGTTAACTGCACATGCTTTAGTTGCGCAAGTTTGAGTATTCTTTTAGAATTTCCGCCCTTGTCAAAACGCATATATGCCCGTTTTTTTCCTGATCTTTAAAACGATTTTCGACCCCAATCGTGGGACAACATTTCAGCTCCGCTTTGTTTTTTTTTTTTCGGAATTTCTTTAGTCATATTAGATTGTGTGTGTTTTTTTTTTAAATATTCTTTGAGCTGTAGAAAACATAAAAGCCAAAGGTGACTAGATCTAGTGACGGCGCAGGTTTGCGCTGGACTAGATCTTGTGACGGCAGCACAAGTATCGCGACACAAACGGCAATTTGTAAACCAACGTACTATCTAGATAAAAAA
Source organism: Varroa destructor (assembly GCF_002443255.2). NCBI lineage: Eukaryota > Metazoa > Arthropoda > Arachnida > Mesostigmata > Varroidae > Varroa > Varroa destructor. The sequence goes on from NW_019211457.1 coordinate 43,833,187, forward strand.
ACACATGACCCTTTTTCTTTAAAAAAAGGATCCGATGTGACAGGTGTGAGACTTTTAACTGTTCTGCGAGCTGGCTGAGGTTGACATGGCGCTAGAGGGTTTTTTCTCTCTTACAGGATCCTACGCGCTTAACGTTGTAGGTCCCTCCCAACGAGGGTCGTCTTCAATTACTCCCTTGTCTATCTCGAAAGCCTCAAAACAACTCGTACACTCGCGAGGTTAGCTCATACTTCGGCCTTGAAGAGGCTTCCGCACTACTTGTGGATACTTGATTTAGCTGTTAACACAGAAAGTTGTGCACACTCTTCCGTACTTTGTTTTCATTTTTCAGAAACACTATACATGGCTGAAAGTGACTCGCTTGATCAGACGCTTGCAGAAGATAACACATACAAACTCCAATGCTACAAAATTTGGCCTGGAACTAAAGGTAAACCCTACAACGATAGAAAACGGGAATTTAACTGATTCATTTTTGTTAATGATTGAAATGTTCGTTTTTCTGCTCAGGAGCTGATTCGGCAAATCATGTATGCCATCCAAGCGATACGCTTGTAGCCAATACTAAAGTGCTAATACAATAAAGCAAATGCTACCGCTGTACATATATTCTGGTAACAAGTGACCTGCTAGATCAGATTTATTCGACGACATTGATTGCTATGCCTGCTACTTTTGGGTGACCTGCACTATTATCTCTAGTAAATAGGTATTCGTAGATACATATATATGTGCATACATGCGTACGTATCGCCCTGAATGTGGAGCTATAATATAAAATGCCAAGGAAATCGAGTGCAAATAAAAGACTAAACAAAACAAAGAAATTACGATGAGGCCTACATACATTGTACCAGTCCTGTAATTCATAGCAAAGCCTGCGTTGGCCAGCCTCGAGCATACAGACACCAGTAGTATATAGTCCAAATTGGTTTCCTATAAAGTTGCTTGTGTAGAGCTTATTGACCAGAGAAACCCCTATATTCGTACGCTTTAGGTTGCCCCGGAAGCTGGGAGGTAACGCCCCTTAGCCGTTCGCTATCCAGCTCTCATTGCCTTCCCTATCCTTTAGACTATCTCTGCATCTCTGTTCATTAAGATGATTGCTCAGAGCACGCAAATAATCTACTTTGCGCACAGGTTCAATTATACCCTCTTCTTCCCCCTATCTCGTAGCTCTGCGCCCCCAAGCACGTTCGCATTCTCCCGGAACGCTACGCCATTCTGCTCTGCAATGGTTTTACCTTTTCGTGCCTTACTTTCGCCCCAATTTTCTGCCCTTAAACTAACGCGGATAAATAGGCTACATTCTGGTAGCCGAGGCAATGGCAACATCAGGGGCAACAACAATAGCAGTGATGGCAACGGTCGTCTTTGTAGCCACCGTCCGTCCACCAAACTGGAACTCCACGGAAATTACGGCTGCTTTTTGCAGACACACTTAAAATAACGGTAACTACTAACCCTACATCTACTACCACATATCTGTTATGTAGAATTATGTAGATTAGATCCGCATTACAGAAGCCAGCTCCAAGCAACGTCACGCTGCTGTTTATCACATGTACCACCAGTTAGCCAACCAGTTCACGTCTACTTGTGTTCATTAATGCTGGCCTAATAGGTCTCGAAAAGCTAAATCGTGTAGTCACCTGCCGACCCTGAAACAGGAAGAATTCGATTCAAAACACCGTTGTCATGCGGCAATGCATCATGGCTGTAGAATAAGATGGTAGGGGCAACTTTGGATAATTCGTAGAGAAGTTTACAACTTGCGAGCAATCTATTCAGTAATAGATTTCCTTTGTGTATATATGTAAATTTATCATATGGCGATGATCGGCCAAGCAAAAAACGGTGAAGAAAAGGCTATTCATTGTCCGCCTGCCTGCGTTCGTCTCTTTCGAGAATCTCTGCGAGAGAGGTAAGCAAACATGTCGCTATTTTTTTTTCGAAATGTTACACTTGACAAATCGTTGCTAACGGCTAAACGATTATTGCATATATTATTATAGGATAAAAAGGTGGAATTACAGTAAAACGGCACGACCATCACTACTACCACGGCCATTTTTACTGACGCTGCTGCTATTGAAGTGGCTGCTGCACACGTTTAAACCTGTGTAGGGCCCTAGACCCGTAACACCGTACGCTTCCGTGCAGTACAGTTTCGATGACATTTTCAACGCTGACTTCCGCTTTGACGCCACAAATTTGCTAACCGAAGAACATTGGATTTCTTAGTAGGAAGGAACGGACGGAAAGGTGCATTTGTACACAGCCTATGTTGTCCAATATGGTCCCAGTGGGATTAATTGACTTACTTGCTTTCAGCAGACAGCAAAGTTGTCACCGATAGAAAGTAGAGAGAGATTAAAATGGCAACTGCTTATCTTAAAGACCGTCAAGGTTTTTGATATTTCTCCGAGCAATACTTACATTTTATGTTGGGTTGGGTCGTGGGTCTCTTCCCATTTCTACCTAACCGATCACTTCACTTTACGGCTTCGCGTGGAATTCGTCGTTCGCGAAAGGGGAAGTGAAGTACATATTACGATGGCATCTTTTTTTTTATTTAAAACTTCGGTTTAGGGCTTCATTTAATTCCACGCTTGCGTCTTGTTCTCAGCGGAACAGATTAACAGAGAAGATCGCGAATTCTCGAGTAGTATTCTACATTAAACACACAGGGGAAGATGAAGGAAAGAGAAAACCTTCTTAAGAAAAACCGCAGTCAAAAGCGCCGAGACTTATCATGTAACCTTACATGATGATAATCATTCTTCACTTGCATTCATAGACTTTGTTATCAAACAATCATTCAGTCGCCTCCAAATCCGATACGATTTCATTGATCTCTAACTAGTGACTATGATCGCACAGCAACGCCATCCGGTTACCCGAGAATGGCGTCTCCACAATGACCACACTGAAGGCAGAGCAAGCCATACCGTCAAAAGAGTCAGGAGCAGCAAGATAGTAGCGGGTCTGCCAGAAGAGGCTATGCTGTTGTAGGTGTCAGGGAACGACCGCTTGTCAGTGTCAATCGACGATAAAATGAGAAATTACGTCGGCCTTATGGCCCCGTAGAGAGCCGTTAGACAGACTAATAGCTAGAGGAAGACCGGGAAAGCATAGGATGACTAAGAATAGAATCAACAGCAGACGTATGACGCCTGCGTCTCGGCTACAGGGACATGGTAGTCCAACTCTTTCGATTCTCCAGTGGAACCCCATGTAATCCTCGTCGGGACTTAAAAGCATCTTTCGCAGCGTCTTGCTAGGGAAACTGGCTTCTGACTCATACTGTTGTCCAGGGCAGGCAGCGAAAAGCAAGACCGAAGGGCTGGACGACCTAGCATTTTTTCTAAGCGTTTTGCCTTCCATCGTTTCTTCTCGTCTGCATGGCTGCATTTCTGTTGCGTGCCATTCTCTGCCTTATTCTCATATTCCAGTGAGTATTAAGGCAAACTATCCTGTTACGTCGAGCAGCAGTAATAGTCAACGGTTCTCCTCGTTTTTTACGTCGTTCCCGTCATGTCAAAGAAGTGTCATGTTGGGAAGGGAAAACAAAGAGAGAGTGTGAGTCGGGGGCTCTGGTAAGTTTTATGAGAACACACACACACACAAGCACACATATACTCCCTGCTGGATTACTTCTTCAAGTATATATTCGAATGCTAACATTTTGTTTCACTTCCGACAGCTGTGCATACCGCAAAACTGAATAGCACAAATCAAGAAGTAGACGGAATTTTTTAAAGCGTTTATCCGCTAGCTCAAAACCGAAAGCTAGGGCAACCGGTGATATACTGGGCGATGGCAAATGATAGGTGCTGCACCGACTGTAGAGAAAATCTACATGTACCGTCAACGAAGCAGCTAGCTAACTAGCAAACTAGAAACATCAACGAGGGTATATCTCTTTCACGAAAATGACTTCAGACACGAACTGAGACCCCTTCTAGCAATAACACGCCACCGCGAATCTCAAAAAGTAAACTGTGTTGCTTTTTTCAATGGGAAAGAGGGAGGGTGGAGCCTGCTTTGGACTGTGTGTTTTGGGCCATTTCAGGTTAGTTCGTTAGTGGTTCTTTTCGTGATAGCCTTTATTGTGCCTGCTTCGATACCTGATATGAAAGAACACGAGAAAAAGCCGACTTCTATGCAGTAGTAATGTTTAGGAAAACAGGAGTGCAGCGGTCAGTGGGAAGGCAGCTTATTTCTCGATGTATTTTATCTTCCAAAGCAACAACCACTGCTAGTGATTTTTGTCCAAAATGAACGAGTAGGAAAATGAGTTGCGACGGACATTAGAAAAAAGTAGTATTTAAACTTGAATACATAGACATCGGTGTTTCCATATGGTTATCACACGGACCCGAGTAAAGCTGGCAGTGCTGCTGGTGCTGTTCCGGCTGCCTCTACACAGAAAATTTTGCCATGATTGACAGCCGAAGGACCGATAAAGCCTATGCACCTTACCGCTGCCTGTTCAGCCGATGAATCCTAACTTTTTTCGTCTCTTCGACATATTACATTTAGACACGACAGCAGGCTAGCGTCAGATGCAACGGCGACTTCGCCACTTGTGTACCGTTGAGTTATGATGGTACACGCGCACACATCTGCTTACTACGCAGCAAGCAGAAACGAAAGGGCGGACGCTTTGGGTGGATTGCCGTCAAGAGAACGGAAAAAAAAGAAGAACTCAGACGAAAAACTACGTTTTTCTTTTTTCAAATGCGGCAAAGTAATGCACCATTGTTGAGCCGTAGGCCTGACCCACTTACCTCGCATATTTTCATCAACTCATCCAAGTGTAGGCCTGAAAAGAAGGGAGAACATTTCGAGAACCCGTCGCTTTTTGGTGAGTAGCAGGAAGCTAATACACCTGTTTCTCCCGAACCGTGTGTTATCCAGGATAGGAAAAAATAACGTTGAAAAATAGGTGTAGGCGAGAGCTACGAAAAATGTACCAAATACATACGTGTACTATTTGAAGATAGCGGTAACGGAGTAACACGAATAATATGGTCGTTATAGTTGAAAAATATTAGTGCTAAATGTGAATTTTTAGTCAAACCAACGGATCTATGCTTTTATCATAACAAATCAGAAAGTTAAAGTTGGAAGCTGGTACAACTGCTATGTAACCTCAAGAGAAAAGAGCCCAACAAAGTGGGTCTAATTTAAAAAATGGGTAATTCAAGACTAGGCATTACCTTTATTTCTTGAAATAATTCCTGGACTCAGTCAGAACATGCAAATGCCCGTCCAGTTCATTCTTCAGGACATATTTATCGGATGCAGAAGTCGCCTTATTATTATTAACAGGAGGCGAAAAATAGACGTTCCCTTTGATTACAGCGGCTTTAAATAGCTAGAAATATGACGGAAAGGAGGACACCATAACCATTCGATGATAATCATAAACGACCTTGATAATATAATAATCGCAATACAATCCTAAGCTTTTTAGAAAAACGTTCAAGGTTTTTGGAGCTGGTTTCTCTAACTGCAGTATTCTAGTTTGAATTATGTTTATGTTATGGCTTAGGAAAGCAGCATGGTGAAGTAGCGTCATCATATGTCATACACATTGAGTACTGGCCAGAGAGTCATCTACGCTGATACCATTCTTATTTTAAGCATTTTACATAATGTAGCAATTTTATCCTGAACAGGTCATCTTCTACAATCGATCATTTTTTTTCTACATTTCGAATTTGCTAACGCACGTGAAAAACGAGTAAATAAGTGACCGTACATACAAAACCAGAATTCAGTCATACTTCAATGTATTGTCCGTGTAAAAAGCTTTTTTTTCTGTGCCGCAAACCCGAATTCGACAGTTGAAGCTGGCAAGGTACACGCCGCTGTTCGCTGCACCTATTAATAACTACTTGACGGGAGAATCGTATTGCTTAACTACCAGCTTTAACCCTTCCGATACGAAAGGTCCGGACGGAATTAGTTTTCCTCTCGTCTTTTGCCTGTTGGATACTGCCTTATCGTTTTGCCATTCTCTTTACACATACATGTAGATGTCAACCGAGAGCCGGTTGAAGCGGACTCTAATTACCACTGATCACATTCAGAAGACACATTCAACCGCCGCCCCACGTGAAACCTCTTGTCATAGCTTAATCGTTCCATAATTCCCTTCGAATGTATTTTAGAACAGAACAGGATAGACAATCGCCATATTCTACGAGGCATCGGCCGGAATAGATTCGAATGGTAACGGCCGTCAAGACCCTAGAGGCGTGTGAAATCCGAGAGTAAAATATTTGCTTAGTCGATGAGATTCTAACGCTCCCGTCTCCTGATCCTCTCCATCACATGTCCTTCCGCTCATTCCACCCGACTTTGGTGAGCGCCTAGGGGTACCTTCGACGCGGCCACATTGGTGCATGAGCCCCGGCTGCTCACATCTGGGCGTTATCGCTGCGTCGGCCGGGGGGAGACACTGGCTACACAGGGGAAAATATTCAAAATGATATAACGCTCTATCCAATATTCACGGGTTATACAGTCTTTGTGAAGCTTATTGTAGTAGAAGGGCAATTCGGATACGGATGTGTGTGCAAGATCGAAGTGCAACTAAGAAGTCCATCGAGCAAAACGAGTGGTCCGTAAAAAAGGAAAGCCCTATCCACTATACTACTTAGTGCATTACACGCAAGCTAATTGTTAACCCGGTTCGGTTCTGTTAATAAATAAATAGATAAATTCTGTTAACATCTATCGTAGCTCATATCAGCAAAAACATTTTTGCTTATGTTTTTAATAACCGAAGCCAAATTGGATATTTTTTAGTAATTGATTTAAGAAAGCTACAACGTTTTTATGGAGCCATCGCCGTATAAAATCTACTCAAATATTCCTAATAGTGTTCAGTTGAGAGGGATGTGAGTTCGAGGTAATCCAAACTGTAAGTCATAGCGAGAAAGTTGTGGGATAACAGCTATGTAAACAGGTAGGACTATTGAGGTTCGGGAATCTCTCTGCAACCGGTTGCAACAACAAGGACAAACTTCCGAACACGTATCTATGTTTGTTACGCAAATTTAGCCCAATCAACATTTAGGTAATCTAGCAGTGAAATAACGAAACTGATAGAAAGAAGGTTGAGTTTCAGCAAGCGATTAAGTCGCCGTTGACGCCATCGAACCTCGCTTACTTGAGTCAGTGGTCGGGTGAAAACCGTGGCCCTCGTGTAGCCTTATGATGATATATCATACATTGACTAAGGGCAGAATCTCTTAAATCGAAACCTCTTTTAAGGGAGAAAGGTTGAGGTATCTGATCCAGCGGTGCAGTTTCATTATATCTCCTGGTCTGCCACTGCATAGACGGATGGCGTGATCGCTATCAGTGGCTAACGTAGTGTGCAGAGTAATGTTGCTTCTCTATATGTGTACTCCTTGCCACCGACACCGTATGACGTAAATACGACGTTCTGAAAATCAGAGCGTTCAGATTGTTCAATTTCATTTTGCCGTGACTGGTGCTGGCTAAACGACGAGAAACAAAAATGCTTTCGCTATAGGTGCACGTCTACGCATGACGTGATAGTGTCTGTGTAACCGTGCTGTTAGGTCATAAATTCTACTTGTGCCTTCTTCCATCTCTTGAAGCCACGCGAATCTTGATATCCCATCCCTCTGCCTTTACCTCACTGCACATCAGCTACTACTAGTGATGTTGCCTTTACTGCTGCTGTTTCTAGCACACCTTGCTTTTGCTGAAGGAACGGCGGCAACATCGAAGTCGCCGTCGCCTTTTGCTGTTCATGCAATGGTAGTTCAAACTTCACTAGCCTTGTCTTCTACACTCGCTTTGCTGTTTGCTTGTGTAACGACGACGGGGAATTGCTTCTCGTTGGGTCCCGTGCGTCGCTTTTCTCGCTCCCTCGTCGTGTACTAGTGGCTTTACTAAAGCCTGATAGTTAGGGTGCATTCGTGGCAAGACCTCCTTAGCTTCATTCTTCCTCGCCCTGATTGTTCAATGATGGCTGCTCAAAACGCGGTCGGTCCTCCCTTTCCTCTTTTTCAGTGCGTTTTTTCTTTCACTCCTTCATACTGCTTCATTTCGTTTCTTCAGTTCGTCGTATGCACCCAGCATAGCTCTTTCTTTTCACAGGTTTCTCCATCGGAGGGCCTTCAGAGGATTGTACATCTCTGAACGTGCGCAGAGATACCCACACCCAGACAAAGCGATTCCCACCTAGCAGTTTCCTAAAGGAGGAATTCAGTGTAAGACAGTCCTCAGTATAAAGGTAACGCTGCAAAGGCTGTTTTATCATTTCCCTTTCTCCCTTCACCTCTTCTGCTCTATGCGGCTGCGTCCCAGACACGTATGGCCTCTAATGCGATTCCGATGTCCCCATCTCCCGCCTATTTCACCCTAGTCTCCTTTGGCTCTGTCGACTAGGCTGACCACTAGGATGAGGATTCGAAGCCCTTTTTGGCTTAGAGTTGTGTTTGAGGCTCCTGGCAGCCGAAGTAGTCTACAAGCAGGTCGATTTTATAAAACCCGAGAAACGTAACGGAAGCTGCGAAGCCGGGCACCTTTAAATGTTGAACCCAACGGTCCTGGTTGCCTTCCACGACCCCCCTCGGCTCGGATACTTTTTTTTCACAAAACAACGGAGCAGTCCGGCTGCACCTACAGGCAATCTACCGATGATGTAGATTCTGTCACTTTTCCCTCTCTGTGCTTGTAGACTCCGTTGAACAGCAGATGCAGTTCCTGTGGGTTACAGTGATGACCAGCTCTTGCACCGGAAACGGAAGTGGTTATGTAGATGGCAAAGACTACGATGAAGAAACTTTGGGTTATGCAACGATAGCGGCAGCATACGTCACAGTGTACTGAATGTGCAGGACGCTAGTCGTTCTGGTAAGTGCCAACTATCATGGCAATACAACGACCGCTTTCCAGGCTAGTATTTCAGCTAGGTATGGAAACGTGATGATTGCTGAGTCCGCAACCGAGTGCTGACCGCCCGATTCGCTTCATCTGCGCGGTATTTTTACTGTACAGCCGACAGTCGACGACTCACACTCGAATGCAGATCTCTTACGAATGATATCATAGGTGCGCGCTCAGATGAGGGTATCGGGCGCACATTCCTTCTGCCTGCTTAGTCGGTCCGCGCATTGCAACCGCCATATAGCGGCGCCAACGGCGACGGTGCAGCGAAATCCACTCACATTGTAGCAAGTATATAGATAGAGGATGGCGAGCGTCCCCGTTCTTGCCTCCAATATAGATAAGTGTGGCGAGCAAAGAGGGCCAGCAGGTGAACGTCACCAGCAAGTGGTACCGAATTGAAGTCAGGGATACAAAAATGGCATAGCTGATAGCGAAGGAACGCAATGGGGTGTTACGCGATAGTCTAGGGGGGACGAGGGAAAGAGGTACAGACGGGGAAAATAGGATTCCCATTTCAGGGTAGACGTTTGTCTGCTAGCAATGTGGCCGGCGTTCTTTTTTTATATGAACGACGACATCGGTTAGGGAAAAGCAAGAGCTATAGAAAGACAGCATTTCATACTAAGAGTAAGGCTATCGCAAGGACCACGGCTAGGAGCGTTGCGACGACCGTAAGCAGCTGGAATGAGTAGAAGCCGGGAACTGGTTCACCCTTACAATCTTCCTGAGAGAGAGATAGCTGGTGATTGCATCGAGGTCGATCCAGTCGAACCGTTAAGGAAGTCTAAGTATTCTCAACATGGTGTATTCTCACTGGAAGATAGAAAGACGAGAGGCGACCAAGAACCATTTGGATCACGCACGCCACGTAGTAACGTGTGGAACAATGATGAAAAACTAAGTAAGGCGCTACTCTAACCACGCTTCTTACCGCTTCAGGATTCCCCTCCAGTTGGCTTCTCATTAGGCCTAGATAGTATAAGGAATATGCTGGTTTGCTTTTAGAATTTTCTCTATTTTTTGTTTCGTTACTGACAAAAAAACGTTCGGCAAGCACGTCCTATCGTGATAGTGATGATAATGACTATATATTTATATATATATATATATACAAATATATAGTCATTATCATTAAACATCATATATAGTGGCACGATTAGAGACGCAAAGCCCCAACATCCGCCCAGACTCACCACATTGCGCAAATCTTGCAACTGAAGAGTTAGGATACTACTGCAAGTGCAAACATCAAGTGTACAGTATCAGAAATAAAGTTTTGCGGATTACGCGGCTGACTGCATCAAGTCTCCGTACGCTTAGTGCAGTATATAATAATAATATATCGTGGGTTGTGCGCCTGAGAACAACTGTTGTTTCCGAATCCAGCCTGTATGCGTCTCTTACATGAAAAAGGTGAAGATGACATAAACGGAGAAAAGAAAAGACAAAAACAACAGCGTCGTATTGTCATAGTGTACTTTTTCCGAGCGCAAAATATGATGCAGGTACAAACGCGAAACTCATAGGCTTTATTCAAAGTTTATATGAAGAAGCCAGGCAAATAGGGAAACACACCCTGCGTCCACCCACACCTCTTTCCGTATCTGGCTGCCATAAATACGGGAGGGACAATAGAAACAGAGGGAAAGAGAAGAAAAGAGTGTGGCGCGTGCTTACAAGACTGCTTTGCCGCTCCTGCCACAGATGTCTGCGTTTTTTGTTTTTGGAGAAAAAGTCCCAGCACCATCACTACGCAGCGTTTTCCCGCATCGGATTCGAGCTGCTGGCCCTCCGTTGGAGTACAGAGATAGACTTCTACCTGCTGCTGCTCTTATTGTCGAGAGTAAACTATAGCTGTACCAACAGAGGCACATACTTATATATTTTGCATGTGTATCTAATTTGTCCTGCCTCTGCTGTCGATTATTGAGTCGAAGCGTCATCGCTGGGTCTTTGTACGAAGCGTTTGTTGTCGACGCTGCCGTATGTGTTTCGTTGCACTGTGGCGGTAGCTAGTATTGCGTACAATAATTCAGAGCTCCACTGCCAAGGAAATCGGAGCGGTAGCAACAGAGTTTATTTTGGGCAAAACCGGCTAAGGGCCTATGGGCTGTTGACCGGGTTGGTGGGGTGGCCGCACGACGCGGGGCGCTATGCAATCGGAGGACGCTCACCACTGGGCCGCCGCTACCGCTACGGCTGTGATGATGGCACTGGTAATACCAGTGAAGTTTCATACGGAGTGATGCAACCCATGCCAGCCAGCCGACTACCCGTCTGTCCTGCTTGGACAGCGCACGGCCTATCCAGCTACACTAAAACAGGAGTCAACGAAGGAAACAAAATGGAATGGTTTGAAAACCTATAGCCACACACCAGCTTTTGATGTGAACGGAACGAGCTCGCAAGGCAGAGCGCTGCAGGGTAAAGTAAAAGAGACTTGAGTCGTGGGTTGAGAATTCACTGTGGAAGCCCCTGATCGGTCTGTCTAGGGCTCAAAAGAAAACAGACTAACAGTGAAGTGCTACCAAGCCAAACGTTGACGCGAAAACAGAAGGAAGCAAAAAAGAACGAACGAATTACCAGCGTGTGCAGGCAGCGACAAAAGGTGCCTCCCGCCCTCGCAACGTGCAATGGGCAGCGCCGCCGGAGGCGAAAAGGGAGGTGGAGGTGAAAGGACGGCTACTTCAACCGAAGCATTCATGGCAGCAGTAGTAGTAGAAAAGAACGCAAGCCGTTACTAGCAACTCATTCATTAGCAGAGTCAACCAAGCAACCCCAGACCGCCCTGCACATAAACAAATACGAACCCATACACATATATATACAGGCGCTCACCAAACTCGCCTCTTTACTCGTTGGGTCCTCTGACGATTCCGCCGACTTGACTGCCAAGTTCAAACTCCACTGCCTGACTCGGCGTGCTCAGCAGCGGCACTGCTACACTCGAACGACATCTATTGTCCGCACCATTGTAGGCGACTGAGGGCCGTTCGTGCTAACTCCATCCAATTCTCTCTAAGTATCCCGTCGCAAGCGGCTTCCTTTGAATTCGTCTAGGACAAACAAGTCCACCCCCGATCCTATTAGTCCTCCGGCGCTAAAAGTAACCGCCGGCGTGCTAGCGTTAGCCATAGCAACGATAGTTGTAAGCACTGATGTAACTAAGCCATTCAGGGGGGTGGTGACATACCTTCTATCTTTATGTGTGAGCAAGTAACCTATGGGGTAGTAGTAATAGCGGTTTTGCTGCTTGCAGCAATGGTTTTGGTTGGAGTGATATGTGCCACTTTTTAAAACCCGACTGCGCGAGTTAGTCCCGATGAAGGCGATGGGGAGGTCATGGGTAACGGAACCGAAGATGGTTCGAGTGATCGAGTTGCGAGACTCACGGGAGTGGACGATCCGTATAACCCAGGGAAAGTGTAAGGAAATGGGCATTCCAGGCACAAACCCAGCATTCTAGCCCTCTAGAACAAAGACACAAAATCATAACGGTTAGAAACATTACAGAAAAGTGGACTTGATCTAGGTAGGCTACGGAAGTAGTTAATGCAACAACACAACTTAGCCCAAATTCGAGCAGATGGATAACCATGGCGTTGGCCGCTGGCCATTACACGCAACGCGCGTAAAACGCTTATAGAAGCGGACATGAGTAAGGAGACAATATTGTGCCCAATTATTGCGTTTCATGGCTACCTGCGAGACAGTGACTACGAGTAAGAGTTAATTACAGTTTACAGTTCTACAAGTGACATCTCTATAATAACTTGCGTGGAACTATGGCTTTGAAAAAAACTTTGTGTGAATTGTGCTAGATAGGAAAGAGATGCAACGTTCTCTATAAATGGCTTGGATAAACACATCGGTAAATAAACAAATATCTAGAGTTAAAAGAGGTAAATGTTAACTGACTAATTTACTAATTAGAAGGAGACACCATGTTGAGCAGTTAGTTAGGTCGGTCTCCCAGATATACATGGTTCTTCAATTTTTCCATCCCCTCATCATTGAAATGAAATAAAGTATTCTAGTTTTACTGAATTACCAAAACACCGCTTGCTCTTGTCGACTCACAATAAACATGTATCGTCATGTAAGCTTAGTCAAATAAGTGGTGGTGTTTATCGATGCCAAGCTTCGTCAAAATACTCATCCAGCCACCCACTCATATTGGAATATTGCACATGCCTATCTACAGTCTGCCCAGAGGCTCGGAATCATCATTTACAATGAAACTGGCTTGTGCTCAAGTTGTTTACTGGTTTTGGCCCTGTCGTCGCTCACTCGGTTAGACTACTACCCTCGAAGAAGGGTAAAAAATTCACTGCTTCGAACAGCCAACCACTGAGCGCCACGATGCATGAGTATATTACACACACAGATATATACATAGCCATATGTACATTTGCGTCCATCATTTCAAGAGTCAGGAGGAAAGAAGTAATCCCAAAATACTTTGGAGCCGGCTCTACTTGTCCAATGACGAAGACTCGACCCATGAATGGATTCTGGGACTGCGACTAACGTTGTCCCAGGCTAATGACACCCTTTCCGAGGAGTCCTCTACTCATGCTTGCCAGCCTTCCGATAGCCGACTGCCTTTTCGAAGCGGTAGCTGTAACAGCACAAATTAATGGAGTTAAGTTAGAGCGCAGGCACAGAGTGAACTCTGAACAAACTTTGGAACTTTGTGGGCTGTCGAAGCTCAAATTGGCTGCTGCACAGAAACGTATACGATGGATACATTGACATAAGACCTCATGTAGAATTTTTGGAAAATTGCCGAAAAGTAGGTACAGAATAGGGAAAAATAAGTATCACAAAAAGAAGCAGTGACAAGCAGAGATTTCTTTTAGAGGTATCGATGTGTCCTACATTGTTTGATACATTGAAGCCATAGCTCCTACTACCCTTAATAATACTAAGCAGACGCAGCAAAAGGAGACAGTAAGAAAGAAAGGGTAAAGAATAAATGAATATGCACCTGATGCTCACGAAGCACCCGAAGGTAAGGCAGAAAGCAAGAAGTGAGCAGTGGGATGGATGTACATCCTAGCCGCCTTAGCCAGGCCTCCGCTACCTCTACACCTCCCTATTAACAATAACTAATGGGCCCGTTATCGCTGGCAACGTCGCCAGGTGGGACACAGTGCTTTACAATGAGAGTGTAAAGGAAACCTTATGAAAAGTTAGCAGACTGGCGTAGGATGAGAAACTAAAACTAAAAAAAGGATAAATGGGGCAACGAGAAAGACCCTGTGTTTATGTGTGCGGAAGAGGTGCGGATTTTTTAAAATATAAGGAAGGGCCCCGTCGCCAAGGGTCCAGTTTGTAGACTATTAGTTAGAGTATATATATATATATATATATATATATATATATATATATATATATAAATGTTCAGCGTAAACCCAGTAATGTAATAAAAATTACGGCATTCTACGGGAACTAAGGACTGATATTTACTAAGCTTTACTATGCACCTTGTTTTTTGGAAAATTTAAACGTCTCTGGCTTCTAAACGGAGTAGCGATATTTCATTGTCAACAAATTAAAGACAATGAAAATTTCGAATAACTTAGAAGACCTTAAAATCATACTTGATTGTAATGTCAAATTGTAAGAGTGTTCATTCTCTGAGCTAAAAACTGTGGTGTTTATGATAGTCGTTTTGTACAGATCTAGAAAAGCTGCACCAGTTTCACCCCTAACCAAAATTACTAATATGCAACTATAGCTGGCTGTTGATCTTTAGCAAGAGTGAGAATATATACAACTTTGTTCTTTCGCCCTCGTGACCTAGAAGGCAAACCTACACTCACAATGGGTCTGTGTGCTGGACAATAGAATACATGCGTGCGTGCGTGCGTGCATTTTCAAAATATCCATTGTAACTTTGAAGGAATGTTTAAATGTTGTTCGGCTTCTTCCTTTTCGTGCTCCTTTTGCTGGCGTGTCGCATTTGTGGGCTACATAACGCACATGGCGGCCAGAGTCAACGCCGCTACCATCGGCTGCGTCCACTGTAACCTTAGGACCACAAGCACAGTGGCTCCTCACGTTCCTTTTTCAGCACAAAATTTAGAATGACACGTTATCTTGCGGCACGCGCCAAGACGACCATGGGCAAAAAGGCCTTTGAACTTCCCACAGCCACCAGGTCAGTGTTGTTGTTCTTCTCTTTCTAAATAGAACGCGCCGAAGCACGAGCAGATGACACTGGCGGAAAAGCTAAGAATTAGAAAGAAGACGAACGTATAAGAAGAAGAGAAGAAGTACAATGTAGGAAAACGTAGAAAGGGGGAGGATGGCAATAAGATTTCAGGTTATTCCGTTACATTCCTGACATCTTCGAGTTTTCGACGAATGACAACTTCTTATTTCATGTGTCTTCTCCCTATTCAAAGTTGTGCTGCTAGCCCTTTTCCGACCCCATATCGTGGAGGTCTGCAAGTGTCTGCCGTTCTCTTAACGGCAACACGTCCACGCGAGCTCCAGTAGCCGCATTTCCCTTCGGCAAGCTTCCGTATCATCCGCTTCCTTTTCTTTCGAGTTTCATTTGAAACTCAGCGGCAATAGCGGCGCTGGTGGCGCCCCCCGTCGACAACAAAACGGAAGCTTTGTTGCTACTCGGGACTTACCTCGCTGGTGTAGAAGAGATCCCCGCCAACCCCCCAGACCATACTGGGAAAGCCACCTATTCGCTATTGGATGCCGCGACCGACGTCTACATATACGCGCGCGTCTTGAGCTTCTCGTATCATCGCATGCCACCTTCTCTGGTTGTTACTTGAACTGCGTTACTGTGTAAATACCCCTTTCTTTCGCCTAGCTGCGCTACACCAAGCCACAGCGATATTTGCCAGAGCGCAGACAGAGATCCGAGACACGCTTCGTCTGCCTTGGGCCGCTCATGGACTGTGGACTGCTTCGGGACAAGCCTTTACTTGCAGTTCAGGCTGGCAGGCAATTTATGTCCATTTCCCTTAGCCCTCTTTTAGACGCGCACTCACCACATACCCGCTTCAATGACAGTGACTACAATAACAGGTCTTGGTATCATCTTGCGGTCTTTCTTATTTGCCCCTAGTAGATTGTATTTTTTCTCTTAGTACTACCTCAGCAGACTTGTTCTTATCGAAACCGACAATAAACGGAGCGTTCGCCTTTACCTATGCATGTTAGAATATATCGTACGCCAAAAACAAGTCAGCCAAGAGTAACCTGGCAAACGGTGTCACCCTCAAAATGTGCGATTGGATCACAAAATCATGTACTCTATTTGTTATCAGAAGATAACCACTGAATATCCCTCGGCTACATTTGTCTTCCGGACGAGAAGAGATCCAGCGACAACAGTTAGGGTGGGGTTCAACGACGGTGGCAAGTCCCTGTCTTTTGAATCCTGGCTTGGTCATACAACTTCCTTACTGGATAAGCAGAAATTGGACCAAGTACAGGCTTTAGCATGTGAAGCGTTTCTATTTATTCTCTTTAATTTTTTCTCGATCGTATAATTACGCTGTGTAGCATGAAGCTGATGGCCTAAAGTACTGAATACTTCCGCGTCAACTGCTCACTGATACGTGGCTTCGCCGAGTGTGGCCGACACGGCCAAATCCAGCTTTTGTAAAGATGCTCTCAGTATTGTTTATATCACCAACACCAAAACCGTTGCCACCAAAACTATTATTCGTATCTGCTGCGCACAACACGTAAGCATAAAAAGCTTCTGCTGTTCCCTAGCTACCAATACTAGCTACGGCCGGTGTCGCGACGTCGTCTGTTGTATCAAGAATTCGAGCAGTACCTCTGCTGCCTTAATTTATTCACCTGCTTTCTCGCCCTATAGACTCTACCTATACCTAAGAACCAACCAGCTGACTGAAAGGACAGGTTAGGATACCTCGTTGCGCCTCACCTCCTACCTTTCCCTCCCTACAAGTTCATTTGTATGAGTGGAGCGAAGTAATGGCTTACTTCTCTATATTTGTCAACCGTAACGTATGTTTAGTCCTGAGCAGGCTTCTACGGTGCTTTTGCGGTCTACAGGCCAACAGTTGTTTGAAGCAATCTCCACTCGGGAAAACACAGCAGTAGGCTCTGCCTCTGCCGTGTCTCCCCGCAAAGGAGATCTAGGCTAAACGAAGCTGTCGTTATATATCTGTAGTCTGAGGTATGACCTTAGGCGGAAATCATCGTGCTATGCACGATGATTTCCGCTGCTGGCCAAATGTAGTGAAATGAAGTTCTATGCCTCTTGAAAAGAATAGGCGAAGCAAACATGGATAATATATCTGCATAAGAATAGCAACAACAGTGGCGGCGGCAAGCCAGCGAACGAACAAAGTCGCGGGCAAAGCATTTGGGCAGGCAGGTCACTATCAAGCAGGCCTCTATCTAGGCAGTGGCTATGGCAGGCTAAAGGAAAGCAACTCGTTAGATCAGCTCCTCTTTTGTCCCAACCCTTTCAGAATCTTTCGTTTTGTTATCCGCACGAAGGGTACGCGACAACCTGAGCGAGCTTTAGTACTTGCATGCTAAGACTCGCTCAGGTTTCGTGGGTCCTCCTGTCCCAAGACGCTGCCGCAGAGTACCGTCGACATCTCATATAGCCGCCGTTGTTTCGAGCAAAAGCAAACATTTCCTTTTCCTCTGTTTCCCTGTCCACAGAGTGTGAATTCAAGCTCAATATGTCTTGCCAGCTTCGGCTGGCTGGTGTCACTTTGCTTGGTGCGACCTCATATACTACAACTCCTGTCGCTTTTGGCGAGGTCATAAAATGAATATCCGCACTAGAAGTTAAGGATCGTCACCTGCTGTTGAGAGATGAAGGACGGGGCTATCAGCGACTTGGCCATTGGCAGATAGGAAGACGAAAGGACAGGCAAAAGTCAAGCATGAACATCCCGATAGAGGAGGTTCGCCACGCTATGATTAGCGTTTCATGAACTACTCCATGTGACTGTGGCTTCAAATACCAAGCTGCCGATGTTGCTAATAGTTTTGCATAAGTATCAGTGGAAAGGAAAGAATAAAGGCTAGAAACAGAGTGTAGGCCTATGACTAGATACCTAGAAGCCCACCTTCATGCTTTCGCGATTAAGTTCTCGGCAGGCCGTGTAATGTTGAGCTAAAAGGATGATCTAGAAATATTACCATCATGGCTTTTACTTGTCAGAGTTACACTTTGGAGGCTTTCGCTGCATTAAATGTACAATTACTTGTTACTCTGTGTGTTTTCTTGCCGTATACAAGCTGTCGGAAAGAACGGACGAATAACCCAGATAGTAGGCTACAAACTTTTAGTATTTAACTTTTTTAGAGCTGAAGTTAGCAAATGGCCTTACAGTTGTGAATATTGATTTCTTACACATAATATACTTACGTAGGCAGAAAGAGTAATTTTATACCATGTAAACTTAAACGAGAAGTTGGCCTGTGATATAATATACTTTCTCTGTAGGGTAGGCAAATTACCAGAATATAATCACTCGATGATATGGACCGAACATAAGCCATAGTTTTAAGCACCGGCATCGCTAGTTTGGAATTTTTTTTACGCCTCCAGTGGGCAAGACATAGTCCTCGTTTTAAGTGTTCGTAACGTTCGAGTATTCATGGCTACCATAGAAATGCAATGTAAATAGGGCTAGTTTGCCCTTATTTTGAGTAACAATCCCGTAATGTCAATAAATACATAGTTATTAATATAAAAATGACAGTCTTCTTCTGGTAGTTTATTTAGCTAGGTTTTTCTTTTTATATATCTATCAACCGACAAGGCATGGTACGGCAGGTCGCTGACCTTCGTTTTGGCATCTTATTCAGTGCTGATTCAGGTAAAGGTTCGTCCACCCCAGACGTTAACTATAACTGGCATGGCTTTTGAGAAAAACCTTTTTCTAATACGATGCCGTTAATCACCCCTCACTTCGAAACTGATTATATAGGCTGGAATAACTCATTTATGGTATCCCGCAGAGCTTGAAAAGAGTTGCATCGACTCACCACGGTGCGACTTGTCCCATCGTCAACGCCACTAACTTACATTGACTGGAATACAGCTGCGAACCAATACACCGCCGGAGATACCTCGCTGCGTAAAACCGCCAAGAAGGGACACCCTGTCTCAAAAGCCTAGTTTAATATATATGTATATATGACCGTGAGAACTTACTGTGGGGAACATCTACAGTGCAGACTACAAACCACCTTCATTGCTTGCGCCTGCCTCGTTGCGCAACCTGGTGGGTACCGGTCCAAGCCAAAGTAATAGTCATCATCCCTAAGGAAGAGTGACCCATGACACTACGACAGTAAAACGCATGTCGCAAAACTCCGCCTCGAACACAACTGAGCTCTCTGTTAAGAGAAGTATCTCCCTTTTGTTCTTCCCCTCTCGTTCTATTTATATGTCGTGTGTCTTTTTTGTTGCTCCAATACCTCTTGCCATCAAAAGCCATTTGCGCCTAATACTACCGTCCTAGAACCGGCTCCGCTAAAAAATGCAGGGAACTATGAATACGCGCACAACCTAAACCCAGAGCCGCACATAAACACATAAGCGCAGACACACATAGACACAGTTATTCGCTCGCGATTTTTCTTGCCCAAATATCCATTCTGTAGCAACGAGTGACTAAAGAGAAATTATATAGTGACAGAAAGCGCGCAGCTGAACGCGTTGCGCAGGGTTCTGTAATGACCTTGCAGCGTGTGACAATGCGGGGTTAATTTACGTCAGGCTGTTGCTGATGTTCCAGTCCACTATGCAGCCCTATGGCGTACCGTCGCATGTGGCGCATAGAGAAATACCTCCTTTCTCACCTACCTTCTTGCTCGGAAACCACATGCGTACATGTCCAGCGTATACCCTTTTTTGAATAATCGTTTCTTCTCCCCCCCCCCCCCCCAAGTGTCAGCAGCATGTCTCCTGAAATAAAGTTGCAACACAAGTCGTCTGTCGTCGAAACCTTGTCTGCAGAAGAAATCTGCTTTCCGTCCAAAACTCCATCGATAACGACTGGAGAATTTAATCGCTCTACTAAGCCCTGCAAAAAGACCATGGAATACCCAAAAGCAAGTCGTCACTCTTCGACGAGTCGCTTCTCTTAGACAATCCGGTACAAAAGAGGGCACTTATTCCTCTTAATGCTAAAGGCATCTATCCAAAATGTTGAATCAAAATGGGGTTTTCAAACAAATAAGTTGACCGCTGTTCTAAGGTCAGGCGCAAGTAAGTAGCGATATCATTCATGCAGGTGGACGAGGCTCAAATGAACTCTGCGTTCCTTATGCTTTTCTTTTATCCTTCAAAAAATGCCGCATCGTTAGATCAGCAACTATCGTATTTGAAGGTTCGTACGGCTTTTATCATATGTAGCCTAATGGTTCCTTGTTGTGTCCTTCTTAATAGACTTGGTGGTCAACCAGATGATAATCTGGCATGTGATTCATCAGCCCGCCTACTAATTGTTTAGCCTACCTCCGCTGGTCCGTTTCGCCTGCGGCCTGGTCTACGAAATCAATCGAGTGATGTATTTTTCTTCTAGCAGTCACTGGTCTGTATAGGACAAGTAAGAGGTTTACGGGTTGACACCTTGAAGTTTGCTAGGTGGTCTGTGAAGTAAACTCGCCCGTAGACGGCGAAACTAATTACGTCGTCGAACGGGCGTATTGAGCAAGTGACCCGTTTTCAAAATCGTTTGCGCCAATTCAATCCAAGACCAGCGGAACAGGTAAGAAGAAAAAGGAGCTTGAAGAAAGGAAAACAAAAAAAGAGAGGGAAAGTGCCTCCCAAGGGTACTGGGGTATATAGTTTAGACTGACCTAATACAGGGTCGTGTATGTACACTCTAATCAGTACCATCTTGCAAATTTTATTTTCGCTTCATTTTGAGATGTTTTGGAAATTAGGCGTGTGCTACGCATGCACTCTCAGCTAGAGACAAATCGTTTGGTAGTGCTAATAATGTGCATTTTGGACAAAGGTTTCTGCAGAAAATTGAAGGAAAGGCCACAGGCAACTTCTTTCTTATTGATTGCGCGGCAAATACGCGCTGCTACGAAAAAGATAAGCTTACCGTTTTCCGCAGGACTACTAAAGCTTTGTTCAGGTCTTAACAGCACAGGACAAGCTTGACCTGTGAGTAAACCAGACTCTCCTCAAAGTGCCTTTCCGCATCAAAGACCACGACACGCAGAAATACTAGAACCAATTTTTGATGCGTGAATACGTCTCATCTACAAAAAAAAAGGCACTAATAGGCAGAGTCTATCAATTCGCCTTTTATTATAGAATAAAGCAGGGCACACTTTGTCGGCATGGGCATAATACAGTTCCCGCTTACTGTTAATTTGAACGCTCGAGGCCTCCCTTCTACTTCAACCCATTTTCGGAGGTCCAATTAACCTCCGTAGGGCTATTCGAACTTTGCTACCTCACCCAACATAGCACTCACAAAGAAGTCAGACTTGCGACAAGATCGCATTGGACACAGGAAAAGTCTTTCGACTCTACAGTCTGAGTAGAGAATCAGTCCCAGAACTTGCAAAATAATGACAACTACTTCCTTCGCCCAGTGTCCGAAAGAGGCAAATAGCAAGTGAAATAAGTTAAGTCTAAATTAGTTTTAATATTATTTCCGTCCGCTGAATATGCTTTGTTAATCAATTTCCTTCCATGATGAGACCATATCCCTTTATTATTATTATCATAACTGAAGATGTATTTGCATCAAAGAAGAATAGTAACATTTTTTTATTCACGTAGATAATGTAATGTTTAGGTGTTGTTGACGCGACTCAGTGTGATCCCTGGTTTGTTTGCTGGTCAAGTTACCGTCCCAAAGCGAGTTCTATTATACATAGAGAATCAAAGTGATAAGCTATTATATTATCGTTGTAAGAACTACAAGTTTTCATAGACGTGCAGTACTACGTCGTCACGCCACATAAATCAATGTTATATCTATAGATAAAGATGCTATTATCCGGATCCAAAAAGACCAGCAGTATCCACCGACCTTCTGGTAGTAATGAAGGGTTTACGATCGACCTCCCTAAGCAGATACTACCTTCAGTCGTTGCTCTTGCTGGAATGACGGTCAAATCTAACCAATAGCCAGCAGTAGCACCATTATAACCACACATTATCTTCCTGACCATAACCTCTGTTCTTTTTTCTTATTTAGGCTCTGAACTTCGATCTTTGCTTTAATAGGTAGAAAACGTCAGCGGTTTGGATACCGTAGAGAAGAAGGTTGACCACTCTCTGTTATTTACCCTTTTGAAGTCCTCCTGTACTTTCGACCAGCTTGCGACCGGGTTATGCTTCGATGTAAGCGTACAGTTTCTAGATGTGCTAAGAAGCATGTACTCTGACTCTCGGTATTGGTCCTGACCTTCCTTACTTGAAACAACAAAAAAAAAAACAATGAAAGAAAGACAAAAACGCGTCACTGAAGAAAGCCATGTCCGTCTTTTTGTTGCGTTGCCATTATCCGCCGCCGTAGCTGTACGACTACTATCGGCGCTAGCTGCCGTAAAGAGCTGCAGCGGAGCTTCGCTTCTCAGTTTTATAAATCTGCTTGCAAATTTGTAGGGCACCGCATCACTCTCGTGTTCGGTCAAGCAGAAAAGCGTGTACTGGAGCACAACGTGTTTGTAAAAGTTTGTTCTTTTTTCCAACCAGTTTCCTATGAGGCCACCCCATTTCCGGTAAGGCTGAATTCGATCTTTGAGCGCGTCATCCAGATATTTACATGAAACGACGCTAAAAGGAGAAATATAATACTGGCGTCTGCTTTCTGATATCTACGTACGTAATACTTAAAATTCTAAACACAACCGGAAATTCGATGTTCGGCTGTCCACAAGAGACATATCTTCACTATAGTTTAGACAGGAGCAACAACATCTAAGCGAGGGTAGCGGTCCAATCTCTCGTGAGAACCTAGTAGCTAACATGTTGTCTGCTAATGTTGGGGACACGTGGTGATCCAGGTTTGAGAAAAGTGTTTAACGGCGGTGCTGGGCGTAAAACTCGAAACATTTAGAGGTCCAATCAGATGACGTAGTTATACTGCGCCCACATAATGACAAGCTTTAAGATCAATGTTTCAAGACCCTTTCGTATAGACACGAAACAAAGCTGACAACGGCAGACGGTACTAGAAGCTCAGTCACTTCAGATCATCATAGAATGACTGTAAAACGGAAGAATAGAGTACTTCGTCAAGGCTTAATATTCTATATATTATGAATATTTCAT
The DNA here is from genome assembly GCF_002443255.2 of Varroa destructor. Lineage (NCBI taxonomy): Eukaryota > Metazoa > Arthropoda > Arachnida > Mesostigmata > Varroidae > Varroa > Varroa destructor. The sequence continues at coordinate 43,856,411 of NW_019211457.1, forward strand.
ATAGGTGTCATGCAATTTCAACCACAGATAGAAAATGAAGCAAGATCTGATTGATTTTTATAGAACATTCCAGCGTAAGGTTTTCTAGAGCGAACCCTTTAACGTATTCTCATTTGTCACAAGCCAAAGTCACTCCAGCTACTATAAATGATTTTGTGAGAGGGGCGAACAATATGTGACGGCTGCTGTTACTTCCGCTGGCGCCGGTCGCAGTTTAAACAAAACACGTCACCCACGCAATAGAGGGCCGGCTCGTTCAGTACCGCGTTTCGCCTTGTACTCCTTTGTCAGTTTGCGTAATTTCGCTGCTTGTCTCTGGCGGCTTTTTTTCCTTTTCACATAGATAGTGATTACCGCAGCGGTTAGAGTAATGGTGCTAGTAATTGTGGTAGTATAGGTAATAACTGCGGCACCATTGTGGCAGCCTTGTTGAAATATGGAGGCCCTGTAATTTTCAAACGAACCGATAGACCACGCACGACTAGCGTTTGTGACTCGCGTGCTACAGGCTGGTACAGTTTCGGCCTCCTAAGCGACGCCATGTTTGTAACAGGTATCAACTATTTTTGCAGCGTTTCTCCTGGGGTCCACTCCACTGTGATATGTTCATACGACAATAACTGTTAATTCCCAATTCGAAACGTTTACCTCGCCATTCGACGGTCGAATTAACAACGAAGCTAGGGTAGCCTAGTGTTCAGTCAACGAAAAAAATCGGTTTCCTAGGATAGCAGATATCCATTCTAGTCTGCAGCCTCTATAGTGCTTCTACCTTTTGCTGGCCGAAATAGGCAATTTAGCTACTACACGTCGAGGATTGACCTAACAACGTCAACTGAGGTTCTTTCAGCTGCTTATGCCCTTGTCTGTGCGGTATGTTGACAGGTTAGAGGAATTCATTATTGTGATTAACTCACATACACGCACCTTCTTTCATGCACGATGGGATTTCGCCTGTTTACGAGGCAGGTACGGTAGTCAGAATAGTGTGCACACTATAGGCGCTTGAATCAATCGCAGGATTGTGCTGCATGACATAGCACGTGGGTACGCTCGTAAAGACACAATTTATACATCAAATTTGTATCCGAATCCGAGCTCGTACCTGAGTCGAGGTAACGAACAGGCACTGCGTTGGTATACATGCGTCTACGAGCTGACAAACGATTACTGTCAACTATTAAGGTATCGCTATCGAACACATGCTATTTGCGAACATAAAAACATCTATTCAAGGAGAGAACGTTGGACACAGCAGCCACAGAAGCAGAGGTCTGTCCGCAAGTTTTTTCTCGTCTCCACCTTGAGTATCTACCGCTACCATAACACTGTCTGCTTTGCCAGGCAACTAGGATCATCAATGCCTAACCGTGGCAATTGGCAGGCCGGTTGTTTGCTTCACAAGTTTCCTTCGTATTTCATGTTTAACGCTAACGACATTAACATTAATATGTTTATCAACCAGTTACATATGCGACACAGTCCTACATGAACTTCGTCGGCTCTTAGAAGCTAATTACACGAACAGACTGAAGACGGAGGCGGTAAGCACAAGTAGACCTCATATACACATGAGGAGTTCGACATCTGTAACTCTGAGGTAATTCGACCTAGCTCTGTACAGCTCGTGCACGACGGGCAGACTTCTCCCAACCTCCTCTGACGCAGGTAGAATTTCGAGAAAGCTTGGCAGCTAAGGAAGTCTGATGGCGAAAACGGGGGGGGGGGGGGGGGGGGTTGAATAGTGTAAATGAAGTTTGGACATTGGCGAACCGCTCGTGCCGACATGGGTCGTAAAAATTTGCGAGTGAATTTCTTCGTCGTCCACTTCGAGAAGAACGATTATAGCGAGAGAGGACGTTAGAAAAGATATGACCGACCACGTGGACTATAAATGGCAAAACGCCGCGCGCTGCATAATGTGCGGAAAAGTAAGGTACACTCTTAGCGCCCACAGTAGATATTATTTACACGGAAACGTCTGTATCTGAGATCGTCATGCGCTAAAACTTCGGAACGCAGCAGAACGCCGTCGGATTTTAGCAAAAGAATCCCTGCTAACTGCCGATGTATTTTAAACATGTTAATTCAAGAACTTCAAAACTATGAAGCGTATATATATTTGTGTCTGAGTGTGTGCATGTGTGAGACGAAGACATGTGAAGAAGACAAAAGCAACATATCTCATTATAATTACTTATTCTTGCCGAAGACTATGTGCTTGAACCAAATAAGACATCTACCCAATTCTAATATAAGTATTAATATAAGTAAGCTGACCAACGAGGGCTAACGACGTCCATTCTATTAAAAAAAAAACACATCCCCGAAAGATTTTTGAATTCTAATAAGTCCCTATAAATTCGTTGATATAACTTCGTGTGATTACGTACATATACGTACACATAAAAGTGGTATTGTGGGTCGTAAACAATTTTATTGAAGATGTGCATAATAAAAGGAAAAGAAAGCCGGACAACGTACACCTAAGCACTGAGTTTCACGTGTAGTGCTTCATTTTTACAGGAGTTCAAACTTCGGTCCTAAGCCTAGATCTGTATACGTGCATTCGAGTGAGCAAAGTTCAGACATTGCTTCCCCTAAATGGTGCCTCCACGATTAATTGCTACCCCACTACTCAACCTACGTTGAATCGAGTTACAGGTTTGAAATGGAACAGCATTTAAAGGCGGGTTACATTGTGAATGGAGCTGATGAATATACTTGCTCACGTTTGGTCATCTGACGATCGCTAATTTTCTTTTAAGAAGAAGCGCTCCTAATACTCCACAGCTATCGGGATTTTCGTTATTTCAACTTTTGCCCTTGTCGTATAACTCCGCTTAACACCCGTGTTCGGCCCCTACCAAATATTCAGATCTGGTCTGAAAATCTGCCAGTGGTAATTCCTGCATCAGCCATTTTGTGTTACTTCATTCGCTTTCGAAGCAGCGTCTGCGTGCCAATCCCATCGTGTAGATGCTACTTCGACATGAAGCGTCGTTCGTGCGATTCCGATAGCAACAGTCGTGACAAATTTTTGTGCGCGCTTCGTGATTTACTCCGCGTACTGACAGGCATTGCACTATCTGTCTATTTACTCAATAACAAATGGCGCTACTAACTGGATAAACGCCGATATGACACCCTGGTTAGATATAGCCACTCAAGTAAATATCTTAAAATGAGAATATCACCGACTTTAATATTACACTGTAGTAAACGTTTATGAGAATTGGTTCTATTATGAGATATTATACGCCGCCTGTTCGCAATTATTCTTTTTATCGGCTACAGTTCTTATGCCTACGAGCTGGTGTCAATAAAGCCTGGTTAGCTTGCCGTAGCCTATCTTGTCACTGCGATTGTTTGCGTAGGTAAATGGAAAAGGCTCGATAGTGAAAACTTTGCAAAAACTTCCCAACAGACGTCGTGCAATCAGCCAGTTGTTTAGCTATGCCCCGCAATATGCCAGTCATTAAAGCCAACCTGGTTGACTTGGCCTGTGTACGCTGGCAGTGTGACAGCGTCGCTATTCTGCCTACCGACTGACCTACTATGCGAGCGCTGGCTAAACAGGCTTGTTCAATTTGTTGAGACGTACTTGGAAAATTATTTATCACCAAGATGAATTGGAGCATTGAGCTGCTCGGCAGCAGTCGCGCCAATGGCCTCCCAACTGCCTTTCCTATAGACGATAAACACGCGAGAATTCGGACGCTGCCCTGGAGGGTCAGCTATGCTGAAGGGAAACAACTGGCTCTCGAGCCAAGGAGTGATGGAAAGTGACAGCGAGGATTCGTTGTAGCGGGCAGGTTCGAAATTACGTTACGGAGAATGAACGGTTCAGCGGAAAGTGTCTCTTGGGAATGAACGCGCAACCACGCAGCTTGGAGGAAACCAAAGCCTGGCAAGGCAGCTTCGGCCAAGTCGGGCTGGCAAGGCTTGCAGTTCGGGGAGCTAACTTCAGCAGCTTTGACCTGCTACGCCTAGCAACATATGAAGGCCGGACGCTTCTAGAGTATTTGAGAGGTACCACCGCGCTGTGAAGACACTCCTCGCTACTCGTACCAGGACTACTCTTCGGCGGGAAGTCAAGCGGGCGCATCCGGCTCGTCCCTTGTACCCCCGTGATTGCACTCACGCCCTCCCAGGAGGTCAGTAGTCAGTCAAGCGGGGGTCAGTTCGTACGCCACCTTATCAATTTCAGATCAGCCTCAAAATTCGTCTTCGTCTTGTCAAGGCTGCGCCATTGGGACGGTGTTCTTCTTCTCTATCCGGGCCAACAGCGCCTTTCCCGGGTCCTATTTTAGCGTTTATTCCATTTTAGTGCTTTTTTGTTCGTCTCGCACGGGTGTTGCAAGTCAGTGTTACGGTCTTCGTAACGCTTTCGTACCTTAATGTATTTAAGTTCACAAAAGACGAATCATTTGGAACTTATCGAGTTCATTTTAAGTCATTCAGATAATCTAAGGTAAGTGTTCCAAATCTCAGCAGCTAAAACAGATTAAAAACGTTGTTAAACTTACAGGAAACAATTAAATTCATTGAACACTTAAGGTTTTTTTCATTTCTAAAAGTGTTCTGTTCTAGGGTCCGCCGCACTAACCTGGCGACTGCTTAAACGTTGATACCGCTTTAGTGTAGCGCTCAAGAATATGCGATTGCTAAATGTCATAAAGCGTTTCGTTATACTATATATATGTATCGCTATTTTGAGGGGATTTTCATTATTTCCACCTCATTTTCATTAAACATCTATTTAATTTAAGAACTTCTGATCCCAGCAACATATATAAATAGTATTTTTGTAGCTTTAGTGGGGTACCTTAATCTCAGCATAGCACCCGCTATACGATACAAGGAACAGTTCATTCCCAGGCTTCTATGCACTTTGTCAGCCTTTTATCCCGTTATGCAAGACATCCCCCCCCCCCCCCGAACAACTGCGTATCGGTTACCTCAAAGCCCTCTGTTTTCTCGTGGCCTCTTTCCTTTACTATAAGAAGTGGCAAATCCGCTCAATTTACAATCATTCCCATAGCAGTTCTTACCAAAAAGCGATACTTTCACAGGGCTCCTGTGTAGCATTTTTCTAAGTATAAGAGCGATACCTGGTGCCGCCTGTTAAATCACTATGCAGCATATAACGTCAATAGCATAGTAGATTCCTTTCTCCCTGAATGCTTCACGTGATATAAATGAAGGCTCAGTCCGCGTTCTAGACATTTTGAAAAACGGTATGATAAAGACAGTCCAACCAAATATATGAATCAACTTTGACGATATCCTCTTTGGTCACCTAATGATAGTCCCATCCTTATTCGCCGACATATTAGAGCCTAATAGCAGATCAAGGAGTCGAAAGTTAGAATAAGCAAAGTGCACTGAGAGTAGTAACACTCTATTTTTGGGCCCAGATAAAGACTCTCTAAACTTCCCGTGCACTAAGACGGCCTGGTAATGTCTACTATATTTAATACTGCTGAAAGTCATCTCTTTTCCACCCCTGCATCGTAGTCGACGACATTAGCTTAAACATTAGCAGAAGGAAGGCGACAAAGTAAAGGCAGATTTAACTCAAGTAGGCCAAGCTGGGCCGTTCGGGACCTGGCCGGCATCGGAAGTTTCTGTTAACATGAATGTTTGCGACGGTCTTTTCACAAACCGCTGTTTCTTTGCACATAAAACAGCCATACAGAACGAGGCTCTCTACCACGGACGCATCTAGAGTATTTTGCACAGGCAACGAAATTCTCACATGACCCATGCTACGAATGCAGTAAGCAATATATTCATATGAGCTGAACATGCATGTTCAGCGATGCCTGTAATACATTTCGGTCGGCAAGCACCATCTCTAATTATAACTAGCACTACCAATGTTTGCATAATGATTGTACCCCCAGTAAACTTACTCGAGCTTTTGTCCTATCCGAGCGGCAAAACAGCACAAACCTCTAAGGGCAGACTAATGTATAGCAGCACTAGATAAACAAACAGATGCTCTAATGAGTAGAAGTGGCGTATTTCATATAAAGAGACCGAAAAAATGACACAGAGGAATAGCGATACCAGAGGAGCGAACGTATAAGGTTTTCTTTCAATTTAAAACGCTATTATAGTGTATGTATTCCAATGATATATAATAGGTATCTTAATGAGTTAGTTACGAAGTTTATTAGTACCTTTTTGCATCTCCTTTTGTTCACCTGTTAGTTTTTGTGATGACCCGTTTACTAACGGTATTATGTATCCTTAAATAGTTCTTTCTTCGTTCTATAAGCCAACTATCATTGTTTGTGAAGTAGTCTTAATTTCCAATCGCTCTTTAGGTTTCTCTGTTTGCTCGTTGTCTCGTGAATTTTACCTACCTTCTGAATTTCTTAGCCCGTTTCTTAATCAGCTATTTCACTTTATTATCGAATTTATTATATGGTTTTGTAAAATTAAACAGGATTTTCATTTTATTAAGTAATAAAACTGTCACAACCTGAACTAAGGTCGGTCAGTTTAAGGCTCGAAGTCGGTGTACATTTTTGACCTACAGAGTAAAAAAAAACCTCACGGTATATAATACTTGACTCTCAGCACAGATGACAGTAGTACGATTTCTAGGCCTATAGTATACTCAAGTATACACCAGAACAACGAGCGTACGAGATCTGCTGCATGAATTTACACTCATGTGAGATTTCGTTAGACAGCAAGTGAAACGGATTCTGCTGTCTTTGACCATTGGTATCGAAACTGCCCTGGTATTAAAAATGCCATTTTATCATTTCCTGGCTTGTTAGCCTTTGGTCCTTCGGCCATCTGCGCCAGGACCTGCAATCAATTGCTTGGGGCGCAAAGTACTTTCTATTCTCTGTTGAGCCCTGTTTATCTATTGGAAAAAAGGCTGGTCGATGTTATTGCAGGGCCTCTTCTCCGCTATTACTATCTGACTGTGCTCAAGCCAGAAAGCGAAGCGACCGTTCTCCGCAGACTAACACCCCATTCACTTAAAGAACGCTGTTCCATGCCGCTTCTAGCAGACGCATCAAAGAGTCTGACTTATCTTGTGTTGCCATCTATAAGAACCGAATCGTCATTAGTCAGTAAATAAGCTCAATATGTTTTAACGAAAACAAGCAACACTAACTGGAAAAAAGACAAACGCTAGCCGTTTCTAAAAAAAAAAAAAAACTTGAACGAGTCAGAAACACGTTTTTGTCACATCATCAAAATACAAAAAATGCACGTAAGCCAAAGACAAATATGCTTTCTAAAGCTTATATTTTGATTGTATGAAAGAAAGAAGGTGGCGTACGAGTCAGTACGAAATATATATCACTGATTTTATTTCCCATATAATTGTTTTTTTTTCACTACTATAGAGTTTATTCTGGGATAAAATCGTAAACTTTAGAACAAAGTATCTAGTATTTTTTCCTGTAAAAGCCATTCTGAATGCTTGCAATAGTAGCGTCAATGAAAAAGTCCACATAAGACAGTCCGCTTGCTTCCTTCGTCAGACTTTTCTGCCGGTGTCTTTTCTAACCTTGGTATACTCAATTAGTTCTGCTGCTCCGTACTATTGCTAGCCCGCAAGTTTCTTCTTTCCTGTCAGCATGGTCAACAATGGTCTTCTGTTCGAATCTTGAATGTTTGCACAAAGCTGGTCCGGTTATGCCCCTTCTTCCCGGTCAATGTAGTTCCAGGCCCCGGTAGGGGCTTCTAGCCTAGCCTTCATGTTTACTTTGTCTGTTCGCGCTACAGCAGCCTTAAAACACAAGAAAAACTCCTGCCAATTAAAGTACCAGTTAGCTATTGAGCTTCGCTTCGATCAACAGAAAAACTGTCGCCACACAAGAAAACTTTTCAAGAAAGCATCACAAGGGCCAGAAATTAGACAAAAAAAAACTTTATCATTGCATGGATAATTCTGTACGAACAAGTTGTCCGTCAGAGTAAGCTTGCACGCTTGTTTTCGGGCGAAACTTAGTGGGTTAGCAATTGGACACCGACCGTTGGCCTAATCTTGGTACAGATTTTAAATTCTACTGACCATTACCTCCACACTACTCGTAGATTATGTGCTACATTCCTTTATGAACACAAATCGCTAGAATGTTTGAAGACAAACTGCCTTTGCAATAAACTAAAGTTTCTCGTCATTCCTTCGATGATGGCCAACGTGCACTGGCACTGGCGACCGCCCACACCCTTGTCCTCTACCTGGACGTCCTCGTACCACCCGATGACAAGAGGATTGCCCGTAACGGTCATAGGCAGAATCGGTTCATCGAGCTCAATCAGTTTATTTATCAAGCTCATCTAGGCTTAGCCCGGTTACGCGTTCTGGGCTATTCGTGCTGCAGCGGCTGGAACGACTCTCTCAGCATCAAAATAGGACCTTCTTCCTTGAGGAGCTAAGTGGCTTGGTCCGCTGTTCTGGACCTTTTGGCCAAGAGGCCTACTATCAACCAGGCAGTCGGGCCGGGAGACAAATTCAAACATTTTCTGCCCACTTCATTTCTTGCCAACCACATTCTGCCGTCTCTGTTCGATAGCGGCAGTGGTATCTCCGCTCGCCTCCAATCCTTCTCAGGATAGGCTGGAACACGAGACAGTGGTAGAAATAAGGATGCTACGACTAACCTTGCTGGTTTTCTCCTGGCGGCCCCTTTCGATACCAGGGGCTCACGATCACGTCGCTCTTTCCGTGCTACGATGCGGAGGGGTGGAGAGAACAACTTATGAGGACAGGCTCTACTTGTCGCTTGCACGTACATCGTTCCATAAGTCATTCCTGTCACCTGGTAGCAGGACATCACTCACTCACAGGCAAAGGACATATGCCTCAGCATCAATGGGGAGCAAGGCTTTAGCCACACAGAACGTTTATGGCGGAAGGAGCAGACGCTTCACGTTAACGTCCGTTCACTCTGGCCCTTCTTTCCACACTACGTTTTCATGCGTTCAGTTTTGCTCTTTTCTCCCCACTATTGCTCACAGCCTTTGCCTAAAAACATGCATCGTAGGCGGCGCAGAAGTAGTAGATGCCTCGAACCACCGCGGTCTGCCTAACATGCCCTCCACACCAAGACTTGCCCTGCCTCGCTAAAAGGCAGCAAAGAAAGTAGGGAAGAAGACTAGCTAGATGCCGGTGAAAGAAGCTGCGTACAACAGACGACAGAGAGGTGTAAGCTTACGATTAGCGGTGAACGATATTGAGACCTGTGTCCAAGCAACTCGCTCCAATAGGTTGGTTAGTCGAAGAAGAAGCAACTCGGCGAGTAGCATGAGAGTAAATCAATGCAACTTAATACAAGAAAATCTGCCCATCAGCCAAATCTGCCACAGAGTGTTATTCGTTTGCGAACGGGAGTGGGATAGATGACCTGCAACGTTACGAGGTATACGACCTAATACTGTTGGGAGTAAGCTCTATGCTTACGTTAAATTAAGTTGGATGGAACTATGGAGCCAAATGTTGGGAATCGACACCCTTTAGAAGGATCTAAAGTGGCCAAACCAATGCTCAGATTGCTAGTCTCATGGCACAGGAGCGCCAGGCTTATCCGAGCAGCAAAGTGTGGACTGGATGAAAGATGAGGTCAAGTAATGGGGAATCGAAAAATCTTCTTGCAGCAAAAAGCGATTCGAAATAAAGGGAACGGACAGTGTGGTTTAATTTTGCCTATAATAAATAATGCCTAACTGCCTACATACATGGTTTTCTCGTATTTTGCAGCCAACTCTGACGAGTGATATTTATGTGAGGTATCAGCACACTGTGGCGGCAGTACCGAGAGGTGCGAACACGGTCTAGCAAATGGTCCCTCTGCATATCCCGGGCCCATATACTCGCTATAGTCAGAATACTATATATGCCGTAATATAAAGGACCAAGGATTTTCCCCGGTGGACTTTTTTTGCAGAAATCCCCTTCGGTCCTCGCCCGTATCCCTTTTTTACCTGCATGCAGCTGGTAGAGTAGGCCACCTGACTTCAGCTATTGGAGCGATTCGCTTATGGAGGCTCTTAGATCTAGGCATGCACGGAGAACTGAAAGAGACTGATTCAGGCCGAGCTGAGTGTCTAAAAGAAACGTCCATTTGCTACTCTCCTACAGTGATGTTGCAGGAGGAACCATCTTTGTAGTGCCTTGTAGCCTCCATGCATTTCCCGTATTCATAGCTCGACAAAACAGATTAGTTTCGTAGTAAAGAAGGTACTAGGAAAGCCTGTATGAAATCCTCTGTAGAAAAAGGGAAACAGTATACACATGTATGTGGACACAGCAATATGAGTATTAGCAGTGGTAATGTGTTCGTTTATTAAACTTGGGAGCACGTCGTGGTCTAGCTTCGAAAACGGGTATATTTTGTTTTGTACTGCGAATCAACCGTTTGAGGTAATGCTTAACACCAGAGCCGGACGTTTATTTATCCTATATCGGTAGAGCGAATTCGGCGTTCCCATGATGATGCGGTGTTAACGTACGGTGTTAACACTTAACCACAAATGGTTATCTGGGTTTTCGCGGCTGGAGCATAATTGAGCACATTGTGTTTCGGGCGTCGAAAAACAGTAAGTAATGTAGGCAGTACTCGTCGCGAACTTTAACATGTGTTTATTTTTAGTGTGCTAAGTTTGAAGCAATCCTCAACAACGTCACGAAACGGTACATCAAACCAAACTGTCTCCATTCAGCTTTCTATTAATTTTTCAGGTAAGACAGAATCGAGGTAACACCTGAGCAAAAATAGTTGAGTGAGATAATACTGATTACGGTTTACAGCGGTAAGGAGGATGCGTCGAGGATGATCCGAAATAAAAAAAAAAAATGCGAAAATATACGAATCAGCCAGTCAGCCAGCCAGCCAGTCTACTTCACTGCAGCAGATGAAATGTCGCTACCGGCAGCCTGCTATCGGCCGAAGTCTGTCGACTGCAATTTTACAAGCACCGTTGTATTATCAGCGACTGCAAGGTTGGGCAAAGCGATCCGACACACCATTACGCCTCTAGCCATTGGTCTTGCGTTCACTGTATGCACAGCTTCTACATTAACACCACCTGCACCAAGTACTACTGACAACGTATTGCAGAGATGTCGTCTTGTATTCGCAGTTTCATATGCGATGATGCTGGTGCCAGCAGTATCTCTGCGGGTGTCAGCATAAGAATGGTTGGCTAACTCGGGGTTTGGCGCGCATCTATTCCAACTGTGCTATCCTACGGGAATTAGGCAACGTTAGCAGGGTATCTACGTGCATACGTACATATTGTCCAACCTTTCATTACCGGCGCAAGGTGGCACGGTGAGAAGAAACAAAAAGCTAACGTGATATATGATGTGTACGGTTGAAATATTCATGTGGTTGTGGCCTACTAGTGGTCCGAGGGGCAGTTTGTTTAAAAAGCCACTGTTTAGTAGCAAGGAGCAAAGAAAAAAATTGCAAAGAACCAATGTCATGGCTATCTCGCAATACAGAGTTTTGCAGGCAAATTGCAAGAGTTTTGATACACCATGTTCTTTTTTTATGAATCGACATAAAATAAGGATTTTATATTAAACAATTGTACAAGTAATAGCCGTACAACAATTCAAGGACAAGTGAGGTAGAAACTGCTGGGAGTCGCTGAGAAAGGCCATTTTATAATGAAGAGTGTGTTCAACGATAGCCTGTCTATTGCTGTCACAAATGGATGCCTACTTGGCTCTTGCTGTCGGCGTACAGTTATTACCAATGCCGCCAAATAGGTGGTAGAGAAGCTGCCAGGCAGAAGAATGAACCGCCCAATGCTGTAAACGTACTGGTCAATTAAGCTTGTCGACTGAAAGCCATCACCTTTACAATCAATTATCTCCTTCGTCGTTCCGTCCTCTCACGAAACCTTTGAGCTCGCGCACACATACAACCACCCATAGTCAGGTCCAGTACAGCTTCTCTATCTTTACTAACCTCTACTCGTTGAGGAGAACCTCCGTTCCTAGTTTCCTGTCGCCGTAACCCTCACAGTGGTAATGGTACCTTTAGGAATTAAAGGAACTCGTTCAAGCCAGAGCAATAAGACAGGAACAACAGTCTACCACCAAGCAATAGGCTCTACTATCTCATAGATTGCCTTTTCACCTTCGGCTGTTAGCGACTTTGCAACGGCGGCTCCTTTTGTTCTGATCCCTCCAGAGCAGCAAATCTAAGACAGCACCATGCAACCGTCGTTCCTACGACGGTTGCAACAAGTCAACAAAATCCAGTCTCAGTCTAGGCAGTCAAAGAACTCAACCGAGTAGTTAAGGAACGAACCGAGTGACCTGGTCAAAAACTCGACATGCGAGCTAGTGATTCCAAGTCACCGTGATGGAGATATCCGCACCACTGCAGAACTCCAATACCACCATTACTAGGGCATGGTTCTCCACGTATTATATTCTATCTTCCCCTCTTGCTTCTACTAGCCCTACCGTTGAGCTTGTTTTGCCATAAGGCGAACAAGTTACCTCTACTTATATGGTGCTGAAGCACAATTAGCAATGAACTGCATCATCAGCGAATGGAGCGACCCGGCTAAGCAGATCTTACCTGCCTTGAGCCATACAGCCACTGGGGCTCGACAAGAATCTCAGCGTTATACAACAAATTCATTCAATAAGATTCTATAATGTGCATAACGAAATAGATGAGCCTTACGACACATGAGAAAAAAAAACAATAAAAACAGGAAGATACCTTCATAACGGCACTAAAGACGAAGAAGTTTGGGATGTACTTGCAAATTTACCAGTGTGCGGGAGCTGCTTTCATTTTCCAGCTGACATTTTCTATGAAAAATCTGACAGATAGTGCAGTTTCCTCAGTCAGTCAGAAACGCTCGTTTAGATGACAGACTGCATTTGCTGCTACGGTGTGAAGTATGATTTCAGTTTCGAAACAAGCTTAGTCTCCTACTAGCAGTGTATGATAGCTGTACAATGAATTAACAACATAGGCCATACATCTCTGCCATATTGTCAAAATCTGCTGGTTGAGTCGGTCTGTACGCCTGTAAAGACAAAGGGAGAACCTTGTCGCACGGGTTCACTGCCATTTGACGAACGGACCGAAGAATGGATCCCCTTCTTCTTTTTTTGCACATACGAGAGACCAATTGGCTAGACCGGTCGCTGACTCGGGACCGTCATCCAGATTCCAGAGGCCTAGATTCCGCTTCGATAAGCAATAACGGAATCAGCTATTGACCTCAACAACACCAGCAACAACGAGATTGGTGACGATAATGAATTAACAACAATGGGTAGCGGGTAGCCAGCGAGAAGGCTGACATTAAGCAGTACATTGCTTGCAGCAGTTAGAGCTGCTGACGTTATCGTACAACTCATAACAAATGGAACCGACCAATGAGGGACCCACTATCCTAGAGTCTCGTTAGCTTAATACTGAGGTAGGGATTGAGTACTAAAGCCTTTAATGAGTGTTGTACCCTGTAATACCTAGCAAATGTTCTGCCACTCGCAATGCTGTAGTTGTTTGTTGCTTAGACAGAATCTAGATTAGAGAGAGAGAGAGAGAGAGAGAGAGAGAGAGAGAGAGAGAGAGAGAGAGAGAGAGAGAGGGGGGGACAGAGATACTTTCAACATGATTCAACTGGAAATTGATATTGAAATTTGCTTACCTAGCAGTATTGTAGCATCTCGGATTATGCCCATAATTTACGGACAGGTCGAGATTAACTTACGTGTACCTTACATGCACTACAAAGTTTTTTTTTTCACTGAAATATGTATCCACAACTAATTACGGCAGGGTCCAATTTTTCATTAAACACTAAATGAGTTGCTTTGGCAATCATTTAATTAAAACAGGGCTGTCAACGTAGGCACGGACCCTGCTTCACTACTTAACAGCAGCAGGTTTAATTCCAGAGTGAACGCATTGGTCTTTGAAGTTGATCCTTTTTAATGCTTGCTAAGAAAATCCGTCGTGCCGGGTTACACTGGTCATTGAAGAATTGACTCAAAGACTATTTAATGATGAGCTACGTACGCAGTTGGTGTCGAGCGGCCGACAGCTTAAGGCAGTTGCTGAATTTAAGTAAAATGCGCGTTACCGGGTCAGCTTGCCCAGATTTTTTCGCTAGATCTGGTCAGAGGAATATCAAAGTTAGCTGTTTTGCCTTTCTTAAGAATTTCTAGTTGTGTGCTCAACTAGATTCAATGCGCAGCTTTAGGGCTTTGAAAATTAATTGTGAAAGCCCTAAAGCTGCGCATTGATTTCTGACGCCGTTTGATTTACTTTTAGGCACCTCTCTCATGGATGCACTGCTAGTGACTGTTTCCTCCCTCCCGTCAACTCGCTTATCTTCTTCAGCCACCCTTCTCTTGTTAGGGGACGTGCAGCCGGCGTGCAACCCCGTGCCACAGCCAAGCATATCTTCTGAATCGAATTGGCTTTATAGGCAAGGTCGGCTCATCAGCGCTATCATCATAGCTGTCGTGTCCTCACAACTCGATGCGACACTTACATTTCTTTTATCTGCCAACTCACTTATACCGCTGTGGTCTTCACCTGCTTTCTACAACCTTCTTCGATTTCTTCTTCAATCTTTACATCCATTAACCGCGCCCCAAGGCTTCTAGCGAGATATGCAGCTCACGAAAGCACCATTCTCGAGTGTTGGAATTAATTCCGCTGTGTTTAGCGCTCGTCTACCGAATTTATTCGACTGTTGACTTGCTTCCCTGATTGATGGGGTCAAGCAGTTACCATCTATAGCAGCGGCCTCGCCTACGTGCCAACCTCAGTGTACGCCAGTTTGCTAAAGCTGCTAAGTGACCTCTCTACTAGCTTCGCGGTTATCAATGAATGGAGACACCGAATAGTTTAATATCCAATTCCACTATGCATCGTTCGCTGCAGACGGACGATATTTACACAGGGAAAGAGGCGTGTCTTCTCATCTCGTGGCATCATTTCCAGCGTCAAATGCTCGACGAGTCGGCGACGTGTATTCGAAGGCGACAACTACATCCAACACAGCTGACGTAGCCGCCGCTGTCAAGATATTGAACAGATTTTCGCGTCGCAATCCTTGGGTCTTTACCCGTCTACACTGCACACTTTCTATGATGACATGAAGCATATCAAGTATGCATCAGTACTACATAGTCCTACTACAGTACCCTCATTACCTCCCGCCAGATGAGTACCCAACCAGCCAACGAAGCTGCTCTGTTCGTTAAAGGGCTCGCTGCCCTTAATTACCAGCGATCCTGTCAAACCTTCTTTTAATTTCCCTCGCCCTATTATCCCTCCGTATCCCCGTTTTCTACCACTCATCGCACATCGTGTGTTAGACTTACTACCGTTTAGCGTTCGGCGGTGTACCACAGAGCTTGAGTCCTGATATACCATAGCTGTGCGACTAAAGTGCTGAGAAGGCAGGTCCTGGTAATTCGAAAAGTCCAGGTCGACCCGTGGGTTCTCCTTGTCATATTCTACTTTATCCACCGCTAGCCGGAAAAGTTGCCGCCAATGTCAATAATAACATTAGTGGATTTCATACTGCTGGTGCTGGCAGAGGCAATGTCATCGTTCCCGCGTTCATCGTTATCATTGTTGTCGCCTTCTGTTACGAGATAACTATAGACCTCTGCTCTGCACAAGGTAAACAACGTTTTCTCTCCGAAGTGTCACCGGGATTAGTGGGCCGCCGGTTTGGTCGAAAACACTTTTTGAGACCGGAGGCCATGAGAAAACGTGGGTGCGGAAGAACTGCGGTAGAGTCACTTCTTGCTGATAGTGGGATGGTCAACTGCTTGCTGGAAACGATTCTGCCGCTTCCATTTGACCAACCAGCCAATGCAAGCTTTTTTCCCAGATCGAATGGCTATGTTAAGCACGATAATCATCGTCATTATCTAATTGGAGATAGCAGTGGTGGATGGAAGCGGAGAAGACGAAGCTGGGAGAGTAAGTAACGCCTAAGAAGTGTCTTTTTCCAAACCTTGACAGGTTCTCAACCAGCTGCGCTTTATTCGTTGAACGCTAGGGCCGGTCACAAGCACAAAGTGTTAAAGTTTACTGCAGAAATAATAACGGTGCATTCAACAACCAGGACAAGCGATGCTAACCCGGTGATCCGAAGTAGTATATGCTTCCACTATCTGCTAATCAGGTCTTCCGACAAAGGTCGATAAGGTGTGTGTCCTTACAACACGTACGACTGGTCTGGTATGAGCAATCTACATCTAGCGAAATCTTTGTTAATGAAGTTGGGTATGGATATACAGCGGTTTATTGATATTAATATATACCTACAGTCGTTGTATCGGTACGGTCAAATAGGATGACTACAATAAAATGGTGCAAATTATCTTATCAGTTAATCGGTTTGCCAGATAGATCATTCTGGTATATTTAGTAGTAAGTACGGTTTCTTATACCTCTGATCCAGTATTTAGCTCCTCTAAGTGTTGCTCTTAGTTGGAACACCAAAAATGCACCTAGATCTATTTGCCACCAGATTAATCCCCAGATCTAACTTAATTACACTATTACCAATAAAAGTTCGTCGTATGTTTATTCACAGACATTTATAGTAATGTACAATATTTCTTCTTACAAATCAATCAAGGTTCCGATAGTTCTTGTTAGAGTTATTCTGAAATTTCAAGTAAATCCTTTAGATAGATGGATGAAAGCAGAAGACTGGGCTCCAGCAATTTGCTCCTGACACCGGCGTAATCCGGTCAGGATTTGTTGTGGCAGAAGCTACAGCGAAAAAGAACGTAATAGAGGAAGAAAGTCTCATAAATCGAAGCGGATCATGTTTTTAAACCTCGAAACCCCTCCCTGGCTTTGCCACATCCATCGCGTCGCCGTACCGAGCTGTTCCTGCGGCCAGCTAACGCCAAGCGTACACCACGCCCACGGGTGGTGAGATTAGGACACCGTGCTGGCAATAGATAACTGCTGCTGGAGGCAGCTAGAGAGCGAGAAGAGGCAGCCGATTACTGAGTCATTCTCGGGGTGGAGTTCTGCGGGTCTGTTCTACATGGTACTCCGTTGATGAAGAACCTATCCTACCTGCTCTTACTTATGAGAATCCACATGGCGAGTCGAGAGGTGGGCCTGGGATGTAATTAAGAAAAATATCAAGTTTGCAGGTGGAAGTCGGCAACGTCAGAGTGCTACGAGAGGAAAGCTGGGCCTAACCTATCGGATTTCTTTCGTGCTTTTTCTCCATCTTTAGTATAGGACTCCCCGTCGTAAAAACCTCAGCTCCCTTCTCGTATACGTGAAGATCTTCTGCTGACTCGTTAAAGGTACAATGCTGCTACTTGTCTGCCGCCGAATACTCGAGTTCCTCGTCAAAGCGAAAGACTGGTGTCCAAAAGCTACCAGCACCACTACCAGATCTGTACAAGTTCGCAAGCTTCGTCTCTATCTAACTTCTTTCGGCGACAATCAGCACAAAACTGCGGTGAATTTTTCGTCTATGGATATGGCTTTAGACTTTACCCTTGCCGGTGCTCACCGGCACTAGATTGGTAAACATCGCAAGTCAGTGCGCTACTAAGTAAAATGTCCTGATTTACCATCCCTTATATATTCATTTGATGAACTTAACCAATCGAACCGCTCGTAACTGGGGGGTCACTAGCAGGTGATGAAATATAGAATTAGTGGTAGAAGAAGGCTGCTCTCCACAAAAGAAAAACAGAGCTCTACGAGCCCCGTGAAATGCACTACCTTGAAGGCGACAGCGTAGAAGTTATCCACTGATCTCGTCTTTGGCGCGTGAGTAAGATACGGGAGTGGCAAACTGTGTTCGATTTCGTGTTGACAGTTGACGTACTATTCTTAAAGGATTTTTTTGCTTTACATTAGAAAGTCGAATGGCAGGCGGCACATAGATGCTCCGACTTATGGAGCGCATCATCAGTCAGCCATGGCTGCGTGTCGAACAGTCGTCACGCTACTGCCGAACATCTGCCGCTGTTTCTGTCGCGGACACGGGCGCTGCTGCCACACAACAAATGACTGCAGGGTCACTGGCAGGCCATCACTGACGGACTGTTTCGTTATTGCAGTCGTCAGCAGTTCCAAGTACTCCTGCATTTTGCAAATTCTCAGACAGCGACATATATCAGAAAGCATCAACGGGCAGTCAGACATTCTACGCAAAGCAGCGACTCGACCTATTCTCCATATCTCAGCTATGTATTGCGATCATATGGATTAGACTTTTGGAGACGGCTGCTAAATATTAATAATATTGGAAAAACATAAAATTCCAAGAATCTAGAAAAATAAATCTCTCGGACCCTTAAAAACAACTCTACGCTGCACACAGTACATCCTTCTATTACGCTTATTTCGTATCATTATAATGGTAATCCATCTATTCCGTTCCTTCTATTCAAGTCAATAGTATCACGGTAAATTAGTGCTGTGCACGACTCCATGCTTGTTCAAACCGCTAGATTCGTAATCAAGTTCAGTAAGTTACTATACGAGTCGATTTGATACAATGGCTCATCCCTTTAATAACCTACATTTGTTTTCTACACAGTTAGCAAAAAAGTGTTCGTTCTTAATTACTGTTCACCATATGTACGCAGTATGATTTAAAAAAAGAACCGCCATCGTCTATAATGGCGCGGTCCCCATCACAAAGGGCTGCCATGTTTAGCTGTGCTTCAATCAAAGTCCAACAGAAAAAAGATCTTCATTCGATGCTATAGGGAGAAAGATAAATGCTGAGAAATGTAGGGAGAAACAAGCCGAAAGGGAGAGAAACTAATCTAATGTAACTAATTTTGCGTCCCGGTTAGACTCAAGTTGAACACGGGCAACTGTACGTTGGGCCTGCTTAATTCCGTCGTTCCATCCATGGACGTCCCAGATCTTCCGATAAACCTATTGCTGCGGCCGTTTTCGATCTGCCGACGAAGTTGACCAAGTCTATGGAGTTGTTGCTTCGTTCTGGTTGCCAACAATTCTCAGTAGAATTCTCCCTACAACACAGTACTTAGCTGAGCAGAAAAACTAAGCTCATTATCCCGAAGTACTACTAGCATGTGAGGCCATATTGATACAACAGTATACCATACATATATACCAAGGATAAGCAACCGAAAGATCCATGTGTGGCTACGAATAATTGCTATAGAACGATGCTCAGGAAACAGCAGATGACTGCCAAGGGAATTTTTACACTTGTGCGACTGTTAAGCAGGGTGAATTCACGAGTAATGCTAGTTTTTTTGGTCACTTTTTTCTAGCGACTAACATTATTTTTTTCGACATATTTTTCTATGGCTTTGACAGAAATAACTGATAAGGCAACGGTGGCCGCCTTCGTTATGGCACAGACTTAGCTAGAAAATTAATACAAGTACACTATATAGTCTCAAATGAATCTCATTTCCACTATTTTATCAAAGATACCACATTTAATAGCTCAGATACTATCGAGCGTTACCAACTCCGAGCTATATCTCATTATCTAGGTCATTTGAGCGAATCGATATGTTCTGATATGTCTACACTATCTCAGATACAGGTCCATTGTTTCATTATGGTGCCTCCGTAGGGCAGCTCGACATTGGCTAGGACCAAAACAGTGCATTTAAGCTTGTCTACTTCGCGTGATGGACGAATGTGAAGGGGAAAAGGCGCGTGAAAGAACTCTCATAAAAGACAAAACGCTTAACTAGCAGCGAGTCGGCTCAAGGGCCGGTATTATTTTTGGTTCGATCGTCACCACCGTAATCGGCTTTTTTATAAGCGTTCGTGTAGTTCACGTGACCTGCCTCGTGACGAGTATGCATAGCGATTATCATCATATAGACTATAACATAAATACATATTTCCATAGATATTAGCAGAACAAGCTCGTTTCCCCCAACGTCTATACAGTACTCGCTCTCTGGTCCTGCTTCCGTAACAGATACTCTGCGAAGCTAGCGAAGTTTTAAAGAAAAAATCTGCTGGGGGGTTTTCTTTCTCTTGACGATACTGGTGTTTACTAAGCTCATTGCTGCCGCAGGCATCGATGTAATGACACCCCTGGCGGTTGCGAACCTGGAGTTAACGAAACTGTGACCATGTAATTTTTACGCACATCTAAGCTGACTACTGACCGCTACAAATTCTACCTCTCTCGGTCTTATTACAGGCTCTCGGCCTTTCTACCTGGCAGCTGGTAGATTACTCGAATAACGCATATATATATATATATATAACATATAATTTGCATTAGATGTAGTAAAATGGTGCGGTATACAATTACGTGATCATGCCCAAGGCTACACAGCGAGATTGAAGTCAACCGTGTGCCAGAGAATGTTGAAAGAAGTTAACTAATTTGACGCTTTCTGGTAATTCATATATGACTATATGTTGAATAAGTGAGATAGTCTAGAGCACAAAAATCAAATATGGAACAATTCAAGACGCTAGCGGATAGTTAGCCAAGCAACAATCTTCCAATAATGCCTGCTCTCTCTAAACGTGTGTGCCGACATGTACACTTCCCATGGACCTCCTATGATAACAAGTAGTGTATGATCAAGAAGTCCCACGGAAAAGGTACATACTATATTTTTTGTCGCGTAGCCAAGCTGAGCATCAATTTTTTAATACTTTTTTTTTGCCGTGCGCTTTTGTGCATGCTGTGTCTTGGCCTTGGTCGCTGCTATGGTTATTAGTATTAGCGCCACGTTTCCTAATGCTTCGTCTTGCCTCTTGTTGTTAATTATAATCAGTATTATGGACGCACATTAGGTAGAAAAGAGGAATACAGCGAGGGGGCAAAGGAGAGAAAGTTGAATAAGAAGGGTTACGATGCCGCTCAAAATGATCCTGCTGAAAGGCGTCTTGCGCCGCCACCGGCGCTACAGTCAAAGGTTTCTGGCAGAGGGCACCCAGCTCCATGCATTTCATATCTGCGAGCGAAGAATCTTTGCAAGCGCATGTGCCTGTACAGGTAGTGTGTGTGCGTATGAATACTCAGTCTCATATGGTCCCGTTTCCTATGCAGCTCGATACAAGTACTGCTCGGTCTGCTCCTATTCTATACCGATGTTGTATGCAGGACAGCTGAGCTGAGAAGCCAGTGAACTGATGGCGAAAACTGGAACGAAGAGAGAGGTATGAAGGGCTGGTGAGGAGAAGGTTGTCATCCAACTACAGCGACGGCAGCTGTAACAGCCGACGGCCGGAGCAGTGGGGAAACGATGGTTAAAAATGCCGCTAAAGAGCATCAGCAGCAGCACTGGTGCCGGAAACTCCATAAAAATACATAAAAGTATTTTTAAACGCTCTTAAATGTTCCGATAAGACACGAATGGACGGAGGACGGAATAGCGGGACCAGCACTGACGGCGAAGTGACGGGACCCTCTGCTGCTGTTGTTGACCCGTGATGGAAATTTCGGTACCAGTGTGAGTGAACTTGAGACCTTGTGGCACGGTGTCTCTTGACCTGGCTGTCTCTGACCAGAACCTCAAAACTGCTGTCTTGCTGCACGAAGAAATAGGAAGGCGGTAGTAGACTGCGGGTGATAGACTTAATACCTAGTCAGATCTGAGCCGAAATCCACAACTCGGTACTATGTAAGTTCCCAAGCGGGTGACCGTTTCGGACAGAATTGTGGTACTAATAGTATACCTAAACCTGTACCTCTGCTGAACTCTCATGTTCTCGACAAAAAGAAGCTATAGAAATATGACTTTACCTCTTGTCCCTGTTCGGTGTTGCCAATTGAGAACTGATTTTTCTCGTTCGTTTTCGTTCTCAGTTCGTCCGCTACTCCGTTATTTATATTCTAGCCATCTCATCCTTCAGTCGTCGCCCTTCGTCTGTTTGCTTTCGCTCGAAAGGATAGCAGCTGTATACGCGGATCAACGCAACGCTTGCCTGCCTGCCTGCCTGTATACCTGCTTACCTGGCTGCTCCATACAGCGAGTTCAGCGGACATAAATGGTTCGTCAGCGAGCACAACCTGCCTATGTACCTATCGCACGATGATGAACAATCATCAACGACATAAAGCCCCGTTACTGTGTCTCGACTCTCGTTGAAGAAGCGAACCCGACAGGCTAAAGGGCCTGTGAAGGCTGCGTGACCGTTCGCAATGGCATAGGCTATTGAGCACAGTACTCTGTTTGATACGTGAGGACAGGGTCGGGCAACGTAGGATATATGAAAAAAAGTAGACCAAACTAAAATTGTTGGGGTGGGCTGCCGAGCGCCGAAGCAACAGCGGAAGAAGCCCTAAGCAGTGAAAACAATTTTGGCTTATGTTCACACTAAAATTCACGCTTACCGCAGAAGTGCATCTAGCGCTTACAGTTCCTACTCCCATTGCAAATGAAACATCTTTCACCTGTTTTATTTGACGCCCCCGTAGTTGCAGTCGACTGGTACTTGCAAGTATTGCATACGAATATATAGTGTTCTTGTACGCAGACGGTTACGAAAGCCAATAGCTGCGTAATATCAAGATGAAAATAAAAAGAGTATAAGCTGAATTACGAGTTCAGCGTCCTCAACCTTAGCCCAGGCTGAAAATACAGCTTGGAAAAGAAGACAAACGGGGGTCGGAAAAAGGGATCATATCACAGACGTGATCGGATGGCTGCTTTAAGAGTCTATAGCACTACTGTGAAAAAGTTGAGGGGAAAAGGGAGGTAGGTAGAATCCTGCCGAGATGAAGAGCGCGCGAACCAGCAAAAAATGAACCGTACGAGAATAACATGATGCTTTCTGTCATCGCGTTGGTTTCGTTCGGCTCTATTACGAGGTAAAGCGATGTTGCTGACGCATCGCTCGTGGCCAAGGAAAAACATAGAAGAAGAAACACGCGAGAAACGTAAAGAGGGTCGACCGAAAACAATCTGGATGTGTCGAGCGCCAGAGCCCTACCTAGACCTAGACGCCCAACCGTCCGTGGAAGACTGAATACATCTACGGGCGAAACGGGGACGAAGAACACTGGAAAACGCTGCGGAGGACTAGTCAAGCATGAGGCGTCGGACGCGGCGGGACGGCACTCAGATTTGGTGGGGATAATGGAAGCCGTAGCAACTGCACCATTTGCAACAATTCCGATGGACGCGGCCGTGAAAAAAGACCAAGCGCACTGGCTTGTTTTTTCGGCGTCTCTGATTTACGAGTAACGTAAAGATGGCGTTAGAGTTAGTAACTCGGACCAGCTGAGAACTGCGCAGTCCAACCTGCTGTAAGCCGAAGCAATAATAATAAAAGACGATGACCTTATCGTCTTTGTCCGTTACCCGTCGTCACCTTTGACCATCTGTCACGAAATGACTAAAGCGAATTGCTTTGTTTTTATTTCAGCATCCGCCCTTGCGCTTGTTGCCGCTGCTGCTATCGTCTTTGTTTTCGCTGCCTCAATCTACCAGGTTATTGTACATATGTATGTACATTGATGACAAATGTAGTGGTTTCTGCACTAATAAAGTTTAACTACAAACAACAGCATGGCAACAACCGTAAAACTGCAGACACGGAAAGGCCAGTGCAAGCTTATCGATATAACAATTTACTCTAACGCTATCACATCAAAAACTGGACAGACAATGCTTTGACGGAAATATGTGAGGACAAAGCATGATCTTTCCCAGCGCTTTCAAATATGCCGCAGGAACGTATTCCGCTAAAATATCCTTTTTTTTTTGCAGATATTTTTCCTGTTTGACGAAGCGAGCTCGATAGCTGAGGCACTGGCGAGTGCGCAATATTTAAAGAACACGCGACCATCTATAAGGTAGCTAACACACAAAAAAATAGCAATGAACAACGAGGTAAGCCGAACCACAGGAAAATCCAGGCTCAGGAGAATGCTTTCAGTGGAATGGGGACGTATTACTTTGACAAAAATTTTCTGCGATGCTGTGATGATCGAGGTATCTATTCAAAGTGCAAAGGCTAAAATGAAGGTATGGGATATTTGCTCTTGCAATCGCAATTTAATGTATAGAAACGATAGAAAAAAGTTACACACTTACGTTGGGGGGCAAAAATGGCTTGTGTTACTCATTTCGTATCGACTGAACTAAAAACATCTAAATAATTTGATTATGAAACCGATCGCCAGGGGGTTCATCCAACTAGGTCAATTATACACCTAACAGTAGATTTGCTCTTAGCAGATAAAGCTTTTACAGGGCTCCGCTTACTATCGGTGCGTTTTGTGAACTCAGTGCGAAACGCGTAATTTGCACGCTTCGTAAGCACTCATAGTAATTAATTTATACTGCCTTAATTACTAGGTAGAGATTTTTCGTATTTCGCCATGTTGCTCAGAGTCAAGCAATGAATTCTATTGAATATTTTTTCAGGAATTACTAACTACAATGTATGCCGTGGATTATGACTACGTACATATAAGGGTATCAGAATAATGCTGACGGCGCTCGCGCCAACCATAGTTACAACTGCAACAAGTCCGAACTTACGATCACTCGGTCAAGCAGGGAACGCCTGTAAGATTAGGCTAGCCAGTCTTCACCAATTGGCATCTTACAATTTCATCATCGCTACCGATTCGTCGTGAGTAGTATCCGAAAACGCTTACTACAGAGCGAAATAATGCAAAGTTTCGTACAACGTTTATATGACCAGAGCTTTCTGTACATAAAGCAAGCCAAACAGCGGCACAGTTGGATATAATAGACAGTTAACAGCGGAGCCGACTTAGCAGCATTCTGCTAATAAATACACAAGATCATATCATCATATTATTTAACGTTCCGTCGAAAAAAAAAACAACAAGAAACGCGCTACAACAATAAGTAAACAGTAAAAATACTTGTCCTGGCTATGTTTTTCCTGCGACCTGTTTCACATTCCACAACCTGGAGCCTTCCGTGCTAACTCAACGACAACCATAACGCCCTTTTTTTCCTATCTTTTTTGTTGGTTTGACTTACCGCTCCACACCCAGACAGAAGTAGACAAAAAAGACGCCGAACGCAACAACGGACACAGTAAAAGTGTAGAGTGACAATTTTGTACGTCCACGTACGAGCCTACATAGCGTTTTCATAGAATAAAAATTCAGAATATTTCAAGAATCCAGAATATTAGCTCATGATCAGGTGAGCGAGATCATTGAGTCGATGGGAAACAGGGGTGTCCTGGCCCGATTTACATAATCAGTAATCCTATTCCGATGCGCATGGGCGTTAGCTGCTGCTGTTCCCGCTGGTGATGGAAACTCAATACCGGAGAGCGCAGAAGTAATTCGTGACTGAAGACGCAAAATGTCTCTTTCAATGAGAGTGAAAAGGAACAAAGATCGAGACGAACAGAAAGGTTAAGAAGGTCAGAAGGAGAAAATTGTGCATAGGTAATGACGTCGAGACGCCTGTTACTGCTGCAGCTCATTCGCCAATGGCGGCGATGATTAAGAAGGAGAAGGCCTTCTGTTGCGAGTTCCGTGTGTTGCCCTTTTAGATGTGCAAACTTAACTGAATGCCAGTCTATTATAGTACGAACGAGATTGTCTAGGAATACAAATACGCTCATAAAACTTACCCGCGTAAGACTATATAAAACGTAAATTGTGCAAGTAATATATATATATATATATATATATATATATATATATATATATATATATTACCGCTTTACGGATACCCTTAGTTCACACATCCGAACACTTCTGTCTGAATATCAAATCATAGGA
Source organism: Varroa destructor (assembly GCF_002443255.2). Taxonomy (NCBI): domain Eukaryota; kingdom Metazoa; phylum Arthropoda; class Arachnida; order Mesostigmata; family Varroidae; genus Varroa; species Varroa destructor. The sequence goes on from NW_019211457.1 coordinate 43,882,127, forward strand.
TCTCTGTTACACCCGTCACAAGGTGATCCACTAAATGGTTCGGTGTTATAAGCTGACAGATTAATTTGATTATTTAATTAATATCAGATGAACATTATCGCCCTTAAAGATAAGACTTCTGATCCTGCGGAAGACAACGAGCCGAAAATAGTTCAACCTCAACATCGGTCATATTTAGCATATGAGATTCCGTTGTCTCGAAAAGCCGCTAACGGGTATACCCAATTCCCCATTATTCTTCCTTATTCCATCAACTCTTGTTTTAACAGCGGAAACCTCTGCGAAAACGAAAGGTCTCCATATTGGGATCCTTCCGAAAAAAGAAAAACGTTTTTCTCTACATCGACACCGTTCCCGTGTTTTTCTATTGCACTTACCGTTATAGGTTGAAGGCGTGCGTGTGGCTTCCTTTGGCAATCGCTAAATCATATGTAGATGTATGGTATCCGTAACATCGCCTTAACTCACGACTGTCTGTTTTTAGGAATCGAATCTCAAGGCTCAACGTATAGAAACGAAAAGTTAAGCTGGAATAAACTAATTGAGATTTACAAATTGGTCCAGATGAAACGTAGCTTCCGTATCTAAAACCTTTTGGAAGTCACCATAACATGCTAGAAACGAATATATTGTCTTATAAGAAAAAGAACTAATAAGTTCAGCATCTGCGGCCTACCTAAAATGGACAATTACCTGCCAATACTCGTATCAGCTATATAAGGTTATGTAATAGATGAACAATAAGAGTATCTCTGTATTCGTATTAGTTCGTTAGGTGTTTGGACGTAACAATATCACTAGGTGGCCTTCACCAGTAGGAGTCAGGGGTGAAGTTGTTTTGTTTAAAAGTTCGTGAGGAGATACGACTTATCGCTGACCCACGGCTTACGATACAACTGCGTTTGATCCGACTACTGTTTTGCTTTCGCTGACTATTATCCTCCCCGCAAGATGACGGGATAGGCGGATGAGGTTTTCGTATTGGAAGAGCGGTATTGAAGCCTAATACTCGACACACTCATTTCGTCGGCCATGTAAATTTCAGAAAATACCCCACCCTAATGTTTCGTATGTTGCGTATATTGATGTACAAGTGTTGTTATTGTGTTATTCTCTTTTATGATAGCTGTCTATGTTTTTTAACTTACCCTGGAGGCTCATCGAATACTACTTTTGTCCGGTTGTTAGCGCTACGACGATTAGAATCTGACACGCAATGAAATTCGTCTACGTTATCACACCTCTTGTTTAGTTCATATGCGTATATTATCGCTTGTTTTCCTTGCCTGCTGCAGGCTAAAGTACCATAGGAGCATATCCGACAAAATAGAGTATACTAGATGTTTCGGGTTTCACGTCTAGTATATATATACAAGTGTGTGTAGCAAGGGAACAAGTTTAATAACGTCACATGTGTGCCCATTGGCTGATGAAATGGTTCTCCTACACTTGTAATGAAGTGTAGGACAAAACATCGTACAAGGCTTTGCACTTGTATGTCCTTACTTCACTATATGCTCCCTCAGTTTTCTGCATTTTCTCCAGTATCAGCGTCCTAAGCTGTAGTAGTTCGAGGCTGTATCCCACAAACCCTTTTCCTTGTCGTTTACTTCTGTCCCTTTCTTGTTCGTGGCGGCAACTATTTTTATCCCAAAACTCTGCTCCCTCTTTGGCGACGTTCGTTCGTCCAAACGAATGTTCGGTTTTATCATCATTCTTGTCTTCATTGTCGGTCCTTGCGCCCATTTACTGGCCGCTGCTGTTGCTTTTGATGCTCTTCTCCCATTTGCGTTTTCTCACGCTAACGCACCCTTCCATCTTGTCGCGTAGGCTCTCACAAAGCTTCGAAAGAGTCCAGCGACAAATGCGGATGGAAAGGAGAACTCGACAAGGGCGACGGCTAACAATCAGGCTCTGACAGACAAACGAACGGATTTGCGGCCCAGAGGAAAGCAGCTAGTGCAAGCGTGGTAGCCATAACAGCAGCGCCAGCATCAGCAGCAGTAGCATTATAATATTGAGTATGTGTGGCTAGCCCACATGACGACTCTCATCGTTGATTCGTCGTCGTTTCAAGCGACCCAAAAACCGATCTAGCGGACAAGTAGGCAGGCAGCAGACAAGCCTTTACATCTCATCGTCATTCGTTCCCCGCTTGCGCGAACTGTGTGTTTAACGCACGACTACCGCGAACATTACTGCCAGTTCCGCCCCTGCCAACGCCATCATTTTGCCTAGCTGCTAGGAGAGACACGAACGGGCTGTAGGTCTGGATCTCTAGTCGTCAGTTTTCCATTGAAAGCCGGCCGTCTGGCACGCCGAAGGATGCCTCGACGGTCTAGGTCGGCGCCGCACCGCTACTTCCCTTTGGTCTAATACACTTAACTCACTGTCTTGGCTCACATACGTACATGCATGCACAAATATAAAGCTCAAGTATTCCATGACGCACCCCTTTTGCGATTTCAAGATTTTTTCCTCCTGTACCTAACGTACATAGCTTTTACTGTATCCTATGTCTTCCTGTGCTAGCTTGCTCTTTTCTTACTATCACTTTTTTTTATCTTGGCTTATCGTTAACACTAGTCAAAACTAAACAAACGTACGACTATTTACTAGGCCAAGCTGTGTTTACTGCCATTTGCTACAACTGCAGCAAAAGTAATGGCTTTTGCAACGTGGTAGCGAATCTGTCCTTCGTAGAAATAAACAAGAAAAACAAGGGAAAAATATAATAATTGCATTCAGACCGGTGAAAGAAATACTATGAGCTGTGTAGCGTTCTTTAGCGTCGAGCTCTTCTGGTGAATATTTACTAGAAAACCAGTTTGCCACTTCTGTCAGCCCATTGTTGTCCTGTTGGCTAAATCTGGTCACCGTCGTCCTCAATCCGTCAATCATTGTTGAAGTTGTGCCTTCGTCGTCGTCATCTTCAGGACCATCGGGAGCATCTGCCAGGACCTTTCCCGCCAAACTGCTCCTACTTACCGAACCCATGTCCACAGTTCGCCCGTCTGCTTCCACCTTTGCTTTTGAAGCTTAACTTAGAAGTTCATTTGGATTTCCACTATTCGCTGTTCGAGTGTAAAGAGTTTCTGCATTTACGCTTTGTTTACTACATTTAATTTATTGACCGACAAAACGCCGCGAACGGAGAAAAAAGGAAACGGGGTTTGCGAATTTTTTTGCTTCTTTACTATAAAATTGTCCACCTAGCCTCCGCTACGACTGGACTGGGCTGCTGCTATGTTTAAAAGGTGAAGCAGCTTTGGGAGTAGTGAAGAGGTGGAAAATGTTGGCGAGGCAGGAGGTCTTTTGGCTAAGTTTCTGTTTGTTTCAACTATGCTGGTGTTCGCCGCTGGCAACATTGGCGTTTTCCAGTCTTTGACACAACACGGTTAAATCATCATTGTATCTGATTGTAATAAGTACTTGGAGCTGGCTGACTCCGTTCGGCGGCTGTTCGTTGCCTGTGGGGCTTCAGTAGAGTAGCCTGCAATTGTTTGCGTTGCCGTGGGCGTGTTGCCTGTTGATAAGCGAGCAAGGGGGGAGGGGCAATGAGAGTTGGCTGGATGCTCTTGTCGGTGCCCAGCGCAAAGCCTCGTTGACTATCACTATATACAGACAATATCGACTCCGCCAAGGACCATCGCCAGCCAGGTTCCACAGGCCTCGCTCGCTTACTGGCAGGACGATCCCTGGACGCGCCGTTCGACAATCCCCAGCGGGATCTCAAATCTTGTCCCTCGCCAAACACACACATTACAGTACGTACAATTTTTTTCCATAATTTGGCTCCCCTCGTCGACTACCGGTCGATCCTAGCTGGGACCGAGTGTCCTTGACAGTGCGATACTTCAAGTTTGCATCCGTCTTCGAACCTCACTATGCCATTCTCGCCGCGGAATCTTTCTTTTTCATGCAGCTAACCCGCAGGTAATGTGCCATGACTGTCACCCCACCTGTCTGCCATTCCCGTAACACAACTACCGACAGCCAACAGCCGGCAGCGCCCACCAGCAGTGGCAAATAGCAATGCCGTAACGCGAAAGACATGGTCGCCACGAAAACCACTAGAAGCACCCTTGTTCACTGGGCGAGATACGCAGACCCTCGCCTCTGGCTTGAGGAAGCAGTGCAAGGAGTTAGAGCTGTTATTTCGAGCGCGCCGTACACCATAACCTGACGCACGTCAAACATTGAACCGTACCATGCTATACGTTGGCGGCAGCATTCGCCTTTGCAAGCTCTTTGCCTTTTTGCCATGGTCCCCTTCTAGCATCGCTGGCTGCCTAAGGTTTGAAGATGGCACGGCTGACATAAGTTAGCAGCGAGGGGGCCAGTTATGGGAATGGAGAATGTCGACGTTCTCCATTGGGGATACTGCTGCTTTCAGACTGAGCGCCCGACAGGCAGTCGGCCATTACTGGCACTGCAGCGCGCGGCGGCAAGACTGGCAAGCAGAACCAGCATCTCACATGGATGTACACCATTCCCAAGGGAGGCTATCATACAAAGTAGCCGCCTCACTGGACTGTTGCTGAAACTCATGCCGCCTCTGCCGCACTGCTGAACGCCATACAGCAAAGCGAAATCAGAGCAACCGTGATGGTCCGTTGCCGATGCCAGGCTGGCGATCACGCAACCGTACATTCTACGGTGTCAAAAGCGGCGCCATTCTGCCAACCTGCTCCTGCCAGATGGAGAATGGCTCCCCTTTTCAAAATATATTGTAGGATAAATGACACACTGGCAAAATAGAGGCATTATGGAATGATATCTAGCAGTTCTAACCAACTCTAACTCGTTTCAACTCAACAGGCAAACGTTCAGTTGCGTCAAAGCATCAGTAACTAACTGCTACTAGCGTCAATTACCTTAAGTATTGCCATTTTCCAAAAAGCACGGATCAATGGCTGTCCACATAGATAATATATATTCTGCCTATAGTGAACGACACGGTGCTATGGATTACGCGCCGCCTAAACGATAAGCCGTAACGACTGCCGTGTCACCGCTAGTAACAGAAAAAAAACAGCTGTAGCTAGAAAGTAAGTACGATCTATGTGTAGATGGGCAGCGCTGTCATTGAGAAGATCTGGGAGGGGCACACACATAATAAATGTCGTATAGCAGATATTTATCTATATGAAAAGAGATAGAGCAGACACTGCAAATTGTGGATATGTTGTAATGCTGCAGTACTAGTCGTAATGGCTCAGCTATCACGCAAATGGACTGCACGTAACTGCCGACGCTTGACCCCACGGCAGTCTGTGGGAAGACCCGTCTATAATCTGTAGATACTTCTTTGAATATAACGATGGATAGAATAGACATGAGTAGGTTTTTTTTGTCTGTTTTCGTAAATTATGACCAATTGCCATTACGGCACAGCGCCCGTATAAATTTCCAACTATTTATCAAGTCAGGGGGGCGAACAAAAGAGCTAATCCTTTTCACAACGATGGTGATAATGGTGGTGATGCTTCTTGCGAACAGCTGCTGCATAGGTAGGAGTTTTCGATTTTATAGCTAGCCCAAAAATGTATCGTATCAGGATGACAGCCATTATACACTATTGAAAACTGTCATTGCTGCCTATTTTAGCGCGAAGGGTCAGAGCGCACTGCACGGTGCTAGCGCACGTGCACGGGCCATAGCGTGTGCAATTACGTCGTGTTGCTATAGCCCTTATGACATGGGATCCGTTTCATGTTTATAACCATACGTTACAGTTTACGTGCGTTTCATGCTCGGCCTCCACTAAACAACCGACCGAAGTAAAACATAATAAGCAGACTATACCACAGTAATATTCCCGAAAAATTACTGAATTCTTCAAGAAATTCTTCTAAATCAGATACCTCCGAAAGACTAATACTAGTTCATGTTAAACGTAAACTACGTAATGCTTGTCGGTTCAAGGGCAATGATCACGATAAATCGACTTGTCAGAGCAAAACGCTATTGGGATGAATGGTTGTCACCGTTCTATTCTGATTTTTTGTCTTTGTCATCAGCTACTTGTCATTGCCCCAGCAGACAACAATGAGTCGGCAAATAAACTCACCGCATATTAGCGGAAAACTTTTCGATAAGGAATTGTATCAGTAGTGGCTGCCTTTTGTTGCCTCGTCGTTCTACCCTATCTGTCCGCTAATCAAATATTAACCAATGAAGAGATTATCTCCGTGTAGGCAGAGATATCTCGCACGTTCCATAGGATTCTTCAGCAGCGATGAAGAATGTTGCGCTGTCACACCTTGTGTCAGATGCGCGATCCAGGTACTTCTATTGTATGCGTTTGCTCAGCAGTAAAGTCTGGCGGTAGCCGACCACGAATAGGGCCTATCGAATATACGTGGTTCATCCGTCATCTTCACGCACAATTATGCGTCTGCTTCGTATCGCCGGCATCAGCGGTCGTTAGTGGTAAATGGCTCTACAATAGTTGCTCCCCCAGTGATCAACCGCTGGACTATCCAAATAGGCCAATTTTACAGCACAGGAGTGGACGATTTATAACTGAATACAACTATTTTTATCTACTCACGCATGTTATATAGTATCTGTTATACAATCGAATATAAAAGCCCGTCTTAGTATAATAGTCTACTATCAAATTTATCTCAGTAGGACGACTGGCACGTGGACGATAATTAACGACAAAATACCCTATAATTCTTTCTTTAATTCCTTTATAGTACCTTAATTGTACATTAAAAAGTAAAACAGGTTAAATGATTGAAGCTACATCAACGATACTGAAGGAAACATTATACAGGGAGGGCTTGCCACCTGTCCCATAGGTGTCTGGAAGCGAAGCCAACCTATAATAACACTTTTTGCCACTAAGCTAACCTTACGCAAACAACACACATCTTATCTAATTCAATCACTGCCGGCGGCGTTCGATGCTACAGGTTTTAGCCATTTTAAATACTGTTCGATGCGTTAAGTGGGCATCATGTTTTCATATCGCTTTTCTATGGTCTTATCATTTTTTTTTCTTTTTGCTTACGCACAGCCACTCAAATAGCGCATTATTGTCAGTCATGTTCACCGTAACTACGCGAAGGGTGGAAATAGGGTTCGCGAGTGAACATTGTACTTTACAGCGTTATACCTTTTTTCGAAATCTTTCTGCTAGCTTCGCCTTTGTCCTTCGGTGCCTTTTACAAGGAAAAGGTTTGTATCAATTGATCACCTCTACTGGCGATGACAGCGCAAATGGGCCACACTCTGCCCTTCTATTCTGCCTTGCTCTGCGTAGGGAGAACATATCTATCTGCCTTCCATTCGACGCAGGCTTTCTAGAAAGGAGGCCGGAAAACTTTTAGAGTTCGACTCCCCTTCACTGTTCCTTGTCCTCTTTCCATTATATTTCTCCCATGTTCTCTAACTGACCCGTACTGACCGAACAGCTCAATCTGTACCCAAAACTGCGTTAAAAGTGGCTGCGCCTGTAAGCTACTTGGAGCGGGCCACTGCAATGGACGATGGGCGGAGAAAAGCGAACGAATCCTACTGGAAAAAAACCTGCCGGGGACGGGATTGCAGAAGCCGGGGAAAATTTGAACAGATGACTCCGACTGATCGGTGCTTCATTAAAGGTCCATAGAGCACACTACTATCCACATGTAAACTGTTATTGGCAAGTTCGTCGCATGTCTTCAGGTTAAGGGTGTCGGCCCAATGGCACGTCCCATAACTTTGTCAATGTCTTCAACATTCTAGTATTCTAAGGGTATTAATGAACTTGACAGCTGCCATCCATCAGCCATGATCTCCTTGCCTCTGCTCGTACGGTGAGTGAGTTCGTGCTGTCCTCAGTTTGGAAATTCGGATTCGCCAAGACGCACCGATCGACCAGCGATTTCAAATAGCGCGCATTTAGCTACTTCCCGGTAACCGGATAGCTTACGTCACCGTTTAAACGTCGCGTGGCTGGCCAACACATTGGTAGGTCCAACGGCAAGCGTATACAGATTCGCATAATTATTGCGTTAGATAGCATAAGTATTGAGACTGAGTGATCTTTCTGCGGTAGCCGCACAGCGGACGGATCTAGGTGTCACTCGATAGCGCCATTTAGGTAATGAAACTGACAGAGATATCCGTATAACACATACATTTATATAGGACATATGTTCTATGAGTCAATCGTTGTCATATGGAGATGGAGAGATGTATATGTTTAAAGTTTATATATATATATATATAGCGAACCCAATTACATCTGCATACATCAATGCGTCTGGAGCAGACGACGGAGGGAAAGGTTAATAATATGACCACATGTAATCAGGGCCCGTCGACCAGCTGGTTGTTAATACGTTCGGCCGACATAGTTCGCTAGTCTGATCTATTAGCGCGATTCACGAAGCGATGATTCACTAAAGTATACGTATGTCGGTCAAGTTTCCAAGAAAATGTATGCGCGTAACTGTTACATTGGAAAGAGCGTATGGAAGTTACAGCATCTAGAAAAGGTTAGACAATATACCGCTTTTGAAACAAAGTGATATTGTCAACCAGCTTTACCCGAAACGGTGGTAAACATTAAGCCGTAAACTGTTCGTGACGATAGCGCGTCTACTTGTTCGTGTATCACAGCGAGCTTTCTCCTGCGCAACGCCCAACACGGAACAGTACAGACACTCGTTTCCTTTGCGAAGATGACTTGGAAACAAGTGCCCAGAACGAACCAAGTTTATGTTCCAACAAGTTCAACTCATGCTAAATGCTATTATTATTATGGTTCAAGCAATATGGACCAACGGCCGAGTTAGCGGCTGCTCATCGATAGCATATACATACGCTCTAAACTTCGGCCCGGTTAATTCATAAGCTACGCGACTCCGGCTTCACAACGCCCGTTGATCATACCGTTCCTCAATGGCTTAGGACGGCGTTCACTCTTCCAAATCCAAGATATTTTCCCTTCGAAAATACTGCTACAGCTTAGCTGGCAACTATTGTTACTAGTACTATCGTCATCATTCAACCATAGATCTTCTATGAACAGTATATCGTAAGGAAAAAAAATTATACTCTGGCCTGCGCCGGCGAGCTCTACCTGAGTACCTACGCACCTGTTCCAAACCCGAACACTTTAACTCCTTTTTTAAACGACAACAAAACGCTAAGTGTGTATCGTAAAGTTTTATTTTGTCTATCCGCGACGTTGTTGATGCCGGGCGCTCGCGCATGATTGTTTAACTACACCCCTTATCAAACGCCAAATATATTTCGCTAGTAATTTAAGAGACCACTGTTTTGTCTCGATTATTTAAGCATTACTATATACGACTGCAATAACTGATCCATTTCTTTTCGTCACGATCAGTTTTTTTCGTCTTTAGTGCTACCGTACACGTCGGCTCGATAATAATACATTGTAGATTTACCGTTCTACTGAGCAAACTTGGCAGGGTACGATTACACAATTAGAGAAATAGTTTCTCTACCTATATGAAATTACTGGTGTTATGTATGCGTTCCTGCAACAGAAAAGTTCTCTATAGGGAACGCCAATATACAGGGATGCATTGCAGGTTCGCCGTTCTGTTGCCACAGCGATTGATCTCACTATAACTCTGCATAAACATGTTAGTCTTTAGCTACAATATCAGTAGCAACAGGTACACGATGGCGCCGTTAACTGCAATTACAGGACAACGCAAACGATGTCCGGGCACCGTTCGAACGTTTCTTGTTCCGTTGGCAATTCTTGCTAATTGCATACGGTTGCGCACTTTTCTCTACTACCGGGTTCGTATGTCTGCCCGCATTGTCACCATCAAATGCATTAGGCCATTGGCCGAGCGTCCTGCAATCTCAAACTAGGGATCCATCATTAGTTCAAAATAAAAACCTTTCGATCCGTATTTTTGCTTTTTACTTCCACAGTTTAGTGTTACCCTGCGCCATTAAATTTGTTGTCTAGAAGGTATTTCTACAATTCCCGTTCATCGGTGCGTCTGTCTGTTTATTTGGCGAAATTCGTAATTATCATTTCAGAAGAAAACATTTAGATTAGGCTACCGTTCAAAAGTCACGTCTAGTAAGCGCACTCCCACATGCTTGACTTGTGATGCCGTTTACTTACTGTCTTATCGATAGGACCCTTGGCAATCTGGCATCGCGAGAAAAGAGAACTATTGGAACTTGGAGCTATTGTTTTGCTACCTGTTTCGATAACGTGAAATTTCACGATGAGCAGGGACTAATTAGTGCCAGTGATAGATGAAACTGATGCGGACAAATCAGATCCTGTTACGGGCTAGCCCGTTTTCTCTAGCTTTCACTTCTGCTGTCTTATTTTTCTCTTCGACTGACCTACTATACACAACTACTGGAACAATAGCGTCTAAGTTCTTAAGGCCGTAGGTTTTATTTAGACACAGTCATACTAGGGTACAAGCTGCCTTGTGCCGTATTTGTACTCTTCAACCTAATCGCTCCAACTTAGTGCGTGCATAGGTCTATCTGCTTATTAGTCGCTTCTCTCCGCAACTCTAGTATCACGTGCTTGTTTTTTAGTTGCCCTCCAGGCATCTTCATCCGTCACGAATAAATCTCTATTATGTGCACCCTCCTCAGAGGACACCACGAAAACAGGTCCCATACACGCTCACTACGAACTAGATGTACTCTAGTATTACTAATATATAGGGACGGAAAAGTTATTACACTGAAAATCGTAGCAGGCAAAAATACTTACTCCATTCAGGATTTAGTAGTAAAGGTGGCTGATGCATTGCCACCGAGCGAAAATCAACGTTTCGTTCGCGTTTCATTGACTCTTATCCTTCTCATGGTCAGTACATTGAGTGGGCACTCTACCGCCGCTAAGAAAATAGGCAGTAACCATTGGACAAAAGCCTCAAAAATCCTACGCTCTGTCACCGGCGCATTTCTTTATCTACAAGGGTTTTTTTTCCCAGGTTACTTCTCCCTGCCGCCTCTACATCTTTTCCATCAAGACATATAGCCACTATTGCATCAATTGCTACAAAGTGGGCCACCCGCTATGTGATTGTAGACTAAAGGAGAAAAATGGAGGATAAGGGAAAGGTGGAATTTGGGATAGTTCTAATACTGCTATATTGCCGTAGAGCCATTCATGTGGGGGAAGGTCTGAAGGCCCCATGGTCCCTGCTCACGATTTGCGGCACCCTATACAAAAACGAAAAGCTAGATAGTAAGAGAACCTAGAGCCGTCGCTTAAAACGAAATTGGCCAAACTGAATTTTTGACTCGCTCGATCAGAAGTGACGGACGAACCTGCAGGTTCCACGTGAGTGGAACCTCGCTGTGCAATAGAAAAAGAACGATCTAAAAGCAAAGAAAAATCAAAGACACACGAAGCTTAGCAACAGCAACGAGGGCAGCAGAAGTAGCAGCAGCAGTCTCATACCAGACGTCGCACGCATTCCTCAAGATCGGCTTCAATTTGGCTTTACATAAACTCTGCGATGCGACGCAATGCATATTTCCGCATTTTTGTGGCTAATTGTAGTTGGGTCGGAAATTGCGAGCCTGGTATAGAAACATTCTCAGTACCCGAACAAGCTAACTATTATTTCATTGCTGAACGAACGAGAAAAAATGGGAATCGCATCCACATATAGTATTGTACACTTCGACAGAGCGGATTTGTGCGATCACCAGTGGGTATCTTTGGACAGAACAGAAATGGGTCATTGAAAAATACAAACGACACTGTCGAGCATTGAATGAGCGCTTAACTTGAATGTCTTGCCATTTCGCGACCTCTGCTGCGAAAACTGTTCTGATGTCTGTCTACGATGATCAGCCCAATTACAATAATCAGACACGCCATCAGACAACTGCTCACTTAGAAAAACGTCTTTGTTTCTGCTTTAGAAGACCGAATTTATCATTTTTAAGATCTCAGAATAACCGTATTAGAAGGAAGAACAACAGTCGCGTTAGAATAACGATTTAGGTTACTTCATATATGATACCCTAACTCAAAACGTAACGTATATTGTTAGCAATTCTACTACCACACATTTTGTCTATGGTTTAGCAATTGCAACAAAGGTATCAGTCTTTAAGTAAGAAAACTTGTTGAGGAGGGCGTTCTGTTTCTGAAAAAACGTCCGCTAATGGGCTGGGCACTACCTGCCTCCACGTTTTTTCGCTCCCCTCACTACTTTTCAGTAAACCGTACCCGCTACGTATGATCGACTGCTGAGGCTGAAATTCGCTTTTTTCCAATATCCTCCTTTCATTCGGGTCCCCCCTCTTTCTCTCTCTCTCTCTCTCTCTCTGTATATATACATGCACGATTGTTCTCAATGGCCGTTTGTCATTTTTCACGCATTTTAGCCTCCATCATGCTCCTCTTACGGTTTCACAATGTTTACCTTATTTACCCAGTTTCTTCGCGACACGTTCTCGTAGCTTCGGGCGAATGAAGTATAATTCACAAACCAACGTAATGTCGGTGAATCTTCTGTCGCCGATTTTTTCATTTTTTTTTCCTAAAATCGTGTTGCTTTTCTCTTATTTATCTCGGCAATTCCTTTCCTTGTGTAAAAAGAAAATACTCTCTAAAAAAAAAAAAGCTGAAATTTCTTTTAAAAAAAGAGAAGTTGATCTACCCATGTTTACAAGTAAGTATGCCATAATTGAAAGTGAACACTGATTGATACATGAATACAGAACGTCAAATATATGGTTTGCGCTAAGAGATTCATAGAGTTTTATTGATAACTCCCGAAGCCATTATATGTCTCGTAACTGTTATTGCGTGAGTGTAACATACAGGTTAACATGGACAACATCCTTTTTTGGCAAAAACGATAGCTCATAGTGAAGATAGGTGCAGCAATCCTTAAATAGGTTCTCCTCGGAGGAATTTTAACAACATGACATTTGCTTTTGGCTCAGACGATCGTGTGTTAAGCGCGCATTACTCGCCACCGCCTTGTAGCTGCTACGACCATATATTTAGGCCTATCCTTAAGAGAATGTTCTGTGGGTTGACACAGATATATACATACAACAGAAATTCAGGTAAACCGTCGTCGGTTATTTTAGCTACAGTTCCAGGTGGAGAAATGTTCATGCTGTGATTGCTTGATCTGAACCCTTTTCCTTTCTGGCTCGTTCGTACCGTTAGCATTGTTGACAGCATCTTTTTCCACTCTTTAGAGTTATTGGAACGCTTACTACTGTCAGTAACTATAAGAGGGACAAGAATCTCCTCGAATTATTCCTTACTAATTATGTACAATCATCAATTAAACAACGATTGGTAGTTCTATCTTTCGCGTAATAGGATCTGCGAGGCAGCCGCGTGTTGTTCAGTCGGCCAGAAAGCGAATCGTATCGGTTATCCTCGATCGGAAGATCGATAATTATTCTAAAAGAGTCAATGGCCAACTACTTGTCGTCGCTCGAGTCGGCTGCGCTGATGGATGGTGACGAGGTAAACGAACGGGTGTGTTTTTTCTGCCTGACAGTTTACTTCTCTGCGAAAGTCTGTAATGTGGTTAACCTATTGTTGTCTGATCTGCTTCGTATAACGGTATCGGCCACTATCGACAAGGCCAACGTCAACCTCAGGGAACAGCATCGTCACCTGTGAGTAGCTCCTTTCTCTCGCCTTATCGACGACTGAGACTTAACTGATTGGTCAACAACAACAGCAGTGCGCAAGTGCAGGAAGGGCTAGCTAAAGAACTGCGAAGGGAGTTTCTGAAACTATAGTCAGCCAGTGGTGCGATCGCTTTACGCGCCATTTGATTGCTTGTGCGATGTCTTTGTGGCCGTCTAGCTGTAACATCTAGTGACGCAGACTAGTGTCACTGGAACAACACCCATACGGAAAGCGACTTGTCCCCTGTTTGTATCTATTCCCTGTCCGTTGAATTCACACACTCTTCTACTCCACTTCTAGAACGTAACCTTTGAGAAGCGTTTCCTTTTATACGTTCTCCTTGGCACTCAGCATCGACTTCCAAACTCCGTCAGGAGTTGTAATAGAAGGAGCGAGGAAGGGAAGGGAAATGCCTCACCATTAGCAATCTACTGTACTCGTATTTCACCGAGTGAGCGTCGTCCCTTATTGAAAGAGTATTACTTTGTCTTCCTTTATGCATAAACGCATGATACAGAGGCCGTCGGCGGTAGGCTGGTGACTTCACTGGCCGAGAAAGCCCGAACAAGCGCTGCGAAGTTTGTGCGAGCGACCTGTACCGCTGATCCAAGAACGGTGTACAAAAGACGTTATATGCGTTGCATGTCAGGCCACGATGACGGCATGAGACTTTCGTTGCAAACCATTTTCCAATTTTTTCTCCGTTTACGCACTAGAATAGCAGTTGCTGTGTTATGACAACAGGAGTAGCTGAAGTGATAACGGTGGCAACAAATTGAGCAGCAGATAGAAAAAAGAACGGGGCCTACACTGAGACAGTATAGAGGAAATTGCGTGGTCCTAGAACAAGCCAGCTAATGACTCATATAAGCAGGCAACCAACAAAGTTGATTTCTGAAGTACACATTGTATAAGTCTCCGTTCGCAGTGAGAGTTTGTCTATATTTCAGATGAGTTAGTGCCACGGGTCTGCTCACTTGAGATATAGACAACATCGAACAACATGCCTATGTCATCACGCAGTGTTTTTTTCACTGTAAGAAGAAGCATCGACGATTCATTAAGTGCTTCTTTTAGAAATGATTTCAGCGTTAATGTTATTATATTGCAGCAAGCCTTTATCACCGATTATTTCATACTATAAAAATGAATATTATGTTGATACGGATTCATATGCAGTAAGCAGGTCTATGGTAGGGGGTCAGATAATACGAGTAATTGCAGGAATATATATCCTGTACACCATACTAATGCTTCTGTTATCATCCCTTTATGCGTATATTATGCTTAGTTTTCCTTGTGTGTAATTATAGGATCGTATTTGTCTGGGAAATGATTACCACGCACTTTATTTGTACAATATGTTAATCTCATTGTTTGAGCATCGTCTTCGTCTACATAGCAGCCTTCTCTGATTATCACCAACCGAGTGGGCCTGTCGTTAACCCTCGGCCTACAAACAGAGTTACATAAATACCTTAGTTGACCGCAGTGGAAACCTTCAGTGATAGCAATGTATTTCGTGAATAGACAAACGCGGCGAGGGTGCCTTGCCCCAAAACAGGCTGAACTCGGACATTCGTTGCACGAGAGTTGTTCCTTACAGGCTAAATCATTGCTGGAGCCTGTAACGGTCTCGAAACGATCAGTTTAAATGTTCAGTCGTGGGAACTGCTAGTGCTAACGGGACGAATACAGTGACTTTTACGTCGCAACAACACTCCGATAGTCGAGGACCTGTTATATCTACGCCTGTCGGTAAACTTTTGTTAGCCTGAAACGGAGGGAACAATCGGGCCTCAGCGTATTCCTAGCGAGAATGGTTGATCGCTGCAAGCGTCAATGCTCTTCCTCGAGAGCTTATAAACGCCGAGATCTTTATACTTACTCTCACATAAATATATGATGAGAATAATTTTTCTTACATTACTTTTTTAATATTTTTCTTACCTTGTTGATTGATAGTCGTCCTTTTCTGTTTCGATTGTTGTTTTTAAGATGTCTTACGCACTAAACAGAATTGAGTCATTTACAGTTCGACTCATTCAAAGAATCAAACACACACAATTCACGTGTAGCAAAATGCGATAAACATATTGCGAGTAGAAACACTTCACAGGGAAAAAGACTCTAAATTTTTGTAAATGAAGGAGTGGAAACAGAAAACAAAAATCGAAATTACGAAGTAACATGAAGATGGCGTCGTTTTCATAATAATTTTAGTTGCATATTATTCTTAGCTTTTGAAATCGACCTAAGTCAAAAAAGCGCGCCGGCAAGTCATTATCGTCTATCATTTGGCTAAAATTGGGTTTGGGCCCCTAGTAACCTTCGGTCTCAAAAAGAGGTGAATGAACAATCTACAACAGATTCATGTTTGCCTATGTGCTTTAGTAGTAACTGCTTAGCGAATCGATCGATGGTGAAGCTTCCTATAACAAAAACGTCTTGCCTTGTCAATCAGAGGTTTTGTTCTTGAGATCGTGGTAGCCTGTGATATTGAACCATATTGTGCTGTACGTTGACGCAGTGTCGATGTGTTGCGACATTACTGTATATAAGATTAGTCTTTCCGTAAAATGTGAGATACAGTCCGTATAGGGGGGTCCACAGCTTCGTCATAGCAACAACTAAAAAATGTCTGTTAGTATTATAACTATGTGATTATTCAAACATTCCCCAAGGCGCTGAGTTAGAGGCTATAACTCAGTTTGATCTTTATCCACTTGATCCCTTATCTTGAGTCGTGATAGCCCTATGCGTTATGAAAATAAGGAATCTGGAAGCCTGACGATCTTCTGCAAGGCACTTATTAAACCTTTTCTATAGTACTAGTCTTTCATAAGGATCATCAACAATTTCGATGATTCATAGACTAGCTTATATAGAGTTTTCCCAGTAGAGCTATGAAACGGCATGGTGACCATATACCATTGAAGCTATTTGCTAGCTCTAAGATTTGACTTAGCGATGACCACGTATTTACCATGGTAAAATATTATTAGGATGTTGTATTTGTTATAAAAAAATCTGTAAAACTGCGTCCTATATTTGAGGTAGAGCTGGGCGCATTTTCGTCAAACGACACATGGGCCCTGCATCCCAGCTACATAACGCGAAAAATTGTTTCTCTTTTATTTCCGTCTCCTTTATGCTACTTATTTAGTATTTTTTGAAAATATTACTCTTCAGTATATTTCCTTCAAAGGTGGCCTCGTCCTTTAGCATATATAGTACCGGGCAATAACATTGTTATAATTTTTATTACAAATCTGTCTGCCTTTAAGTATTCTGTGTTGCTTGTATTAAGTAAGGAAAGAAATATGATTGACGGGTCTATTTTCTGTTTGTCGCCATTCTATAAAAGCCCTGGAAACAATCCTGGGTCAGACACCACAACATATCAGACGATCTATAAATGCTTATCGGAAAGGAGGAAAAATAGGAAGAGGATAGTAACGTCTTTTGCATCGTCCGACCAAGCAGTTATACGCAGTACCCCAGTTTTGGTGAATTTCCAGCTACCTATCAGATAGTCATGATCGGCATCAAGTCAAATGACTAATATATATTATCTAAATAAGAGCTCTTGTACGATTTCGGATCAAAGCTTTTTAACATCACAGCATGGTCGCCATCTTGATTCGAAGTCGATCAGGGTCACAAAACGTTTTATACTCTATCGACAACAGCGCCGCCAACGACAAGACAGCGATTCGAGAATGCTGCGCGTTCATAGGTTCCCGTTAGCCGTTGAAGAACGGCGGCCGCAGCCATAGTTGCTCTACGCAGCAATAAACTTTCCTGCGCGAAGTCTGCCACGATCCATTGACAACTCACTACGCTAGTCGTATCGCAGCTTCAAGCTAAGCCAGCATCTACGAGAAGAAGGTATTACAGGAGGATCCGAAAGGAGCCACGAAGAACATGTCCAAAGAATGGAGAGGGTTAAAGTTGCCTGTTTACCTTCGCGCGCTTGTCCGATTGTCGGTTGTGTGTGAGATTACTGAAGAGTTAGTCACATATCAGGAAATCTAACCAACTAGGTATCGCAGTAAAAGTAATGCGCAACATTTAATGGTAGATGTTAGAACAGTAGCGTTTCTTTACCCTACTTCGATAAAATTCAAACTGTTCTTCTATCCTAGGAATACACGACCACACGATACCTTACGTATTGTATACACGATGCTATATACTCGTTGCTTGCTACTTGGCGTTAGCTATTGTTTCGTTATCTTTAGCTGTTGTGTGTGTTTGCGCGTCTTTGACTATTCTGCCTTATTATTAATGTTATATTATGTTTATTAATGTTGGTATATTATTTAGCATAAATTTATTGTGGCATTTATGTGACATTTACTGTGGAGGCACGGAGCAGACGAGCGTTGCGTCGGTGGGCTGATGTTTGGACAATAAAAATCAGCATTAGCCAGAGCTGCCTGTAGCTATCGTTTTGTTAGCATAGTCAGGCCGTGTGTGGCATCAGGACAAATGCTTCTGTATACTTAAAGAGCTATGCTACTTCAGCTACTAGTGACATCATCAATATTTTCCTCATTTCTGGCCGAGACATCCGACGTGGAGTTCAAAAGAGTATGCTTGTATCGTCCTGCACTCAAAAGCCATACATTCATATAGAGCAAACGCCCACACATATTATGTACAGCACAGACATGTCCGCCGCATATATATTAGATTCGCTTGATCCGGAAAGGCACTGTTCCTCACCAGTGCTATCTTCAATCCTTCAGTTGTTGCTTCTCACAGTGCAGAGATAGCACTTTAACGATCGCGTTGCGTTCGGAGAATATCCGTCGGTTGTCCCTAATGGATTGAGCGAAACAATAAAAACGTCATCGAGAGAGCAAAGGCGTGTCGGGACAATTAAAAACAAAAACATCGGGTAGTCAACTGGGATATAGATTCTGTTCATAGTCAGAACATGTGCTAAACGAACATAATACACAGATGCGACCCGCTGTCAACACCGGCAACGGTGCGGAAACTCAGCGCACTGCACTTCCGCTAACAAAATAAATGGCAAAAGCTCAAAACAAGGTGCCGCTGGTTGTCCGATCATATCCTGCATAATTGTTTGACGTAAATTCATAGTCGCATTCTCGATTTTCGCTAACGGTAACAATTCCTACGGCCTGCCGCAGTTCCTCTCGTAGGGTTCTCTTCTTGCATGAGGAGACAAGGTTGGAATATAAAAAAAGCAAAAAAACTTTCCATAGTCTTCCTTCACTGGGCCGGAGCGAGCAAACGAGCCAGTTAGTTTGTTCGCTGGTTATTTCCCTGTGGGAGTTGCTATCACGCTGCTGTCTACCCAAGCCACTTTCTTGTCATCGTGAAGTACTCTGGTCCTTCCTTGACGAGGTGACTACTCCTTCCACCAGTACAGCTCTTTAGAGTGTTCACTCATTTGCTACCGACACCCCCCACCAGACGTCTTATGCTCATGTGATGCGGTTCTTTTCTGCTCAGGGAAAAAGGAAAAGCACAGGGATCAGGTAAGGAGGTCGACCCACTCGACGGACTCCGGCGGCTTGACAGGCCCAGAAGTTCTCGTCGACCTCAAGAGCACAAAAGACTACCACCAGAGTAAACGACAAAGAAGTGCCAGCAGGGCGCTCGCGACAGGGTCGCTGATGACGTGAAATCACAAGGCGATAGTATTTCTACAAACATTTTTTATCGCGTACAAAATGGTAGGGCATAGAGCAAATATGTTGGGTCACGGATCTGTCACAGTAAGCTTGTCTGCTCCTGGTTGTTTCTCATAGCCGAGCGCCGAATGAGACCGAGGATGTCGCTGAGCGATCGGTCGCTCCATGAAGACTCTTGTGTAGTGTATATTAAAGTAATGAAAAACTTCACATTTGAAAAATTCCGAGGACTATCAAGAAGAAAGTGAGACTATCAAGAAGAAGTTAATTTCTGTTTTAGAAGAATAGGCCATTGGTATGAAGCAGGGACTGAAGTTCGTATCTTGACCGTGGACAAAAGACAAGCTAACACATAGAACCATAACGGCCGTAACATACGACGCGGTAGAAATATAAGTGGCATACTGGGTGACTGAAGCCTAGCTAGACATTAAAATGTTACGAATGACCATAAACATGTCATACGACCGTAATATGTTTTTAGTAACGGTTATAACCTCTCAGAATGAGTACACCTCCGCCTTATTAGCCATGTCGTAGATAAGGTTTTTGCGTATAAAAAATACACTATATTTTGCATTAAAGAAGTACATACTATAAAAACACCAATGAATTTCTACGTGTGAATCACCTGTTAATGTTTAGTAGCTTGCTTGCACATATTTGTGAGTCCTGAACCTTGCATTGACGTTTCGTGATGTACGCCTGGAGCTATAGTTGACGGCACATATTTAGGCACAAAATAAAGGGTACGTATATTTCAATGCCGACCTTAGAGACCCCGCTCTAGTCCTAAAACGGACAAAAAATGTCCAGTACTTATGTGTCAGAACGGATACGAAAATGTATAGCCTAATTATTGCCGAGTACGCCACACCGCCGCAATACAATCTTGAAAATCAAAGCGAAAAACAGCAATAATACAAATAATGTTAGTCCTGAAATTATTTTTATTACAGATTTATATTTTTATATATATATATATATATATATATATATATATATATATATATATATATATGTATTATATTTGCATATTATCCGTCGGCGAGGATATTTGAAACGATGGGTCAGAGCCCGTCATAGTGTTTCAAGTATAAATACTATGTGTGTTAGTATCTAAAAGTATGCCACACGAGTTTTGTTTGTTGTATGACCTAGCGCTAATATAAGTTTATTTAAATTAAAATTCAATATCGAATTAATTTGTTTGAGGTTAAACACTTAAGATTTGAAGCCTTCAATGAGGTTTTCGTTCGCTACCGGCACTACGCGCTATCTTGGTAATAACTGTTAGAGCGCTAGAACATCCCTCGAACATAATTAATATGCACTCAACTTACATTTATTAAACACAAAGGTAATAAAACATACTACAGTACCTTCTAAGGTAATGCTTATAGAGATTTTAATTAGTTAGTTATATTTTAGGATTTAGCAGCCATTTAGTATTTTCCCTATAGACAGAAGAAAAGTTGAATTCCTTCAACTAGCAAAAAAAAAAAACGTATATCACTTGTCAATGACATATCTGCAACGAAACTTGTCGGTGTCCGAATTCACCATTTATCATTACTCAACTTAGCTGATTTCGTTATCGTTGTCGAACCCTTTCTGGCGTTATCCGTAACTTTGACAGTTATCTACACAGTGTTACATGCTCAAAATTCATCTCTATTCTACATTACACGTTCGGGCGTACAGCAACAGATTTCAGCGAATACTACGGGAAAACTGCGGGTTTTTACAGTTAGTGACAAGCCACTATGTCTATATCTGTTGCAGAACAGGGACTAGCGGTTGAGCCAGAACGTCGACAACCGGTCTAAACTGGATATATAGCTGTCGTATTCAAATCACCACAAGTCACGATTGTGACGACAAACTGTCTCGTTTTTCATCTTTCGTGCAGCAGCGTATCCTGCCTTCCCCCTTACTACCGCCACTATTATCTGGTTCTCTACCACTAAGACGTAAATGCGAATTCCCTCCTTCTTACTTCTCCCAACTCAACCATCGTATTCAACTTTCATATTCGACATTTCCCACCTGTATCCATTGTACAGTTTAGTAGAGCAGTACGGCAGAATATCGAAAAGTAGAGCAGACTGTTAATTGACAGCATGATTCTTCCTATATCCGTTTCCAAACAGTTCTGAGTAGATCGTGCTAAGCAGGCGGACGTGAAAGCAAAGAGACTATCCAACTCGAGCGTCATTTATCACTTGCTGTCGCTTGACGGCCGCGTGACCGGCCCAATGGCATCCAACGCGGACGTGTCTGCCACCAGTGCAGCGCTACCTGCGATCTTGTGCAGTAGAGCGTGACATGCAGAGCCACCATCGCCGTCGCCTCCATCCTTGTAGTCATCAACTCTACTATACCATTTCCTACCGAAACGGCACTACGACCGTTTGTATGCTACGTATGGTCGCGCGTTTAAGCAATTAGCTCAGCACGTCTAACTATCAACGTGACGCAGGTACTACTACCAATCTATACTGTAGAAGGGCGGCTCACAATACAAACGGTAATACGCAACTGAACGATCTCCAGAGGTAGTGCAGGCGTCGTGATGGCGCAAAGCTTACAAAACGTGTTTTCAGAGTTGAGTGAAGCTATAGCTGCGAACGCGCTTGATACTGATACAAAGACATGAATACATAAACTAGTTTCATATTATGTCATGATTACATCCTGTCGCACAGAAAGTCTTCCGCATGGGACTATATATATGTAGATGCCATATTAGTAGAAGCAGATGCTCCATTTCCAGCAAATGCATACAATTATAGAATACCTCTTTTGCACGTAGTGGAAATGCTGTACGCAACTTGTAGGTCGCTGTATGAAGCCAGTCGCACGAGACGAGGTGCAGTAGTTATACGAATCACGTAAGGTTATGTATAACGCAAATCGTGAACGTCCGATAGCTGCCGTCGTTCATCAATATCATAAAACTTAATAAATGCCTATAATAAAACTAAATGCCTTATCAGCTGATCGATGCAGTAAAATGATTTGAGCAAAAATAACGCAAACCATAATCGCATCAAAAGAATTCCCGCAAAACCTATGGAAAATCGGCAGCTAAATGAAAGGAACGATCAAGCGTGACTAGGAAAATATGACGGTATTTAATCATACCTTTAAAAGATTACACTAAAAACAAAGACCACGTATGTCGAATGCAGAAATCGATCATAAATTCAAATATCCTAAGTTTATTACTGAAAACAATTTTTGCAAGTGGTAATCATCGAATCAATAATTACGTATGGCCAGTTTAATGAACATTCGGTATTTGCATGCATAGCAGTGAACGTGGGAAATCCGCCGGTCGTGGCGGTTGGTAATGGCGCGGAGGAGTGTTGAGCTCTTTATTCGAATTTGTATCGTATGTAATCTAATAATCAGTCCATGTCTTATCCTCTTTTTTCCCTACCTTGAAACGCAGCCTCAAAGGTCTTGATCTTCACAGGCACCTGCTGAGCCTCGCTAGCATTCGCGGCCGAGCCCAGAGTCAAGACGACAAGGCACGCAACGAACACCAGACGAGCACGGAGGGCCCTGAGAGCCGCCATCTTGGCTCCGAAGGGCTCTACCTTCGACAGGAAAGCTTAGGGTAACAAGCAGTAGTTTTTAGCTGCTGGTGTTGTCGCACTTGGCCAAGCACAAGTCACCACACACCCGCACGCACACACGTATCTCTTATTAAGAAATACAGATATATATATATGTATATATATATTAATATATATATGTATATAATATATATATCCACAAAGCACAAAAACCACTTGGCGCACTCGTTAAACGATGAATGGTTGTAATAATTAAACGATTCGTGATGTAAATTCCGTCGCGGGAACAGAACACAGTTATTCCTTAGAGTTACTCTGTCGGCGCCATCTGGGTCCGCGCGTCGACGCGACGGCGCCCAGTTTTTTCTACAACGGCAATTTCGTTTTTTTCGCTTCCGTTTTTTGTCGCACCGTTTCTTCACCGTCGTCTTTCTTCCTCTCTCTCTCTCTCTCACTGACCTCTATAATGAAGGCACCATCACATTTATATTATACTCCTTAAGATTTAGCCTTCGCTCTGTCGATTGTCAACCCAAATTTGCTGGTAAATATAGCTAGGATATTTTCTTTAGCTTTAGAAGCTTATTCTCAGCAGCAAAGCTCAAAAAAGCCGATAGACTAGCGTTCCGCGTTGGCGAATTATCCGCACGCTAGTGACGTACTGGTCGACGCGGGCGGCGACGTCTGATGTCGCACATTGCACACGACAGAATGGCCGCGAACGTGGGTTGAGTATATACACTTATATTTATGGGATGTTACAAGAGAAGACGACGGATACCAAACTGCACTCGGGACTCTTGCTTGGGCTGCTGTTGGCCAGCAGCGCACCATCCGTACTGAGGTGTCTAACGGTTACAGGAATCTTTCTGGCAGAGCCCGAAGGGGAAGGGCAGAGAAGAACGGGCCGCAAAGGACAACACAAAACAGGAGGATGGATGCGCGCGCAGGACGACACCGAGCTAGGTGGCAAGCCAGCGAGCGAGGCAAGCTAGCCAAATAGGCAGGAATGAGTCCCCGAAGAACCGACGTGGGGGGGGAGGGGCTCAAAGCCAAGATGGCTGCCGCACGGCTGTCGTTGCCCACATAACAGGCACAGACAAACCTAGGGAAGACCATAGAAGCGTGCTATCCACCACCGCCGCCGCCTTTCTTGCTGGCAAACTCTGATCGGCACCTTCAACCATACATAGAGTGCCCCCCTGCGCCCATCCTTTACACTCTTGAGTAAACCTTTTATATAGAGAAGGGCATCGAGCGCGCCATAATTTAAAACCGGTGGTAATGAATAGTAAGGGAAAAATACTTAGAAGCTATGAACAATACATAAATATTGTTGAGCTTGCGTTCACTTTTAGCAACAGGAGTGTTGGCTGATCGTTGCTATCAATTAAAGTTTTTAATTATGAAGGTCAACACTGTAGGAAATGACAAGGGAATAAAGCCGAGGCAGAATAATCCTACTTTTGAAAAAAGTTGTAGGTAGAAGCGTACACTATATGTCCAAAATTATCTATGTTCAGAACCCGTATTAGCTAATTTTCAGTTGTACGCTATCATCTTTGGGTCGTACACTACAGAAAACAGACTTTTGAAGCAACCTTTAACTCTATTGGTCAGTACCAGGGGTTCAACATTGAACAGAACCACGTTCACCTAGCAAACGAGATTTACTAACGGCATCCGTCAATCATACACGAAAGTTAAATTTTGCCATTTGACATTCATGTGTGGTACAATCGGGTTTTTTAAATACAAGTTCATTTTCAAGTTTAACTGTCAAGTTATTAAGTCACAGCAGCAGTTTATATATCAGGCTGTCTCTGTACAGATGTATGCCTTCATACACTCATAAGTTTATTTGCACATAAATAATAAATGTGTGGTTAGAGAATCTAGTGCGAATGATGAAATTGTGTCATAGAAATCAAAGCCAATCAAAGACATCTTCATTTAATATCGTGCCAGTGAACGGTGCAAATGTCGTGCCTACATTAGCATAAACACCCAAAGCTTGTATGCAAACACAAAGAATTCACTGATTACCATCATCGATTATCAAAATCAAGTAACCCGTTATACATATGTTCAGAAAAAACTAGTGTTACCCCACTTAGGCCTTCGTTTATGATGGACACAAAGCTTACCAAATGACAGTATCCATCGTACTTCAAACGTTCAGAAGAAGCCATGATTTTGCGAATCTATTACTTTCATCGAACTGTTAAGCAAACGCCATGTCTATCGCAGGAATAACATGTTTATTACCAACGCTGGTTGTGTCGGGACTATTTAAGGCTCAAGCTTTAGCTCGAAGCCATTTCCAGTTCGAGGTGCAGACAGCTCGGGACTTTTGTTATTCGTGTAGAAAATTTCTTTACATACATACAAAATGGCAACAAAAATAGTTTTCCCTACCTATTTTTTTTTAGTTCAGATAAGCTGTTCTGTTGTGTCCCGTTTATTTCACACAAAAATAATTTGGAAGTTCACCGTACTTATTTCGAAATGGCTACCACTCACAAGCTAAAAACGTTCTGCACTATTAATGAACACTTTTATTCATTGCTAAAACACGATAATCCTTGGTATTCGTATCTTCACGTTCGGTACCGTACAGTCTAGCCACTTGTGTTTTGCTTAAAATATTCTTTCTTCTTAAAATTTCATACCTTGAGGATGCTTTGCGATTTTATGCCAGTGTGGTAAGCTGAAGAAGGGGTCTGATTTCGTATAGCGTATCAAAATATTCAGGCCTTTACGTACCGTACTTTATCCGCTCTAGTAGGGCCTTACTGCATTGTACGCAGGTGATGCGTTAAAGGTTTTAAATTATGTCACAGTTTTTCGTTCACCGAGATCCTGACTAGATGACGAAAAAACCGATACCAAAAAATCACCGTATTTATAAGCAAATAAATACAGCACTTTTTTACGTTGAACGCAATTCCAAAATCGATTGTTGTTAAGGTAAATTCTATACACGCTAGAAGACGCGTTTGGTTTTTATCAGCTGATACCAACTGATAAGTACGAAAAATCCAAGCCACGTGTAGCTTGTCTCTGTTGTCCCGAAGTTTGTTACTTCCCATTTGTCCATTAATGATTATTTATCTATTAGCGTTGTTGCGTCTGATATGGCAAGCCTGGTACAATAATAATTGGCTCGTAGACCTTTCCAAAGAATGAAGGGCTTCACAAACTTCCTTTAAACAGTGATGCAAACACAACGCTTTGCTTCTACATAGGATCTTCATGAATATCAAACAGATAAATTACCACTGAAAACACCCACAAAATCTAACTTGTTGCACAGATCGGAAAGCTGTTCATGACCTCATTAGAAATTGTATGTCTAGAAATCAGGATTGGTCCACTACCTGTTGTGTAGCAGCGAATGGACACTGATCGCAATAGTGCAAACTTGAAAAAGTGTTGTAAATGTTGATTAAATAACAAAAATTATAAAAGTATAGACAGCTCAATTTCAACCGAAATCATCATAAAGATGCAGAAAAGTCCCTATTCGAACAATCACTTAACTTCATAAGTTCATATGAATATGTGTTAAGGAATTACTTTTAAAAACTTTAAAGTTTTAGATATACGGGTATATGACGAGTTGAATCTGTCAAAGAGAATTAGAAATCAATAGGTCATACATTTACGAATCATAAATAGATTTCTCTAATTATTAGCCATCGCTCATGATAACGTTCTCAAAGGTACGATCAAAAAAGTATATGCCTCTTTCAAAATAATCGATTAAAATAACGTGGGATTTGTGATATTGGACAAATGTGTATAAGCCTAAATCTATATGCCATGCATTCTCGATGCCGCGATCCCCAAAAGATTTCACGTAACCACTTGTGAGTCATATAGAGCAAATATCTTCAACGAAGCAAAAAACCTATAGAAAAAGCATTCGGAGAACAGCTACCGAGACCATCGGCTAGATTGTACAACCTTTTAACCAAATTTTAAGTATATCATTACTTATCATTACAAAAGCAGTAATGTTTCTTTTGCGCAGTACCGAAATCTCTTCTATTGTTTACGGTGAACGCCTGTGCCGCAGCGCGGTCGGTATCGTTCGAATATTCGACCTATAGAGAGTGCAATGATAATCAAGTTAATCTAACGAAACGAATTGATGTTGTACTGATTTTAGGAGCTCAACCAAACTGATCATTGAGTCTGGTTGGGTATCAAAACTGGGATGTCATGGTATAAACTGTAGCACTCCAATTTCCTAACCGTCATTCTCTCGCTTCTGTTGGAGCTTTATGGCTAGCTATTAGCTGAACGCGTTCAGGGCTGCGTCGGATTAAAATAGCGGGGCTCATGTTGGCGTCCCACTTGACCGATTTCTTGAAAGAAAATCAATGTCGTTTGAGAGAACGCTGTGACTCGACACGAACAAGTTTTTTTTAGGGTAGCGTGAAGATTGGATAACCTTCTCATCGTCACTGTAGTTAGACACATTCCATTCTGCATCAAAAATTTCCATATCGCATTCTGTCAATGATAAAAAAATACCAGATCTTCTGGATGATTTACTTAAAGAATAAACGGTGCAGTTTGAATCTTCATCTACAATCCATAAATACATGTTACAAACGAACGTTTGTCACCTTAGATTTATGATGTTCAACATCGAATGCAAGATGTCGAACATATTCGTCTAATATACATCCTAATGTATATGGAATATCTTAGGATAGGGTCTGGCTGTTCAGTGCTCCAATAGTTTACTCGTGAAGTGTCACAGCAATGCTTAAGCATAACGCGGGCACGTCATTTTGCCGGAGACAAAATCAGTCCCCATGGCAAACAAGCTAACCTGATTAGCCAAAATCAATAATAAGGCTATAATAAAGCAGGCGTAAATAACGGTATCACCACAATACTAAAGAGCAATAAAAAATAATTTCTCTTATTGAGTTTAAAGTTCTAAAATATCCCACTTCGAATAACGTCTCTTCAATCGAGTATCACTGGGTTGTTCACGCTTAGCAACTCTGAGTAAGAAAAAAATCTACATGTTTTGTGTGTGCGTCAATCGGAATCGCCGTTAAGAATTATATCAAAGCATACAGAATCTGGGCTGATGGGCACAAATTAGTTTCTGGCTGGGGTCTTCATCAATTCAGCACAGCAAAAAAAGATTTTTCTAACGATCAATCAATATGTGAAGACCTAAGTAAAATGGTCTACAGTTTTTCGAAGGTGTACTAACTACAATATGATTTTTTAATGAGATTTAAATTGATTTAGGCATGACCTGCACACAGATCAGAGATATTTTAGCCTGCCATTAAAACTTTGATGGTTGTTTCATACATCCAGTGCTCCCAGCCAGATCGTACTTCATTTGTTTGCATTAAGTAGTACATCTCAAGTGTTTGCCTTTCTATTATAGTTGGCCCGGATGAATCCAGTCATGGTTTCAGTGGCCTGCTTACTTAATTTGATAAACTATGTTTAGTCCAATGAGAAAAACCACAAGCTGCTTGGCCTAATTGTTCGTTCGATCCGGCATCACTTAAAACTATAGGCGTTCCAAGATCGATTAGACTGTGCAGTATCCGCAAATTGCTCAATCCTCACCGCGGCAACACCCTGCCCTACACTCTAAGCAGCGCGAGATTAATGGAAACTATTTATGATTTAGAGATCTGCCTATCACAAAACTGACCTTGTTCTGTCGATGTTCAATGGCGAACTGGGTCTCTAATGGCAGACTTCGACCCTTTTTTTAACTACATCCCATTGCCGATGTAACCTGTCGCTGAAACTCTCAACAACGCATTCATTTCATTTGCAGAAGAATGCGCCAGTTTCACACTCACCGCAAACGCTCAATCTCATTATTACCGAACCGTCATGCATTTCGCATGAAGATATGCTGCAGTGTTAGCGTAAACTTTCCGCAGTCCTTCTATTAACTGCTTCGAAATGTCTTAGACCTAACACGGAAAGACCTAATGGCCCCGTACCAATGTAGAACTGGCCGAAGGCAACGGACATGCAGCTCCCACAACCGCTGTAGTTCGATACTTTACAAGGCAACTTTTCTGCCAAGAGGTTTGCGCAATAGTGAAATGTAAATCGTTGAAGAGTTTGTGCACACAAGCAACTCTTCTTTGATCAAGGACGGCGACGAAGCCTAACGTCAGTGAACCTGTCGTAACTGCAGTACACCAATACCGTTGCTGAGTGTTTGGGGTAGAAAAACACAAAAGGAAAGTGAGTTCTGTGCAGCTAACTGATTGCAACGACATTTGAAAGCTATATGTGCCTACAAAGAGGGGGCAAAACAGAATGTCACAAAGTTATTACGTCAAACTGTATGACAAGGCATAGTTGTTGTTGTCGGCTACGGTTGTTCTGGCGTCGCATGAGGAGACAAAGTATTGCTAAACAGGCATAAAGGCCACTAAAGAAATTGGTAAGTATTATACTCGGCTATTTAACCGCTATTTTTATTTTTCGACTATGCAGAAAGAAAAACGCACTTCTAATCTCATTGATCGCGTGTTTCGTTTAGTAGCTTCTGATAAACGCTAGTATCAATCATTGGGTATAAATAAATTTACAGTAATAAAAATAATAATAGACTCCTTCAGTTAGTATCTGCGTCATTAATATATAAGACTACCCGAAGTACAAACAGCTCGAGACCGTTTCTTCAACGAACATAATAATCATTTAAATAGATAACAATGAATTGGTATTTAAAATATAGCACAAATCGTATAGTAACTTTAGGCATTCGTTTGGATGGGTAGTGCTGCCTAAACAAAGAAAAGGACGAAAAGTGGCACGAAGTTAGCCTCACTGAGATACAGGCACAGTGTTGTTATTTTGGTACGTGTAAATGAATACAAATAATTTCCTATTACCAATAATTTATTCTTTACACAAAGAAGCCATTTTCAAAAATTCTTACTATCGATAAGCTAATCCTCACCATACGTTACACACATTTCTATACATTTCTATACATACACACACATTTCTACGGAAGTCTTGACGAAAACCTGAATTAAGAAAGCTGACTTGCGCATTCTACTTTTCATTGTCCGCCGAAACCGAAACAGAACTTTCTGGTAGACCATTCCACTTGAACAATGCTTCCAGATTGCTAAATGTTATTCTGCCGCAACTGTTGTTCAGGCTGCGGCCAGGAGCCCGATTCCAGCTCCTAAATGAGCGCACGATTTATGTTGTCGCGCAGGTGCTGACGATTCAACTAAAAGCTAAATTGATGTCAAAATAGAAACACAAATGCTCAAGTAAATGTGAATTACTTTTAGATTTATATCATTTGATTGTCAAGAGCAAGTGAACTGGACTGAACTTAAGTGACATGATATGATTTGAACTTATGGAACCCGCTTTGCCCTCCTGTAGACACTACGTGCCGTCGAGTGGGCATAGGGATAGCGCACCCATCATTGTTCAATGCCCGTAATATATGGAGACATCTTCTGACCTAGGGAACAAAATGCTTCATCCCTTTTTGTAATGTCTACTAATAGGCCATCGGCGCCCTTTTTTTCGGTCGCCGCAAGGATCGCTTAACGAGAAAAAGGTTGTTTAGTATTTCAATAATATTCATAAAGCGCCACGGTTTAGCTGAGATTATAGCGGGAGGGCTACGCATGTATATAAAATATGATATACCAATCAAAACAATTAGAGAATATCATAATCATTCTTTTTTGCTGAGTTTTTGCTGAGCACCAACCAAACAGTTGGCTTTACAATGTCTTAAGAGATGGATTTCAAGAACCGTTTTGCTCTAATATTTATTTTTGTCAAGGTTACGTCTGGGGGAGCTTGGCACTACCGTTAATCATGAAGTAATGAGAACATTCGAGCACGCAATGCTACCATTGTTCCCCTCTTTTCCTTATGAAAAAAAACTCAATATTTAATATCTTGCCGCTATCAAAAGCAGAAAATTATAATAAGTAATAATCTTTTGAACGTTTTATTTGATTCGTTTTGGCGAAAACCATGATCCTTTTTACACTCAGTGTTTACAGTCTACAGCAATTTTGAACAGGGGCAGAGTCGACATTTTCTCGCTGACAACTTGACGACGACCTCCAGTATATTGTTTTGGAATCATCACGCTGTTGTCAAATCGTGAAACTCAAATACCGTTCTGATTATCACCGAGGTGAATCATAAAACAAATGATTCCTCGAAATATCCGATTCGGTCACTGGGTGCCTTCTTTTTTGATTCTGCCATTATCATCAAACAGATCTAGTTCTCTAGAAACAAATCTAGAAATGCGCGCTTTGGCAAGGCGTTAAAGAAAGCGCAATATCCACATATTAAGTTGTTTACAAAATGTTTTTTACAACGTTAGTTTGCTAAAATATTCAACCGAAAGGTTTGATTGTCACTTAACGTCTCTTAAAGAGTTATAGGATTCATTTAGTCAGCCATCTTGTCATACCAGACGTAGTGATTTAGGGCAACCTCTGATATTTTTTGCTGTTTTGCCATAATCCATTGTGGTATGTATGGTACAAACATGAGTTTTATCGTTACAACTGCCATAATGGATAGTTAGCTACACGAGCTTAACGACTTATCTTTTTTTAGGTTGACACGTGTCTGCTTTCAGATTTATGCCAATCAATAAGGGTACAGACTAAATCTGGCACTGCGTCTCCCCAAAAGGATAGTCGACATTCCAAAACTTCTCACGTAGAAAGGAACGAATTTTCGCGATTGGTTGCGATCCACTCGATACTGTCATAATACGTCAATATTGACAGGGGCGCGCAACTCCGTGGCTAGCCATAATAGATCGTGTCAAATGACTGCAAGAAGTACATTGGTATAATTGATAATTGACACCACTTCAATGGAACGCGGCGGTGAGCTCGCGTCTTCCAAGCTAGTCCAGTCGACAAGGTCGCAACCCAACATTTCAGTACGGCAGGTTTTCGTTGAACTCGCATTTTCTGGCAATAAATAGCTACGACTGATTCAGTTAAGCGACCAAACTAGCTGCAACTTAATCTGCAGGAATATACTATTCTGGAAATCCTCAAGCTATACAGGGCGCTACCGTAGCACTTTCATTAAAGCAGTAGCATTTTCTCTGATCATACGTCATGCAAGAGAGTCTAAATGATTGAATATACAGTTACAAGAACCGAGAATCAGATTTTGTCAGAGGTCATTAATATTTACTAACTTCTCAAAAATTTATACAGCGGCTAAATATGTTAGAGAACGGTGATGGTATTTCATTTTGAGACTTGCGCTATTCGCTAGAGGTAGGAAGCTAATTGATCTAGCAAGTTTTTCGCACTCACATGATTCTGTCATAAAAGTTAGACAAGTTTATGTAGGAATCAGTTAATACGTATATCGTATGCATTAAACAGCCAGTTTATTTTTGTAGGCCTAGAGATGAAAAGCTAAAAATATATGTCATCTACCTCCGCCTAACAGTTTTAACGGAGTTTAAATAAATTAGTGACTTACTTTAAAATACTGTAAATTAACAGAAACGAGCAGCCTATAGCTTGATTTTAAAGTTGCATTGTTAAACTAATATAACCCTTTCTGTTATTCACGCAGGTTGTATGTCGCTGTGTATGTGCTAAAGATAAATCAAGCAAACAAGCCGTCTAACTTAGGGACCAACGCAGGTTTACAAAATATTGTAACGTGATTCCTATGTAAATGTACGACGAATATTTCTACAGGTTGTTAAAAGCTTGTTTTGTTTGGAGGCGGAAAAATTGCGTACCTTATGCACTTGCAGCACTTGGAAAATATGATGGCATATTTATAAAGTAATACCAAAAATCAGACATATTCCAAAAAACCCGCCATAACGTATTGACTTGGTAATAATGTCTTTATAGTGGCTAAGAACTACCATATGGTAAGAACCATAAACTCTTTCTTTTCTACGTTCTTTTATATTCGAACCCTGGCTTTCGAGACCGTTGCATACTAAAACTATCATAAGGCCTAACTAATAACCCTTGCCTTCACTGCTGGAGATTAAGTCAAAAGTATTTCGAAAATAAAATGCATCCCATAATCATGCGTTATCCTAGCAGTAAAACAAGATTTTTTACTCACGGATGGTAATATGGCTGTCGCTCGCTTTGTTGTAATAGGGTAGCAATTAACTAGGCCCGTAGGCGTACTATTCTTAGGCGTAATTATTCTGTTCTGTTTCTGCCACGTGTCTAATTTCTATAACGGTTGAACTCGTCTCTGAACTGAAACCACGCTTAAGCCGTGTACCTACGAATCGAGAAGATAAAATTCAATCCTTAGGATTAGCTTAACCTAAAAGTGTCGTGTATGTCGTGCAGTGCAAATATACCTTTGTTAAAATTTATTTTATTTTATACTGCATAGAGATAAAGCAAGCCTTTATTGTCTTTTTACGTTTTTAATATCCACCGTTTACCAACTGTGACAAAAACTACACAGGATTTCGTGAATATTAACATAAAAATATACGTGCGATTGTTTTTCGAATTTGAGGTGTACAAAAAAGTATCAATGAAGCATTGAAACCTTCAAGTGAAATACAAAGATATTAACTTCAAACAGTTCGCTACAAAAGAAATAGGACTCGAGAAGCGACTAATGTTGTCCGCCTTGATAGATGTCATTTGTCCACTGTGTTTCAAACCCCAAGGCTGTAATATAAACAGTAAACCGCATAAAAAAGACACCAATGAGCACGATAACGGCTTCAAATCAATAGTCAGAGGGAGGTAGTGAGCCATTATAGCGCATCATTGTACTCCCTGTTCTGTTATCTTTCGGTCTATGCTGAACGGGTGACGAAGTATATAAAGACTTTCCAAGTTTTTGGGTTCCACGTTAATATTTTTGCATTCCGTTTCAAAGACCTTTGTCCCTAAATATATGCGTGTACATACGCTATCTAATTGGAACGATGCGTGATATACGTTTCTCCTTAAAAATGATTGATATTAATACTAAGAATACTGAAATCGGAAAATTATTAAGAAACCAGTTGCCCCCTTTTTGCTTTTAGTTGCTTTTTTTAACTGTTGTGATTAAGTAGGTTAATAAATGGGTCGCGAGATGTAGTCATTTTTATAAAAATTCTAGACTTGTTTAATTATCCTTCGTGCTGTACGCGGGGGCAAGGAGAAGCTTGTCTGTGAGAAAACAGACCAAGGTAAACCTTCCGGCCTTTGGTCATCTGTCCGCCTTATACCTTGCAATGGCCGAATATTCGGAATGGCCGAATATTTTGGCTCAATTAGCAATCGAAAACTGGTGCTATTGACGAGCGCATGTCATCAAAAGTTACCAATGCGCTTCTGTCAAACAATGCACAACATTTTTTAGCCTCAATTTGGTTTGCCCAAGGACATTCATGTGGCCTTACAAGGACGGCCTTAGGATGGAGTCCTATCGTCGCTCGAAACGTGTTGTTACCGGCAGTGCCGTCCGTGATTACTGACCTTGTGGCAATCGGTGGTTAGCTAAATCCCTCGCCATTAACTACATTTACTGCCCTATGACGGCAAGCTGAACCGTATTCAAAGTACGGAATGTGGCCACATTCCAAACTTTAAGTATGGCAGAGTTAGCTCTTCATGTTTCGTGTTTTACCTGCATCGCTGTGAGACATTCCATCATACGGCTAGCTTCCAGTGCGAAACGAAGTGTTTCTATGCCCAGATTTTAACCTATACCACAACAAGTTTCTAAACTTAGCATGCAATTAGGTTATCCACTGAGCTATAACGAAGGCTAGGAGATATAATATATAGGAGAGATATATAGGAGAAACTCATATGACTTTTGCATTAACAACATTAGTGGACCTATGCTAGGTTCTTTAGCTGAGTTTGAAAGGTCACACAATCTGTAGTTCTAGATCTTAAAAAAGGTCTCCTGTAAATGACCCTTTTCATAAAAAGAGCAAAGAACCCACATATTTTATTCAACTTTTGAAGTAAAAATTTAGCAAGTTACTAATTACTATGCTTAACAGCCTTAAAAATTCAACTTTTGCCCAGACGATCTTCTTCTTTGCGAATCTAGAAAATAGATATAACTCAAAGGCAAAAGAAACACACGCCCCTCAGCACGAAAGTACTTAAGGATTTTTTAGACTTACCTTCCATGACGATATTTAGGATTGATTTAAAACACTAAGTTTAGTCGTAAGCAGCCATGTGCCATTGGTAACTAAAAAAAGCTTTTAAGTTGAGACTCCAGTCACTTACGCAAGAATAAGCTCAGAAGACCAAAAGAAAAAGAAAAAACACTCAATATTGAGTGTGTTAAACTATTCAGATATATCTTATGGTAACAGGTATGTCTTATTTCTGTCTCATAAAGCTAGGATTGAAATATTATAGAGCACAAGTAACGTCAGTCAAAATCTCTTTTGAATAAACCTAACAACGTTTTTTTTGTGAAGTATTCCGCAGTAAATATTGCAAATATTTAATGAAAACAAAATTGAACTAATCATATGAGTTAAGAATACGTCCAAGGTCTTTCCCGTTGTAATTTAAGCGCTGAAACTCAGTTCAGCTTAACAATGGATGTTTCACCAGCTAACGACAAAGGGCCTAACCTACTTCGTTAATCAAAAATTGTATTTGAATAATAACTTACTTTTTCCGTAAAGCTAATATTTGTACATAAAGAGAACAGTAGTTGATTGAGACAATAGAGCTTGTTGCGAATCGGTACCTCCGAACCTATGTATGTATCAATGTTTCTTTTACAAATCTAAAAAGCATGAAAAATATTATTACAAAGTATATGTATTTAACAATTTTATTTAACTTAAATATATATTTTTGTTTACCTACTGTTCAACATACACATCGTAATAATAATGATAATACAAATGATATATAACCCTCGAATCATAATCAATTCTCCGGTGAGGCTGCGTTCCAATAGTCAACGCCTTCGATGATGACATTAGGTAAGACATCTTCAAGGTGAATAGCCAAAAGCTCTGCGTTCTTCACTCTCGGCATATGTCGCATATATAGACCGCGGAGATTTCTACAACGATGTAGTACGCTAAGACCTTTTTCTGTAACATTCGGGCATCCTGACACATCGAGGAACTCAAGTGTACTATGAAAAACCGCCGAGATAAAATCGAGACACCAGTCGTCTACGTAAGGCTGATTTCTTAACGCAAGTGAGCGCAATTTTTCGCAGTGGGCAAGATTTTCGAAACCTTTATGAATAATATGAAAATCACGCATATCGATCGCCTCAATATTCCAATCCCGGACAAATGTAGAAGGTAAATCGTACGTGTAAGAGTCCGGATCGGCAGCAAACCATTTATCTCTTCCGTGAAACCTGACGGCAGCCCCTCGATGGACAAGGAACACAGCGGCCGATAGCTCGCCTCCGAGTTTCATGAACCGGTCGTAAACATATCTTGAAAAAACACCCACAACCACAGAATGAACGTACACATTCACAGCTTTTAGTTATATATACATATATAGACCAATATGTTGTTAATTCAAAATCAAAAAACGATAGGTAAAAGCTTTTGGGAAAACTGACGATGATCGTGTATGCAGAGAATAGTTTTTTTAACGTCTGCTTTCTTTTTTCCTAGCAATTTAATATCTTTTGATATATTCATTACACTATTATTGACACGTATAGGGATTTCACGAAATGCTTCAGAGCATGTTCATATTGAATCGAGTAGCCGGAAGATTGTTCATACAGCTATCAGGTGCTATAAGTCATAATAATATTTCTAGTATTATGCGGGCTATGCGTTATGTTATGTGCAAATATGAAGACACTCGCCATTCAATAGGTTCCTATGTATCACTTACTCTTGATCCTTGATTAATTCTGCTATTTTTTCCTTTTGGCGATAATTTTTATAACCCGTCCAACTGATGTCGTAATTTTTATGCAGCTTAAATACGGTATTCGGATTTATTGCATGTTGTTGCTTAAGCAATGACCAGCCGCCAGACTTCTTGATCTCATCATGGGTATAGCCTTCGTTTCGTAATTTCTGACAATGAAAGGAATAAAGCAGCAACATAGATGTCGATTGAAATCTAATTATGACTACGATAAAATTCCATTTATATATTTGAATTCGTTTATTACTACTCCTATTATTGGTTTTACAGAAATTTGCATGGAATGCGAGATCTGGGTAAAAACTACGCCATATCAAAGTATACACGTTGCACGCCTTTTAATTACATTATAATTACCGAATCGAATATACTTACAAAACTGAACGTATCTCATAGAAAAATAATGAGACGATCTTTTTCTGAACTTACCGTTGATTGCATTCACCTTACATGTAATTAGCCAAATAGTGCATGATGAGGGAAAACATCAAACCGAAGCAAATTGGCATCTGATATTAAAAAAATAATAAAAAAATCAAAGTGAAACTCGCAAAATCTAATTTGTGTTTGCTCCCCGCAGCGCTCTTCAATGAGCTGCTTCAACAAACCTCGTTGAGCCACGGTGGAATGCTTTCTTGTAGAAGCGGTACCGTCCAGCTAAAAGCTCGATAACCCGCGAGGCTTACAGGACAAGCCGTTCGAATCATCTAATAGTTGGAAAAAGAATTGCCTGTTATCAACCAGTGTTTACAATTGCAAATGAATTCATGTACAACTATCTAACACGCATTACGCTTTTCCGATCCGTAAGGGCTGTTCGAGCCCATTAACGTGCTATGAAGTTACATCTGTTCTATGAATTTTTTTTTTGTTGTGTATCGTACAGGCCAAATTCGACAGTGCCAGGGTTACGTATTTGGCACATCACTATTTGTAAAGCAGTCGGCCATACTTTCTCGAAATCAATGCCTTACAATGATAATTGCCGTCTTGCATGAATGCAGTACATTATCGCAAGTATAATTTGTGATGACTAGAAAATTAGAGGGATTAAGCTGTACTAGGTCTGGAAAATATCTTGTCACAGGATGTGGTGCAATGTCATGCGTAGTCTGATCTTCTAATATTCAATTTCGGGAAATGCTTTAAAGATGTGCGTGCTAAGCTTCTTTAAAAGTATAACACCTATGATTTATTCGACCTAATTGAAAGCTGCTAGTTATGTCATCAGAAGACCAATTGAATAGAAATAAGCTTATCAGCTTTTCAGATTATACTGAAATGGAGTGCTTGCGGTAGTTTTGCTATGCACTATTCGTCCGTAAACCGCGCGTGACATAGAATTACTGATAGACTGGCTTGCGATAAAGATAGTTTGTCGACATCGAATAACACCCGAGGATCTCCTAGAGCCGTCAGCGACCTTGGCGAATGGCCACTATAGATGAGTTAAATTCCTCGAGCGGATTTGTATAGCAATAAACGCACATATTATGTCTATCTGTATTAAAAGAAAAAGAACCAGCTAGAAAAAGAAAATCGATCCATAAAAAACGTACCATTATTATATGAGTAGGTACAAGCGGTGGGCAGGCCAATGTGCAGCACCTTACACGTCCATAGTATTCAGTACCACAAGCATCCTACTATATAATCTATAAATAATGTCTACTTTTCACAGAACTCCTCTAAAGGTTCCCATCGAACACTGCTCTACGCTCTACTCTAGTGAGGAAATTCGCGATCAGCTGCAGCACGTCAATAAAGGACACGCACGAGTTTTAGAGGCTGTCTTGGGATGGTTGCTTTCGCCTCAAATCGCGCCAAAGTATCGTGAATTGCACCGAAATTGTATAAAGCTACCTTTGCTTAAAAAAACAACATTTAATGTAATCCTCAAATATACTTAAACGAAGCCAACAGCGAATGAGTTTACAAACGCTACTGCCCACACACGGCTTTCAGCCAACGTTATTATGCAACAATCAAAACCTGGTTTCGTAAACTACTAAACATTAATTAC
This sequence comes from Varroa destructor, assembly GCF_002443255.2. Taxonomy (NCBI): domain Eukaryota; kingdom Metazoa; phylum Arthropoda; class Arachnida; order Mesostigmata; family Varroidae; genus Varroa; species Varroa destructor. The sequence goes on from NW_019211457.1 coordinate 43,920,964, forward strand.
TATTGCTATCACTATTAAATTATTTTGCCAGAGCTTCTAGTGTAATGTACTATGCTGATTTACGCAAAGGTTAGATTAGAACCGAAGCTTTTAATTTATAATTGTTGATGTTACACTTACGCCAACAAGTTTAATCGATTTGTTTACTAACATGTTGAGAAACCCCCGGGAAAGCCAAAACATTGCTCGAATACAATTTCATGTAAAAATAAAGCACAACATGATCCGCGTCAGATACGCAATGTTTTGACTTGATTTAACTCAAATTTATGCGAAAGTATGCGAAGCTCGATGAAGGTAACGCTTAAACTTACCTCATTGGGCTTTCCCAAACCACGTGCCTACTAAAGAAAAAAGACCAAAAATAAGAAGTTCTCTTATGAACTGAAACTTTGAGCACAATTCTCCGAACGCCCCATAATTTTCTTTGGAATTATTACAGACATGCAACTTTGTACATATAGAAACACTTTAGTATTGGTACAGCGACCGATGTTCAAACGATATTTATCGCTTGTTGTTTCTCTGTTTATGATATAACTTTGTCTTCTTGGGCCTCATAAGCTTCACAGTTCTAGTTGTTTGTAATCCGTGTAACAATCTGTGATTAGTTGTTCAGCGTACAATTTAAAAAAAGTCGTGCGAATAAATTTGACAATATACAAACTACCAATACGCTTACCACGAGTTGCTAATTATTGCTGAAGCACTACCGGAAATTAGCATGTACGTTATGAAACACTATTTAGCATGGAAGCGCGAATAGAAACAAATTAAAAATAATTCAGGTCTCGCTTGCTTTACTAGAAATAATTATAGTGCGGCCCGCCCGTTCTTATATTATTTTTTGGGATTTTGGGCTAATTCTACATATTTAACTGATAGCAGTGAGTTTTATTCGGGTCTAATAGGATATGCTGTGACAACCGTTTAAAAATTCGTTTATGTATAAGGCTGTTTAACGTAAAGCACACATGTGAAAGCAAAACAAGATATGTAAGTGTTGTAATTTGGTCTGACAATTTAGACAGAACTAAAAATGAATGACAAGTTAGGTGAAAATAACTTGTTCGCATAGATCCAGCGAATAACCGCGTGTAAACTAGTTCGCAAATTAAACAGAGTTTATAATTAACCATTACTCACGTTCCTTTTATTTATTTTTCTTTATACATTATTGGTCGCCGTTTGTTTATATAGAGTTTGTTTCAGCTCAAATATAGCATCTGTCTATGAAATCGTCTTCTGTTTTGTGCAGGTCTGCAGGTAACAGCAATATGAAACATTGAATAAATAAACACCAGCTAGCTCAATAACATTTGTCTATATTTCGGTATTTTTGTATACATATGTGCTTACATACTAAAATGATGACGTTGTTTTTCTATATAGTTAAATTCTAATGTTAAAACGCACACATAGTACTGATAACATTAGATTAAGTTTCTTTTCATTCTTATTATGTAAATGATTACATATTGTTCAATATCATATAGCCAATTTTCGTTTACTATATCACCGTAAATTTGGCAATGTATCCAAGCTAATATAGCCAATTTAAGCACCCGTTAAGCTTTGTTTTTGAGCAATGCCACGAACAGACTTTGCCACGTTTTTCTGGCACGTAATTCATGGAACGAATCAGTCAGTCAGTCAGTCAGTCAGTCAGTCACTCACGTTAACACATATGCATATAACTTCGCGTTGAATATTAGCAATGATAATGTAAACTCTTAGCTTAAATATTGGTCTTTAAAAACAAAAATAAATCTACCTCTGCTTAGCAGTACTGACTGTTGTCAATACTGATCTTTTTTCAGTTCTTTATTGTTACACGACCGGAGGGAAGCAACCGTTGTCATTTGGACAAGATCGGAACAACTCGATCATATCTCGAAAGCCGAAACATATTTCGGCTAATATTTTTCGTCTAATCTAAGCACTGCGATGTCAAAGAATATGGTTATCTACGATGCCCCTATGGTGGTAAAATGCCGGTATAAATTACCATCAGAGCTCAGTTCGTCGTGCAATTCTGCCCCGCAGTTCGTTGTGAATCTTCTCAATCTTATGTTGAAGTTCCGCAACCTTGTTCTTTAGTGGTCTTGCTTCGTCGGGATTCTGTTTCGATTCGAGTTCGCTTGTGAAATAATGCAGCTTGTTCATCCTAAAAAATACGTAAATTAGCTTCATTTCATGATTTTTCGTCGACGTCGTAAAAAAATTGTCTGGACCACCATATATCTGTTTACAGGGCGTCCGGTTTTCATTAGCCGTTACATTTAACTGATAATAGTGTCTTATAATGATGTGTCTGTTTGTGACAATCAGACGGGTCCATTTGAAAACTCTCAAAATGTATACCTGTGTTCGAAATGATTCAGTTCTGCACGAAGCGAGCTGAGTTCTTCTTTGGTAAAATCAGCTCTCTTGGCCATTTCCCAGAGCCTCACAGCTTTTGCATTAGTGAATTCTTGTTCACTGAGCTTGGCTCTCACTTTATCGGCCAAAGTGTCGAAGTCATCTTTCAATTCCAGGTGCTTCACACGAATCTGTGAAACGATTTTGCGAGAAAGGAACCAATAAGTCTAGTTAGTGCCTCCACTGATAGTTATTTTGTGTAACATAGCAAGCACAGTTTAAATAATCATCCCTAGAATTTTTACATTCGAACTGATGCTGATCTTACCACTTTTCTGGCAGTTGAAATCAGCTAAATTTTGTTTCGCATTTGTCGTACATTGAACTCGTACATTGTAACTGCCTTCGCCGAGTCCACTAAACTAACGCCTGGTAGATATTGAAATTAACCCTAAAAATCTAGTTAAGGCTAAACAGTTAGCTTTTATTGACTTGGATGATAGAACGTTTTGAATCATTGACACTGTCTCATTGGAAATTAAGGCATTCATCATGTGAGAAAAATGTTCGTGCTTTATTTATGTCCGGTACTTGACCTGTTAGGCACTATTTCAGAATTCTGACTCTCAGCACAAAACGAAAGTGTGTCTACGCCCAGATCTAAACCTATACGGCTACGTGTCCTAAGTTTAACGGGCAAACACTTTGCCCATTACACTGTCACATGAACTGTTTATTGTTTTCATCCAGCTCGAAGATCCGTTACATAGCGGTTGACCTAGTTAATATCTTCACAGAAAAAATTATAAGATGAAAGTTAATATATATAAAGCAAGTAAATAATCGGCGTTGTATTTACCAGACAGAGTGCTAGTTGAGGATAGATTGGACACCCTTTTATGCGCTACGGACTCATAGGGATAATAGTGAATCTGCGACCAAAGATGGCCGAGTGAACAGTAGTGCATGAGCTCCTTGCGAATTGCAAAACTAAGTTTTAGAGTCATTTAAAAGTATTTATTTACTATTTATCTTTCCAGAATCGATTTCCATCATTTTAATATATGACTATACAGGCTCGGAAAGTAGGCACTTACTTACAAATGAAACCATTATCAGTTCGATTAGATTATTATTTATGGCGCAATCAAAAACGCATTGTTATCTTTGCCGATTCATTGTAGGGCAAAATCCTTCATGCTAGAGTAGATTTCTTGCTGATTTGTGACTTTATCCTGTAGAAACACGAATATAATTGCTAAACATCTATCTGCGCTAGGCGTTTTCTGTTTCAGCGACTAGATTATACCACAGTCCTTAGGGTGGCCGATTCATCCAGAGCTAACCTCCTACCGTACATCGTTCATATTTAAAAATATTCAAACTTAAATACGTACCTTTTCTATTCGTTGGCTTTCATTTTCATTAGAAATACTTTTGTTCTTTACTCGATCTTTTCCTCTTAAATTCTTTTTCTTTTGGTCATGCTCGCCTGTTACTACTTCGTCTTCAAGAAAATGTTCTACAGAGTTTTCTACCTCTGAGGTCTTCTCTCTTCGTTCATGCAAGTTATCCACAAAAGCGTAGTACTGGTCGACCTTCGTTTGATGATGTTCAAGTTCTTCTTTGAGAATCTTCATTTCTTTTTCATCAAGACCAGCCTCCTCAATCTGTTGGGACAAAGCATAATGTGAAGCTACCAAACAAAAGTGAAAAAAGGAAAATCTACGAAAAGCTTAACCTCGCAAACGGGCCCGAAGATCTACAGGAAAGATTTCAACAAATTGATGGCGTCAACGTTTGCATAGTTATTTTGAACAGCTAGTATTAAGTGGGTAAAAAAAAGTACTAACAATTTGTCAGCTTGCTTGGCTTGAAATTTATGGATCTCCGATAAAGTCGTGTTGACGTTGGTGTTGTTTGAAAACTGAGGCTTCCCTGAGGCTTCACCGTAGTATACTTACTAAAACTAATGACGTGTCTTTGAATAAATTTGACTAGATTTAAGATAGAGCGCTTTGAAGATGTGTGCAATTTCTGCAAGAACTCACTATCTTTTACAATCTGGTTACGATAAACGTAAATGCTGTCCAGGCACATAGAAACATTTGTACTGTTCATGGTCAAGTTACATTATCGGAAGAAGTAAAAGTGCTTCCATCACTCTCGTTCTAGAAATCTCGATGAGAAAGATGCTCCTCATAGTGGTTGACTGGTCACAGAAAAAGTTTATGAAATTATTATGGGAGACCAGCGTGTCAAGAGCCGTACCATAGCTAAACACGTAAAGATCTATTATCAAACAGGTTTCGACTATTCGAAGTGTACTAGCCATAAAAAAAGCTTGGTGTTTGGAAGCCACACGAAGTGAGGCAAGGGAATTACTTGGTTACCTTTTCTTGGCGAAACTTCACAGAAACGCAATGAAATTGTATCATTTTTAAGGCAATTGATTACGGAATTTGAAAAGTAGATTACATACGACAAAAATGTTTAAAAGAATTAAGCGTTCTCTGCGATCTGTGAGAAAGCCCGCCAAAAAAAGCGATGTATTTAGTGGTATTATAAAAGAATTGTGCGTTACGAACCGTTTCTGTCTGATGCGTGACTAAAGCCTCTACTATCAACAACTAATAGGTTTAGAGCAATTCATTGACAAAAAACGACCGGAGCTAGTGAACAGAAGAGGTGTCGTCTTCCACCATGGCCATGCTAGACCAGATACATCTTGAGCGCTACTCAGTAAAAACTTAGACAAGTTAGAAGGGAGATCTAGTGACCAGTCATATATATGTATATGTAAAACAGAGCAACGATAAGATTTGGTGAAAACCAAAACTTTAAAAAAATCAGAAAAATGGTATGTTTTAAGAAATATAATCTTGTCTTTTCCAAAAAAAAAGTTTCTCTACCTGTGCTGGCAACATATGCTATTATTTTGTATCGTACAAGGTGAAACTACTCACCTAAAAGCTACAAGTTTGACATGATTCTACTACATGTTTGCTTACCTTGTTCCACAGCTTATTAAGTTTCTTATCCTTGAACATGCGGTCAATCTGAAAGCCGTCCTCCGCACGAACTTCGTGCTCGGGAAAACTTCCTAACAAACCATAGCTCTCCACTATGGCAGATAACTGGGCTCTTAGACCTGCCTCTTGCAAGCCATCCTTGTCCTTGCCCCGCGCCTTAATCTTCTTGAACTCTACCTCGCGTTTGTCGTGAGTTTTGAGGTCATGAAACAGCGCTTTCAATTTCATCTCGTTCAGTATCTGTGTTAATTGTTCAAAAATGAAACACGTTCCTGTGTTAATAGGTCTATCGTTTTGGCTGCGATCTATCTTCAGGGACAGCGTACTTTAGCAGCGAGAATGTTTGTCTTTTAAAGGCCGAGCAACATCGAGTATAAATGCAAATTAACGAAACCATTATTTTGCAGCTTTAAGTAAAATTTTTTAAGTAGGACGTTTTCTTAAAACAGAATCAAGTCGAGAAAGTATCATGGGCCTGTTTGTCTTTTTTTTTTTTGCTTTGTTTGCCTAAACATCGTGCAGCATTGTAATAAATAATAATACGCAAATATTTTGTAAATGGCAATAATCACCAGGTGTCACACAGGTGATCGCAATTAGGGAGGCAAGCCATTCACTATGAAGGTGTTAATAACAGCTTGTTGAAAATGAGATTCGCCCAAATACGTATTGTATGTGAACGTGTTTCCAATGATAGATACCATCTATCGTTTCATGCAGTTTCATCTAGTTAAAGTCTAGTGAACAACTACTAAGTAAAAATCTAGTATAACAGTCAATGAGATACTCTTACATTTCTTATCGATGAAATCCTATCGATACAAGAAACCAAATTCTAGTTTTTGGGTTTTCAATTTTGATTAAAAGGACCTTATATATACATACATACATACATATATATATATATATACAGTAAAAGCCATGTGAAGTCGGAACCCGTATGTGTTTGATAGTGATAGTGGAAGATTTATGCCAAGCACTTACGTCTACGTTAGTTAATACGCAATCATACTAATAACTCTGCCGTAGTAAATATTACCCAACTATTATAAATGAAACCTATACGGATTATACCACGTGCTTGCACCCCAATTAAATAAATATACTAACTCTTCCTACATGACCGCAGAGACAATAATCGTAATGTATCACAAAAGAGGGTGGTAATTTATAATTGTGGACAAAACAGTGAGAAAAACTAAAAGCCAAATCAGTCGTACGACATGGACAAGCTAGAGTTTCGATTTATCACGAGAATATTGTGTACACCTCGACTGGTTTGTAGATTCGATCGTTTAGCATCCTGCGATTTAAAGGCGAAAGAGCCGGCGCGCAGCCTATCCGACAATCTCATCTTTCCGTCAAGAAAAGAGCTGGAAAAGGCTGCACTAAGCCAAATTGGCCGATGATTCATCATAAGATGCTACTGTGGTTTGCTTCTGAATGACGACGCCGGGCTTTCTAGCATAATCTTCCATAATAATTCAGCTAGGCGCGTTAGAGGAACGTCGATGTTGCTTTTAAAAAGCTCAGTCTGCAGAGAACCAAGATCAGAAGTCGGTTTCGCCTGAGCATGTGCGGCTGAGAGAAGGGGACTACACTAGCTTCTATTTTATGCCTTGATCCATTCGGCAAAATTTAGCGGATATGTATCCGACCCTGCGGGTTGCTTTAGAAAGCGTGCTGTGTGTGTGTGTGTGTGTGAGAGTGAGTGATTGAGTAACGTTGGAGAGCAAAAACTACTTCACACCTTTTTCTGTCACGTCAGCACCTCTAAAAAAAGCTACGAGAGGTTTATTAACGGTGAGCTGTGGGTGTGTCTAACGGCGTCGTGCGGTGGCTTGCTGATCGAAATCAACGGCAATTTGTCCTTCCATATCAAAAACGAGAGAAATATATTGTATAGGAATAAGCAAGATTGAGAAGTATTTAAACTGATTACGTTCCGGTGCACAACGCGCAAAAAATAATTCTTTCACGTATACAAATAGAAACCTGTCTCCAACAAGGATTCTAGTATTTATTGTTTTTTTCGTCTGGTAAGAATGTATTTTTCATATTTTGAAACGAATATATTTTAAAATAGTAGTAACATCAGAATTATAATAGGTCGACTCTGAGAACCAACAGGTCAGGTTCTAAGTTTAAGTCAGCCCCTGGTTTGTCGCAATAAACGCAGAACTTCTTAGGCCAAGAGCGTCGGATAAACCCGTCAATAGAAATATATGAAAATGACCGAATTCGGTTTTAAGGCACTAACTTAAACTAAATTTAGAAAAGCATTGGAAAATGTTTTGAGACAAATAAACGAGATTGGGCACGTGTCGTTAGTACGAAAGCCACACGGACACTAGTTATATAGTAGCCTTGTATATGTTGTAACAGCAGACCCGGAGCCTTCTGTTCTACTTCAAAGTCAGGTTACATCAGATCTAATATATTTAGTGGAATTCTATGCTATGCAGGATTGCGGAAAAACTTGGCTGGATTCTCAAGAAGCAAGGCATGCGTATGACCACTGTCAAGTACGTTGTGTGATCACGTAAAAGACGTCTTTCACTGACAACGTACATAAAAATCGTAGTTTTACGTGTGAACGTGCGCCCTAATTTATATTGCTTAAGTATCCATTTTCAATTGGAAGTTTGATAAGCCTATGATCTTAAAATCTTGCTGATTGACTCTGTTATTGTTGATCGTTTTTAGAAGTTAATGTCGCTCGAGTAGACCGAGTCTCACGCAACAAACGACAGGCTACATCTGGCGGTTGGATAGACATGAGCCCGCGTAATCGAACTGGACGTAATTAGCACCGGCCAACGAATCTCATTAGTAACAAGAAGCTTATAATTGAAAATATACGCTTACACTCGATAAGTCACAGCTTACACGTATTCGTTACACAGTTACAAGCATATAGCTTCAAAGAGATGTCTGACTTGCGTAATTGCACAATTACCTATCGTGTACACTGTACTGAGTAGAAATTCAAAATATATGCATAATATAGTCGTTGCCGAGCGGTGAAAAGCTAGGGATTCCACTGTTCAGCCGAGACTGCCATAACGTTCGTCCTACAGTAGGCGTTCCCTGAACCCAACAAGACTATGATATCTCGATTTACCCAGTTACCAAAAGGCAATATATTATTTTGTAAAATAAACACTTAAATAGGCAATTTGTAAGGGAACTATAAGAAACTCTCAATTCAAGATAGTAGCATATATCTATGTAGGATGTATACATGAAGAAACAGAATGTAATCTAGTCATTAAAGGTAACAGCGAGCTCTACGGGTAGCAAGCAAGTGACACACGATACTGAACTGTGACGACCAATCTTCATTTAGAAACGACTCAAAACTCCTGAGGATGTCAAGAATGAATGCCAACATAGGTCAACTGCCAGTGCCACTTGCTCTATTATTGACTGCAGCCTTTCAACGATATAGCTCACATGCAAAGTAATATCTCTTTAAATAGTTACCTTTTGGCCTTTCTGCCAAATATTCTGAATTTTCTGCATTCGGAACAGACGTTCAGTTGATGTCGAATAGTTTTTTGGTGGCCCGTCATAACCATCCGTCGAGCTGTTCTCCGCTGGTCTCCCAGTTACGGCGGTATCATTTTCACCGTTAGCATTTCTATTGTGACTGGTAGCACGTTTCAGTTTGTTAGGATCGTGATGGGGTCGTAGCTTTTCATTAGCCTCCTTCGAGTACTTGCTGAATTCTTTTTTCTTTCCGCCACTGCCGGCTGCGGCACACTCAATCGTAGTTAAGACTAAGCAAATCACTATCAGCAGTCTCATTTTGGCCCGCCACTGATTTCGCCAAACAGTATTGTTGTCGGTGCTGTTGCAACAGTCGACACTCTTCTAGCGTCCTGTAGGATAACTTCTGTTAAAGCATTAATCTAACAGAATTGCTGACGCGTGCTGTTCACTGTTTGACGTGTCGTCGTATAGTCGAAAGGTTAAGCAGTACACCTTCTCCAGCAGGAAATGGCGCTCACTTTCATTGTGTACTTCAATGAACACCGACCACCATGCAGTCACCGATAGAACATGCGAATACGTCAGCGCCACACGTTTTAAACATGCGGCGACTTCTGAGCTTTGGTCGTCGCGCTGCTAGTGCAAGGAAAAACGCGTATCTGCTAATGACCAATGCGCCGAAAAGGGATTTGTCGATGCACGCAGACACAGGCATCAACACAGGTAAACGTTGCCCAACCGCTCTGCATGTGTCATGTTGCTCGCTACCTGATTCGTCGTCGGCCTCGCTGTCTCTCTCTCCGATCGACGTGGGCGCCACCGTTTAAATTTTTCGCACGCGAAAGAAGCTGAGCAGCACTCGAGAGAATGGCAACAGAACTTCGCGAGTTCATTTCGAATTCGTCGGGAGAAATAACTTGGTTCCGGTGATTAGTTAAAAGCGCGACTACAGAGAAAATGCGAGTAATGCATCTATGAAATTTATGAACATTTAAAGAGTTTTTGTTTTTAATGTTCATCCTCGCCAGTCATTATCATTATTAATGTCAAAAACAGCTGAACTGTTCCTCAACTCAGTACAAAACGAATACATTTTGAAATTCATGGCTGTATTAGAAATTGAAAGTATCCAGTTTGTGATGAACTCTGATGGCAATGATTTAACAACCTAAAAGGCCAAGAACTTGAACATTCACTCATAAATTATGTTGTCGTGGTGTACATTACAATGTGATAAGGTGCTGTTTTCGCAATTGAATATTCCAAATGTACTCTGAAATAGAGGCACCAGATCCTGCTCAACTCACTTAGGCGATAAGCTCAACCGTAACCACAAGGCCTCATTTGCATGGTAACGACGCGATGATTAACAAAGATATGATAAAGAATACATAGATCATCTCACTTTAAAACTCTACTCTTGTTGACAAATGTTGACAAAGCTTGGACTTGAGGTTTCTAAATTTTCGAAACCGAAAACAGAGCTTTATAACGGATAAGATTATTTTATAGCGATGAGCCCTACAAATGCATCATTTTGACTAAACCAGTGCACGTGTACCACTTGATTTTCAACAACTATGTGGGTATAATTTATCACTAGTATTTTATATAATACATAGGGTTTATTCTTAGTACTCCAATGCGCATTATTGCTAGTGGTAACAGTAGAAGTAGCGTGCCATCTATATTTATGATTTCGGTGATTTCTGATGTATGTATTGCTTGTTCTTGCAGCTGGCGAAGCAAGCAATTTTGCGTGTAATTACTTCTTCCAGTAGTGGTACCACACCTTCTGCTCAGCTGTCGATGAACGTCCGATCGAGAGGGCCAGATATCGCACCCTCAGTATAACATTGCTATGTATTTACTTGTCGAAATTTGAAAATTTATGTTGAAATTTGCTCATGTGTTAGTACTCTTGCAGCAGTCACTTACATAAACTGGTTTTTGTCAGGGCAGCGTGATCTGTATGGTGTCAGCAGCGGTACCTATTGCCACGCAAAATGACACTAGCAATTAAGTTTTGGATGCCAAGGGAAAGATCTCGTAAACAAGATACAAATGCTTGGTTGATTCAAAAATGCTCTGGAACACACCGGATAATTCGACATTTGCGTTTACCTATAAAGGATCGCTTGTGTGAGAAAAAACTAATGCTATGCAAAAGGAGGTAAGAATCAGGTAATGGAAACATGAAGAAAAGGCACTAACGGTTCATTTCTTATAAGAAAAATGTCATGAGGGGTCTTCCATTCCAGCGGAAATGGAACACTTCATCCAAATCACATTTGACGGTGATCATATTTTGGGTGGTTTCCATGGTTTGTCTAGTCTGAAAAGAGGACCAAAACAATCTTCCACGCATAAAAAGAAAAACGTACTCGAAGAATCAAACTATGCGTTCCCCGCTTCGGTTGCATTACCCTAGTTACTGTTGTTAGTTATTACTATTGACAGTTAGCATCGGGAACTGGGGTTCCGCCAGGAAACAGGAGACATGTGCAATGCCTAAAGTAAGAAATGCGATTATAATCCACACTGAGAAAAGCTAACTCTGACGGGACCTAGAAACGTGACAGTTGGGAAATATGAAATATTGTCTAGTCCCCTTTTCTTAGTTAGAACGCTTCTGAGCTTCTCTGTCGCCTTTTTTTGATCGCCGAATTTAATTTAAGGCAAAAATAGAAATATACCAATGTCCTGCGCCTAAAAGAATGCATTTCTTGTCAGATATTTACTAATAGCTAGGCGTTGATACTATTGGATTATAGTTCAGCGCTAGCCGTTGCTACAAAGCCGCATACTATGCTTTCCCTTGGTCGCAAAGTGCTATCTGCTCAAGCTATCGGCAAATGTCCTGTATATATCGCTAGCACTATACATACCGTTTTGCATAGGAGTTACTCGGAGACTTATAAAGGTCGTTTGATGAGACTAACCAATATAATTTGAACGTATCAACCTTTCGCTACAAAAACTTGTTTACGTAACATTTTCTGAAGACACATGTAAAATAGGTACATACTTAAAATGCTTGTGAAGGTACATCCTAAAAATCATTAAAAAGAAAAAAATTAATTGAGCCATTACTGTATGGTTATTTTTGAAATAAGCCTTTGGCTTAGCCGGCAAAAATTTAAATGTTCTAACTCAAGCATCTCTCACAAACACCATTAGTCTTTTAAGAGATGTCGGTCTTCTACGTGACAGATTACAGTGTATTATTTTCGTTTCAACATCTTGTTCAAATCAAGAGAACTCTAAGCCTTTACTAACAACTTTACCTTACTCTATCCTAGGAACCCGAACAACATCACAATTTAGGTGCACAACAATGCATTTATGCAGCTCGTGAAGAGCTAATCCAATTATTTCATCGATACAAGTTACGGGGGTTATACAACTTGCTGCAATATCTACGACTCATCCAATATATGCACATATATGTATACGGGGTTAAGCACAGTTCTTCTTTAGCATTCGAAAACCGTGCAAGAAGGAAATTCTGCGATTGAAAACTGCTGATACTATCACTATTGCAGGACTGAATGGAACTGGAGGTATCGCAAAATGTAGTTTGCATCGTTTCAAATTGTCTACATATAAGTTAAATCATATATTCAGGGGGTTTACTTTTTGGATATAGTTACAATCGGATTCTAAATGCGTATGTTGTAAAGAACAACGCTCTCCGCGCGCTTAACTGAACAAGAATAATCTCCAAATGGTCCAGGTGAACCGTACACCGGTACGCGATTACATCCAAGGAAACATATGTTTGAATAAACAAAGGAAAAGAAAAACGTCCTTTGCTCTGAAAACACATAGAACCAATTCAAATTCGTGATGTGGAGCCCATATAAAGCGCATAATGATTTTATCTATTGAAAGAGTACGTGATTGGCCTCTACATCGTTGGGCGAAATGAGAAGTACACTCCAAGCGGACATTCTAACGCTAGCACTAATTTAAATCACCATTGTGAAAATCAGTACATTTTGCCCTGTTTTTGTTTGGCCGGCCAGGCGAAATTAGTCTATAGATTTGCAGACAGGGTAGCTCTTAACAGACATGAGCGGGATACAATTCTTTCATGCCATATATCGCTTTATAAATTTGTTTACGTATACCATCATTAATATTTTGTGTTTCTTTTTTTCTTTTTTTTTTTTTTTATTAGATTTCTCTGTATTTCATACGATTTCAAAAATAATACTGTACAACAAATGGAAATGAGAGGGCGACTTTAGTTTCTAGACGAGCCATTGCGCTGAGAGGAACAAATTTAAATTAAATCTGTTCTCCCTCGTTGATGCTCTAACTAATTTGTTTTTGATTAGAATACGTTCTCCGTAGAACGTTGACATCGTGACAATCTTTCCAGGAACTGTATTTACACGACATTAATCCTAAGTGCAAGATACCGCTACTCTACACAACCTATATCCTGTAACGCTGTCGGCTAATAGTACTAGGCTAATGTATTCATATAACGTATGCACGTTTTTAATTTTTAGTACCCATTTAGGTAGCCGTTACCCTAATAGAGAACATCGATAATTCGCGTACAGATGAAGCATGCATTGGATTTCCTTATATATATATATATATATATATATATACATAAGGAAAATAGAGGAATGTAGTAGAGTATAGAAGCAGTGTGATTATATGAAAAAAATCAATATTTTATAAACAAACCTGCACGTATGCACTTGTACGATATTCGCCACAAAGCAGTTAAAAATTTAATGCAAAATTTGATTTGTAATAAACATTTGTATCTATGAAAAAAATCTTCTTTATTCTTGGCCAAACATTGCAAGAATGAATATTGACTCCACCAAATAGTTCAGCAGATATACTTTCACCAAGGCTTTCCCTTACATTTTCTAGCCATTATGCATTTTCTTTTTTCGAGTTTTTTCGACTACTTTTATTATCGAAAGATTAAGTCATCGAAAGTACCTTATCGGTGCAGGCATCAAGCATTTGTCCTAACTAGAACGTTTAACAATTGACCTTAGATGGACTTTTTCCACCAGACCTATGGATCGGCATTGTGATTTCATCTCTATATGAACATTTAGTTAACAAACAATCTTCTGACATTCATCTTCGAAATATCTTTTGAGATTTAATTTACCCATAGCTATAATCTTTTCCTTAGTTTGTTTCCTTAATATACCTATATATATATA